>NC_134454.1:55709690-56403440 GCF_030867145.1 Opisthocomus hoazin | reverse complement strand
GCTATAACTAATTATAAAACTTTGCTAGAACTAATTATAAAAATGCCCTTAGCTATGTAATCGCAGGCAACAATGCTGAACCCTAGTGTATTTTAGAAACTGAAGTCTGGTTATACAGTCATAGGAATACAATGGAAATCTAGCTAAATTTAGGAAATCTAAGTAAAATAATGTGGTTTCCACCTTAAAAAGGGATCATAACACCAGTGGAAAAACCCTGCTTAAATATAGATTCTAACTACAGAAAAAAGCAAACTTCATTTGTCTGGTGGACCAGCAGACTTCATTCAAAGCTTTGGAAGGTAAATAAAGCATTTCACTGAAATTTATTGGCTTTGGACCAGGCCTGTTATAAACTAATTCTCTTTGTTATTCAGTCTGAATGCTAATTTTTTTTGTATAATACTGGCGAATGCAAAATTTTGTGTGGTTATTCTAAATTCTCTGACACAAATAATTGCCAAGAAGGCCAATGGCATCCTGGGGTGCATTAGGAGGAGTGTGGCCAGCAGGTCGATGGAGGTTCTCCTTCCCCTCTACACTGCCCTAGTGAGGCCTCATCTGGAGTACTCTGTCCAGTTCTGGGCTCCCCACTTCAAGAAAGATGAAGAGCTACTGGAGAGAGTCCAGCGGAGGGCTACAAGGATGGTGAGGGGACTGGAGCATCTCTCCTACAAGGAGAGGCTGAGGGAGCTGGGCTTGTTCAGCCTGAAGAAGAGAGGGCTGAGAGGGGACCTTATAAATGCTTACAAATATCTGAAGGGTGCATGTCAGGAGGCTGGGGCCAAGCTCTTTTCAGTGGTGTCCAGTGACAGGACAAGGGGCAATGGGCACAAACTGAAGCACAGGAAGTTCCTTTTGAACATGAGGAAGAACTTCTTCCCTCTGAGGGTGACGGAGCACTGGCACAGGCTGCCCAGGGAGGTTGTGGAGTCTCCTTCTCTGGACATATTCAAGACCCGCCTGGACACAGTCCTCTACAACCTACTGTAGGTGACCCTGCTTCGGCAGGAGGGTTGGACTAGATGACCCACAGAGTTCCCTTCCAACCCCTACCATGCTGTGATTCTGAGATTCTGTGAATACTCAGAAAATGACCATTGCAGGCACAGTCTGATGAACACTGCAAAGAGCTAGTTCTGTGCTTAACATTCTGCGAACTGATGTGTTAAATACACGCACTCTGCTCAGAACACCTGGGTTTTCAGAACTGTATTGCTGCTCCATCGTGCTCCATGACATCACATGACGGCAGCTCCTTGGGGCTACGGATTCACTGTGGGTGCACCCTCCTTTTTGTTCTAGGTGGTGGTAAAGTAATGTCGTTCCTTGTGTAGACCTGCCATGCAGCAGCCTGCACAGAGGCACTTGCTCAGCTTAAATTTTAGTGAGTTGAGCTATGGGATTACAGTCTGAGAGTGTCAAACAAGGCAAATACAGGAGAAGAGTCTGTCCCCAGTGGACTGACTTTCAGCTGCTGTAGTATTTGTTCTGCACACAGGGCTGTGCAGACAGATTTTAGATGTTTAAAAGATATTTACTTTGTTATCCCTGTTGGCATACGCAGAAGGATCTACCGGTAGATGATAAAAGAATATACATCAGTTGTGTATCTCTGCAGTGGATAGATGAAGATTGAAATCTACTTAACTATATTCTTCCAGTGATTCCAGATCAAAATCCCTCCTTCATAGTTCATAATACTTATCAAAAAGTAATCCTATCATATATTCCTAAAAGTCACAAAGAGTCATTGGTTTCTTTGAAGCAATGCTATCTTTCAACCCATTGGATTCCGTAAAGAATGTTGTGTATAACTGACACACAAATATGGAAAGAAATGTGTAAGTGCAATAATAAGTAAGTACAAAACTTCATTATGTCTAATTGCATTAGCTGTTCATTTACAGTTTAGTTTGCCAGGAATATTTTCTCAGAAAAAAATGATATGATTTTTTGGTTCCAGCTAAACTCTTAATTATTTAAGTATAGTAGCAGAGGAAAAAGGGATATAATGAAGAAGATACTCGTAATTCCATCAACTGAACAAACATTAAAATTTTTATTTTCCTCCTGCTTTGGATACTTCTCTATGAGATGCTGGAAAGAGGTGGATCTGCTCCAAAAATTAGGTCCTTGTGTCCGTTGCTAGACTGAAATGCAGGCATTCAGAACCACATGACAAAATGTGTCCTTGCCATATGATCCTCTGGACTAGGTTCATGATGCACTTGTGTGCCGCTCTTGTGTTACCAGCTGTCTGCATTTCGGTTAGACAATGAGAGAGATGGAAGAATGACATGCCTGCAAAAGACAGCAGCAGGGATTAATGTGTTGGGAGTATTTCTGTGTCCTGATTCTGACTGGCTGTGAGCACCTGAGTGAGCTTTAGAAGAGAAAAGGACAAGTAAGAGCGCAGGGAACAGGCTCTTCCAGTCTAGATGTGGGACAGTAGTTGGCCACTGTCTGTCTATAGCATTTTTTTCTATATTTCTGCTTTTAAGCATTTGTTAACAACATAATATTTATGATAAGGCATCTGATCTACTATTACAGGTAGTATCATGTATAATTTCTATTTGCCTAAATAGAATTTATCTCATAAAACATAATAATTTATGATGTCTCTTTAAAAATGCAGTTTAGGAAAAAGCTAGATGTTTCTATGATTTTCAGTGGAGATGTAGAAAAAGTGGGCAAGATGAGAAAAAAGCAAAAGGAAAAGATTACATAAAATACGTTAGGTCATTTAAAGAACTAGATGAGACATTCCAGACTGTTGCAGACAGCTCAGGAAAGCCAGAGAGAGATTCCAGTGGACTGAAGAAGAACAAAGAGTACATTTTGAGACGAAAGGAGTTATCTTGGGAATTACAAGCCAATCAGCTTAGTTATCCAGAAATATACTGGAAAGATAAGAATCGGTTTGCAAGCATTTAGGGAATACTAAAGACATAAAAGGTAGGCAACATATTTGTATCAAAGAAAAAATCATCCAGTGCTTTTCTTAGGCAGCATACATGCCAAAGAGGATAGAAGAAAGACGGCCTTCATTTCAGTAAGACTTTTAACAGTTTTATGTGACCTTTTCCTCCTAAACTCAGGAGACAGGTCTTCATGAAACTGCAATAAGGCAAAACTACACCTGATCATAAAACAGCACTTAAATGAATTTTTAGTAATTTTCTGTCAGTTTGGGGCACATCTCAGGTTTATGATGGTACATAGAAGATCTGGGGACAGTCTGGTCTATTGGAAGACAATCTAGTCTTTTCCAGGTCTTGCTCATGTCGTTACTAACTGATGTAATGACAGAGGAGTGCATTTATGATCTATGAGAAACAATGAGCTATGCAGGGTCACAAGCACAGCGTAAGTAAGTCAGAGACTGATGGCAAATCGCTCTAAGATCAGGTAGGTGAAATTCATAAAAGATAAGCTGCATATACATAATGTACACAGGTTGGATGGGGCCTTCAGGGACCCGATCTAGTGAAAAATATTGCTGCCTATGGCAGGTGGGTTGGAACAGATGATCTTTGAAGGTACCTTTCAACACAAACCATTCTATAAGTCTATGATTCTGTAATTCTATCCCCTAGCGAGCTGTGAAATTTTCATTTCAAATGCCTACTGATATTACTGAGGTTTTTTTATGCATAACCCTTGTGTCACCCAAACATTGGGATCTTTACCCAGTCAGTATGCAAGACATACAAGGTCGAGGTGTTTCTTTTGGTACAAATTTGTGCGTAGTTGGGAGCTAGGTGGTATTCCACAAAGCCAGCTCAAAATTCGGTCAAGCAAATACAATATACAGTCTAGTTATACCTATGCATGACGTAAAAGATAGTATTGGTTATGCAGGGCGGTTTGCTATTGGCCTAAATATCTTTTGCTTCAATTCAAAGTTGTAGTGTACTTCTACTCCACTGTTCAAGGGGGTGGGAGGTCTGTGTGGGTCTTTTGGTCCTGAACTGAGTAGGTGGTGGTGATCTCCCACTGCTGTCTTTGCCTTCCCCTCAGTTACTGCGAATTCTTCTGATGTTATGTGGCACAACAATCTTCCAGTTGGGCAGTTTTCCTTGTAACAAGACATTTCCTTTATCAGTCCTTGAAGCTCCTTGTTTTGGTTCCTCCTTTGAGGGTAAGAGATTAATGAGGCCTGCAAGCTGTTTTGTGATTAGTAAAGCACACGAGTTAGTTAAGCTTATATCCATAAATTTTAGATATCACTTGCATTTATCTAGATTTAAGAAAATCAACTTTTACACAATAAAGTTACTAATAAAACAACACATAGTGGAAAATGATTGCACGTGTTCCCAGAAGATCTTTCTGCAGTATTTAATTCTGTAAGTATTTCAAAGTTGTTTATATTCCTTCAGAAATGTATTCTACAAGTATGATATCCTAATTATTTCTAGGAGAAAGTTGTGAGCTCATAGATAGTATTTATATCCAGGAGGCATTCTGAAGGTTTAGAAAACCCAGTATCTAAACCTTTAGTCTTGTTAAAGAAAGAAATTTCAGACACTGGCAACTGGCAATTGGCAAACTGACAGCTAGGGTTCTTTAGGTATGCTTTTGGCCAGCTGAGTCTCTCTGTCCATGGGTCTGACATCGGTGTTGGCTTGGAAACCGATTCTCTCCAGGACTGCAAGTCCTTGCTAGTAGTGCTGACTAGTTTGAATCTAGCAGATGGAGAGGAGTCAGCTAAGGCTAGATGTGGCAGTTCTCCTCAGTGGCAGTGGAAGAAGAGCAGCTCCTGGCTTTCCTGGAAGCTCTCTGAGCACAGTGAGACACCCAAGTGAGTAACTGGCTGTAAGACAGCCCGAGAAAACTAGAGGAATATTCTCATTTTCCTATTGAGCTCTTTTAGGTTAATCTAAGTTCTCAGGAACCTTATTTTTAAGTTTCTCTTTTCAAAAACAGAGAACAGGAGTCTATCCTACATCCTTCCAGCTTGCCTTTTTTACCTTTTTGCCATATAGTGTTTGGCCATCCTCTTGTTTTTGAAAGCAGTATGTTATTAAGATATGAGAAATCCCAATCTACCAAACCAGTGCTAGGACGACAATTTTGATGTTAACTTCAGTGAAGATATTTGCTGTGTTGGACATGAGTGCTTTACAGCAACCTTAGCCAGAACTGCTGGCATCAGTTAATTTACACTGACAGGAGATAATGAATTTTAGACTTTGAGCGAATTTCATTTTGTTTGCTCCTTAATCAGATTGTAGCAATTGGGGTCAACAGCACTGCTTTCTTACCAGCTGTCAGCACAATTACCTAACATTTGGTATTCTGAACAGTGGAGTGACAAACATTGTGCTTATTTGCAGTAGTGTGTAAATAAAAAAAACAGATCTTAGAAGACTGTGATTGCAAATATGTATGTGACATAGAACTTCTTACTCAAATCTGATATTTTCCCTGTGTGTTACTGTTTAGAAAACAAGCCTAACATTTTAGATGAACAATGTCTTGCTGAACTAATATGTATTCTCTGTTCGCACTGCAGAACATAGCAGCACTTCGCATATAAGGCAGACAATGTTACAATGGTTTAACAGTTTAGAAAGGTTTGCTTTGCTTACTAGCATGTTATCAAAATAACAAAAGCCACATCTGATGTCAAGTTCATATGATTTTGCCAAAGAAATCAGTTAAAACTTCGATCTACTAATTTGCTACTGGTCTACTCATTCAGTGAGGAATTATTCAATAGTGCCTGGCAATTTTCAATGAAGGGCCTTGACCAAATAGCAGCTTAACCGCACTCTGTGAAAATGCTGGAAAATCGAAAGACTGTCATGGAATAGAAAGACTAGCATAGAATCATCATTGGTTTGAAAAGGACCCTTAAAGGTCATACAGTCCAACCCCGTGCAGTGAGCAGGGACATCTTCAACAGGATCAGGTTGCTCAGAGCCCCGTCCAGCCTGGCCTTGAATGATTCTAGGGATGGTGCATCTACCACCTCTCTGGGCAACCTGTTCCAGTGAAAAATTTCTTCATTATATCTAGACATTCTACCCTGTTTCAGTTTAGAAACATTACTCCTTGTCCTAAAGAGTCTATCCCCATCTTTCCTACAGGCCCCCTTCAGATACTGGAAGGCTGCTATAAGGTCTCCCCACAGCCTTCTCTTCTCCAGGCTGAACAGCCCTAATTCTCTCAGCCTTTCCACACAGGAGAGGTGTTCCAGCCCTCAGATTGTCTTTGTGGCCTTCCTATGGACCTGCTCCAACAGCTCCATGTCCTTCTTGTGCTGGGGCTCCAGAGCTGTGGACGCAGGACTCCAGGTGATGTCTCACCATGGTGGAGTAAAGGGGCACAATCACATCCCTGGACCTGCTGGCCATGCTGCTTGTGATGCAGCCCAGGATACGGTTGGCCTTCTGGAATAAGTGAGAGCATGTTCACCACTTATTTATTGTAATAAGCTAAAACATAAAGGATATCTCCCTGCATTTAAATATTCAACTTGTATTAATTTTTAACTTTTTATTAGGACAGAGCTTCTTTAACTGCTGCAGAAATGGCATTACCATTAATCAGGTAGAGTCACCTTAAGCACTTTACAGGAAGTGACATTTGTTTCTGAAGTGCATTCAATTTGGTTGTTTATTTCCTTTCCAATCAACATTATAATTACATTATAACCATGAAAGCCACCTTTTACTTTACAAATTACAACATGTATGTGTATGCATACTGTTGTATAATAGATGCGCAGATGTCTGTGTATTCTTCGTGTAAACTAGGCTATATATCACATGGGGGCATCTGCTCAAAACAGATGGAAGAAGTCTTTCAAGATAACATATTTTGAAAAGAAAAAGAAAATCACCACTGGGTGCCACTGTTCTTCCTTGCCAGCTCTCTTGTCTTTCACTGCAGAATGATTTTAGCAGTAAGGACATGATCCAGAGCCCATTCAGTCAGTGGCAAAGCTCATTCCAAACACACGTGATGAGAATCTAGAAGAACATGGCCCTTCAACAGAGATGTGCCTGTTGCATAACTGTTATAAAATATGGTAGCTGCCTGTGCAATAAAAATGTCTGGAATTTTATTACACTGCTGTACATGGTCTTTGAGAGTAGCAGCTTCTAAGAGATAAGATGGCCAGCATTTGGTGTATAAAAAAACTCATGCGCTGATCCTGAATTCCAGAGGAGGCAATGATTAAACTTCTGCTCACTTCAGCAGAATCATGGGCAGACCCTTAGAAACCAGTATTTCACATGTGTAGTGAAGCTACAGAGTCTCCTTTCATCCAGAGAGTTGTAGATTTCAGAGTATCCACAAGAAGCTGTAATTCTGTTTTCTCTTCCTTCTAAGCTGCATTGTTTGTTATGGAGTAACACTACCCTCCTCTAAAAGAAGGATGCACAGTGGCTGTGATTTAGTGATGCTGGCATTATTCTTCTCTTGGCCTCATTCTACAATGGTAATACTGTTGATTTATGAAAGACTCAGAGTACTTAGATAAGCTATTTCCTGGCTCTGTGCCTTCCCTTTCTCTGTCTCCATAGAGCCTCAGGTCATGAAAGGAAAAGGGAGAGCATTGTCCTAAGTTTTTAAAGTTAGGTTAATGCTAAATGCCTTTGGCATTTGAAAGATCTTTTCTGGATCCGTATGTTGTACAATGTTATCTAAATGGTGCAGCAAAGCTAGAAATACAATGTTCAGAAGTATATGAAGTAATTAAGGAACGTAAGACCAGACTTGTAAAGATTTTTAAATGTCTAAGAATCCCAACAGCAGGATTTTTAAATGCTTCAAGGTCAATGGGATATAGATACATCCAGAACTTCCCAGGCATTGGCATGTTCAGCATTTGGGGATTCCGTCTCTAAAGGAATTATCTGTCCTGAGCTAGATATATTAACATCTGTGACAGACATAGGAAGGAGTCTTCATTTTAGAATGGGCCTGCCAGAAGTTAATAAACTGAGTGGAAGGTTGCTTAAATTCAACTTTGGGAAATACTGGTAAAAGCGCCGATCTCTCAAAAGTGGGTGGGTGCCTCAACCCACTAAAGAATATCTGTTTATATAAAGCAAGATATTACTTTTATAGAACAAGTGTTATTGCTGGGCTACGTTTCAGCACCTAACTGAATTTGCTCTAATTTGCATAAAAGGAATTTTAATTGAAAAAGAGATCTTCTGTATTCTCCTCTGTCCTGTCTCTCTTACTCACTGAGGTTTAAAGCCAACAGTCTGGAGACATTGGACATTAGGGAAGTTTTGCACATTCCTGCCAGGAACACAGGGACGCTAGAGTTAAAAGGCAAGCGTAAGGGATTTCAAAGTTCTCAGTGGCATAGTAATGTTGGACATAACCATTCCATTCCATCCCATTCCACTTTTAAAATCTAAGATACTTGTTGAACCTAGACTTTAGTATACAAAATATGGTTTGGGCTTTCAATGATTAGATGCAAAAGAGTGTTTTGGTGTAAAAGGCTTTTTGAAATCTGTGTCTGGGGAGTGTTTTGTGATAGGAGTCTATGCATTTCATACATTTTTGCAAAAGCGAATGCCCTTTGGCATTTCTGAAAATACCTTCTATGTAGCTGCTCCTACCTGTCCCAGGACAGAGTATCATGAGTCTACTTGCCAATGGTTTAGTTTCAAATACAATTCAGTATAATTCCTCTTTATTTCATTGCCTCCTTTTTGTTATTCTTCCTTTATTCCATCAGGAAATGTATAGGAGACAGGTTACTCCTTGCACTACAATACCAGCTGAAGGCTTAGCTGTACCAATTTCAAGTTAGCCTGATACCATTTACAAGAGTTCTCTTCTCTTCAACCAAATAATAGATGCAGTTATGCAAAACTGATTCACTTAAAATATGGGGAGAAACCAGCAACTGTAAGGCAAAAAAGAAAGCATTGTTCTAGGTTTATAGAGTGAAAGAACTCTGATGAAACCATACGTAATAGGGTTCATATAAATAAGGTTACATATTTTATAAGCTGCGTATTTTGCAAGAATAAACTAAACTAGTGAGAAGGGGACAAAAAAGATGAGTCTTTCAAACAGCAGAGCAGAACTCCATATAAAAATTATACTTCTGCACTTAAAATTTCCAAGCAGCACAGGAACAAAGTAAGTATTTTGGGAATTTCATCATAATAAATAACCTGTAACCTAATTTCAGATACTCAGATCGTTCTGTTAAATATTTTTTTAAAATATAGATATTGTGCCTGAATTTTCACAATAAAGCATTCCTTTGTTTATGTAGACAAAATTAAATCTAGTTAGGCATTGTTTTTTGGGTGTTTTTTAATTAAAAAACCCCCAAACTGTGAGTGATTTTATCTGAAGGGGTATTTGTTGGGGATTAATGTATTCAAATATACATCGTTTCCAGTTGGAGCCAGAGAGAACGACTTGTCTTCGCCTTGCAATCCTTGATGTCACTTGATCAGCTCATGTGAAAACATTCTAATATGAAAAGAGACAATAGGCATTGTTGGTCTTGCATATTAATAAATAAGACCCACAGTGTGTGCAAACAAAGGCTGCTTCCTGGAACACTGTGTCACAAGATTCCCAGGGTCAGTTCTGACGGCTTCATTCTGGTGAGAAGCTCTGCTGAAATCAGTGAGGTTGCTTCTCCTCGCATTGATTTTACACCACTGCAGAGACACTACTGTTACATACTGCCAGGTTCTGATCTCAGTTTTGTCCGTGCAATTCTGATCCGAAATGACCTACTGATCTGAGAGCCTTGGGTTCTCTTAAAAGGCTCATGTGGGCAGCGAAAACGGGCCCCGCTGCCACTGGGCATCATAGCAGAGCTGTAATTAGGTAGAAGATTCTATATGCGTCACAGTAGAAGTGGTGAGAGAAGAGATCTTGAGGATTTTAAACCAGTGTCCCCTTTTTCCACTGAGCAGGGAGTGAATGGAAAGAAGTGTCACGTGACTGTGTCTGTGGGACTTGCAACCCCGGTGCCTTTTCTCTAAACTCAGACTTCGGTTACACTAAATAAGAGTATTTTGCTTTCTTACTTGTGTGCTTTTGAGTGTGCTTCTTGCCAGAAGGGTTCGCTTACTTATCAAATTGCTAAGTAATAAAAGATAAAAGGCTATCATACAAAAGACAGACAAACAGAAGCAGGACTTTTCTCTCAGAAACAGGCAACCTGAGGTTTGTACCCTTCACTGATGCTCATTAATTTCAATACATTTCTAATATTTTTTTTCTAGACTGCTAATATACAAGAAGTGTTATTCCTCAAAAAAATTGTTAAAAGAAAGGCCTTTAATAGAATGCCTATTATCTAGGAAAACTTAATACAATCTAGTTAACCAGATTTTGCTCATGTTGAGGGGTTGGACTAGAGGATCTTTGAAGGTTCCTTCCAACCCAAAGCGCTCTGATATTGATGGAGGGGTGTGGGGTTTTGTGTATGATACTATACCAAAAACAGCTTTTTTACCCCTCTGTATTATTCTCCTCTCCATCACTCATGCATAGAGCTTGACTCCCTCTTATAGCACTACTGTATAACTTCCTTACATTATTTGTGTATGAATGTAGTACAGAGTACAACATTGTTTAATGAGCTATTTCTCACTTAAAAACAATTAGTTAAGAAAAGTAATTGGAGCCCTAATCTTAATGGACAGCCTGAGAAGAAAAACAAAGGGAATACCTCTTTGGGAGTACATTTTACCAGGAAGCAGGAATCCTGGAATAAAACATGTACTAGTTCTGAAACCTTTCTGGGGTTTTATGCTTATACAACTCTGCCAAATGTATAGTAGAAGTTGTAACTAAAATGGATGATGCTATTGTAGATATAGCAATATATCTACAGTTATTACAGTTATTATATCTAATAGTCAGTACTGACTAACCAGTATTTGTTAATTAATTGATCTGCAGTATATTCACTGCTAGTGAACCTTAAAGTTTATGAGAATGTCCAGCCAACCAAATTAAAAGTTTTGTTTTTTTTTTTAAGATGTCACGAATAATTCATCACTACTTGGGACAACAGAATAAAAAGAATAAGAGGAATGAGTTCTTACCAAGATCCTTATCTTCCTCCAGAATGACTAAATACCATGGGTTTCCATCATCTACTTTGTCTCCAGCTTCTGTCGCTAATGGACCTGAGCAGACTGTTCAAGTTCCAAGAAATTCTGTTGCTCTTGAGAGCCTCAAAAAGTACATCCAAGAAGGTTTGTTTCCTTTTGGTCTTTGACTGCTGTCAAACAGACAAGATTAACTCTAAGAAAAGTAGCAATGGAATCTTCCTTATCTCTGGTTTTATCATGCATTTGGACCTGCCTGTGTATCCCACTCCTGAAGACTTAACCAAGGCCCTGATACAAGGTATCAGACAAAATGCAGAAGCATCTACATGTGTGAATGTATGTAAGTCATTAAAGGTTACCAATACGCTGCATACACATATGTTATCAGTACCATAACTATAGCCCGTATCCAGTTCTGTTTGGCTACCATGTCTTTTTCAACACAAGACTATATCCTTGGAAAAGTTTCAGTTTATTGCTAGTACTAATGAATACCAGTATGAAGAAAAGGAGAAAACTGCATATTCACTAGAACTGCCTGATTTATGAATTTTTCAGGTGATTTTTCTTCTGAATTATGTTGAATCCTCTCTCTGAGTCAGTACAAACAACGATGAAGTTCAAGGTCAAGTCCACATTAACATTTGAGCAGAATCACTCCTCCCTCCTCCTTTGCTGATTTGAATTCATTACATAATTTTAGTTTTTAAGAAAATAAAGATAACTTTATCTATGACAAGTTTATCTCCACATTTCAACCAGATTATGTCTCCCAGAGACTGGCAACTATAGCTCTCTACCACAGATCTTTCCAGGTGGTTATGGAATCCATACAAATATAGCCCAATGAGATTCTTAGTTAGAAGCTGAAAGCCTAACACATTGTGCCATATTCCTATCCTGCTGAACTATCCCAGACTAGGGAGATTACTGAGAATACCTCGGACACTTCATCAAATTGTGTAATGGCTCAAGAATACTTGAGATAAACAAAGATATGCTTGGCTGTGGCGGGACCCTATTTAGGCCAGTGCCCATTTAGACTGTTTTCCCTCTATTTCTTTGTGAGTTCAGGTCTATAAAAGCAATACAGTATTTCAGCTGGTGCATTTCTAGGGGATTACTTTACTTGCCGGCTGGTTAAACATCATTCGATGCATGCAATGATTGGCGAAATATGCACTGCCTATTGTGTTTTAGTGTTTAAACAGAACACTAGATCTAATGAGGATAAGTTCGTTTGAAGTAAGGTAGTCTCAGCAGCAGTGTTTATATGTGAATGTGCATAAACATTATTATTTCTGTGGAGCCAAAAGTGAAATTCCTTCTCTACAGCTAGTTCTGCCTGAACACGTGCTTTAGTTTTGTGTCATACCCAACTGATCACAGGATCACAAAATCATAATTATTAGTGACAGAGAAACCTATTAGGTAAGTCCCGTGGGGACCAACACAGCATCACTGACACAGTAATCTCTTATAATAAATGTAGTCATACAGCTAACGTAAGTAATTGGAACTTTCTATCTCTCTATCCAGTTAATTCTGCCTGAACGCAGGCTTAAGTTTTGTGTTATACCCAGATGATCAGAGAATTCCAAAATCAGAATTATTAGTGATAGAAAAACCTATTATGTAAGTCTCCCAGGGAGCAGCATAGCATCACTGACACGGTAATCTCTCAGGATAAATGCAGTTATACAGCCAAGTTTAGTAACTGGGACTTTCTTCAAAAAAATGTTACTTCTGAGGCCGTTTGTATCTGGTGTCACTACAACAGAATTGTTCTGCGGCACGACTACAGCTTTGTTAGTGAGGAAGGAACACGAACACTGGTACAGCAGTGCTGTATTCGGAGCAGTGTGTTGGCTTAAAGAGAATGGCAAATATATAACAAATTGGCTTTTGTTCTTGTTTTTCCAGGCAGGATGTTTGCCTCTGCTAGCTAATTACATAACCGATGGCTTTGCTTAATCTTAAATGTCATGCTCTCGGTGATGTGAACGGTGCACACAGCTACGCTTGTGCCTTGAACACACAACACAATTTGTGTTTCTTTCTCTTTTCCTGCAGATTTTTGGGGGTGGAGAAAAAATTTATATCATCTTCCATCTAAGACTTTTTGAAGAAATGTATAGGCTGTATCTTCATTGGAAACTAACCATAGGTAAAATGACTGCCAGTTTGTGTGTAGCAATTCAACATGCAACAACAGAACCACACATAAATATCAGTATACTGGTGTCATGCCCTGTGTACACACTGGCCTGTCGTTGGCTACCATCAAGCAGCTTATCTCAGGATTTATAAAGCAGTAAATCATGGTATTATTCCACACATTTCTGCAGAAGATGATGGACTAGCCTGCCAGCCAGTTCAACAGATTAAAGGAACAAGTGTTCTGGAGCAGCATGGCTCTGCTCCCAACAGCCAAACGTATCTGAACTCATGCTGCACAATGCCAGCTCACCGTGGCCCAGATCAGTTCAGCTGGGAGTCACACGAGCGGTGGGGCCTTGCTTCTCTCAGCACAGTGAGTGACAGCAGGTAGATACAGGAAAGCTATCTGCCTAAACAGCCGTTTTCCTTCTTGCTGAAAGGTGTCTGGCTGGAGACCATCAAACAAAAGGCTTCAGTTGACCCTCAGGCTGTATTTTGACTGACTGAGTCTAGACCCTGAAAATCTGGTGTGACCACGTTCTGTTTAATGCTTACCATGGGGATCTGTTCTTCCCTAAACAACTGACAACAGTTAAACTTTCAGGCAGCAATGATCTGATTGCACCTCTACCAAACTGCTGCTATGAACAGAGCTGTATCTGGTTGGTGTTTCTGGTACCGACTAGGGAAGAGACCCCCAGGTTATAAGGAGAGGCAAGTGAACTCCTTCTCTTGACTGGAGATGTGTGACCAACCTTTGAAGGAGTCCACATTGACCAGACTGCCAGGAAACAGCAGATCTGTGTGGCGGCACCTGATCTCTTGCTGTTATCCTCAGCCTTTTCATCAACTCTGTGGACTACCAGCTGGTTTGTTTGATCCTGTTACCAGTTCCTGCTACTCTGACACAACACTGTGTGAGAGATTAGAGCCCTCATATCAGGCCTGTGCAGAACCCAGATTCTGATACATTCCTCCTTCAGATATGAAAAAAGAGATCCATCACTTCTTGACTGAGGCTGAAGTATGCGTTCTGTTTCACTTCATACCAGACAGAAGACAGCAAGCAGAGAAACCGACAGCTGGAGATGGGACTGAAAATGGTCAAGTCCCATATGAAGTTTAGGTCTCTGCTGGCAAGGCAGGTGGGTCACAGCACAGCACAGAGGGGAGGAACTTGTGTTTGGAGAAGCTCGTGGAAGGGTTGGGAGGAAAATCAGGTATCAGGTTTTGTGATTGTATTGTCTGTGCATTTTCACAGTGATTATCTTCTGCTATTGGTATTCAGAAAAGGTAATTTGAGGTCTGCCCTAGACCTCGAGGCATGGTGGCTAGGTTGACACAGATCATTTTAAGGTAAAAGGTTGCAGTAAAGGCAGAATCATAAATATACCAATCCATCCTCATAACACCTGCAAGAATTAAATGTCACTCGACTGTGTGCAGTCAGCTGTTGTCTAATCTCAGCGTCATGTACGCTACACAATAGCAGCTGAAACATGCTAATAGAATGAGTAGGAGGATTTTAACAGATAGAATGAGACAGAATGAAGCCAGAGCACCAGGATTTATGTACGCATATCTTACAGTGCTGAAAACCAAAAACGAGACCTTGAAAGTCCACAAATAATAAGAACCTTAGGTTGTCTGTTAGTCTGAAAGAAGACCTAGAGCATTACATCCCATAATGCTTAATAAATGGTGATTTAGCATTCATTTCAGAATAAAACCACTTCTTTTGCTTGTACTGCCCAACTTCCATCACAGACAAGTGTTTTTAAGGTATCACACTCTGGATGTGCTGACATATACACATGTGGCCAAAACATGGACTAAAATGCAAGCCACAGATATGTGAGTCATGTAGCAGAATGACCAAAAAAACCCAATCTATTAGACATCTACTTGATCCATACAGATGAGTTTTAGCAAGTAAGTCTAACTTCATTTAGTACTCTACCAACAAAAAAACCCCACCAAAATGGGTTATATAAACCAAGGTTTATGAATTCTAAGAAAACAGGAAATCTGAATACAGTTTTTCAGATTAAAAAACTGACTAATCCACTGAGAAACTAATTAACACAATCTCATCTAACTTTAGTTGCCTGAAAGATAGATATTAGAGTTCATGTTATCTATGTAGACTCCATCTCCAGTCAATGCAAAGATACAGATGGAACTAGAGGTCTGTTTATCTTACTGTTTTCAGCGTCTAGGAACTCTCTTTGCTGATTACAAGCAGATAGAAATTGATTCTTAATCGAGGTATCAGCTTCTCATGCAGCTCAAGTTAATGAGAAGAGTCCTGCGATCAGATTCCAAACCTGGGGTCAGAGCAGAAGACAAATGTGGACAGTATTTCAGGCACAGTATGTAGGTTCATACAGTAAGCAGCTACACACTGGAGGAAGGTTTCTTCAGGTTGGCTGGTGCGAAGTAAAGCAATATAATGTGTGATAGAGATCTATACCATTGAATCTTTTTGTACTAGCAGTATTAATATGTTTGAGCACTGGCATCTTTTGGCCTTGCGCAAATTTAAGAAAGGATGTGCTTAGTGCCCAGGGCAAGAGGTGGCCTTGTTTCCGTGTGGGTGAATTAGTGTACTTCAGGTAGATCTAACAGAGAGATACAGTGTGCTTGAGGATATCATGCAAATTTGCCACAGTCAACATTAAAAATGCTTTGCCAAAGAAGCTTTCATAATGAGAACCCTACGGAGGTTTCTATTCATAAAAGATAACATTTGAAACACAGAAGAGACCACCATGGAAGAAAAACATTTAGCGATGAGCTCTGTGGGGGAGATAAAGTGGAAGCTAACGGACAGTCAAAGCCTTTTATTTTATATAATATAGATAATATATAGTATAATTAAAAAGCCTTTTATTGGAAAATAATCCTGGTGGAGAAAGATATACAGAAGATCTTGTCTTGACTGGTTTTCTAGATCCTGACATTGGGGATTCCTGATGCAGAGATCCACTTGGAGTGCTTAGAAGTTTTATTACACCTCTCAAAAAAATAACTCAAAGTCTAGAAGCTACCAAAATCATTTCCACAATGATTCTCTGGCTTGTTCAGGCCCTAGCCAAAACACAGCCAATATTCTGCTATCAACGGAAGTAAAGGAAACTGTGCGTAGGTTGACAGCTTTCAATAGATTGCACTGTGTCCTTTTCTACCTTCAAGCATTTTAATCAAAAACCTCTAGGAATTTAAAAGAAGCTTGCTGAAGAAAGTGGTGAGGAAGACAGGTGGGAAGAAGGGAATGAAATTATTTTTTGCTGTTTTCCCAAATTAGACATAAGACCTAAAGCAGTTTGACCAACTGTGCATACTTCTGTGTCTGGAAATACCCGTTCTGTGCAGGGGTTCAGCCAGTATTTTTAAAATTCTTTTATTCGTTACACTGCACGGGTAGTTACTAGTGTAACTCACCCCAGGACGAGATTGGTGAACTCTGTATGGTTTAGCTGAGACTGGTATTTGTCTCAAAAGTCATCTGCTCCCTCCCTGTGATGTGACATCTCCCACGCTTGCCTGGAGCCTTCTCTTTATCTGATTCTGAAGACAGTACAGATCAGATTTTTGTCTGCCAATAAGTGAAGAAAATTGTCAAAATTGCTTTATGAAATAAAAGGGAACTTGATACATAAATGTTCTTTGTTGTTCTTTAACGATTTGGTCCTTCTTCAATACCTGAGGAGATCTACAGACTCACACCACTGTGCCTATCACAGGGGCTATAAATATTATACAGCTTATGACACTAAGCGATAGTGATGTCCCCAAAATTAAAGGAAAAATGCAACTATGAGAAAGTATACTCTGTTTCTCACTTCTAAGCAAGTTAATGTTTCATAAGCTAAGAAATGCAATCTTATTTATTTATCACTTTCCAGGTAAACTATTCCAATTATTCTCAATTCAAGAACTCTTTGCACAGAAATGACACTGATACATATGTCTTCTTGTAGCACAAGGATTTATTTTAAGCTTAAGGAAATATGGAAATTAAATCCAAAATTGTGGCTGAGCCCTTGTGGATTAAGCTCAATTCCAGGAGGCCAGCACGCTCCTCAATTCATAAACTTTATTAAATGTTGCTAAAATCTTCTTACAGCAAGGGCAGCTTCATTTTGTCAGCTTTTCAGTGGCCTTGAAATAAGTTCTACTTGGTTTGTCCCACTGACAGACAAGTCAAAACGCCTGTGAAGTCCCCTCTGAAGGTTGTTTTGCCCAGGGCTGTTTTGAAAAACAAAAATAAAAGAGGCAATTAAAAAATTAAATGGATTATTATGACCTGTGATGACATTAAATTGGGGGTCACCAGTCAATATACTCAAGAGCAGGGCTGCCACCTAGAGAGACCTAAGCAAGCTGGAGGAATGGGCTGACAGGAACCTCATGAAATTCAGCAAGAGCAGACGAAAAGTCCTGACCTGGGACTGAACAAGCTTTTGCAGTGATGCAGGCTGGGGGCTGCTGGGCTGGGGATCAGCCCTGATGACAAGGTCCTGGGGGTCTGGGTGGACAGCAAGCTGAGTGTAAGCCAGCAGTGTTGTCTGGCCAGCTGTGCCCTGGGCTGTGTGAACAGGAACATAGCCAGCCAACTGATGGAGGAGACTCCTTGTCTGCTCAGCCCTCGTTAGACCATACTGAGACACTGTGTTCCGCTTTGGGCCCCCAGTATGGGAGAGACATACACAAACTGCAGCAAGTTTGGGTGAGGACCACCAACGTGGTTGCGGCTGAAGCACTTGCCCTGTGAACGGAGGAGGCTGATGGACCAGGACTGATTCAGCCTGGAGAAGGGCTGGCTCGAGGGGCACCTGATGGCTGCCTTTAGTGCCCATGTGGGCCTGCCGGGGGGACACAGCTGGGCATTTGTTGGTGGGGCATGGTGGGAGGGGGAATGACAAGAAAGGTGGACACTGGCTGTAAGGATGCCCTTCCGCTAGCAGCCCAGGCAAGCAGGGGCACAGGCTGCCGGGGGGATGGTGCAGCCTCCCTCCCTTCTCAGAAGGCTGCACATCCCAGCCGGACAAAGCCCCAAGCAACCTGGTCTGACCATGGCTATGAGCAGCATGCGGGACCAGAGGCCTCTGAAGCTCCCTCCCAGCCTAAATTATCCTGTCAGTCTCTTATCCCATGGCCCTATGCTGTTTTTATTTTCTAAACACATAAATACTCCTAAGTAAACAAAATGTCTAAATATATTTTATCATTACATCTCTTTTTTTAAAGATATCACAAGCCTTGTAGTAGAATATCCTAATTATAAGTCACATATGACCTAGATTTCCTTGTTGATTATGCTTAATATCCCAGTTCACTTATCTTGAGTGATATATGAAAGTAGAGTGGCACTGGCTGTGTGTGCTGAGAAACTCAAGGTTATGCTCTTGTTTTCTCTCCCCATCTCTCTTCTGATGTTAAGGTTTTATTAACTGCCTGGCCTGCTGCTGTCGGCTAATCTGCACCAAAACCGTTTTCGTCGCAAGCCCCATGTAAAAGGAGAACCGCATTCACTGCAGTGTTTTCTGGTTCATCAGTCAAATCCGAGCCAAAGCAGCACGTTGCCTTTTCTGGCCCTGCTGCGCTCGGTGACACTGGGCTGCCATTAATCAAACCAGGCTGTCAGAACAAACTTCAAAACTTCAGAGAAGACCAGTCTCACGGCTGACAACAGTCTGATCATGTGTTTTACTAGGAAGCTGTTAATGGACTATGAGAAACTGTTCACAAAAAGGTGATGAATTTGAAGCAGATATGTAGTGGTCATGCAGGCAGTTATATCACCCGCAGCGGGCTAAGCTACCCAGCCTGAAACTCGCTAGTACAAACCGGTTTTCATTTAATTTTCGATGTTCATGAAAACATGACGCCTGCTTTCTGCACTCTGCTCAGGGGAAAAGGCAACTGCTGCATCATCTGTCTCACAGCAGAAGCAGCGAGCAAAACCAGCTGCGCATCTCAGGGTGTAAGCCGCAGCCCCAGAAAGCTCCCAAAGGAGTAAAGCAAGTCCTTGCAGATAGCAGAAATCTTTTAAATAGCCGAATGAGCTTTGCTGGGAAGGAGAGGAGGCTTCTGCAGGAGTGGGGAGCTGAGCCATCCCCATTGGAACCTGCTGGAAGGCGGTGGTGGGTCGGGGGAATGGTGTGAGGAAATGACCAAGCGAGGAGTGAGCCCTTGGGGACAGCAAGGCTTGCTGACCCGTGGGAAAGCAGAGAGAGCAGGTACAAGCAGCAAGTACCAACTCCACACCCATGGTCAATCAAGAGACAGCGCAGGAGCTGTATCTCCAGCAAACTATGTGTACAGCATGATTTCACCTAAATAAAGAAGCCCGTATTTAGGAATTGTGTGGAGCCACCATCCCACAACAAATGGTGAAAATTTGCATGAATACCCGAGACAAGATTTAAAAAGCTTCACGCCTTTATGTGAGGAGTACTGGTGAGAAGAAGCAGCCTGCTGGTCTCCAACAGCAGCATCTCTAGGCCCAAATCTGTGCGAGGATGATGCAAATGAAAATTAACAAACACAAATCCAAGCCTAAGGTTAAACTTAATAAGTAGCATATGGGCACCCTAAAAAGGGAAGGGCAACATAGGAAAATTATAGTTGTTTGCAGTTGTTTTGTTCAGGAGTGAATCCACAGGCTGCGGAGCGCCAGAAATGGATCCTTCTGCAGCTGCACAAACCTTCAGCCCTGAGGATGAGCAGAGGCATCTGTGCCCACGCCTCAGCTGACAGCACCGTTCAGGAGGCGATGGAGAGCTGCTTTTATCACCCTCCAAACTTCAGACATACACCCAGTGACAGCCTGTGTAGGTGCAAGCAATTAACACATTCTCTGCATGGTGCGAGTTGTTCCTGTCACCAGTGGCTGTAAAACCGAGTGTGAAGGAGAGCTGACTCGAAAATCAGAGTTTAGTGGAATCCACAGTAGAATTCAAGGGGCGAAAAATGATCAACCTAAATGTTTAGCAGTTCAGAAAAACCTTAACTTTTAATGAAGGTGTACGTGGGGAAAGAGGGTGCCTGTTATATTAGTTCTTTGTGCAGAGCAGCACAAACACTCATTTCTGGTTTGGATTAATGGGAAGCGATCTCAACAGATTTTGAAAGAAAATAAGTATCCTGAATGCAGTTCTCCATTATTTTCCTTTCTTTATAAAAAATGCTTTGCAGAAAATTAGAATATCAGTTATATTCTTAGCCTGCTAGTGCTAATAAGACAGAGCTATAAGACAAATTGTCACAAAGAGTATTTGGAAATCGATACCATTAAATCAGAATTTTGAAACAGTAATATATGCCAGGAACTAGGTATGTTTCAGGATAGTTTAAAAGAACCAAGATCCCAAGTTCTAAAAACCTCCAGAGCTGTGAACAAACCTCACATATGGTAGCTAAAGTAAAAAGATTTGTGACAAATCCTTTTTGCCTAAGCTACATGTAGTCATTTAAGGACAGTATTGCAAAAGCTAAATATTTGTCTTCCTTGAGACTAGCTATGTGATATTTCCTGCAGAACATTCGCACAAAGAATCTAAATATCCAGTATTAACTGGAAAATGATCTGACATTAATCCAACACATGCAGCTTTTTCACTCAGGAAAATTCTTTTAAAATGTTAAAGTAATATTTCATAGCTGCAGATGCAGCTATTTACTCAAGTTCCAAGGAAGACTAAATCAAATACTAAAAAAAAGCAAGCATGCTTTTAAGCAGGGCTCACAACCTGGGAAAGATCAGCAGGCCACATTTGAGAACAGATTAATTTATCCTTAGCTAATTACCCCGTAGGATTCAGCTGAGCTGCCAGCACCACTAACAGTCAAGACATATCACAATGGATTGTTCTGTCTGTTTGATAAGCTCATTCACTGAACACTTTGATTTCTGGCTGTGCACGTACAATAAAACCTAGCCAGTCAATAGTGCTGCTACTCATCTCATTCAGATCGTTTTCTGCCTCTTTGTTATCGCTTATTATTTTCAACATACTTTTTGCATCATTCTTTCTAAATTGAGGAGAAGTTTGGCAGTCAAGACCAGCATGTTCTAGTTCTTGCTCTGTTACTTATTATTTGTATAGTTTCAGCAGCTCTGACTTCAGTTTGCCCATCTGTAAAACTGGAACAGCATTTATAAGTCTCTGGGAATGTTTTAAAGCATTCTGAGTAGTTCTCACAGTAAAACCTACACACAGTGCAAAGGGACATTAAAGTATAACCTTAAAGAAATACACTGTGTTTGTTCAATTGTAATGTGCCATGGCAAGAATACAGTTTAATTTTGATCTGAAATATGTACAGACACAAAACTCATCATTCAGCAAAAAGTCAGTACCTTTTTTTTGTCTTTTCAGTACATAAAGAGATTAAAAGAACTGAAAATTTCATGGAAAGAGTTGGGAGATCATGTAAGTTTCTTATTTTTTTCTAGTTACCTAAGAATGTACATATAAATATGAGAAATATTGAAGTCATCAAAGCTACTATAAATAGAGTAGATTTTCTTTGACATAACCATAAATAAATTGCACCCTTGCTAAAACTACTGCTTTCTGCGGAGTCAGTTTGTTTTCATTGACATCAATCAGTCATTACCGCTGGTGTTGAATTGGACCAAATCAGGCCTTTTATACTGAAAACTTAAGAGTATGCTGAATCTTGGTTGAAACATGGAGACAGCTTGCTTTGAATCGAGGTACACAACAAAGTTCAACTGGGACATGATTTCCTAAAAAGCCAGTCCTTAGATTCAGAGCAGCATAAAGCCTTTTCAGTTTAATTTCTGGTTTTTGTTAAACAATAAGGTAAAAATGAAAACAATTTCTTTAAAGCCTGAGATAAAATATATCTTGTTACCTGCAGAAAAAGAATTGGCAGCATGCTCTTTCTTTATAGGAGTGTAATAAAACTAGAAAGTAAACATGCTTCTCACTGTGAGCAAACAAAGAAGTACTGTTCATTAGAGTACGGCAGAAAGGAAACTTTAGAGAACTGGCTTATCGTGGCAGTTGGAGAGTCTGCGAAGAGGCGCAGGAACATGACTTCCATTAACTAATATCATGATTAGGACTACACATACAAAAAAACACATGCCCATGAGAAAGACTTTGAGAGAGAGGTATTTATTTACTATGGCAATCTTTGGCTGCAAAAGGGGAGACAGGAAAATTTTCCATATCATTAAAAGAACTTCAGCGGTTACAAAAGAATTTCCTCCACCACTCCCTCCTTTCTTCATTGTCTTGTTTTTTAACAAAACTTTCTAACAGATAAAAATGTAGGATGACATGGGCTTGAAAGAGATCTCAAGAGGTATTATGTTATTGTCACTAATTTTCTGGCCTGTTGTCACCCCTTACTTTTCAGCACATGCAAGTTTAATGCATCATGAGGACATGTAATGCTAAATCTGGCAATGCAAAGTCTTTCAAACATGCCCTATTGGAAAAATATAATACCATAGTTTTCATAGACTATATATTTCTCCAAAATTGGCATAAAAGAATTGGGAGAATAACTGTGTATTCAGCTGATTGCATTCCTTAGAATACGACATTTAAAGAAAATCAGCTAATTACTGTGAGGTAAAGTCTGCTCAGGCTACATCACTTTATGCTTGGAGCAATGCCACGGAAATAATTCTAATAACCCGAGAGTCATATGGTGTTGAAAAGAGCAGAATTCAGTACATGAAGTCCTTTTTCTTTGCTTTTCTGCAGGGACACCTATTTATAGCTCCACTTTCACCCAGCAAACCTGGGTATCGTTTTAGTCATCAGTACCACTTCATAAACATCTTTCCCCCAAGCAACCCTAAGCTGAAAACAAGGAGAAATGTACAAACAAAATAGTTACGACTTTTTGTAGTCTTATTTTCAAATATTCTGAGTTGTGTGCAAGGGGAGTTGGCATTTCAGGAAAAAAAAAAAACAAAACAGAAAAACCCCACAAAACCAAACCCTGTGTCTTCCTTGTCTGGAAGTACAGCAAAATCCTCAGATAGCAAAATGGCTTTCCATGACTACGTTGAGTTAAAAAAAAAGAACTAAGGCCAAGAAGCAGATGCATCATAGAGGCTCACCAGACAGATCACCTGGAAGTACTGGAAATTTCATAACAAGGAAGGTGATGTACAATAAAATGGTGACAAGAATCATACTATGTGCTGTTACTCCCGTTTTGTTCTGAAAACAAGCTTAACAGCTGCCATCTGGAAGTGCAAGCCCCTAAACGATGCAGATATTTCTGAAACTATAGGCTGAGGCTATTGGAATTCCTTACATCATAGCAATTTTACATTAATTTTCATTATTTGGTCTATGAGTGTTCTGCATATGTATTGTTGTCTTTGCTTTGTACAGAGAAAATATTACACCCCAAAACTCAGTGACAGCAGGGTGTAGGCTGCCAAACTAGCAGGGCCAACGCCACCTTTAGAGGATGATCTCCTGTGTTATATCCAAGCATATTCTCCCAACAAGAAAAAATTCAGACTTGTGCACTTCCTCCTCACTGCCAGCATTTGTATCGTTGTGCCACTTCTATACTTTGCACAGCCACATGACCTGTGCAATTCAGCGTGATGTTTTTTCAGCTTCCCCACTGACAAAATATACACCAGGAAGAGGCTGGATTTTTAAAATACTCTCCACACAACTTTCCTTTCATTTAAATACTGCTTATCCTGGAAATTTTAATTGCTCTGTAGCTGTTCTAATGATAAGTGCTTATGTATACATCCTATTTTCCTGCTTTGACACCATTTGTTACATATGTGACTTAAAACTAACGACCTGCCCAAATCTTAGCAGACGGATTCTCACTAAGGCTTTATTTGGGGTGTTTTTGATTTATTATACTATCTTCAAACAACAATTCTGCAGTTTTCTGATAGGTTCAAAAGCACTAGCACCTTTTCTTTTGTTCTTTGGTGTAGCAGTTGTTCATATGGGAACTAAAGGAAAAAATCCTAACTGTCATTCATTCTTGTCATATCCTTATTTCCATTTCCTGCTGCGCTCCTGAATCAGTGATCAAGTACCTGCATAAGACAATACTTAACCTGGTCAATACTTGATATAATCAAGTATTCCATCTCTAATATGTAGTAGAATGTCTGATTGTAGTTATATAGTTGTTAAGAATAAAGACAGTTCTATGTTTTCACTTTTTTATCCATATAAATGTGAAAAAAGTACGGTCTAAATTAAATTCCTTAGTGTCAGAAAACTGAAACTGTAAAGCAGTGCAATTCTTTAACCGTATGGGGAATAAGCATTAGTTAGACATCTGTGTGCAGTTGCAGGGCTGTGATCGTGGAGATGCGGCAGGATGGCTCCCGTGACTGGAGTATTGCAATGGAGGGATGCAGGCTCTTTCAGGACAGCAAGGGAAGAGGAAGAAGATTTGCCCTTTATGCGAGCGTACACCTGCATTGTATAGAACTCTGCCTGGATGTGGAAAAGGAGATGATGGAGAGTTTAAGGGTGGGGATTAAAGTGAAGACAGGCAAAGGTGACAATATAGTAGGTGTCTGCTATAGGTCACCCAGCCGGAAAGAACAAGTGGCTGAGGCCTCTACAGACAGGCAGTAACAGCCTCACATCCACGGGCTGTGGTCCTCATGGGAACTTTGGCCACCGTGGTATCTGCTGGAGGGACAATACAGCAGGACACAGGCAAACCAGGAGGAGGTTTCTAAAGTACATTGATGGTAACTTCCTGCTCCAGGTGACTGAGAAGACAACAAGGAGAGGTGCTCTGCTGGACCTCACACTTACCAACCAGGAAGGGCTCGCTGGGGGATGTGAAGATCTAAGGAACCATTGGCTGCAGTGACTATGTGATGGAGTTCAGGACCTGAAGCGGACGGAGTGAGCAGGGCAAAAGCAAGATCACAACCTTGGACTTCAGGAGAGCAGCTTTGGCCTCTTCGTAGATCTGCTTGGAAGAGTCCTGTGGGATAAAGCCCTAGAGGGAAGAAGAGCCCAAGAAAACTGGTTAATATTCAAAGGTCATCTCCTCCAAACTCACAAGAACACCATCCCAACAAACAAGCAGTTAAGCAAAAAATGTCATGAGTCTTGTGTGGATGAACAAATCGCTCCTGGCCGAACTCAGATACAAAAAGGGGAAGTCATGCTTCACCAACTTGATAAACTTATATGATGAAGTGACCGGCCTGATAGATGAGGGGAGAGGACTTCATTAAAGCCTTTAACACTGCCCCCCATAAGATCCCCATAGACAAGCTGTTGATGTACAGGCTGGATGAGCAGATGGTGAGGTGGATGGAAAGCTGGCTGAATTGCCAGGCCTAGAGGGTGGTGATCAGCAGCGCAAAGTCTAGTTGGAGGCCAGTGACTAGCACTGGGAGGGGGTCAATATGGCGTCCAGACCTGTTTAGCATCTTCATTAATGAGCTGGATGATCAGGCAGAGTGTACTCTCAGCGAGTTTGCAGATGACACCAGACTGGGAGGAGTGGCTGATATGCCAAAGGGTCATGATGTCATCGAGAAGAACCTAGACAGGCTGGAGAAATGAGCTGACAGGAACCTCATGAACTTCAACAAAGAGAAGTGCAAAGCCCTGCACCTGGGGAAGAACAGCCCCATGCACCAATTTATGCCAGGGGCACCCAGCTGGAAAGCAGCTTGGCAGAATAGGGCCTGGAGTTCTCATGGATACCAAGTAGAACATGAGCCAGCAATGTGCCACTGCTGCAAAGAAGAAGAATGGTATCCTTGGCTGCAATAGACATAATGCTGGCAAGTTGAGGGAGGCGATCCTTTCACTTAATTCAGCTGTGATGAGGCCACACCTGGAGTGCTGTGTCCAGTTCTGGGCTCCCCAGTACTAGAGAGACATGGGAATATTGGACAGACCTCACCAGAGGTTCACAAGGATAATTAAGCCTCACATATGAGGAAATGCTGAGCAAGCTGAGGCTGTTGAGCCTGGAGAAGGGAAGGTTGGGAAATTCTTACTTATGTATATAAATAATTGAAGGGAGGGTGCAAAGAAGACAGAGCCAAGTTCATTCCAGTGGTGCCCAGTGACAGGACCAGGGACAATGGACACCAAGTGAAACACAGGAGGTTCCATATGAACTTCAGGAAACCCTTTTCACTTTGAGGGTGACTGAGCAATGGAATAGGTTGCCCAGGAAGGTTTTGGAGCCTCCATCTTTAGACATTCAACAACCATCTAGCCGCAGTCCTGGGCAAGTGGATTTAGGTGGCCTTGCTGCAGCAGGGGAGTTGGAGAAAGGTCACTTCAGAACTCCCTTCCAATGTCCACAATTCTGTGATTCTGTGATACTTAATGAATACAATTTCTTAACTGGTTCTAACGAGAAGTTAAAAAATTTGCTGTACTACAGACTGCAACCTGACTGCTGCTTGATAGCAGGAGAATGACCATCAGAATTAGTATTTTGATTTCAGTTCGTAGTGTAAGGAGTGTAACAGTAAGAAAGAGAATCCCCTACTCGTACCCACCTACACTACGCATCGGTTTGATTCACAAGTGGCTCTGGTGTGCACAAGTCCCAGATTCTTTTCAGAGGGACCTAAGGTGTAAGCTGAGCTCAGTATGCACCCCAGCCTCTAATCAGGATGAACAGACTCCAAGTGACAGCTGTGGAACTCCGTGCAGCTTTGGGGTGTACGTGCAATGGGAATGCTCAGTTCAGAGGGGCAGAGTAAATTTAGTCTAAAATAAAACCCCCAAACTCCATCTTGTGTTGATGTTGGGGGTCTCGGCAACAACACCTTTGAGTTACTGCGGGACTCCTGTTGCACCAATTTTTTTGTTAACTTAGACATAGCAGAAATATCAATGATTATGGCTAGTCTCTCTAGTGCTGTGGTAATATCACTCTTACAAAATACACCAGAGTTCTAACTGGTATTAAAAGTCACTGGCTTGGATCAAATTGTGGTGAGAGTCTTTCGTGACGTGTCAGAACACATTGTGCAAAGTTCTTGCCTTTACGTTGCTGGAGGCTAGCGTTGGCTGTTTTCATATTTTCTTAAGAGCTGAATGGCATTGTTTCACGGCATTATGAGACAATAATCGCATTTAGTTAGCCTCTGGAACCATCATCTGTTCTGCTGGCATTATCTTTTGGCTATCTATAACCGATTTAAAATCAAACAGCAGTGTTGTATAACATGCACTTTATGACATTACTGTCTTGTTGTTAAACTTCTCAGCTGACCTTGTATGTGTAAACAGTCACTTTATTGCTGGTCTAGAGAGAGCTCTCAGGTCAAGCTTTCATCAAATTCTCAGGGGCTATGTCTTCATTGCTGCATTAATTCAGCTGACCTGTCACTGAGCTTGGAAATTTGTGGTGTGCCACATTGCAAAGCTCTGTGGAAGTCCCTGTATCCTCAGTGGTGTTGTTATCACTCTGTCAGGACAAAAAGTGACTGCTCTCTAAACATGCCACAGGTTCATCTAGCCCAGTGTCCTATGTTCAGTAGTCACAACAGGAGATATTTGGGAAAAGTGTGACAGCATATTGTACCCGTACTTCTCCAATATTTCCCAGCTACCAGTAACAGCCAGTTCATGTGTCATTTGTTCAGATGCTCCATAAAAGGTGGTATCTTTTCACTTAATAGTCTCCGAGAGATATTGCCTGCCATCACATATAATCTCTTGATGATGAATTTTTTGCAGGCACAACATTGTGTGGCAATGAGTTCCACAGCCTAACTACATGCTGTGTGAAAAACTCACCTACTTCTTCTTCAATAAGTACTTCATAATTGCATTTAATGCACATTCACTGTTGTATTAGGAAAGACAGTAAATAATCATCTGCTATTTGCTTTTTCTGTTTAATGCATGGCCATATGGTCCTTAACTGTATCCTTCCTCAATCATTTGTCTTCCAAGCTGAGATATCTACACAGGTGAACTATCCCATATCTTTGGTCATTCTTTTGCCCATTTCTGCCTAATCTTTGGTTCTACTATATCCTTTTAAGAGAGGTAACATCTTAAAATTATAAGAAATGCACATAGTATTCAAACTGTAGCTATTGTAATACTGCATTATGTATAGTAAAATAGTGAAATTTTCTGTTCTGTTCCCTGCTTTGTTTTTCTATTATTAAGAACTGACGTAATGTTTTCACAAAACTAGATAAACTATCATAAAATTAAAATCCCAATCCTGATTGTTATTACTCAACTCACAGTCACTCACTGTACATGTAAATTTAGGATCACTTTTCTCCTCTGCCTCACTTTGCTTTTATCTACCCCACACTTCCTCTGCTATTTTATTGCCCAATCACCCTTTTCCTTCTCTACTTCCTTATAGCTTATTTTTACTATCCTGAATAACTGTAGTTTAAAGAGAAAACTTTGTCATGTCAGTATCACTGTTTTTCTCAGATAATTTATTAACACGCTGAACAGTCTGTCCCATGTCACTAGGACATATTTCTTTTCTTCATAGGAGTATGAATTATCTGTTACTGTACCACTTTGTTGTGGGATATTTCTCTGTTGTCCTGAACTCTCAGCAGGGGAAGCTGCTGGAAGTCTCTCAGCAGTGAGCGATTTACACAGCAATGGCATTACAAACTGAGTGGTTACCAAATCTAGTGAATGTTGCACCTGGTCCCAAATTGACATTTCTTTTTGGCTTAAATACTCCTTCTAATGCCCCTGAATTATAAAGGCAGATTTACAAGAGCTGAGCCCTTATCTAGCCAGTATAATCTGTCATACTATCAGTATAATGACTCAGGGAATCAGCTCTGCTATAAAAGACTGGCATACATCAAACAGTATCAAGCGTTAAAGTATTTGCTACAAAACACACTTTGAAGTTTAATCATGACTATAAACACTTATTGCTTTCCTCACTGTACGTGTTTTTAAAGATCTATATATTGTGTATGCAAGGTAATGGCAATGCATGAAAGGACTTGGACTTGTTTTTCCCTACATTTTTATCTCACCTATATCTTGCAAAGATTTCCCACCTCAATAGCATATGCTGATTTATTTTTGACTGCTATAGCCTTTAAAAGTAGAAACCTACTTTGTCATCTAGAAACCTTAGTGATCCTGAAAGTGAAAAGCGTAACAGGAGACTACAAGAGATGCAGAAGACAGGTGAATCAGGGAAGAAGTGATTATTTTGCAAGAATTAGTTAAATACTTTAAAATTTTCTTCAACTTTTAGGCAGTCTAAATAAATTGTAATCACATAAATAATGAATGTTTAGACAATTGAATAATTATTGTAAAGGTGGGGGTTTTTTCAATTTTGCATTGGAATAATGCTGAAAATAATGATTTAAACTCAACACAAGAACTTCAAAAAGCTGCTTTCTCTCATACACCCTGACGTAACCTCTGACAAATTAGGAGTCTTTCAAGGTTGTGTACACAGTACAATTACATTTTCAGCTTGAACTAAGTGTTCAAATTCTTTTTACCATTCATTCAGCTCTGGTGTGGTTAATAACTGGATGACTTCTAAAACATACAAGCAGAAGAAAAATTCATAAGCTTTTAGTAAGCCTAAAGAGCAGAAAATTAATTACCTATTTTCAGCACCATACACAAGCTTATGTTTACAAAGAGTAGACCTAGTTCAGGGTTCAGATTTGCAAGGTGGGAAGAAAGGATGCTCATAGATCAGTAAGGTATATAAACTAGCACATGAGGCTACAGAGGGGCTGAAGTCACTTTGGTTTCAGCAACATACTGATTTGCCCAGTCATTTTATAACCTTCACACGGTATGTCTTTACTTCTCCCACCTATATTTGGCAATCCCTAGTTAAAAAACTAGAAATACTTCAAACTTAGTCTTCCCTCCTTCAAAAAGATGGGAGAATTTTCACACTGAATTTCAAAGATTCACAAGTCACATGCATTTAAGAGTGTACCTTTGGAGCCGGTTCTGATCTTATTAGTAAAATATAGAAGCAAACCCATTAAGACCAAATGGCAGCTTCAAATACATGGTGCTTAAAATTACAGCACATATTTCAGTGCGAGCAGCAGATTTTAGTTTATTCTTTCGAGGCACTCAGATATGAAAAATATAGTTATAATTCTCCCATGTGAACATCTTATATCTTAGCCTCTGCATTTCTATAATAATTTTGGTTTTGTATTTTTTGCTTTACAGTGTAGAATTATGCATATCTGTAGTTATCATATTATCATAATTGTAACAAAATCCTAGTTATTAATTTTATTTTTTTAATATACATGAAGCTAAACTTGAATTCTTTTGTGTGTTTGTAATCTACGGTTACAGTATTTTTTGTTAGTTAAAATTTCATACAAAAACTGAAGGCAAACTGACTGTATGATGGCACACCAGCTAAAAGTAATGAATTTTTGTTTCCTTATATTCCATATTCTGAAGTTTCTCTTTCTCTACAGCTGTATACACACTCAACTGTTCTGTAACATGCATCACTGCTTTAATGAAATCATGAAGCATTATAGAAATTTTAAACTAAACTGATTGGATGATAAGCCCAAGCCATCAAATACATTGGTATAATACGAAGGTAGCACACATTTTTAAAATTCTATCATGTAGAAACTCCTAAATTAAAAGTATCAAAATCTGGATGGCACGGCTTTTTGGTACAAACTATAAAGATCATCTCTGTTGTCCTCCTGAAAGGCAAGTAGCTACGTCCTTTCATTTGCACAGGGTATTCATCCAGAACATAAATGAAAGTATGCTTTACTGAGATGTAAAGCTGAGACATTTTTCACAGAATTTCTCACTTCAGAGAGAGAAAGATGTTCTGACTGAGAAAAGTGACATTTTGTTATGCTGGTACATTGTACCTGCATGGTCTTTTGTCACACCTAAGATTCCTTTGAGGTCCTGAGGGCAAATTCCTTTTCTGTCTTACAAGGAAATGAACTCCACATTTTTCAGTGAATGTTCCGTAAGGACAACTGTAATAGGGTTCCCAGAATTGTGCAGGTCTGGAGCACAAATGGCTGGGTTTACATCAGAATGGTATCAAAATCCCCTTCTAAAAAATTCCCCAAATAGGCTCTCTCTGTGGCTACTCTCACGCTACACTGCAGTGCCTTTTTGGCTAAACTATCATTGTGTGCCACAGTACATTATGGAAGAGATAGGTCAGGAGTAGTAAGCATAAAAGAGAAAAATCGAAAAATATAGAGTTTGAACTACTTTGCCACAAGCACTGCAGAAGCTCACGCAGATGCAGAGTAATATCAAACTGAAATAAAGCATCTTTGTTTCAGCAAACTTCCAGATTAGCAAATATGATTTTATCACTGTCAAAAAGCCCCAAACTCCACTATTGCTGCTACTCTATCATTTCTACCCTGTCAGGTGGAAAGCTTATACTTCCAGAATCGATTTTCAGAGAAACAAGTCTTCTCTGCATGCAGAAGACTCTCACTTTTCTATATGATCTCTACAGACCTGTGTACTGTTTCAATGCTCTATAAAGAGAAATCTGTTTTGCTTGCATTAAATTTATTAGCAATGCACATGAAAATTTATGTTAATAAGATGCACATCTCAAGTTCTTAGCAACCTGCTTTTCTCAACTTCTCTTACATGAAGGTTGAATTTCTTTGCTGTGCTTCTTTCTATTTCTTGTGGATTTGTGGGAAGGAAGGGCACTTTCAGTCACTAATTCAGGTAGCAGTATGTGAAAATGTTGCCATTCATCTTAGTTTCAAAAATGAAAAAGTGCTTACAAATACATCCTTTCATTTCCTTTAGCATATTTATGTGCAATAGATTTTTAGATTTGTTTTCATATTGTAATGCTTTGCAGAAATGATGTTTATGGCATGCCTTTGCTCTTTTTTAAAGGGTGTGGCTACTGCAAGTAATCCACTGCTGGTCTTTTAACTTCATAGAGTGGACAAGGATTTTAACGCCAAATGCTGGAAGCCCTGATGGACAGAAATGCCTGTCTCATTGATATCCAAAGGGGAGGACCCCAGAACATCAGAAAATGGCCTGAAATTTTGGACATGAATTTATAAACTGGATTCAGCGGCAGCCAAAGGAAACCTGCCAAGCAGGAAGTAAAAATTGTGCAGTGGACTGCTTGGGTAAAAGGGAAATGTTTTGTTTAGAACAAAGGACAGCTGAAACTATGTTAATTAGAAGGCTGGCTTTTGCATTATTTTGTGTGCCTTATCAATGAGTTTGGAGGATGGTGAACTCAGGATTGTATGTAAAGAATGCAAATACAAGCTTTTCAGATAAAAACTAGTTTAGGTTGCACTGGAAACCCTGAAAAAAGCTTTTTGTCCATGGATGAGGTCTGTAAATTTTGCTCCTCTAATTTAAGTAGGCAGTAGTAAGTGCTTTTGGTTCTGCATTTGTGTAGTACCATAGCCACAGTCAAGGTTAAGGACTACTACTTCCATGCGCTGTGATGGCAATAAGCAGTATAAAGACCAGTGTGGATATACAAACTGCTCTAGTTATCAGGCTGCACTGATCAGGGTTACTTAGAAGGCGGCAGTCAGAGCTGTTACTAGGCTCTCAAAAGTCGTGCTTAAGGGAGAGTAAACTTGATACCCACTTCATGCTTCTGTTACTTCAGTTTAAGCACATTTAGAACAAAAGCAAAGCAAACAAACAACTTCCAAAACACATATCAGATAAGGTAAGAAATGAATGCATCCTGCAATTGGGATGATATGTGTGGGATTATCCTTCCATCCCACTATTTCCTGTTATGCATTAAGCATCTATATTGCTAAAACAAGCAAGAAAAATACAAAGAAAAATACAGGTATATGCCTTGACAAAAGATGCAGACAATTGTCTTCCCTTCTGAAAAGCTGTTCAATCTTTTTTTGTTCAAATTACTTTGGCCTACAGTGCAGCTCTGTATTTTTCTTACCATATATTTTTTTCTATCATTAGGTCATGCTGGGAGAGGCCTAGGAATCCATTTTCTCTTAAATGGTCTCTACAAAGGGCTCTTTTGCAGAACTAAAGTGAGCCTTACATTTGCTGTTGCTTGATGAGGTTCATATGGTTGTCTGCTGTGCAATTAGTATATCAGTGTTTATTTCTGGTTCTTTGCTCATTTTTCCAGGCAAGTTATCCCTTTTTTTAAAAAAATTATTGGATTATTCTGATTTAATTAGTAAAGTGATAATACCACTCTCTTGCCAGAACAACAGTCATGCAGAAGTGCTCAGGAGATGATTTAATTAAACATGTGGAGTGCTACGTATAATTAATACTTTTCTATTGCCACTGGTCGTTAAGCAAGCATGTGAGACAGACATACATAGTGCACTAGGCCACTTTCTGTCTGGACTGACTATATGCAAATGCTTCCATAATGTATGAATCCTCTCTTGACTCTAAAATGTACGTGCTCCTAGTGGAAGGGAAGCCTATGTAATGGTTCAGCATGTTTTTAACAAATTTTATAATTTACATGAATGACTAAAACCCACTAGGATTTTTCTGAAAACGAGGCACTGTTATCTTGATGTAGCTAGGCAATTTCAACATGCAACCCAACACAATATCCACATCAGATGTTGAACTGTCCTGACTATGTTGTGCCAAAAACTACAGCCTGATCTCCACAAGGTTTTTACAGAAGATAGCTCATGTAGCAGTCCTCCTGCCGTGAGAAGTACCTCTTTGGGCAGAAAAGCAAAGTTTCAGCTTATAGTAATCTTACTGAAAAAAAAAAGGGTAGAACATAATTTAGCGGTAGGGTTTTGGACTTCAGGTTTTGCATGTGTACTTCCCTTGTGTCTCACACACTCCCTTTTATGCTAGACTTTTTAAAAAAATTTCTGTTTGTTTTTGGATGTGGAACTGTACCCCATGACTTGTTAAATATAAAGAGCTATGATGCCATAACCAGGGAAATTCCAAAGGGTCTGATCTGGCTGCCAGGCTGTTGCCAAGCCATTTCTGTGTTGCTTGAAGAGAAACGCACGCTAATGTAAAACACTCACATTACACATACTACTAGCACTGCTGACTTTTGATGTAAAATAACACTTTTGTTAGAGTTGGAGAATCTGCAGCACACAGCTTTCCCCAGCCCTCAGCCTTTCATCATTTGACGCAGAGGATATTGCAAATGCAACTTAATCACTGCAATAAATTATGCACCTGTCTACTAGTGGGTGCTTAAGGCACTGGACTAGGAATATTTGAATGTTTCATAATTACTCCAGGCAGCTACGACTTAGAAAATTTTGCATAGCTGTTAATTACACAAAAGCCAAGCCTGTGTTTTCAGATTATATAGTTTTCTCTAATGCTTGTATGTCACTGTGATGTCTGCAGCACATGGTGTATACGTTCATGCTTTAGTGAGATGATTATTTTATGATTCTTTTGCAAATACTGGTCATTGAAGAGACAGAAACTGTGGGAAGGCATTGAAAACCTGCTGATCTGAAGGATCTATCTTGCATCTTTAGTGCACATTTAGCTGAGTTAAAGCAGAGTCTTACCGCTGTATTATGCACCCAGTGAGAACGGTTAGACCAATATGCAATATCACTTCACCTGAATATGAGATTTTTATTGGACAGTGGAAAGACAAAAGGGTAGGAGCTCCGACAGTATCAACAGAATGAAAAAATTATTCCCATAGCCTCTAATTGGAGCACAGATTACAATGACTATCTTTCGTTAAACAGCACCACAGCTGAGCAAACAGTCAGCAAAGCGCATGTTGGGAAATGTTTCTCAAGCTACAGCTTTAACCACTGTGTGGTTCTGCCAGTGCAAGGAAGCAAGGTGGTGGAAGAGAACAGCTGGCCACCTACAGCTTCCACAGGTTTTGAAATAAAATTAATCTTTGTGCAGACATAGTGATACCTGCACTATTAAGCCCACTTCTCTGGGACTGCACGTAAGATACACATTGACTTCTGTAAATGTAAGAACTTCACCTATGGCAGGGGCAAACCCCACTTTACAATAAAGAGCTAGAACTAAGTGGTGTGTGACTGGGAGGAGGCTGCAGTGAGTTAACAAGCATAGGATGTGTGTGGGCAGCTGTTTCCTGCTGGTAGCAAGGCTGCTTTGCTGGGTGATCCTATATCTCAGTCAGGTTCTTATAGTGTTGCAACAATATCTGACCTTCACTCTTTCTCCCTAAGCCTGATTCCAGCATTGCTTTTTCTGCGAAGTTTCTTCTTGGGAAATAACTCTGTAGCATTAACAGAATCTCTGGAGCACATTAAAAGCAACTAAATCATAGGAGCCATCCTGAACAGATCAAGTTCACGTAAAAAAACTAAGATCTTAGGAAAGAGCTTGGTCCAGTTCTGTTTGAAATCTTGAAGACTCTTCTGCTGATTTCTCTGGCTGATAATTTTCCACCTGCACAAGATCATTAGCAATTATCTTTTTAAAAAGTTGTCCAATTATTGAATGATGGGTGCTAGGACTCTTCTCCCCTTTTATCCCCCCATTTTTTCTTGACGGCCTAACCTGTAGGCCAGTTTAGTTCTCTAAGTCCTATTGTGTAATTGTTATATGCTGGATTTTTTCTGTTGTCCTTTTTCAGCATAGAGGACCATAACTTCGGGGACTATTTACTTAAATGTTCTTGTTTTCTACTCCCAAGAAACAAGGATTCAACAGACTTTGAACATGACTTTGTAGCAGTTAAAAGTGTATGGGAGCTTGACTAGGGATTTTTTAACAACATTATACTAAATATTACATAGATTGAAACCTCCTATTGCAAGCAAAAATATGTCTATTCAACTTTTAAATATCTTTTGGTGTGTAGTTTATGTATAACACTGCGATGACTTTTCTATTGTTGACTAAAGCGCGAGGTTAGCACTTTTGCTATTTGAGACAATCATAACTTTTCCCTTTTTGTCAACATGACAAATAACCACGATCATCTTTACTCCAGCAAAGTGCTTACGCATTTATGTCATCTGAAGAATGCAAGTTCCATCAAATTAAACTATTTACATTCTTAAAGTGCTACACATGCTGACTTAAAGGAAGAAGGGCAGCCTCTATGCCTCACCCATTCCAGAAAAGTATCCAATAACCCCACCAGCATTCTTGCTTTTGAATTTCTATTTCCTGCTATCCTCTGTTAGAAACAAGTTCTTTAGTTTCAAAGAAAAGAATAAATCAGATCAAAGCCTTCCTTGTACTGTGATGTTAGACTTAAACTCTGCCACTCACAAATTATTACGTGTCCTCATTTGCAGCAGTGCTTACAATAGGCAAAAGATTGCATCCAAACTATTGGGAATAGTCAATATTACTGGAATCTGCAATAAAATTGTGAAGGAAATGATACAATGGTAGTTTCTGTACCCTGCTGCTCAATTCACTGCCACACATCCTGACTAAAGACAGATTTAAATGCAAAGACAGTAGTGCTTTTATGGAAGGTTTGAGGAAGTTGTTCTATACTTACATGCTTAAGGGGGCTGTTAAATAAGATTAATAATGCTTTATGTTTTCCTGCTAACCCAATACCATTATAAGATGGTTCTTTGCCACAGTAAAATATTGCAATCTTCCCACCACTCTGTATCATACAGTATAATAAGACCCATCACCTGAAAAGAAAGCCAAGTGACGTAACAGCTTTTAATTAGCCATATTAACAGTAAAGTCTGGGTGCCACAGACAGACTACCTTGGACATGACTTCAGCACAGTAGTTTAGTTTGTATTTAGCATTCTGATGAGGGACTAGACTTAAATTCTTTGAGCCTTAAAAAATTTTAAAATGTCATGTAAATGGAAAGGGTTACAAAGACAGTTGATGTATAACCCGTATAACCCCTCTGCTCCTAAAAATTTAATCACTGTAAAAGAATTAGGTGAGGCTAGAAGAACTTGTTTGGCTGCAAAGTATCATCAACACAGCCTGACTTGTTACTTTCCATGCTGGACCCAGACAAGCAGAGGTAGATCAAATCTTTCGTTAGAACAGGAATGTACACAATTATGCAAGAAACTTTGTCAATGACCTGACCTTTTCAGGTTAGTTTCTCTCTTCAGCTGAAAAGGCACTACATATTTTTAACCTATATATTAATTTAGGTATGCTATTTTATAATCATAGAGGGTCTTCATGTCCTTTACCCTTTGGCTAATTAATGTGGTGTCCTAGAAATGGCCTGTGAGTATATGGCAGCTTGAGTGAAAAAGGAAACAAAAAAGCACCAAATCTGAGGCTAGTCACAGTTTATTATGAACAGAAGAGATGAATTTATAGTCATTTCCTTTCCTTCTTGCTGCTACAAAAAATTTATAAACAAAGTGTGAACTGTAATAGTAGTTATCAATTAAATCCTATGTAAATTGGTGCCATTTTTTTCCCCCTGACTCTTATAATTCACTGAATTATTTGGTAACATTTTTTTCAGCAAAGCAGTTCAATAGTTCTTTGTTGTTTAAGCAAAGCAGATTCAGCCCGAGTCCCAAGATGGTTGTAGGTACCTCATGCAGACTTGTCTTTCTATCTTAACAGTTGCAGTTTTTGATGTGACAGCCCATGTAACAGGGTTTCAGTTAATTTGTGCTAGATTCATATGTCTCAAGAAGTATGAAGAATGGTACACAAACAATTATGAGGCTACAGATGAAGGGCTATGTATTTCTCGGAAAGAAACACTAACCCTGTCATCAGGATGACAGGCTTCAGAAGTGAAACTTGCTCATGAAGCACATTTATGACCTGGAACAACTGACTTACATGTTAGATGCTTTAAAATAACATCCAAAATATATTGCTAGTGTGGGAAAATGGTATTATTTGCCATCTGCAGGCTGTAACTGTTTAAATCATAGAAGGAAAGAAGAGCTAAGTTGAGTGCTAACACTATGGAGGCCTTGCTTCTCATTCACTACCTTTTGGGGCATACATAATTCCACAACAAATTCAGCAGGAATTTTCCTATGTGTAAAATGGCCCAAATGTGTTATCATTGCAGCACAGAAGATAAATTGTCAGAAACAGAAGAGATACTAACTGTACTAGCATACGCAAAGGTGTATTTCATATTTCCATATTAGAAATTATCTGGTTTTGCACAAATCTTGCTATCAGTTACATTCCCACACAGTACTATTCTTTATTCCAACAACTTCTGTATTCATTGTCATTTAATCAACTGTTAGCTTTATTGCCGCTTCATGACTATTTTGCTAGTGCTTAATGGCTGCCTAAACAAATCGTGGTTTGTCCAGAAGTGTATAGTTTCTCCACTGTGAAACCTCTAAGCTGACCCAGTATGCTGCATGGTTCAGCCTTTGGTTTGCCTTCTCATTCTCTCTCCCTCTTTCATCCCGCAAACTAAACAGCTGTCCTAAGCGTGCATTAAATTAACTTGATATCTTCCTGCAAGGACTTCCTGTGGAAACAGCTTTTTGTATTATACCAGTAAAGGGGAAAATCAGATAAATTTCTGAGAAAACACACACTTGCAAGTGCCACTGGCCAAAGAGACCTCTCACCCTTGCAACACAAATGCCTCGGTCCATACTGTGTTTCAGCCTTAGGCAAGATACCTGCTGAAAGGCCTTCCGGCACTGTTTAGGAAAGAGCCTTAGTCAGAGTAGATGGTCTGGCAGAGTACTTGAAGGATCACCCAGCCTAGTCTCTGCTGAACTGGCAATAAGCTCTTGGGAAGGATGTTTTGCAGACCAGTCCTTTCCAATTGAGGGTAAAGAAGCAATTAGTTCGAGTTGAAGGAGCTCATTTTGCACAACGAGGGAAGGTCACGCAGATGCCTTTCAGGTGATCAGAACTAAACCTGTGCTGTTTCATGCACCTTGATTCAACCAAGTATGCAAATTGTCCTGGTTTTGGCTGGGATAGAGTTAATTTTCTTTATAGTAGCTAGTATGGGGCTATGTTTTGGATTTGTACTGAAAACAGTGTTGATAACAGAGGGGTGTGTTAGTTCTTGCTGAGCAGTGCTCACACAGAGTCAAGCCCCTTTTGGCTCCTCACCCTGCCCCACCAGTGAGTAGGCTGGGGGTGCACAAGCAGTCGGGACTGGATACAGCCAGCACAGCTGACCCCAGCTGACCCAAGGGATACTGCAGACCATAGGATGTGATGCTCAGCAATCAAACTAGGGGGGAGGTTGTTGGGGGGGTTGCTGCTTAGTGACCAGCTGGGCATCGGTCAGTTGGTGGTGAGCAATTGTTCTCATTTGAATCACTTGTCTTTCTTGGGTTTTATTTTTCTCTCTCTTTGTTTTTTTCCCTCCTCTTTTCCTTACAACTTCTTCTTCTTATTGTTAATATTATTTCTTTTTTAATTATTAAATCATTTTTATCCTAACCCACAAGTTTTCTCACTTTTGTCCTTCTGATTCTCTCCTTCATCCCACCAGGAGCAGGAAGTCAGTGAGAAGCTGTGTCGTGCTCAGTTGATGGCTGGGGTTAAACCACGACACATGTGTAAGCGTGCTCTCATTCATTTCAGGAGGTTACAAATCCGTCTAAAATCATACATGCGCTAATCAAGCAAAAGCAATTCTGATAAACAAACTGCCAATTTCAAGATTTGGTCATACATAAGAATTTAAAGCAACATACACATTTCTATATCTAGTCCCCTTTTGACAGGCTTATGCTGACCTGAACATGTTGACCGATTTCTGGGTTATTTGTCTTCAAAGAAAATGTGAAGACAGCTGTCACAGTGCCCCCAAAGCACGTACCATAGCTGCTGTGTTTTTATCTTACGGAATATCGCTTGCTGTTTGGTTTTCATGCAGTAAGGGTGTTTTTGCTTCAGAAATGTCACATTTTCCTTGTCTCACTAAAAAGCTGGAAAACTAGCATCATTATAATGGGCTGAAACTGGAGCTGCATACTTGCTGAGGATTCTCTCACAGACTTTTCCTCAGTACAGAGGGTCTGTCCTGAGGCTAAGTATTGAGTTTCCCATGTGGGTGTGATGACTGAAACAGGTTTCAAAGCACTGAACATGACTTGTCTAAACTAGGTCCAGCTAACCATGTGTTCAGCTAATTCCTGCTCCAATTCATAGCTGCTTGCCCCTGTAACATGGCTACTCTGTTTCTTATTCTACGGTAATAGCCTACTTTTTTGGTAGTTCTCAAGCCTCCAAACCGAGTCTTCAATACCACTTCATATGTCTACTTTAGCTAGGCCTGGAAGCTCCTGTCACTCTTCACTAGTGCTGTTCACTAAGAGATGTCTAAACAGATACTTCTTCTGCTGTTATTACTGTACTAAACAGCAGTTCCTCCAACAAGCTTCTGGTTTCATCTACAAGAAGTTAAGGTCATCATTTCATACCACTGCTGTGGAAGAGAAAATTAACAGATTCTTACTCTCAGAAAGGGGAATTGGGAAAGAATCTTTCAGAGTCTTCTTGTATCATAAAAACTTCAACTGTGACGTATGCACAACATTTCTATTTTTCACAGCTAATGTTTAAGCTAAAAAGTGTGTGCCTGTGAGAGAGAAAGAAATGTCTTGTTTTACCGAGATAACCTTTTCCAGGGTGCACACAAAATCACTGCTCTTTGTGTATTTAATGTGTTGGGCAGCTGGCGGCCAAGCCAGTGTTCCCGTGTATTTGTCTTCTTTATTGTTTCGTACAATGTTGTGCCAGCAGTGATTCTGGAGGCTGACTGAGTCAGCAGGTGCCACATATACAAAATCATGGTAGAAAAGAGAAGAAAGGGCTCAAGACTTGCCAGGCATGATGCTGTCTTTTTACAGTCCTCAGGACAGATTGAAAAGACATGATACCTTTCTTTCCCCTGTTTATCAGAGGATCTTTTGCTTTTGCTCGATGTACCTTCAGAGGCCTCAGGAAATATTTTTTCTTAAGTGGAATACTGACTTTGGAAAGAAGAAAATGAGAGTATCCATTAAAAAATCTTTTACAATTTGGATCTATATTTTTGTTTCCTATTGTGCTAAATTGTGCTAATAAAATAATTATGGAAATACACTATACTCAAATATACTCTTGAATCAAATTGTCTAAGTAAATATACAGTGCTGCTCTTCATTATCATTTACTTTTGCTTACCTTACTTACATTAGAATCTAATCAAACTCATCAGATAACTTCAAAGGACAAGGGACATAGAAAGCAGAGTACATGCTTTAGGTTTTATATTTTGTTTTTGCCTGAAAACTTTAATAGCATTACAGTTGAGCTAAAATTATACTAAAATATTTTACATCCGTCATTTTAGATTAGCAGCAGTCATTTTGAATTCAAGTTTATTTGAATAATTTCTTAATTACACTAAGGCTCTTAAAAATTAACAATGAAAAAATTAATAGAAAACAGTGTCAAAGTAGGAATTTGAATGCACTAAAAATTTCCCATGCACTTCCCATATGTTCCATTGTAAATGTTTACTTACAGTGTAAAACAGAGACAGCATTTCTAGCATGAATTGAAATTCTCAGTGGGGAGGAATACATTAAATACACTTAATCGTTTCTAATCTGACAGTTATAACATGTACAGCTTTGCTGCTTATGTTATTTCTTTTTCATCTGACGCACTTCTACAAAGGCTGCCTCACCTAAACAACTCACTAACTGACGTCCTATGCTAATTAGATATTAATTGAAATAATCATACTGAATAATCTTTAGAATGTTAATGGCAATGACATTTTTTGTTTTTCACTTTTTTTCACAAAAAGTGTCCTGCCAGGTAAATATATGATTCTGGGGTTCTGAAATCTTAATATTCTGCTATCATTTTTCTAGTGCATCAGCAAACAATACTGCTGTCACAGAAGTTACAATGAGTGAGGTGGAAGAGTAAACAAGACACAGTTGGGAAATTTCATTAATATGACAGGGAAAAGTTCTACTGAAATAGTTGTGAACCGTTCTATAGAACTTGCTCGTCATAGCAAACCTCTTTGAATGTAAAAAGAACAAAAGAAATCAAGACAATTTCTTCCCTACTACAGAGACAAAAATTACTTCACAGTAATTCCGTAGTTTAGAGAAAGAGCTCTCAGTTCTTTCTTGTATCCACACCATCTACAAGTAGGCTTTTACTAACTCTGATCTGATTTGATGTCGATTTACCACAGAAACTTCAATAAGGATTTGATGCACCCAGTAAATTGCATATTCATTTGGGTGACAGCTTACATTTGGGTGAAACCGTATACACCTGAAGAGCATCACCATTTTAAATTAGACTTTAAGATTTTAAAGGGGGGATTTACATATTTTAATCCCATCATTTTTGAAAGCGGACCAATCTAACTTTAAAGATTATAGTACTCTACGACTGCCTTTAACAAATGAGGGGAAGCCTCCTTATCAGTTTTTGGTCATCAGGCTAAGAATCTAGAGACTGGATTTTGGCCTCGTTTTCTTGATTTCCATTCCTAAACAGTGCTGGCTCATTAAGAATACTCCACAAAAATACTGAATTTGTCAGAAACTGACTTTGAATACGCCATATTTTTGGCATACTTCAGAAGATGTGACAGGTCTTGATAGCCAAGTGGAAACAAACATTATTAGGAAAAAAAAAAAAGAAAAAAACCCCCAAACCCTACATGTTTCTGTGAATGAAATTTAACCTGGTATGCTTATTCTACTGTACTTTTGCTGTTTGCTTTGGCTACTATTACAGAAAATATTCCAATGGTGAAATCAAAGGTTAAATGCAAAGGGCAGGAAGTTATAAAGGTGAATTGCACAAGATGTTGCTGAATAACAGTAGTTCACAACTCCAGCTATTGCTTCTGTTCAGAGTGCTTTGATGTGTTGTACAATAGTAGTGTGTAAAAGACGTATTTTAGAGTTTAGTCTGATAAGTTTTTCAGATTGAGATTGTACACATTTAGAGGAGTAAGTTTCACTTATGAGTGAAAATAAATGCAGACATTTCATCAGTTTGAACAATAGGGTATTATATGTTGCTTTTTCTAGACTAGAGTTTCTTTTGAGTTCCTTCTGTTAAAGCAGTTTGGGAAACAACTGAAGGAACTTGTATGTGGCTAGTACACCTTGTTGCAACTGTAGAAAGACATAGCTAAGCAAAATAATTGGTACTACTACATCTCTGTAGTTTACATAGTGAATATGTAGCAATGCTGCTTCTTCATTGTCTTCTGTCCAAACCAGTCCAGAGTTTAGTGAACATTAATTTAACTGCTGAATTGTTGAAATATGAAGAATGTTATGAATATATTCTGAATCTTTGCTTTTATTATATATGTGAGTACCGATAGGAGGCTTTTCTTCCAACATAGGCAACCCACATGCAGAGTACTTACAGGGTTAAGACACTTGATATTTAATATGTATTCTTGTTAGGATTTTTAAAACTAAGTGCATGCAGTTATTTTTCTTTTTTATGACATGAGACGCATCACATTCAGAATTGGGGCCCAGTGTAGGGGAAGAGGAAAGGAACAGGGATAATCAATCACCTGACTTTGGAAAGGGCTAAGGTGCCAGGATATAGCATAGCACTGCCATTTCATGAATGGACCCTCACTGTATAGCTCACCTTTGACTGCAATAGAGCATAGCACTCTTTTGTGACCTGGCTGCTCCATGTAACTCCACTCAGAATTCGTTAGTGGATCACTGATCAGGCCACATTGCATGTAGCTCCATTGAAAGGAGGCCATCACTTATTTCTGGAGGTGACTAAGCTAGCAGATGAGCAGTGGTAAGCTGAAAAGCTGCCTCTGTGAGTCTCTCTCTCAGTGTGTGAGATATATTAGGCTTGCACGAGAAAGTAATTTTAAAAATAAATTACATCCAGAGGTCACACTGCTAAGAGGAATGCCTTTCTGTGTTACTAAAAGCAAAATTGCACCATGTGCGATGTATGTCAGTTATTTAACAGCTTAGAAGGGTAAGGGAAGATTTTCCATTGAAACTGGTAGAAGGAATTCTAATCAGCAAATTCAGCTAATTTACTAGTCATCTGTAAAAATAAATCAACAAATGAACAAATGACCACTTTTTACTGGGCACTATTAATGATAAGAATGTAATTTTAAAACTCTAATAGATTTTAGCATTTGGTTTGATTCTTACTATCATAGTCAGCTTGCCTCTATTGTAATTAACACTAAGATTTTGCAGATCTTCCATCAAAAGAGTGAGAGAATCCTTTTTAGCATGAGAGATTGTAGACAGCTTTTCTCCACTGTACTTAACACCTTTTTAACGCTAAGATTTTGCAGATCTTCCACCAAAAGAGTGAAAGAACTCTTCTTAGCATGAGAGATCACTCTGAGGTAGTACTGAGATTAACTAGATGTAACCATGCAGATATCACGTTTCCTATGGCATTTTTCTTTCAAATTCTAGGCCCATTGGGTTTTCTAGTTTGCCCAGAGACTAATATGGAGTTTGTGATTATAGCACAGCCATTTTATAATAAGCAAGCCAAGGAAAATTTTGAGAACTCCATACAGAAGTAATTCTAAATAGCTACAATAAAAGCTGTGAGGACATGGTTGTCTCACAAATAGTAGTTCAAGTGTGTCATAATTTTAAACTTCCTTTGATGCATTCTTTATATAAATTTCAAAGGGGCTGAATGAAGCTGAGATTCTTCTCAGTTCCAGTGACGATATTAGCATAGCTACACTGACAAAATTTCAGCTTTGTTCAGCAAGCTCAGATTCCAGAGAGGATCTTTCATTTGGAAATTACATACTGGCCACAATTCCATTTAGAATACCACATACCGCCTGATAGGATTATTTCCTATTCATTTCTTTAAAAAGAAAAAAAAGAAACAAAACAACAGTTGTGAAATGTTGTACAGAATTTAAACACATATGTTACTGTATCAAAGCATGACTGGCTAGATACTGAGTACTGAAAGAAGGCCCGCAACACCAGGCATTTTGTAATTAAAGAAATATACAATGAAATCATTCTCAAGAGTCAGTCATTGTCCATTTTTTTTCCAGCTTGCATATTCTATATATGCAATTCATTAAGTTAAATATGTTCAGCTTTGTTCATAGCTGGCTTTGTCAACAGTCGCTAACTGGAAGACTTGGTTAATAAGTATTTGCCATAAAGCACTTTGATTACGTAGCAAGGTGTGGCACACGAAAATATAATTTAGCTAGTCAAACAAAGCTGGTATTTATCATACTATATGTTTGGTATACAAATCATATCTAAAATGTTTTTATTGTGTATTATAGTTCTAAGGTTTTGTTCTTTATTGTGTTTTATTCCATTATTCACCAACAACCGCCTTTTAGTTTTATGTAAAACAAGAGTTTGCTTTTTAAAGGTGAAGCTGTGAAATTACACATTTTCTTCATTTAGCTCCCTGGGCAGTGCCAGGGAGAATAGCTTTCAGGCTGTTCATTAAATAGTGTCTGCTTATTGCTCATTCTAATTTGGACCACAGCAACACAGACAATTAGTTTCACACAGCACCTAGCAACATAATGTTTAGAACTACTGACGAAATTCCTCCTACGTTTACAGGAAGAGCAAAAAAAAAAAGAACTGCAAATTAATTTTCAGTGTGCAGTATTTGTGCTGCTTTCTACTTCAGCCTTTTGATGAGCACAAGAGCTTATTTTACTTACTATAAAAACAGGTCTGATAGACCTTTTGTCACATAGAGATTCTGCATGGCTGTGTCACTATTTTTTACTACTTTGTGTACCGTTAACCTTAGAGAATCTGTAATCTTGTTTCTGTATTTCAGATCATCCACCAATTGGACATTCTGCAATTAAATCTCCTTAAATCCGTGTAAAATATTGCCAGCTTTGGGTTGTTTACTTTTATATTGTTGATTACTCCAATGCATTACAAGACTTAAACAGAATTACTTCTTCTGCTGTCCTTTTCAGATCAGGAAATCTCATTTGTACTTACATACTAAATCTGCTTCTTTGGAGCTGTGCTGTTACAGAGCAGCTCTCTAACAGAGGCTTCCAAACTTGACAGCATCAGGAAGATTCTTTTAGGAGCTGTACAGTCTCTGGGAATGGATTAGTAGCTCTTTTCCCTAAAAAGAAACATCCATCCTTTTCATAGGATAACTGGGGGAAAATGTGACAGAATTTGCTCCTTCGGGCATCCAATTCTATAAGATACTCTGCCAAAAAGGTGCACAGGATTTGAGCTTGTTTTGATGACTGATAACTGAAGACGATTCTGAATTTCAAAGGCTATAATTTAAACTGGATTATAGTAGCTGCATAGAGACCTCAGTGCTTGATAAAAGAATGCAGATATCATAATCCACATAGAGGCATTGGCTTGTATAGAATTATTGCTCGTGCCTTGCTTGCCTGGTATCAGCAAGTCTGTTTGCAGTGAAAAAAGATAAGGAATTGCCGACCATTCAGATCTGGGGCCTGAATCATCCCGAGTATAGTACAAAACAACTCAAGACAGAGGACCAGCCAGAGGAGTCAAGGGCAGGGAAGGAAAAGGTTGTATAAATACACGTCTTGTATAGAGGTCCCCCAAATGAAATGGTAAAGGAAAACTAATCAGTATACAAATTCTACATTGAACCAAAGGAAACAGAAGTGAAATTAAAAGCAGCGATAAAGGAATCTGAAGAAGGAACACCAGGAATATGAATGTGATCAGAAAAAGGACGTGTGTCCAGTCCTTGGCTGGAATTCAGTGTTCCTCTGTAGGTGTAATGTTCTCTGATATTATTGCCTGAGGTAATAATACATGGGATTTATAAAACAGCCAAGAATTCTATCATACTACCATAGCAATTTCAAATTTAACTGACAGCTAAGAATCACCTGCTTATTGTGTTTCTGCCCTTCATTTAAACTTTCCTAGTTTAAATATCTTTTTTTTTGAAGTGTTATTTTTATATACTATATCTAGTCCTGCTGATAGCTGATACAGTTTTCCACAGTGGAATTACCCTTCAATTCAGGTGAATAATATAGGATTTCCCATTTTCCACCTACGGATTTCCTGATTATCCGGTGATTCCAGATATACAAGTGAAAGCAGAAATTGGGAATGTTTTATTTTGGGCATGAAGCCAGTGTGCTTTTCCAGATTTAGACAGTGACTATTTTGCTCTCTGTTCTGTTATGATTATAGTTGGGGCACTAGTGGTAAAAGTCCCTGATGTTGCCTAACTATGTGCATCGTAACAGTGAGACTTAGATTCAGTGAGTCAGAATTCATGAAGGTTTTGCGGAATTTGTTCCTGATTTGCCAGAAGTTATGGTGGCTTGAAAATGATTTTTCACTCATGAATAATAGTTCTGGTGAGCTGTTGTAAATTAACTGTTCATTTGGGCAAATATGAAGTAGACCACACTAGTGAAGAGATTATACACATGTTCATGTTTAAAACATAGAATTATATGCATCTGTATGCAATCCTGTAATTAAAGACTGTCTTGGTACATTTCCAAGCGTAGGAAACATTCACTTCTACATTTGCTGACCTATATTTTTAAAATGAAATCTTACTGCTGTAGTGTTAATGTTACAGACTTTTTCCCAGGAAAACTTGTGCTGCTGAGAGGTGTGAAGGCCACCGTGCTTTTGTTTAATATATTTGTGGTTGATCTATATTACTAGACAATGTTGTGTATATGCCAAAAGTCCTTTTAGAAAGACTTGTATTGTTAGAATGCAGCATTTCCATATGAAGGATCAATATCATAGCTCAGAAGCCAGTTTTGCATCATTCAAAACAACCATTTTGTCTTCATATACAACAACTGCACATCTTTGACAAAAGGTGAACTGTGACTGAAAACTATCCAAGTCCTTCCCAAAAATTTTGTTAATGATTCTCAGAAGGAGCAAAGGTCTATAGAATAAAAATGAATGCTGTTAATCTTATGAATATAGCAGGATGAATGTGAGCTACAATGAAATAATTTAAAAATGGCATTGCTCTTGTTATAAGACATTTCATCTGGCTGGCCTTGAAGGTGTACTGATTTCGCCCAAGGATTTCTTCAGCTCTGAAGGTAAGTACTGTCTCTCATCTACTGCCCTGCAAACGTGGACGCGTGTGCTTTTCTGTCTTGTCACTTCGGTGTTCATTTCTTGTCTTTCTTGCTTTTTAAAGAAACTGCATTGTGCAAAAAAAGTGAGAATATAGTTCCACTGGCACAATTCAAGCAGGAAATGGACCTCACTCTTCTGTAGCTAAAGATAAGGACTCTATGATGGAAAGAAAACCCCTAGAGGTCAGTATAATCATAGTAACATTAGCACTCAGAAATCTAATTTTAAGTAACATTAAGAATAAAATAAACCAACTACAGAATAGAGCTTACGCTTAGATTATGATCTGTCCTTAAATGACCCCTCTAAAGCCATGATGAATGTCACTAATATTTCTTGGTAGTACAAGCCATCATTATACATCAGAACACAATGTCAAAAGGTTACCAAAGCAGAACTGGGGATCTGATAGTTGCTCATCTTTGTAGCCAAGAGACAGGAGTGGAATAAATTGATCAGCTTGGAGGTGGAGTGCCTCCAAGCATAGGCTAGCTGGTGCAGTGAGCAATGAGCAGCATGCCAGCCCTTGTAAGGTAAACGAATAGTATGGAGGAAATCACCAGCTGAGGTGAAAGCGAATTGGCTTTGGACAAGGAAACTAACCAGAAAATAAGCTAAAATGAAACTGTGCTTGTCACAGCAACTTGGACAAGATGAGAAAGTTTGCTAAATGTTATGGACCTGCTATCCATGTTAAATGGTTGAAGCCTTTACATTGCTGACAGCTACAGGGAAGACACTGTGTTTTGTCTATGTACTGCAAACACTGCCTCAAAAGAAGCTTTCTTATACACTAAATAGAAACAGATCACTTGGAAACTCATTCTGAAAGAGTAGGGCAAAATACGCGCCTAATATTCATAACAAATGCTATAGCAAGGGTAAAGTAAGCATTAGATGATCCATCTAGAACAAAAAATGTGTTTCATAGTATAATCTGAATTGTTTGGAACATTTCACTTTAATTTATAAACATTCTACACTACATGTGTTTAGGAAGCAGTTTACGATATGGTTGTGCTCTAATCTTGCACATGTTGATGGAATAAAAGCCTGTAATATCTGCATTCAGTAATTGTATTAAAACCCAGATGAATTCACTACCAACCAATTCAAAATGACATGAAACAGGAGCAACCTTGCAAATGTCACAGGGGCTGTATCTAATTATGCAGCAGATGATTTGGACTTCTGGCTTTTACATGGTTCACAAAGATTCCACAACATGCTTGTATCTGTCTCCGTGGGAATGTGCTATAATTTGCCAAACAAGAGAACAAAGCATGTGGCATAGAGGTGCTGGGACTTCACTATTCTCACGTTCATGCTTTGCTGACTGTGTAAAATTCATATTGAGAAGATTTTCCAGAATATGTTTAAAGCATTTAACAGGTGTGTCCTCTATCTACAAAGTGTAAAGCTAATTTTTTGTGGCAACCACTAAGTATCAGAATGCACAGACACTTAGGGCTTGATTCCATTGCCTCAGCAAAACTCTCTCATGCCATTTCAGACCCTGGAGAGTTTGCACAGACTTGTCAGATATCATACCCCAGAAAAGTAAGGAAGACTTATGCCTTTTTGTATTTGCATATGAATGCCATGTGGGAAATCCTAGGGCATCTCAAATGTCAGTAGATGCGTGTGTTTAGGCAACTGAATCAAACTTTCACTGTTCAAATATTCCCTTAACACTGATGCTCACTGGCAGCATATGGAATATTTCATTTTTATTCCTTTTGTTGGTATGGACACAGTCTTACCTCATTACAGTAGTTCTTTGTGTTAACTTCATTGAGTTTTCAACACTACTTTTGAACACAACGAAAATTCCAAAACAAATTGTATCAGAGCTTAGACAACAATGGCTTCAAAAGAGAGCATTAATCAAGACCTAGCCCCTGGTGCCTGAATAACTTTCAAAAGGAGACAAACAGTGTTTGTTTTGCTTTTTTTTCTCAGCTCAGACTGTCCAAACTGAATTTAAGCCTGGGGCAAAAGGAACTTAAAAAAAAAAAATGAAGCTGAGTTTGAAAAAAAAAAAAAAAAGGAAGAAGGAAAGAAAAAGAAGGTCTGTAATAGTCACAGTCAAAAAGAATAAGAATGCCCACACCAGCTCCTAGCTTTCCAATGATGTAATGACATTGACTGCTAGAGGATTGTGTTGGTGAAATTGAGAACAGAACTGGTCCAGTGCATGATACTGGAAAAGCCAGTGAATTTACTTCAGAGAGATTCTTAAAATACAAAATTTTAAATAACATAATGTCCATTGTTGGAAATACAGTGTTGGAAATATATTTGAAAGGAAACTTTTGGTATTTAGAAACTTACTGTCCTCTTTCCCATTTTTGTGACTGAAGTAAGTAATCTTCTGTTTATGACATAACAGTTGTTTCGACAGCACTTCAATATGATATCACTAAGAGATGATTAACATCTGAACTAGGGAATAAACAACTAGAAAGAGGGGAATAAAAATTGATTAGACTGAAATATTCTTTAGTACGAGTAGAGTTATATTTTTGGAGAACAAGTGTTATCAGTGAGAATGTGAAAATGCATTAATGATTCAATTAATTTCTGAATACCTATTTAGTTTTTAACTATAAAATCAAATGTTTCTTCTGAGTATTCTATAAACCATTTGATTGAAAATGTTGTATATTATTCTCTTCTACAGAAATAGCTATGGGTGTCAGTAGGATTTCTCTATACCCACATGGCAAAAAATAATGTGCTGTAACATCATGCTATACAGAATAACTCAACAACAGAGTAATTCACCTTTTTTGCCAACAGAGGCCACTTTCTATATACAGACATTTATGCAGGGAAATAGGCATTATTATTTTAGATCCCCTAGCTGGGTTGCCCGATTGAATGGAATGAAAAAAAAGGCATTGATTAAAAATTTAAACTCCTCATCCAGTATTTGAGTTATCAAAAAGCCCAGAAAATCTTTGTAAATGTCTTCTAGTAAACTGGTGCTATACATTATCAGCTAATATACTACAGGGTGCACTCTGAGAATTTATATATACAAAACAAAAATACATACAATATTTTGACACTGTAACACACATCAAAAAGAATGTCAGATTTTTCACTGATACTTATAAAACAGAGAGAGTTCTCTCTACCAGAAATACAAACCCACTTTTTTCTGAGAGCTAGCATTATATCAGTTCTGCCTTCTTTATTTTTCCTGATAACTATGATTGTGTATAAAATTTTTTATATATATTTAATTATTATTGCCCCATTCTATTAGAAGAGGATTTAGAGTAAACACGCAACAACGATGGTGACAGAAAGTGATTCCAATGAACAGCAAAATTCCAATTGTACATAGATGTACCTGGCAACAGCAGAAGCCAACCTGCTCCTGATATGGCAACACAAGAAGCTGTGCCCCAGGCAGCAGAGCCTGTGTCCCCTTTATTTGAGTCCTGACTTTTCCCAGGTGACGTGCTCTTTACATGAAGGCCATCTTCTTAGCAGGTATCACTTACAGCAATTTAGGTATGATCTGATTTCACAGATAGAGAGAAAAAGCAGTCAGACAACTTCTCTGTCAGATTTGTGCATGAACAGCATGCAGGCTTACAGCTGAGACCCATTCGTGTCTACTTCCCCAACTAGCTTCAGAATGCACACTTTTTTTTTTTTTACACAGTTACATGAATACGGTTTTTCATATATGGGATTCTTGTAGACATCCGTTTCTCCTTCGTGCATCTCGCATATTTTGCCTTCATTATTTCACCAGAGTTTTGTCCTGAAGAGTAGTAAATTGACTGAAAACAGATCAACTGAAAACAGATGTATGAAAACTCTGTTTGTTTCTTGCCCCGGTGAAGGTCAGTGACAATCATAGTGCCTGGGAGAGCAGATTCCCATGCAGGCCATTGGGTGACGTTTCTTCTGTGCGCTTCTTTCCCACAGTTTCTAGAGCTGATTCACAGCTGATGGAATCACTGGGAATATTGCAGTTATCTCCTCTGTGTCTTAGGTCAGGTCCTCCATGTCTCAAAGAAAACCATTTCTGGCTGGTACAGGTTATTTCATTAGAACACTTGTGCCTCTTATGAACTGGGAAAGTGATTTTACTGATTCATCTAGCATGATCGGGCAAACACGTGATGGTAGCAATGCGCCAGGAGGATTTTCAGAAGCATCTGCTGCTCCTGCCACTTTTCCAGAGCTTGTGACCTCAGCCGTGACAAGGAGACAGCTGAGTGCCTCCTGCCCTGTTTATCCCTATGATTTCTCCTGCCTTCATCCTAGTTTGTTCTTGGTTAGAGAATGTAAAAACTAAGAAGTCTTCATCATTTAGAATCCGCATTTGTTGTGATTTTCCTGTAATTTTTGCGGAAGTGCTCTAGCATCAGTAAAGCACTAGCCATAAGGGGTAGGCTGTCATTTTTTTACTATTTGCATCTACACTGTGGAAGATTGGCAAATCTGACAGGAACAGTATTGAGTGATCCACGGGCACTTTTCTCTCCCTATTCTCAGCACTGAGAATGCTGCTTAGACAGAAACATGAGAATTCAGAAAATCTCTACTGAGGATTTTTAATGTCACTTTACTGTAGCCGTAGACACTGGAGGTAGATAAAGGAAGAAATCAAGGTGGGGGAATTTTTTGTTTACCCTCAAATACGGTTATGTTTAATGGAAGTGCATATTCATGTTGTTAGTTTGCACTGCTTTTTCTTCTTTAGAGAGGAAAGATAGAACTTTCCTTGAGCACATAAGAAACAATCAGTTTGAACAATATCTATTTAGTGTATACAGCTATTGTAGCCATAACGCTGTAAAAATATGAGGTGGGACAAAATTTCTAGGTAAGGTAGTATCTTTTATTAGACCAGCTACTTAGTACAGGTAGAAAAAGCAGCCAAGCACACAAGCCTTTCTCCAATTTGCAAAAGCAGTCTTACTTGAGTTCTTTCCTGTGTGCAGTATCCAAGAACTGCACTTTAGCCCCACTGATGTAGTCCTTGAATTTCAGAATATTTATATTATATTTATATTTCCCCTACCAATGCTGTTTAATTTCCATTCAATGACTGGTTCTGAAGGGCTATAGGTTTCCTATCTGAAAGACAGACTTCATTACATTAAATAGTCAAAATAAAGCCCTTAATTGGCATTATATCCACTTGAAGATGCTCAGTCCAATTTTTCTTTCCTGAATTTCTTCCTGGGGCTTCTGCAGAGTTGAATGGTGTTAGAAATGGCTTTGTCTCGGATGCTGGATGTTCTTTTCATAGGTTCACAGAATCACAGGATCACAGAATGTTAGGGGTTGGAAGGGACCTCTGTGGGTCATCTGGTCTAACCCCCCTGCCGAAGCGGGGTCTCCTACAGCAGGCTGCACAGGACCTCATCTAGGCGGGTTTTGAATATCTCCAGAAAATTCGCAACTCTTCATTTTTTAATACTTTATGTAGACATTTATCTGGACACAAAATTCAGGTTTTTGGAGAGGACAGACTGTTCACCTCAGAATGGAGGGGCATTTAGATAGACGAATAATATAGGTGAGTAGAACGGTTCCCTCTTTCCCTGAACTTGACTTCTGGATGGCGCTGTGTTTCTCCGCCCCCACCCCCCACCCCCCACCCCCCCCGACAGTTTGTTTTTTGCTGAGCTAATCTCTTCTGTCTTACAGATGTTTTAAGGCAGAAGTTCTCCGCACTGGCACAAAATCTCAAAAGTAATCATTGTGCTGTTACAATGATTGCTGTCCACTCAGCTGCAGTTGAATGAGGACAGAGGGTGCATGACATACAAGATTCCTGAGTTTGTTATGATTCCTGAGTTTGTTATTCCTTAGATTCTCTTAGAGTAGAAGAACAATTATGGCTCTGCTTTTTTTTTAAAGGAAACTTAATTGCTTGTTCTTGTTTTCCCAATTTTTGTAGGAACTCTCCCAGAGAAAAAGCATGGGCTGTGTCAAACTCCATCTTTCCCAGCTGTGATAACTGTCTTGCAGACACTCAAGACACAGAACAAGAGTTAGGGACTAAGACCTTAGGGAATGCATTTGAAATGCTGCCAATTTAGCCAGTCACCTCCTACTCCTGGATTAAGCTGCAATCAAGTCAGTCAAGGAGCTGGATAGCATGGCAGTGCAGTAAAATGTGATTTGGAAAAGAAGTGTTACCGTGGTAAGAAACTGATGAATCTACATTACAGTATTTGTTTTGGACAGAGCAGCAATACTTTTTGCTTACTTTATAGTGATGATTTTACATAGGAACAGAGGGACTAATGAGAGCTTTTGAGTCACATGATGTAGTCCTCCAAAACAGTAATTCTCAAGCCCTGAAGAAAGGTAAAGGCACTGAACTCCAAAGTTTGGGTATTGGTTCCCACTGGAGGGTGAGATGAGTAGCAGAGAAGAGAGCTGTTCTAACAAGCTGAAAAGACATTTCTGAATGTTGAAGACAGAAGACACCAGCCTCCTCCTTTCAAAAAATTACTTTCTTTGAAAGAAAAACACTCAAAACTACCTCTTTGTATTTACCAGTGAAATAATGTTTCAAAAATCCAGAAAGTGTCCCAGTGCCTATTACTCTAGGCTCTGGGAAAGCAAAGTGTGGCTTTAAAATATTTCCTTTCAAGAGCTCCATATTTATTGTGAAAGTCTTTGCTGTCTCTGTTTTCTGATGCTGAAAAGGAACTAGAATGTAGCTGCTTCATAGAAGACTGAAGTCCATAATTTGGGTGAGCATTGAAGGGATTTGGAGTCTTTGTTGACACGTATCCAAAAATCCGAATGCCGAGTTAGAAATTGGCAAAGATAGAAGCTTGTAAGGTTTTCTGGATTTGCTATGTTCAGCTGAAGCAGGAAAGAATTTTTTTTCATGTCTGTTCCCATTTTTCCTAAAAGAATAGGAAAGTTACTTTTCTCTTCTTTGAGTTTTGAACTAGCTGTATCCTTTGAAGTATGTCTTGTTCAGCTTTATGTCAAAAGATCTGCTAATCCTTTGCAAATTCAATTCAAAACTAGAGAATATTCTGATCAATGTAAATATTCAATCAGAAAAGGGTTCATGTTCACTATGGAGATTAAATCAGCACCTGAGACTGAGTTGTCTTTTAGAGAAGAAAAAGAAAGGAAAATAATAATAATAATAATAATAATAGTAGTAGTAATAATAATAATAATAATAATGATGCCCACTTTTATTTGCTTTATAGTAAATTGTAATAAAATAGATTACTGCAAGGTAATGAAACATTCAATCGGAAAGAAAGAGGAAAGGAGATAATGTGAGTATAAAACTGGCACAAGAGGAAACTGACAGAAATCCTCAGTTCTGTGTACCATCTAAGCAGGGAATCACGAATTTTTCTTCTAGGACATTTTAGATCTAGAAGTGCCATGTGAATTTTTGAACATTCTCACTGATTTCAGTGGAAGAACTTTAGGACTTTGCATGTGATTTATGTGTCTGGGTATCTTCCTGTTCACTTTGGTGAAGAAAGAATAGACAGACAGGTGCAGTTCTTTTAAGATAAACCAGGTTGTAACTGAAGTAGGTGAAGATGTACCTGTTTACAACAATGTGGTTTTTGGCCTGGGATAATCATACCAGATAATAAAGGGAAAGCTGACAGAATCATGCATATTTACCTGTGGTATCTGGTAAATGCCAAGAACCGTTCACAAAAAAACTCCATAAGATTGCTAGAGATAGTGAAGTCAAATGATTTTCTTTATCCCATGAAAAATCATGGGGTTTTTAATGAGAGAAATAAGGTGATTATGAGAAAAACTGTAATCTAAATAGACTGAAAGAATTGTCTATCCAAGTTTCAACATCTCAGCACTAAAACAGACAATAAAATAATCATGGGGATTGCATTGGCTTTTTTCAATGAAACAGGCATCTGACTAAACAAGCCTCAACATAGGTTTCTGTTTTGGTAGGGCAAAGGCCTAAAAAGAATTACAGCATGACTGTATAAGCAGTGTGAATTTTAGGCCTAGATTTGTGGATGGTAATTAAACAATATGAACTCAGAAATCTTATATCCCAAGTCCTGGGTTCACTCTAGGATGTAGGACCAACTTAAAGGAAGCTATGAAGTGCAAGCACTAAAGCAGAAGTGGTCATCTAAGCCATATTAAAAGCTTTAGGTTTGTATCTGAAATTCAGTATTTTGAGTTGGCAAAAGCTGTCAGTGATTAGCTGAACCAGTCACCAATTTGAGGTATTGACCATGGTGAGAAAGGGTTAAATCTGTTCTCTTGTCTGACAAAGACTGACAATGCCTCACCCAATCCAAATATAAAGGAGATGTGAATAAAGTGGTGAGAATAAGAAACTTGGTGTGGTTTAAGCAGGCCTGAGACAAGAGCCCTAGGGGCATTTAGGTCTGGCAATTGTTAATTGGTTTTTTAACAAAGACAAGCCCGAGGAAAGAGCGAAGTGTTGACTGTAAGACAGTAACTACGGATGTGACTTATGAAAATGTGTACCTATTTCCCATTGATTTTAGTGGCATTTAAACAGGTGTGTAAATGTTTTCTTGAATACTGCTAATTTTCTAAAGCAGGGGCTTTGGTTCCTATACTTTAGAAATGAACAGGGAAGAAGGTAACAAGTACGTTTTTGATGGAAAATATTAGCTTATATGAAAACAAAAAGTAGGCTTCCTCCTGACATTGACTGAAGGGCTTGAATAGCTATTTTGTTAATATTTGCTCCAGGAGTCCTGGGTTGCATTTTGTAGGAGTACCTTGGCCTTGAGAAGCAGCAACATTTGCTGGAGTTATGACTGGGTTGTGGACTGAGCTTATAAGCACCGAGGAAATTTGACTTCCGACCAACTTGTGTCTGTGCAACAGGCACGATGGCAGTCAGTGGAAAAGTTTAAAGAGCAAGAGGGAGTCTGGTGTGAGTAGATGGCATGGGGACAGTCTTCTTATAACAAAGAATATGACCGAACCATGGAAATGTATCTTTAATCAAGCTTTTGCATTTATAGGCAAACAGAATTTTCTCAAGAAAAACATCTTTCTTTTGAATACTTCTTTTAGTTAGTTGGTCAAAAATCTTAGGGCAAGCCTGATTACCACTGAATGTGATAAAGAAATACTGCTTGCTGCTGTGAAAATAAAGAGTTGATAAGCTTTGAGAAAATTTCTGTCTCCTGGACTTGCTGAGTGAACTTGAATGTACTGCAGACATATTGTATCTGAGGTGTCCAGTTCAAGACTGGACATAGGAAAAATAAGTCTTATCAGCAAAAACACTTATTCTTGCAGTAAAAGTTAAAAAAATCAATGACTCTTTGTCCAAACATTCCTGGGAACTGCTTTTTATATGTGAATGAAAAATCAAATGGCAACAAATGACAGTGAACAAACACAAATTCTCTCAAACCATAGCTGGAAACTATTTTTTTCCATATTATGATTGAAAGTGTCCAAACAGCACTACTGCTGATACTAAAATTACGCCCTTGATAAGGTGATAAGGTATTATGCTAAAATTATGCCCTTGACAAAGGTGATAAATCATTATTAATTTTTTTTTAAATTAAGCTTCATATTACCAAATTACATTTTTAAACTAGAATGTTTATGCACAATTATTCAAGAAAACAGCACCAAAAAAACATCTACACTGGTCAAAACAGCTAGGCTAAAAGTGGATATTGCAGGCAAACTCTTGTATTGGTTACAAAGAGTTCAGGAACAGCTCAATTACAAAAGAAGATGGTGATTGTAGACAATATTATTCCTTCTGAGTTATTGGAGATGGAGAAGTAAGGACCACTAACCTATCATTAAGGATAGTTATCCTAACCTATCATTAGAGGAAGTTGATGAGGCCTTTTACAGGCAGCTGCAAGCAGCCTCACAGTCACAGGCCCTGGTTCTCATGGGGGACTTCAACCACCCTGACATCAGCTGGGAAGACCATACAGCTAGGCAGGCGAAATCCAGGAGGTTCCTACAGAGCATCGATGATAACTTTCTGATGCAAGTGGTGGAGGAACCAACAAGGAAAGGCGCTCTGCTGGACCTTGTATTAACAAACAAGGAGGGACTGGTGGAGGATGTGAAGGTTGGAGGCAGACTTGGCTGCAGTGACCATGAAATGGTCGAGTTCAGGATCCTGTGTGGAGAAAGCAGGGTCATAAGCAGGATCAAAACCTTGGACCTCAGGAGGGCTAATTTTGCCCTCTTCAAGGAGCTACTGGGAGGAATCCCGTGGGCCAGGGCTCTCGAAGGCAGGGGGGTCCAAGAGTGCTGGTCGCTGTTTAAGCATCTCTTCCTCCACGCTCAGGAGCAATGCATCCCCCTGAGAAAGAAATTTAGCAAAGAAGGCAGGAGACCTGTGTGGTTAAACAACGAGATTCTAGCAGAGATCAGGTGGAAGAGAAAGGTCCACGGAATGTCGAAAGAGGGGCAGGCCACTTGGGAAGAGTACAGGAATGTGGTCAGAGCGTGCAGGGACGCGTTGAGGAAGGCCAAAGCCCACCTGGAATTGAAGCTGGCAAGGGATGTCAAAAACAACAAGAAGGGCTTCTTCAACTACATCAGCAGCAAAAGGAAGGCTAGGGACAATGTGGGGCGGCTGCTGAATGAGGCGGGTGTCCTGGTGACGGAGGATGCGGAGAAGGCAGTGCTACTGAACGCCTTCTTTGCTTCAGTCTTCAGTGCCAAGGCAGGCCCTCAGGAATCCCAGGCCCCGGAGGTAAGAGAGGAACCCTACAGAGAGGATGACTTTCACTTGGTCGAGGAGGACTGTGTGAGGGATCACTTAAGCAATCTGGATGCCCACAAATCCATGGGCCCCGATGGAATGCGCCCACGAGTGCTGAGGGAGCTGGCGGATGTCATTGCTGAGCCACTCTCCATCATCTTTGAGAGGTCCTGGAGGACAGGAGAGGTGCCCGAGGACTGGAGAAAGGCCAATGTCACTCCAATCTTCAAAAAGGGCAAGAAGGAGTACCCAGGGAACTACAGGCCAGTCAGCCTCACCTCCATCCCGGGAAAGGTGATGGAGCAGCTTATCCTGGAGGCCATCATGAAGCAAGTGGAGGAAAAGAAGGTTATCAGGAGTAGTCAGCATGGATTCACCAAGGGGAAATCATGCCTGACCAATCTAATAGCTTTCTACGATGACATGACTGGCTGGATAGATGAAGGGAGAGCCGTGGATGTTGTCTACCTAGACTTCAGCAAGGCTTTCGACACAGTCTCCCATAATATCCTCCTAGGGAAGCTCAGGAAGCGTGGGCTGGATGAGTGGTCGGTGAAGTGGATAGAGAACTGGCTGAATGGCAGAACTCAGAGGGTTGTCATCACTGGCGCTGAGTCTAGTTGGAGGCTTGTAACTAGTGGTGTCCCCCAGGGGTCAGTACTGGGCCCAGTCTTGTTTAACTTCTTCATCAACGACCTGGATGAAGAGTTAGAATGTACCCTCAGCAAGTTTGCTGATGACACCAAACTGGGAGGTGTGGTAGACAGACTGGAAGGCTGTGCTGCCATTCAGCGTGACCTGGACAGGCTGGAAAGTTGGGCAGAGAGGAACCTGATGAAGTTACCAACAAAGGCAAATGCAGGGTCTTGCACCTGGGGAGGAACAACCCCATGCATCAGTACAGGCTTGGGGTGGACCTGCTGGAGAGCAGCTCTGTTGAGAGGGACCTGGGTGTCCTGGTGGACAACAGGTTAACCATGAGCCAGCAGTGTGCCCTGGCTGCCAAGAAGGACAATGGAATCCTGGGGTGCATCAAGAAGAGTGTGGCCAGCAGGACGAGGGAGGTTCTCCTTCCCCTCTACACTGCCCTAGTGAGGCCCCATCTGGAGTACTGTGTCCAGTTCTGGGCTCCCCAGTTCAAGAAAGATGAAGAGCTACTGGAGAGAGTCCAGCGGAGGGCTACAAGGATGACAAGGGGACTGGAGCATCTCTCCTACGAGGAGAGGCTGAGGGAGCTGGGCTTGTTCAGCCTGAAGAAAAGAAGGCTGAGAGGGGACCTAATATATACTTACAAATATCTGAAGGGTGGGTGTCAGGAGGACGGGGCCAGACTCTTTTCAGTAGTGTCCAGTGACAGGACAAGGGGCAATGGGCACAAACTGAAGCACAGGAAGTTCCATCTGAGGAAGAACTACTTCCCTCTGAGGGTGACAGAGCACTGGAACAGGCTGCCCAGGGAGGTTGTGGAGTCTCCTTCTCTGGAGATATTCAAGACCCGCCTGGACAAGGTCCTCTGCAGCCTGCTGTAGGTGACCCTGCTTTGGCAGGGGGGTTGGACTAGACGACCCACAGAGGTCCCTTCCAACCCCTACCATTCAGTGATTGTGTGATTCTGTGATTAAGGTCATTAAATAACACTTGCTTCCTTTTAGAAAGGAAGACGAGGCTGAAAAAAAGACAAACAGAAGTAGTTAACATTAAATTTAAAAAATGTTAAGGGAAAACTGTTTCTTTATATACATGAAAAAAATATTCTGTATTGTGACAGCTAATAACACGTGAATCAGTGATTTCTGAAGCTTCGACATTTGAACAAAAAGATGATCCTACTTTGAAGAGTCAGATCCTGAAGTCTTTACTCGGTTTTCCCTAGAAATAAATATGCATTGATGCCTTGGCAAGACAAAGTGGTAAAAAGTGGGGGAAGGAAGGGGCGAGAGGGAGACAGAGCAGGAGGTGAGAGGAGGGGGGGGAGGGGAGAGGAAGAAGAGCTCAACATTTACGGTGAAATCGCATAGGTCTGTGGCTGACCTGTTACAGAATAGCAAACCTCATTTACTTTGAGTGGCCCATAAAGTTATCAAGTACAGTGCAGAACAATTAAGTGAAACTACTTATTGAATGCTTTTAAAGAACAAACAGAAGTCATTAGTCTTTGCTTTATTTCAGTGTGTCTTCCCAAATTGGCACAAGAGCCTATGTGAGTGGAAGAACAAACGGTGATTTCTAAAGAATACTAACCTTCTCTAAAACAAGAAAAAGAGAGAGCAAGACAAGGAGGAAGTTTTAATCTCTAGTGATTTACAGAAAACATAATAGAGTGAAACACAAAGGCCTATGTCCTTGGATCTAGATCCTGATAAGTATGACATGGAGATTTAAAAAAAAAAAGCCACAACACAATTCATTTTCCACTTCCTTAAACAGTGTTTATGAAGTCCTCTGTCATCTGTTTACATGGACACACCCTGCTAGACTCCAACATCCAACAATTCACCCCCTGAATTTATGAAATTTTATACTGTCAAAACACTCATTGTGTTTGGCCATGAGAGCTGCAAGTGTTGTACCAGGTGCATGACACATGGTTAAGCTATCATGCTTCATAGCATAACTTTTGTATATATGAAAACCCTGTATCTTAGAAAGGAAATGGTGATAAGATTAAATGTCCTTTGTAGAGGTCTAGGAAAGGTGTTTTTTCTGAGCTTATGCAGTATTCCAGGACCTGGCTTTTATGGCCTTAGGTATTCAGACAGCAATCCTTTCCCTTTGGTTTATCTATTTAATGTAAAAGTTCTAGAAAATAATTCAACAGAAGTACTTCATTCCTGTATTGTCTAGCAGTTATACAATGAACCATCGATTTCAGAGTTCGCAGAAAAGGTCTAAGGACAGAATCACTAACATAGATCATTCACTGATCAATGACATGGTAGATACTGATGGGATTCGTAGTGCACAATACTTGTTCACTAAATTACAGCAGTGCACGGGGTATGTTGATGCAGATTTTTAGTGACGTTACCTCAAGATGTATCGTTTCAAAAAGTATTGACTTTAAAAGGAAGAGACTATCTTGTTTCAGAGTAAAACAGTGTTATTGTCCTGTTTATTTTTCCAGATGCCTGAAGCATATCCTGGCATAGATACTCTTGCCACAAGGATGTGCTCTCTGTTCTGTGGACTACAGGCCTCAAGATTTTCATCTTAAAAGCAACGGAAACTATGCCTAGAATTTTACACTAGGAATGGTTGGTCACATCAGTCAAACTGTTTCATTACAAAGTACACTGTGTGACTTGTGACTGCAAAAGATACTCTTAAGCCCTTATTCTTATTTCTAATTTGGTAACTATTACACAATCACATATATGGATTACACATTTGTTTTATATAAACATGTAGGTATATATATATCTAAACATACAGGTATACACATGTAAAGTATGCACTCACACAAGTATATCATTAATGCATTGTATGTTGTACTTATATATAATATGTATATTTTAAAATTACACACACAAGTATATATGCAATATTTTAAAATGGAAGGACCTAATTCATCTATATTTATTTAAATAAAATTTGTTTTATTCTAAATAAGAAAGGACCTTTTCCCTGAGTGAAGACCGAAGAATTTCTGAGTTGCATGGATAATAAATATTTATTAAATGTGAATGTTAGGAGCAGATACAACAATTAGAGAATCCATAGTTCTAATATTCAAGGTGTTATTGAATCTCTGAATGCAGCCAATATAGGACCACCAATACAAACTGGCAGACCGGACTATTGAAGGGTGTTTATTTCAGAAATTCTTATATAGTAAAAAGGTTTATGAATAGAACGGAAAGATTTTCTGCAATAGACTGTGTAAAGTTGTGAAAACTAAAGTTTCTTTGTCGTTACTTCAACTTTACCCCTAGTTATACCTTGATTTCCCCTTTTTGGAGATCCCAGACTAAGGCTGACATGGGTGAAGATGCAGTCTGCACGAGAATGCAGTTACAGTGCCACCTGAGAAACTTCCACAAAAATTTTAAGTGCTCTCCCCTCCTTGTATGTCATGCAGTCTTTTAGGAATGGAACTCGTTCGTGAGCACAACCTCTCCCCTTCCCAAGAAACTGCTGTTCTTTGTTTGTTGTGGAGAATGATGCAACTGATTGAAAATTTTCCTATTCCAGGTTTGTACAGGCTGACTACCGTATTCAATTTGTTCTTTAAAAATAGTGCATTATTCATAATGATGCTTTCAAAACTGCTTTAATCTGCATTTACACGATGAAGTGTATGCAGCTGTGAACAATCTTTCATTTAGCTTCAAAATAATCTAGCATTAGGCAATAGTTTAAAGGGGGTTATTAACACAAGTTACAGATTATTTTGATCAAAATAATCTCTGTTAACAGCTAGTCTGCTTATTACACAGTATTTTTTCCTCCTGTTGTATGTTGTTTTCTTCTTTCTTTGCACAAGGTGCAGTAAATTGAATAAAGAGTACTTGCATGTGCTATAAATACAAAAAACCCGGCTTGCCTTTCTTTACTATTGTCTTCTTCCCTAGCTAGTACAGCCTTATTTAAATACATGTATGATCTAGTTACCGTCTTCCACTGTGAGCTTTGCAGCATGGATTGTTTATATTGCTTCTTCATGTCATGTTAGTGCAATGTGAGACTAATTCATGACTGAACACTCTTCGTGTAACTATACGCTAGATTTCAAAGGGGGGCTGTTTGTTTTGGTTTTGAACAATAGTGGAAGACTAAGCCAACATCCCATTAATTTAAAATATCCCTTGGTTCTGAAGTAAGGAAAACATCTGAGCTCCAGGGGGAATGCTATTAGACTTTTATTTAAAAAATGCATGAATATATGCAGAAGAGTACTAGTGAGATGTATGTTATGGTATAATCAAAAGTTTTCACCAGAAGGAGGCTAAAATTACTTAGTAAGATGATGTTTCACTCTATTGAACTTTATATTATTTGATAACTGTCTAATTATAATCTTATTTTCCGAAATCTGAGTGCATATTAGGATGATGGATTTTATGTCTTTATGCATGCACGAGTACATGGACGTGCATGAAAAACATTTTAACCATTAACGATGTTCAGAAGACAGAGCATGCATTTTGAGGAAATGTCTTAGCTTCCTCTCTCTCCTTCCAACCCCTTGCTGAGACTGAACTTTTTTGTGCTATGTTTCCAATGAAAATAACGCTAGAAGATTTTCCTTGCCAAAAACCTAGAATAACACCCTTGTATCCAGCATTTTAACTTAATCTCTATTGCTACCATGAAAAGTGAGCGTTCTCATTTAATTGGACTGATACTTGCATGCATTGTATTCTTACTTTTTACCAGTAATGTTCTTTGTATTAGGACTGGATGAAAACCTTCTGCGAATTTTCCATGGTTTCTCAGTGGAAAAAGATTTGGCATTTGTTACCGAAAATTTCTGCTGCCTGTGAAAACGTCCCAGCATCAAACTAGAAAAGTTCGTGTAGGGAAATGCTTGGCTAGTGCCTGAGTTGTAGCTTAGATAACTATGCTGACTTTTCTATGAGTCGGACTTCCCAACCTGACTTCACTGTTCATGATACGTGGTGGCCTTGAGACCACCAGAATTTTTTCCTGAAGAAGGAAGACTGCTGTGAAGATTCATAGATGAAACCCAAGTTGTCCTTAGGAAAGAAGTGGGAATGCTCAACCTCTGAACTACAAATGCCACGTAGAACACCATAAGGCTTCCAAATCGAAAAATATTGCTTTGGAGTTTTCCACTCAAACCCAAAGATTCTCACTGAGGAGAAACAGGGAAGGAGAGAGGCACACTTTGCCTTCCCACACCAAATCAGCTCAGAGATGATATTATCACATTTTGTTTCCAGCAGCTCTATTAAACCAGGGCAGTTTGGGGAGAATGAGTGAAAGTCTCTTAATTTTGGTCCATCGCCTCCAGAACAGTATGATAATTCCTATTAGTTGCATTCTGCAGCTACCAGTGTAAATGTTAGTCCCACGTCTTTGAGACAACGTGCCAATCCCTGTTCTACTACTTAGCCTATTTGATGAGAAAGATTTTTATCCATCCTCTCAAGGGTCAGAGTAAAACATGAGCAGAGGAAGCGTACTGGAGAGACAACTAAAAAAATATTGATTCATAAACCAAGACTATGTGAGACAGATTACAGAGAAATAATACAGACAGAAATCCCATGCCTATTTTTTAGAGACTTTTCAAAGCAGAACTCAGTAGTGAATGCTACCAACTCATATCGTATGCTTCTGTGACTATGACTTAATCATGACATCAAAGTTATATTAGATCTGTAATCAGTGTACACAGATGTGCCTGGTTTGAACACTCTGTATGGTTTCTGCCCTTCTCATACCTCATAAATGCATATGAGCAAGAGTCAAGAACTCTGCCTGATGTTCCTTGGATTTTCTCCTTTGGGGATCTTCACATGGGCTAGGGCTCATTTCACTTCTGATCTGGAGATGAGTGCTTGTTTGGCTATTCTATGGCTGACCAAAAGAAACCACTGCACCACCTTTCCCTTCCCCCAACATATGTTAGTAGAGCCATTCAGTTGTCTATGGATGGACTGGCCACTTGGCACTCAGGCATGACACAGCCTGTATTATGCTGTAAGCATGCAAATGAAAGAGCAGCTCTTTCCTGTGAGATCTAGTTGCTCCAGATTGCTCATTCTTGATTAGTTTTGCTCTGCTCTGCTTTCACCATCAGCTGGATTTGTAATTCACACCAGCTGACTCAACTAAACTTTACAGTTGTATTTCCCCCGCACACACATCTGAGAAGTTGAAGTGAAGAAAGTGGGGGTAGGTCAGTTACCAGCACAGATCCAGATTTTATCTAGGCATTCGTGTTTAGAACGTCATTGCCTTCTTCAGCATTTTAGACAGGTTCATCACTGTTGCTTTCTGATGAACTCGATGTAGTCAATTTCCAAACTATGGAGTAGTGATTCCATTGGGGACTAACACTGCGTGAAAAATCATTAGAGTAAGGTTTATATTTTTCATGTGCCTGATTTTGTCCAACTGAACACATTTCTCATTTTATTTTTCTTTGTATTTTCAGCTGGAAAGTTTTCTCCCATGAAACGGGAGACAGAAGTTCCTGATAAAGTACTACCTCTCGTTCTGTGTGCAACATTTTTATCTGATCTTCTAGCTGATGCTTCATGAGCAATAGTGAGTAAAGTATCACATTTCTTTACAGCTCTGTCTGGACCACAGTGATAATGATCTCTTCATGCGAAGATATCTCTTGCGAGGCAGCAGCTCTCCTTCACTGGGAAATCTGCCATACACTCCTCTCCAACTGCATCCACTGTACGATTAATATTTGGTGCTCAGCCATAGATCCTACATTTTGGACATATACCCTTCTTACCATCTTTCTTTGCTTTAACATACCTTGCGTGTACTAGCTAAAATCTTGGTTTCATTTTTTACAATCTGTTGTGCTGTTTACCTTAGAATCTGCTTATAATGTACCTCTTCCTTTTCCTTACTTTTTTAGAAAAAATCGTCCATGTGCTTCTTTTCTCTGTTTCCTTCTTTATACCACCTGTCTGCTGAACTTGGGGTCAGGGAGAGAATACACTTGATTCGGTTTTGGAACTTGCTTCCATTTCCCGTCAGTCCTTTATGAATCTTAAAAAATATTTTTACTTTTTTATCATTATATGTCCCTGTTTCATACCACTCTTAATGGCTGTTAGCCCACACAGTTTTCCTTTTCACTGACTTGTCTATCAACAAAATGAATATACAGTGGAAGTCCGGTACAGCCACTATCATACAGCAGCACATAGTTGCTACTGAGGGGTTAAAACCTGCCCATTATCACTGTACATTCAGTCCCCACTCTCTGGTGTTAAATGCCAAATGAAAATGTAAAATTTCATCTGATGTACGTTCACAGTTATGAAAGAGAAATTTGAAACATGACACCTTATTATAGAAGCAGAGAAGTCAGAAAAGAAAGACCTCTCTTTTTTGTAATGTCTTTATTTTTTGAGAACTTATGATTTCTGAAGGTAACTGACAATACTGTGCCCTTGACAGTGGTTTCTGGAGGTCACTTAGCAACCCAGCACAGCAAATTACTGTCTGTGACTGTTCCTGACACTGGTGCCTGTGGACTTCAAAGAAAGAAATATCACGGTATGTAAATAAAACACAGGAGCCAAAGGTCTACATTAAAAAACAGGCAAACAAAAAAAAAGCAAACACAAAACTAAAGACATTCTCTTGTGAGTGACAGGGCCCTTTCACACTTCATCCTCCTGAAGGCTCGGTTAAATATGCAGCTGAGCCTCAGAGACCTATCATGTACTTTCCTTTCCTTCCCTTGTTCTTTATTAACGAAAATATTTGGGTAAAAACGGATCCTTCTTTCCCAACAGTTCATCCGCCTCTCCTGTTTATTCTCTACCTGGTGTCACAGTCCTCTTGAGTTTTGGCAGTGTAATAATTTCCATAGCAGTCCTGCTGTGATGTCACAAACAGAGGAATAGGATTTCAGATTTTTAGTAAGTACAAAAGAAAGATGAATACTTAAACAAAGACTCTGTCTTCAAGTAAATATCCTTAGTAATGTACAATAAGGAAAGAAAAATAGGGGAAATATCTAATAACCTAGGCGGAACTGTGTAAGAATTGTACAGCTTTTCCAGACTTTTCCACACACTCCCAGATGGACTTGTCTTTTGTCTTTATCCTCTGTCAGGAAGCTGGTTCTGTATTCTTTGGGCAGAAGAAAGCCCTTGGCAAAGTTTCAGGCTTGAATGAGTTAGATTTAAATGACCTTTTTGTAATGCTGAATGGCAGGATCCCACTCTAAATATAGGGCTGGATTCCCAAAATAAATAGTGCAGAGAGAATTCCTCTCAGATGGAGGCAGAGCAAGGTGGGTGTGAGGTGGACTTGGGGGAGCCAGACAGTGCTGCTGCTGCTCAGCGTTTTTACAGCTTGGGGCTGGGAAAAAACATCAGATGTGGTTCTAAGGAGGCCACCAATTACAGCAGTCTTTAAGGCTATTCTAACCTGCATTGTGGATCACACATTTCTCTAAAACAGGTACGTGGGTTAGACAAATTGGGTGGGTTAGTCAAGCACATAAATAATTGAGCTTGCAAGATTTTAATTAAAAGCACTATGAAGCCTATGAAGCAATTAGACTTTGAAACTATGAATGCAAACCTCCAGGTGTAGCTTACATACCTCTGATGCAAGTTTAAAAAAATCCCTAGGGGCTAGATTGTGCCATCAGTATTCCCACAGGGTAGTTGTTTATCCTCCAAGTAATCCCTTTGAAACTGAGCATGTTCAGAACAGCAAAATCTGTTCTAAATAGCTACCAGCAACTGACCAGGTGGCAAACAAGAACCCTCTGAAAAATTACGCTTCCATATTTTTCTCATGACTGTGTTACAAGTAAAATAAGGCTTTAAGTGAGGTGTATTTTTACTATTGCCAGAATAATATGTCAGTGTTAGCTATGGAAGTCATAGAATTTCACACAACTTCATGGATACAGTGGTACAATTATAGCCCTTGCTAAAATCTGCATTTGTTCCTGATTGAAGCTGTATCTTGCCTGAGACAAAACCATACTGAAATAAGAAGATAAACATGCGCCCGTTTTAAGACCTGCAAAAATAACAGGCTGTTTTCCATGGAAAGTGAACCATAACATGTTCCACTGCACTTTTACAGATACAGCAGGAATCGAATTTTTAAGCTTTGGTTAAAAGAAGCAGTATAGAGTTTAAAAAGACTGGTATTTTACATAGTATATTCGATTTTCCAACAGTGAAACAGAGTCTCATGTGAAATGCTTCCCACCAAAGCACTGAATGGCTTACTCCAGATACACACTGGAGATGTTCTTACTTACATTGGAGTAAAAGGAATCTACCAAGCTCTAAGGCAAGACTAGGTCCTTGGTACTTACTACCTCGCTGTGCATATGCAGTCTCTTCTACAAATTCAGCAGTCAGAGCAAGGCATAAGGTTAATATACTCTGTTACTATGACTGCCCTCCATAATTCTACTCAGTGGTGTCTCAGAAACTAACTAGAAGCATGCTGTGTTGCAGTTGAGCAACACGCAAGAGCTTCCAGAAACTCCTTCTTGTATCCTTCTGCATCCCTGGGCCAAAGTTGTCTTCCTACCTGTATGGCTTCTTTCTTATTTCCATTTGAGAATACAAAAAGTACGCACCGGATAACTTATCTGGTGTTGAGTAATTTAGTCTTAATTTTCTGAAAATAAAGCACAAAAATAAAAGGTAGCCCCTGAGTGGAGTGGATAAACAGTCTGCTACCATCTAGTTTAAGCAGGTTTTCAGGACTGCCTTTGCATTTCATGTATATATTACATGGACAAATTAGTAATACTGTGATATGTTTACTTATGCATGCCTGTAGCAAGTTACTATATAATTTGCCCATATAGTGGTTTTGTCTGCATAACAATCATGACAATTATATTTGCAAATTAAGTATGTATTCATGTACACACGTGGGATAACTGTGTACACATTTTTTTTACTATTTGGACTACAAATTTTTTTCAAATGAACATTTATCTTATTCATTTATCCACCCAATTTGCATAAGTCTTCCTTCTGGGTAAGAGCTATTGTAGCCTGCATATTACCTTGCTCCTATCTATACCAGAAGATATGTTTGCTGGCGTTTAGACAGCTCTATCTATACACCAAGTTGTGTAATCTGGTAATGTCAAAACATTCACACCTTCTCTTCAATACACTTTCTATTCCTGATGGTTAGAGTGCAAAGCCATGCACAGCCGAGATTTTCTCTCTAGCAGTTTAGCTATGGCAGCATAGTCTAATCAATCGAACATTTCCACAGCTTTTGGGGTACTTTTTCTGGTTGACGTTGAATTCTATGTTACTGTAGGTGAATTTACAAGGGTTAACATTACTAGCTCAAAGCTAACTCATTTTTCCCTACTCTGTTCTAATCATGAGCCTGTAGACATATGCAAAGACAGCCTGGGAACTAGAAAAAGGGATAAGTTAATGCCACTGGGGGAATTTAGGGACTTGGGTTTTTTTTTTTCCAGTGGGGTGTTGTCTGGGGTTTTTTTCTTTTCCTCCTTAATAAGAACTTAATTTTTTGATATAAGATGTTGTGTCAAAGGTGAGGAGAGAAGAGTAAAAGTGATAGCTGACGTGAACGTTGAAGTATCATTAAATTGCTTTCTCTGCTGTAACAGAGTGGAAGAATCTGCTACCTGTAGCTCCATGACATAGTGGCAAGTGGTGGCAGGTGGCAACTGCAGGTACATGGCCTTAAGCCATGGTGTAAATTCCTCTGTACTGGCACCTACTGCTGATGAGTTGTTCGCCATCATAGCTCCCATTTGCTTTGCCAGCTCTTCTTAGTGTCTATTCCATACACATAAGCAGTCTCACTACTTAAAGTCTTCTGCTCAGGGAGCAGGAGCAGACCAAGACAGTATAAAGTAGGGAGCACAAGATCGGCAGAAAGGGAAAAGCTATTGAGGTATCTGTGTAGCAAGTAGATGACTGAGGGTTATGAGACACATCCCGGATGGGGTGAAGCTAGATGGGGACAAGAGGTTGAGAGTGTAAAAGCAGAGTGATGACAAGTGGGCATGGTATTGGAATGGGTAGACTGAGGTTGCATGAAAAACGGATATGAGAAAAGAAAATTACTGTGTATGCCTTTCTGTGCACTTCCGTCAGCTAGTATACTTGCAGGGATTTCAGATGCGTGACCACCACTCAGCATATAATCAAAGCATGCTGTGGAGGCCCCAGTATAATACTCCCTGAGGTTCTTTAATTGGAGGAAATCTGGTAAAGAAATTGGGAATTATTTGTTCACAGTAACTGAATTATCAGACAGCAGTAAATACTTCAAAGCCTTCAGAATCAGTCTTGGGAAACAGGATATGGGAATTAGCATGCTGACTAGAGAAAAACACTACGTTTATTTAGACAACATGAAAAATAACAGGAAAGAAAATTTCTCATAGAGTTGAGAATCCCTAAGGATTTAAAACAGGGATCGTCTTTCCGCAATAACATATCTGCAGGTGCAGGTGGAAAGGTCTTTAAGTAGGAGTCACAGAGTACATTTTTCTTAACTACGGACAATGCAAGGATAGATGTTTTAAAAGTCTTTTAGGAGATTTTAGGGTAGTCCTGGTCTGGATTAGATTGGATAGCCTGTTACCATCAATTCCTATTTTAGTAGGATTCATTTAACTGCCTGTTCCTGAAAAGTTAGACTTCAAAACTACTGCTTCTGTCTCCTGTGGGGCTGAGGGGCTACAGGGAACACAAAATCATCTTAATTTACCTTTGTAGATGTGTACTGCTATGTTGCAGGTCGGTGTGCTAATGATGTTTGAGCAGGCAAAGCGGCTGCTGCAAACTGCACTTCAAGCCGGAAGCTGCCTGGGGCCGTTACGGGAATCAGTGCTCCCTGGAGAGCAGACGCACACAGTTTCACCATCTTCCCTTTTGCTGTGGAAATAGGGGGTGCCGTAGAAACTACTCGATCGTTTTTGCTACTTTCTGTTGGTTCTTTATGTGACCTTCAGTACAATATTTTTCGAAGAAAAAGGTAGGGTTTAGTCCAAAGCAATTAAAAAAATTTACTATGTATAGTGCCTCCCAAAAATCTGGAATATTGAGGATCACCCTGCTCAGACTGGACTGCACAGATTTCAGAGGACTTTTCTGAAGGTGGACATTTCCTTTTGAACCCTTGCCATAATGTTTCCTCCTATGCATTACTGCTGCAGATTCCCAAAGTAGCTATGTTACAGTGGTCCTGTTCGCAAAATTTGAAAACTTTTGGTATAAAATAGCTACACCAATATAAAAATTTATCTATTAAAAAAATATGGAAATCCTACAGCTTTGTAATGTGATAGACCCATTAAACTGGACTTTGCCTGCAGCTTCCATTGAGGAAGCAAGCTGAGAGTTGTGCAGGTAGGGTGATTCAGAGAGCACGAGTCTTTTCTGCAAGGCAGAACGGAGTTGTTCCGTTTGGCAAGGTTGGAGGTTCTTTACTTTCTGACTGAAGAGTTAATCCTTGGACAATCAGAGGAGCTGGATTTAGGCCATGCATTCCTACAACAGCTTGTCTGACAAGTTTTTTTTGGAACATTCTCTTATCTTTTTTAAATTAACAAGGGTAAATGAGAAAAAACAAACACAGAGTAACGGTATCTGCGAACTCAGACATTAAAAGATCTGAAAGAAGATAATAGTGACACTGTGGGTTTCTGACATTGTTGTGTTTTTTCATCAGGCAGCTCTTCCTTCTCTCTCATGTTCACAAAATCACATAATGTAACTGTCTTGGAAATACAGTCCCTGTTCTGTAATGGTTGGGTTGCTTTCATGGCTTGCTTCTCTTTTGTTACTCTTCTTTTTCTTGAATCACAATTACCGTAACTTTGTTCTGAGCATAATTACGTGGGGAAAAAAAGCATTTGGGTCTAAAACTCAGGAGAATGTGGAGCTTTATGATGCCAGGTTTACTCCCTTTTATTTTAAGAGGAGAAACTTTAGTTCGAATTAGATGAATGAGAGGAAATCAGCAATCTTACGTTTTTAGAACTTCCTGAGGTCCTTTCACGGGTATCAAGTTAGTTTCTAGGAGATGAAATTACTTTTTTTTTTTTTTTTTTGAGTGTATTGCAACTAATCATCCAATTTATTGTATTTACCACAGGAAATAAATAGCCCTTCATTTGCAGCTTCAAGCTTTCCCGAAAAAGTATTGTTTGAATGAATTGTAAATCAATACAGAACAATTATGAGCTGTTTGATGAAATATTTTCATTGGTTTCAATGGAAGTTTAAGTGAGGCACTAAGGATAATTTCTGAAAAGTTCTTAGCACGAGTTCTGTCTGATTTTCTTTCAATTTCAGAGTGCTTGCTGAATGTTCGGAGCCTAAACCGATTTGGACTGTAACTCGTCCTTGGTCATAAGAAGAGTAAAATATATTCTTGTCTCTCAGTTTGTAACATTATGTTCTGAGGCATTTTTATAAAAGTGATGTAGCTATCTATGTCTCTATATTTGTACTCTGATCTGGTAGAAAAGAGTCTTTAAGCCAGTGTATACCCTCTTTAAGTCTCTTGTAGCATGAAATTTTGAGAGCACAAGAGCTAGCAAAGAAACATGTATTTCTAAACATACATTGACTTCAGTGAAGCCAAGATATTTAATATCTCTTAACATAGCTAATGTATCCAATATGGCAATATTATAAAACCATTAAATGCTGTTCTAACTGTGGAAACAGTAGTGATTATAAATCTTTTTCTTTAGTTTATAATTTTAAAAGTTTGCTTTCACAAATTAGTGCTCTACATCTTCCTTTTTCTTTGAGAGAGAACTGCATGAATCACAAAGCTGTATTTTAGCTCTCTCACAGTTTGATGCTATAGGACTACTGCTATCAGAACTTTGTCTCTGAAAGTTCAGTTTCATAATTCAGTGCTCCTCTAAGCCATATCTGGTTTATTTTTTTTTAATAACATCAGGCAAAATTGTAGTCATCTTAGTATATTTTCTATTATAATCAAAGATAAATAGAAATAAGTGAACTAAATATTTTTATAAAAACATTTTCTGGTATTTGCTTTACTGCAGACAACATAATTTTTCAGCATTGTGTTGAAGAATAAAAAGTAGAAAACAAATTGAAATTGCCTGTTTTCATTCATCAAGATGAAAGGAAAACCAAATCACACAAAGAAGATCAGTAGTTTTGTCTGGCAAGACATCAAACTATAGAAAAAACTGTTTAATTTGTCATATATTTTTTTCTCTTTAATTATTAATTGTGGAAGAAATTACAGCTTTTTTACGGCTGATGAAAAAGGTATTGTTCTGCACACAGTCTTGTGACTGTACTTGCTAAAGTTAAGGGATTAAGTCATTGCTAAAACTGGTAAATCTTTTACTGAGTAACTTTAGAAGCTTCACTTACACTTTCACTTACTTTGATTGTTTTGACTACTATTTAATTAACTAACCAATCCAAACAATGTCAAGTGCTGTGCAGTCACAGAGCTAAACATGATTCCAGTCCTTCAGAACTTGCAGTTTTATGAAGATACAAATTCAACAGCTGAGCCAAAATATGATACATCCAGATCTAAATATCATCTGGTGAGCTCAGGGGTAATATTTATTTTAGTAGGAATAAAGTTTGTTGGTACTGAGAAGAGGGGCATTGTGTTATGCACAGGGAACACAAGGCAGTCTAGAGCATCACAGAGGTTGTTAAAAGTCATTCTGTTATGCTCAGGCATTGCAGCCGATCTGAAATATCTATCATTGGATCTCTGGCTAGTGGGGTAATGTGTATCTGATACAGTGCTACAGTGTCAGATGCTCTGAGGGGCATATTAAAGATACTAGAAAACTTGGAGCTCAGAATTTTCTTGGGGATTTTTCAATTTGTGTGGTTGACAGGCCCCGCTATTTTAATGTACTGTAATTCTTTAATTATTCCTCTGAATTATAGTGCATTTGTTTAACCACAAAAAAATGCAATTATGAAATGTGTGACATAAAAAATTATTCAAGTTTGTGCACTGATTCATAACACACAACTGTCTTACACACAGAAGATAAAAATGAATACTAAAAAAAGCCAAAAATCCTCATGCATGTTCCATTATTTCTCCTTCCTGGAGAGAGTTTTATAAGGATTTATTCAGACTGAGGCTTTCTGAGGAATTAGATTGTTTTGCTTTTATAGATAAGCAAAATGTACTAAGAAATACATTTATGATTAGAATGTTAGTGCACTTCAGTGAGTTACCTGTATATCCAAATAGCATATGGTTAAGAGGTTCACAACACGATAGCAGAAAAACTATAATGCTTTCAGTAATAAAAAATTTTGCACTATGCAAATGAGTCATTTTATCAAAAGGAAGCAGCAGGAATACTAGCCCTCTAAGGCTAGTCTTATTTTTAAGATGTGAAGTGTGTATATCAGTAATTTACTTCAGAGTTGCCTACAGTAATTTTGAAAGTGTTTGTTATAAATTTGATGTGGAGAGACCGCAGAGGTTAGGAATGAATCAATGCAGCAGAAATGCAAATGACATCCGTGTGTACCCTAAGTTGCCTTATCGAGCAAGCTGTGATGGGGGACTGAACACTTGCTGAACACTGTTGGAAACCTAGATGAAACATCACATATTGCTTTATCATCAACTGCAGATCTGCAAGGGTTTTTCACATATTGCTATACTTCTCTAGTACAATATGCCGTAGGAAATTTCCTGCTTTCAAATCCAGCACATGCAGTACTACCTGCAGAAAAACACTGATGTGGCTCCACCACAAAAGGAAAAAAGGCTAAAGCAGTGGAAGCAAGAGTGCCTAAGTGTTCTAGTAGTGTGGACATCAGTTTTTCAAGTTTCTTGGCAGCACACAAGGCAAGCTGCTGAGAAATATAGAGCCTAGCAGTAGTGACTATCTGAAGTAGGACTCGCTTTAAACATCGGGTGGAAATATTTTTCATAGTGCTCAATCTGCGGTTTCACTGCTTGAAGGAGTGAAGGATTCCTACCTTATATTATTGCCATCTTCCTCCGAAGTATATCCAGATTGACAGTATTAGAGAACAAATAATGTTTCTATAACATACCTGAAGAACAAGATACCAGATGCACCACAGGACCAGGAAGAGAATTCCTAATATTGCCCTCTAATTTGGACTCTAAACTATTCTTGCTCATGTTTACACAGTAATATCCTCACTGAAAATATATTTCATATCTTGGAACTCCCAGATGCTCTAATAATGCAAGTAACAATATTGTGAAAGGATATCCACAGTAATAATTCTCTAATTTTCTTTAAAAAAAGGAGGAATGGGCTCAGCGGATATTAAAGAGCTTTAGCAGACAAAACTACTTTTCTCTGTGACTGATTTTCTATTTTTCATGCTAAATAGTACTTGTTTGTTAGTGATCATCTTCAGATTTCTCTTCATATGAAGAGTTATCCATATCAAAAAACAATATGGGATGTCAAAGACACATAAGACGTAGGAAGACTTGAGAATATTGATAGATGAAAAATTGGACATGAGCTGGCAATGCGCACACAGCCCAGTAAGTCAACTATCTCCCAGGCTGCATCAGAAGAAGCATGGCCAGCAGGTCAAGGGATGTGATTCTGCCCCTCTGCTCTGCTCTGGTGAGACCCCACCTGGAGTCCTGCATCCAGCTCTGGAGCCCCAGCACAGGAAGGACATGGAGCTGTTGGAGCAGGTCCATAGGAGGGCCACAAAACTGTTCTGAGGGCTGGAACAGCTCTCCTATGAGGACAGGCTGAGAGAGTTGGAGCTGTTCAGCCTGGAGAAGGAAGGCTTCAGGGAGACCCTGTTGTGACATTTCTCTGTATAAAGAGGGCTTATAAGAATGATGGAGCAAGACTTTTTACCAAGGTCTGTTGTGATAGGACAAGAGACAACTATTTTAAACTGAAATAGGGTACATTTAAACTGGCTATAAGGAAGACTTTTTTTAGAGCAAGAGTGCTAAGACACTGCAACAGGTTGTCTGGAGAAGTTGTGGATGCCTCATCATTGGATGTGTTCAATGTCAGGTTGGAGAGACCTCTAAGCAATCTGGTCTAGTGAAAGATATCCCTGCCCATGGCAGAGGGATTGGACTAGATGATCTCTAAAGGTCCCTTCAAACCCAAGCCACTCAATAGTTGTGTTCTATGATAGCTGTCAGTTTCTACATTGACAAGATTATGACTGCTTCAGTTGTAATTTCCTGTTTGTTGCCCCATAACTTTGGCCTGGGAAATTGATTTGACCTAAGAAGTGTCAGATGAGTTACTGCTGCTGAGTAACAAGATGACTTGCCAGACTATGCTGCATAAAGGTGCTTTCCTTATTTATTTCACTGATTAGCTGAATAATGAGAAGACTGAAGCAATTAAGTCTTCACTGAGCAGCATTGAACAATATGACCATTGAGCACATATTTTCAATGTAAAATATCAACTGAAGATTCCTTGCCTTTTAACAAAACCGATCACAAATCTCAAAACAAAAGAAAACACTAATTGACCTTTTTCTTTACTTCAGAGACTGTTCGATTGCACAGCTGAATTAAAACACGGATTTGGCTTTGTGTTTGAGATTGCACTGAAATGTGATATTAACCCAATCTTATGCTTTTGCACTTTCTGCTTAGACAAGCATGGCAGGCAAAGAAGAAAATTTCTAGAAGAGTTTATTACCACATATGTACACAGGAAACGTTTGCCACATAGGGGCACTGGTATGCTTACCATAAAGGTTCGGAGCACACGGTGGGAAGGACACAGATGTGCAACATGGAGAAAGCCAGCTCCTTCTGGCAGGGCCTGGAGCTTTCTAGGTGGAGAGTTTATATCATTGACCTTTATTTATGAAAAGTTTGTTGCCTTGTATGCCACGGGGTGAAGCGTTCAGCTTTCTTATATGAAGCCCTGCTTCAAGCACTCTGTTAGTAAGAAAACTTTACCTAAACAGATAAATTGCATGAGCAATGTGGATTTTATTAAGCCTGAGTTTCCCACTGAAATTGATTTCAGGCATAACTGTAGATTTTTTCCACTTGTTATGAACAAAAACAAAGCACCAGCGAATCACCTTCTTAAATGATAAACTGAAGTTTACCATAATCAAATTGTAGAGGTAATTGCAAGTAGAAATATAAGAGAAAAATATCTGGTACACTGAGAGAAAGTATATTTCTGTAGAATATCCTTGCAGATATCGTCCCTTATTTCCATGTGACTAACCTAGTAGCCTGTCAATTCAAAATGGAGTAGTAATCTAAATTTTGTTTTCTTGTTGTTGTTGGGATTTCCTGGTTTTAACCTCCCCAAGCACTTGCATTTCTGCTATCGCTGAGTGAAAGCTGTGACTAGACCAAATGTACTGACAGCCTTGTGGATTGTACAGTCTTGTTCTGACTAACATAAACTGTAATTTCACATTTATTTTGAGTGTTCACAGGATACGTAAATGTAGCACTAACTAGTTCCACCAGCTTCACAGCATTCTTGTGCCCAGATACCTACATGAGGCTGCTCTAAAGAGCCACGGAATCAGAACTGGTTTCTTCACATTTCTTCAGGTAAGGAATAAAATAAAGCTGTTTTAAAATAAGCAGGGAAGTACAAACTTTTGAAATTCCAAGTACCAACCAATAAAAAACTCACAAAACTTGCTGTGATAATCTAAGGGGCCATTTTTCAAGATGGTTCTGATGTTTCAGGGCAGGGGGCAGTCAAAAATTGTTACTCCTATTGGTTTAGGTGTTTAAATCCCTTTAAAAATGTGGCCTTCAGTGATGTGTACTGCACCTAGCTATCAGAACACTTGCAGCCATCCAATCTACATTTTTTTCTGAAGTTCTTTAGGATATACAATTGCTGCAAATCCTATACTTACCACATTTCACACACTCTCCTTCCCACTGTCTTCCCTCTTTTGTTCTAGATAATTTTCAGGAACTGGGGAAAGGAGTGATTTTGAACACCATGGAGAAAAGTTGGATACTGGATTTGAAGATCTTAGCATTTGTCATTGTTTAAGAAGATAATAAGTCATCAGATATTCAAACTCATTCTATGATAAGCACCAGAGATTCCTGAAGCTCTGTTCCAAATTCCTCTCTGTCAGTGTCATCATAGTTGTTGGCTGTTTTCAGCAGCAGAAGCAATCTGTCTTTGCTTGGTATCAAAAAATTCAGATAAAAGGGAATTAGAAGTCTTCAGATACATCTGGTGTAAGTTTAACTTCAGAAGCTTTCCAGCAGGAACTTGCACTTGTCAGCATCACTTGCAACTCTTTAAAGCTGTTTTTTTACTTTTCTGAGAAAATGAGTACCAAAGTGACTAGAGGAAAATAAAATTTCTCACTTAGGCCAAGCGAAATTAAAATTAAACGCATGACAAAAGAGCTCTGTAGAGATCTCAGAACAGTAGGGGAGAGACACACTAGGCTTTGTTTGATTCTGGTGTCATCTACCAAAGTGTCACTGTGGCTTGAGAAGACAAAGTAACTGGAACAAACTTCAGACAAAAGTGAAAAGAAGATGCAGCAGCTGGCAGCAGCTTTCAAGTCCAAGGCTAATCTGGTTGCTAAAAATCTCTGAAAAGTATTTGTCAAAAGTACCAAATGGCAATAATGTCAGTATAAATCTCACGGAAACTTTGAGAACTGGAACTTTATTAATCAAAATGACTGAGTTTACAATGTGATGTCAAATCAGTTAACATCCACACAGTTCTCAGAACCAAAAGGTTCAATAGTATGTTTCCCAGCAATAAATAGCACTTCTTCCTGCTTTGTTACATCATTTAGCAACAGACAACCAATAAATTTCAAAGCCAAATCAGAAAATGGCGCCTTAATGATAAATTTAATCACATAATTAGCAAGGTATGAATAACCTTGGATGACGGAGACATGGTATCAGTTAAACTGGAAAGAATGCGGCAGTCACAGTCATTAGAGAAAGCGCTGAAAAACAAACAGAAACACTAGAGTTCAAAGTTACTAAGAACTACATTTAAAGGAAGAAATGTCAAAGTATGTGTTTCTTGTTGGGAATCCTAGTTATTGAACTGACTGCAAAATTATTGCTAAGCAATAAATTAGCCTGGGAAGTTTCTTCAGACATTCTCTCAATTTTTTTGCTATCGCTTTTTATTTTTGTCTGGAACACATTTCGTTAACACTTAGTAAATGTTTATAACACCAAAGAAGACAATCTGGTGGGATAATTCCAGCCAAGAGGGCAAATGCCCTAAGGATGTCAAGATTATAAAACTACATGAGAAAGCACAAGATTCATACTTCTTGTAGTTGACTGAAAAAGGAAATGGAAATACCAATTAATGTTCCACCTTGCTCAGACAGCAGAGAGAAAATTGGAGAGGGAAAATTTTTTAAAAGGGAAAGAGAAATTTCAGTAAATCTAGACCCACACTGTGTCTGACCCCTATACAGAATGCCGATGAGCTGACCCATAACCTTACGAATGTTATGGGTTGGTCAGAGTTGCAGTCTAAGCACTTTCCTTCTTCTTCCTCAGATGATTAAATCCCACAGGCTGGGCGGAGGTATGGTCCTAACCACAGTTCAGCAGTAGTTCAAGGCGGGGGAAAGGGGGTATGCTACTCCTTGCAAAGCAAAATCTTATTGTGTATGTCAGTGGCCTCAAGGCAGACTTTTGATTCCTCGATGATCTACTGTTTTGTGGCACCGTATAAAACATAATAAATATGAAATCATACTCATACTCTGTAGTCTGTAAGGATAGCTTGTATCTTCACAGATAGCAACTCTTCTTCACGTCAGTTTAAATGTAGTGCTCCTGCTATACACATTCTGGATGATGCAGAGTCTCTCCTACAGACTCTCCTAGAGATGGATGTACAGTCTCTCCTAACCACCACTCATGACTATATTGAAGTCTTTTTTCCAGGTCTACAGCTTCTTTAAGAACCATAACTTACTTCATTTAATGAACCATTCAATCACAGTACAATGAAGAATGTTTAGGCAGACTTTGTATAATTTTAGGGCATAGAAAATGAGCTGTATGAAAGACATTCAGAGGTGTCAAACCACTGAATAGATCCCATTCATGTGACAGTTTCATTTTGTCACATGCCTTGAGATGATACATCCATAATGCCCATTAGTCCCTCTGAACTTTGAGGCTGCTGATAGTGTATAGAATCAAACTCAGGGTCGGTAGAAAACAAATGTAGTCGATTTTCCACTAAAGATATCTGTTGTGACAGAAACTTCTTTGTTAAAAAAATCATAGCAGGTTTTACCTAACATTTTTGTAAAAATAAAAATAAAAATTGGAAAATGTTTTAAAAATATCCAAAGATTCATTTTCATATTTGAAATTTAAGTTTTATTGATAATTTTAAAACAATCATTTTCTGTTAAATTTCTCACAGTGTTTCAATGCGATTTGAAGTCCAAATGAAATATTTCATATTTATTACAGTAAAATACTTATGATGATCAAGTCTGGTCTTTCCAGACACGTGAAAGTCTTCCTGAGCTTGAAAACCAACTTTCTGACAAGTCATAACCAAGATTGTGACAGAAAATACGAATTAATAAACTATAATAATTAGCAGGATATATAATCTTGCATAAAACAGTGAGCAACTTCAGTTAGTCACAGAACAAACACCGTGTAGTCATGTAAGAATTCAGTAAATTTGCAGGAAAGTAAAAGCTGTTACAGAATCAGCAAGTCTCCTTCTGGAGTGGTAAAGCAGTATTTTCAAAGTCACTGTCATCAAGTTACATGCACATACTCCTAATAATGAAAGACTACAACCTGCAACTTCATTTGACAGACCTCCTATTGATTTCATTTAGTTCCTTTTTTATATCTCTTTGCCTCAGAAATGTTTAGTGTGAGATGAGATCATCTCATATGTATAGACATGCTAATGACTAGTTTCAACACTCGAAGACAGAAAATCTCAAACGAAAATGCTACACAAACAGAAAAGGTTTTGGCCATTGGTCTTAACTACAACAATCTAGCTATGAATCTATTTTGGGGGGAAAAACTGCTTTTCATCAATACTTGGCTTAAGATTGGAATGTTTTTCACATTAATTTCATTCCATGTTGTTTACAAGGGAGTGAGAGCGAGAGTGATAATGAGAGTGTTTGACCAGCGACCTGGGAAATAGAGTACTCATGACAACTATTTCTCTTCAATGAAACATAATAAAAAAGGCACCATTTCCCAAATATCTAACCAAATAAATAGTATGTGGAAGGGATATATGGGAAAGGCAGCTGAGAGACACAAGTAGGGACGGTCTATGTCTCCCCGAAACTTAGAAGCTGTAGTCCCAGCTGAAAAATCAGAAGTCTTTAATATTAAAGTCTCAAAACAGGTTGTCAGATATGTGTGAGGACTGTGGAGAAAGTAAATGATTTAAGCTGTTCCTACACTTTGAATTAAAAAAATTTTTAAAGAATATGTCACTAAAAGCATATGTTTGTCCAAGCATGCAAATAACTTTGCACTTTACTATGTTTTGGTTCCTTCTAAATAGAAGTGTAATGAGTATGCATCTGTTGTGAGAAAACAGAACAAATGCATCACAGGAAGGCAAAAGAGATCTAATAATTACTCTGACGTGTGAAATGACCTGTTTGTACACAAAACACCAGATTCATGCTGGTAGATTTCTGCTCACCACTGACGGTATGGATCTTTTTACTAAATCATTTATTCATATTTCTGTATTTATTTTAAAGGAAATGGGCCCTGATCCTAGGGCTTTTGAAACTGACGCAAAGTTTTCCCTTTTTATTTTGCATTCACTGGATCCACCTCATGGAGGATATGCAAATACTTGTATACATGGGATACGGTAACAGTTACTGGGAGGGAGGTTTATATGTCTTTTTTTGGTGGTGATGAGGTTTAGTTTTCTGCACAGAAGACATGGGGCTTCAGAGGGAGTTCTCATAAACCCGTATAAAACAGTGAAGCTCCCTGCAGCCTTATTTGCCGCGACCGGCCCCACCACGCGTCCAGTCTCCAAACTCTGCATCCACTGGCCCAGGAGTTCGGTTTAAGCTCAAGTGCCCTGCTCCTTACCTGACTTGTGCTCAGGTCTTTCCTGAGTTTGCAGACTGAGCTTGCCAGGTTGATGCTGCCTTGTAGTTGTTTGATGATTGCCAGATTCTTCGTGGTCCCTGCTGTTGTCACTAGCTCACCCTGCTCACCTTGCTCAGGTATGGTCAGACTGCAGCTTTTCTGGGTGGGCACCTGTGGCTCCCAGCTCACTGCCTGTAGTGGAGCAGCCCCACCCTTGCTGGTCTCTGACAGGAAAATTAGTCTGTAAACCTAGGGTGCAGGACAGTTGATTATGAATCTTCATAGCATACCTTCAAGAAAAACGTAGTTATGAACATAGTAAAAGTATCATCCATCTGGCAGTTGTTGTTACATCACTTACAATACTTCATCCATGTGCCTTTAGAAGGCTATGATGGGGAAAAGGAGACTGAAATCAGAAGTCTTCATCACCAGAAGTGGGACGAAAGGTCAGGAGTCAGTCTTTGTGTCCACGTATGCCCGTTCTACCACGCCGCATACCAGTGCTCACTCAGAAGAAACAAGGAAGCAAATTCTCCAGGGAGATGATGATCTAGCTTGGAAATGGCATGTAAAAAGGGACATATTTTTAAGGTGCCTGAAACTTTTTGGTTAAGGGGAGTGAAATCTTCAGCATTCCTTTGAAGTTATGGGTTGTGAGACAAGTACAGAAGGAGGTAGTAGCCATCTCAGATAACAGAAACAAGATAGACTTCATCTCAAAGTAGGGAAATACCTGCTTAGTCCAAGAGAAAGATACAGAAACTGAGGTGCTAAACAGAGAAGTAACTGCAAAATAGCATTTTAAAAGGAGCATATTCTTTTCTTCAAATCTTGCCTATGATCAAAGCTCACACAAGTGCCAGCATCTCATTTCCACAGGCATGCTGGAAATGAAAAGCAGTAATACCGGGAACTCTGATACAAACTGCCTCGATGTATCTCAAACATAGAAAAACAGACCTTCATGCAAATTGCAAAGACTTGTTTGACAGCTGGAGAGAAAAAGGGCTTTGAACACAGGGTCTCTCCCAGACCATTTCCAGCTTGTTTTAGGGGCTTGCATGCTTTTCTGAATGCAAGTGTTTGCAATGATTTTCCGTAAGTGTAGTCTCCTCACTGTTGTACGTACAAAAGCAGGCATCTCTTGTGGAACTGTCAACAGAATAGCCAATGCAGTAGCTTAAGCCACCCATAGTTTGGCCACATTTATTGCTGGTTTTCCTTCAAGGTAATTATCACCTAATGATGTTACAGTTTTGTTCTTAAGTCACTGAAATAACTCAAGATGTGGATAGAACCCTCAGCGGGACTTTCAAAGCTGACATCTATCTTTAAATTAATTAGATGTGCAGAGTTTTTTGCACATTCTGCACAGGCACATAATCTTTAGAAACCCTAATACCTTTAAATACCAGCTCCTTGATAAATATCAATATAGGCTTTCAGGGATATCCTTCCAGCAAGTAATAAGTACTCTTTGTAGAACACAACTAATTTTTTTCTGCTGTTTCTTTTATTGCACTTGCTTACTAATACAAACAACAAATGGATCATTTCAAGCTACAGAGTGAGGAAAATGAAGAAGTTGGTTATGAGTGCTACAAGCTCTGGCAGATTATGTAGAAAATAAAAATTGTATGTGTCAGAGGTGGGTTAACACCTAGGTACTTAAGCATTGCTATCAAAAACAAATGATTGAAATGTGTACACTATCATTTCTTCAAATTAAAACAATGTGTCAATATATGGAGAATATATATGGAATGATGTTTAAGTTTTATTTTTTAACTCTTCCAAGAAGGAAAGCTCACACTTACTTTTTTCCCAATATTTTTTACAATTGTAGGATGGATATTCACTAAATAAACAGCTCCTACCAAGTGAGAACTTTATTCCCACTTGTCTTATTTGTGGGTCTGCAATAATCCCGCAATTCGCAGGACATCTTGTCTCTCAGTAAACTTCTCCCCACACGAAGTTCAAAAGGTTATGGTTCTGCTAGATTGTGTGTTTTAAACCTGCATCTACTAATGGAATATTAACAGCACTTGGAATGAATGATTATTTCCCAGTTCACCCCTAATACATTTGGAACGATTTTCACTTTAGTCACTAGCATTACGCAGTTCAGTCGCACACAGCAGTCCCCTCTTAGCTACATCTTACAAGCCAGTAAGTCCCTCTTCCTTCTTTTCCTTCTTTGCCCAAAACATGGGAATTTCCATGCAGCTTCCATTCTCAAGAGACTACCCCCCCCCCAAAAAGTGCTGACAACAGTTACTACATACTCACTGTGCATTTCCCAATAAGGGATGAAGCCAAATTCTTTGACCTTTCATTTAGCTTTCACAGTAGTTTTGTTCCATTGACAATGCATAGTCTTGCCTAGCTAGGTTCCGCAAGACTGACTGTAAAACCAGTTTTAAGGGCAAATGTTTACAAGGGGCATTTCTTACTCACTCTTTAACCTCTCAAAATGTCAGAATCCAGAAATCCAGTATCATAGCTATAAGTTTAAAAATAAACAACTGGGATTATTAGCCTGCTTCCCTCACCCCCCTCCACTCCACCCCCTGCTTTCATGGAAAGCATCATGGTGGCACGGTGTGAAGCCAGCAGCTGCCACAGGCTGAATTCTGTACATAGCTCCAAGTGCTCCGTAGTGAAAAGCAGTAGGACAAGAAAAAAATCACATAATCCAAGCAAAGCAGATGATCCCTGAGCAGGAGTGGCATGGAGGCAGGAGCATGCACACTGGAGCTCCTCACCTTGGAAAACACTGAAATGGAGCCAGGCAGCGGTCCATAAAAAATCACTAGGAACAGGGAAAAGGCAAGTAGGCAATGAATGTGATTGCCTTTTCAAACAGAAGAATTTGGGAAACATCTAACAAAATTATGGTCCGGCAGGGTCAGCTAAAACAAAAGGGAGGTAAATTAGGTAACTTCTTGTCACAGGAAACAGACAAATACTAAAATTTTCATGTATTCTAAAAGTGACCACACAAACTCAGTGGAAGAAAAATCCAGCAAGGGCTATTAAATATTCTGGAGGAGTCCTTGGAGTGGCAGTTACTGGAGGCTGTGACTTTTCTGGGAAAGTATTATTACTAAGTGACGTTAGTGTCCACTGTGCTTATTTTAGACATCCAATGCTGGTGGCCATTTCCTGCACACTCTTCACTGCTCCAGTTGTTTTGTGCTTCCCTGCAGATTTTGAAAACACAATATTGACACCGCTTGTTGCTGTCAATTTTTTTGATTTCCACAAGTATCACTGCATCTGTCATGGTGATTGCAGTGCTCTGCCACTGAAGGTATACTAAATATCAAACTCTTTTCCAAACAAGGGATTCCCAACAGTGCAGGTTTGATTCACTCTAGCCTCTTGGCAATAGCCATCATTATCCCTCAGAATAATTGGGAAGTCCCCATTTCTCTCCTCCATTTTGCTATGCTGACTGCTTATGCTCATCTATCAAAATCAGCAAGACAAGCCTCGCAGACAGGAACTGTCAGTTACTTCATAGCTTCCCTTCACAATAAATCAAGCTGAATTTCTTCAGCATATTTACTCTTATACATTTTAGGGATTTTTTGAAAAGATTCCATGCAAAAAGTCATTTCTTTGTACACATTACATACTGGTTTTTCTCCCATTTGCAGGTAGGGTGCAGCCAGAAGTTGGCTCCTTGCTTCTTGCTGGCAGCTTCCCCTCCTCATGGGCTGGAAAACCACAGTTTGAGACACTACCATGGAATTCAGTCCAGTTAAACTTGGTATTTATTGTGACCCTATGAATTTATTCCATCAAAAACGTTAAGTGAGCAGCTTTACAATGAACTAGGAGGATGTCTGTGTGACAGAGCAACTGTAAGTAGAAAATTCTGCCTGTTGTCGGTACTGACTTCAGCTGAGTGCTTACACGGAGCCCTGGATCCAAAGAAAAGTGGAAGGCCCCAGGAGCTCGATTAAATAGGGTGGCAGCTGTCAAAATAAGCAAGTCAGGTAGCTTTTATATGGTGGAACCTTAAGCACTTCCCATACACACACATCAAAAACTAGTGATTGTAAAGCCACAGAGAAGACACACAGATTCCTTCTGAGCTTCCCTGCAAAAGGCTGAAGGGAGGTTTCTGAACCTGTCCAAGGAGACTGGAGAGGTTCTAGGTATTTCAAGCACAACAATTGCATGCCAGCACCTGTGCTAAGCTGTGGTATATGCAGTATCGCAGCCTAACTATATATTGACCTGAAAATCTTCTTGCTGAGTATCAGTGCTTTGATCTTTTGGAAGAGAAGTGAATCCTACATTTAACATTATGTAACTTATGTGCAACTCTCCAGTTGCTATTTTCACATTTTTCAAATATTCTTTGCCATCTATGAGGCTAATAATCAAGCTGATCACATCATATTTGTGCTTTGTTCATCTCCTGAGGATATGAGGAAAAACTGCACCAGCTAACTGATTTAAAAGAGTGAGCCACTCACTCTACCTGCCAGGGTAGAAGTCAGAAAAGCCTCCTAGAACTTTTTTGATTTTGATTTTTTCCCACGTTCCCATAAGTAGAGAGTAGTAGCACTTCTCTCACACATTTAATGAAAGGGGCACAAAGAAATTTCCGAATGTCAGACAGAGGGCAAGCTCCAGAGTTTAGACTTTGAGTCGACAACCCTTCTCAAACTAAGAGGAAACACTGAAAAACCTTCTCACATACAGATTATTCTGCTCTTTTGATAAACATATATAAAAATAAAAATGTAAAACTTCATCACCATTTATAGGTGCAGTTTTATGATTCCAAAAGTAGCTGCAAGCACAGCCTCTAGAGCAAGCATATTCCCTACAGGACTGAAACAAAATTCCTGTGTAGTGATCACAAATTATCCTGTGCCTCAGAGTAACCTCCTTCACTGCAAAACTCTTTTTTTCAGCCTTGCTCCATTGTTGAGACACTCAGTCATGGGAAACGACAGTTAAAACCCTCCTCCTAACGTGTTGTGGGAAGAGTCCCTTCAGTTGCTACCATGGCTACGAGATATAAGCCAAGGTCATTGTTTGTTATGATTGTAGCTGTGCTGAGCCTGTTGTTTTGTTTGTTTTTTTCAAATTGAGAGATGATGCATATCAGTGAAATTAAATCATGTTTGAGGCTGATATAAAGTGTAGGATTTTTCTAATTCAGGCAAGTCATGCTGATATTTCTATATTCTCTGTGGTCCAATCTCTGATCTTCATTATCATCATAATTTAAATACAGAGTAGCACCTCTAATTGTCTTGCACCATTAGAAAGAATATCAGAATGTTTAACTTCATATGGATAATCTGAAATAAACTGGTAGTTGCAGAAATGAGTTTAGTCTGCACACTTGCAAACTTTTGCCAAGTTTTAGAGATGCATTTTCTAAAACTAATGACATTGCTGGCAATCTGTACTTGTGCTTTATTTAAGTCGTATTATCCTCTGAATTAATCAGATTTATCAGATTTATTCTGGGTCAATTTGGTATCAGTCATTCACAAGCAATTTCCAAAATAAAATCAACACAGAAACATGGTGTAAAAAAATAAGGACCCTTCTCTTTTTTACTGTAAAGTTGCTTTGGCTATTTTTGTTGATATTTCTAATACAAAAAAGTTACTTTTAAGCATCTGGACTGTATGAAAATCTGGTACGTGTTTTAAATGAAGCCTCTATACTGAGGACCACTTCCATACCTCTGGTTAAACCATAGTGTAGGATGCAAGGAGGTGGTCCAACACTACCTTCTTGTTTTTCAGCCCAATTTGGGCAACGACAGAGGCAGACCCAACTCCTAGGGTAAATTAAAGCAGATCCAGCATTGCTTTGTATTATATGAACTGGGATTATTTCATCCAGTATTTCTCAAGTGACTTAAAGCTTCTATTGGTTAATATTGCTGCAGCAGTTTAGCGAACTTTTGATACAGAACAGAAGCCAAGGCAGTAAATGTGATACGGTGTGATATTGGATAAGAAACTAACTTCTTTGGCGTAGTTTTTCTTAAACATAACACAGAGAACTAAAATATAAAATTTTTTACCAAAATCAGGTAATATTTTAAACTTTATTTACTTTTTATTTCTAAAAGCTTCTTTTCATGTGTAGCTTTCCAAAATACATAATGATAGTTCTGACAGGTATTTAGAACAAAAGAGAAATACTGCCAGCATGTGTATTCCTCAGCAGAGAATTTTCCATACTTCTCCACTCTCCTTTATAAATGGTGTAAAACAACATACTTGGCATCTCTAGCTCAAATATATTTAGCCCTTAATCATTCATTTCCTTTAAAAAAAAAAAATATATATATATATATACACATGTAACCAAAACTGTGCTTATCTTCCATTTCATGTGGACAGCTATGTAATACATGTTCTTAAATGCATCCATGACCTTAGTTAAACCTTACAGTGGAGGCTCCAATTTTCCATCGTTTACTTACTGACAGTGTTGGCAGTAAGCCAAGTAAGCAGAGAGAATCCCTATCTTGATATACACTGAAAGATTCATTAAGTGCATCACTTTTCCAGGACCGAACTACTCAGTTTCAGAAAAGCATATGGAATAGAATACTTCAGAAAGAATCTCTAAATATTAATTATCTCTTTACTCTCAAGCCTTAGCATATTGCAATATTTCTGAATGTAAACAGACAAGAGTTGTTAGTAGGGAGAATACTGGATGACAAATTCTCGGGTAAAATTATTTACAGGAAGATAGGAAATGAGTCAGGAATCTCAGGAAAAAATGGCTATCTTACAGGCATTTGAAAAAATGTCCCATCTTTTTTTTCTTTCCAGATGGAGAAAGGAAGGGGAAATACATCAATAGGAGTTACAAATCACAAATTCCTAGCTTCCTTCTTAGCTGCATACCAGCTTTGTCTTAAACTTTTAGTGCTAGGCACTAATGGGCAAAACAAGCAAAGGATAGAATCTGGCTTTATGCTGTGCATTAAAGACTCCTTGATGAGCACACTGAATAAGTAATTTGCTCTGCTTCTGAAATTCTTTGGAAATATCAATAGTACTGCACAGAAAAGGTTTCTGAAAGCTGCTTCAGGAGCATTTCATATGCTATTCAGAATGCATTTTCATATGCTAAGCAGAATAGTTGGTATGTAGTGACTACAGTTTTGCATACTAGGAGGAATCCAAAAGGTTCATGAAAAGAATATTTACTTATTTCTAGGTTTTATTCTGGTAAAAAAAAAATGCAGAAAATAAGGAGAGTTAAAAGTGTAGCAGCAAGTTCGAAGACTAGAAAAAAGACAACTTTATACTCTTCTGTTTTCTCTAAGGAAGGTATAAGGGCACAGAATCACTAAGTAACATTGTTTAAACTTCGATATTTCAAAGAAATGGCTTGCTAGTTGAGGGAAGGAAGATTTCAATAGCATCATCCGGTACATTCTTTTGGGATGACTTGCCCTTCACATGTGGCAGTACATGAGATGAATGTCTTCCTGCGTACTCAACTCTCTCCCTCTCTTTGGTATCTGAGAGATACTACAGAGTCTGAGTCTCTTGACAAGATCAAGTGGAAAAATTTGCTTTCCAGTCAGAAATTTCAGGTGGGTGAAGGACAAGGGAATACATCTTTCATAATGCATTTTTAATTTTCTAAACAAGCGAAAGGAACTCTCACTTGTAAGATGTAAGTTTGCAGAAGACATCAAGTTGGGCAGGAGTGTCAATCTTCTTGAGGGCAGGAAGGCTCTACAGAGGGGTCTGGACAGGCTGGATCAAGGGTCTGAGACCAGCTGTATGAGGTTCAACAAGGCCAAGTGCTGAGTCGTGCACTTGGGTCACAACAACCTCAGCAACGCTGCAGGCCTGAGGAGGAGTGGCTGGAAAGCTGCCTGGAGGAAAAGGATCTTGGGGTGCTGAACATGAGCCAGAAGTGTGCCCAGGGGGCCAAGAAGGCCAACGGCATCCTGGCTTGGATCAGGAGTAGTGTGGCCAGCAGGAGCAGGGAGGTGATCGTGCCACTGTACTCGGCACTGGGGGGACGCACCTCGAGTACCGTGTTCAGTTCTGGGCCCCTCACTCCAAGAAGGACATTGAGGTGCTGGAGCGTGTCCAGAGAAGGGCAATAGGCTGGTGAAGGGTCTGGAGAACAAGTCTTATGGGAAGCAGCTGAGGGAACTGGGGCTGTTTAGTCTGGAGCAAAGGAAGCTGAGAGGAGACCTTATTGCCTTCTAGAACTACCTGAAAGGAGGTTGTAGTGAGGTGGGTGTCGGTCCCTTTTCCCAAGTAATAAGTGGTAAAATAAGAAGAAATGGCCTCAGGTTGCACTAGTGGAGGTTTAGATTGGGTATTAGAAAAAATTATTCACTGAAATTGTTGTTAAGCACTGGAATAGGCCACCCAGGGAAGTGGTGGAGTCACCATCCCTCAAGGTATTGAAAAGATGTGTGGATGTGGTGCTTAGGGACATGGTTTAGGGGTGGACTTGGCAGTGTTATGTTTAGAGTTGGACTCGGTGACCTTAAGGGTCTTTTCCAACCTAAATGATTCTATGATTTTATGAACATGAACACAGAGAGAAAGGGCATGTTTTTTCAGATATTATAATTAAGTGAAAACACTGTCACATTTGTTCACATGGGCAAATTTTACTGGCGTAGTGATGTAGAATCATTACTGTCCTACAGAAAAGTTGCTCAGTTCCTCTGTGTAGAGGAGCTTCCATGTCGCAGAGAGCAGCTGCTTTTAAGCTGCTTTCCCAGATTTGGAAGATAGAAGGGGTGTGGATCTTTTTAGTTAAACTATGGTGATTTACTTTCAAAATCAGCTTTTTAACAGTATTTCAATTCAGTCTGACATCTTTATTTCCATTTTAGCAGTTTAGCTTATAGCTCCACAGTCCTCATATCTATTCAGTTAAATCAATCAGGGAATATCTCTCTCTCAGCTCCAAGAGAGCACCTACATCCACAGCTCTAAACCATTATTCTCAACAAAGTGAGCTCTTTGAAAAGGTGATGATTTCCTGATCACTCCTTTATGAGGAGAAATGGAGGAAGACAGCCTGACTGTAAGTTAATTCATACAGATTGATAATGCATTGAGACATATTTGGAAAAAGAAGCACATGTCAATCAAATCTCACTTATAGAGACCTTTTTCCCCAGAGTACCTATAACTTTTTTTTACTGTATTCCTCAGGTATGCCAGCAGTAAAAAAGCCAGCCCAAACAGCAGTCCAGGCTTTAAAGAACAATACATGCCTACACACTAAGAAAAAGCATGCGCAGATGAGTAATGAAGTTTAGGGTTTTTTTTAACACAGGCCTTTTTAGGTTAAATTACTAAGATCATATTGGCTGCTGGTCCCCAAAAGCAGCATCAATAATTGAGTTTCATGCATATTTAAATCCATAGGTGCTTTTCCCTAAAAATAGCTCCAACTTTGACTGTGACAGAATAACTGTCTTCCATTGTGTGATGGTCCCAGCTTGTGATTTGTCAAAACAAGCAGAAAAATTACCTAACTGATTCTCTGTACTCTTCTTAGTTTATTTCCATCTTTCCAAAACTGCAGAAAAATATTTTAGATATGTAACCTATACTCTAGTCTGTCTTCCCTTAGAAATATTCTTCATTGAAAAGAAGTACTTAGAGTATTTTCATATCAGAACAGCTCAGTCCCTTCTTTTATAGTTCCTAGAATGGGTGATGATCACAAAATAAATATTCAGCCAGTATTGCCATGCTATCATTTGGTCTGACACCTTGTCCATTATTTACTGCCCATCGTTGAAATTATATATATATACCAAAAGATTAATTTCCTCCTAGATTTTCCTCTTGTAGTCTCATGATTTTAGGTATTCTTTTAATGTGATGCAATCACCTTCCAAGGTCTTGTGTCTATTTGCTCTTGCAAATTTTCAATATGAATATTTTATCCTTGGGTCTTTATTACCCTTAATGACCTGACACTTGGTTGTTAAAAAAATAATAATAAATGTTGCTTAATAACATCCTGTGAAGTTAATTGGTGGTTTTCCTAATTGGGGAGGAGGAGGAGGGTAGGAAAACATGAAACTTAAAATTAATTCAGAATTGACAGTTTTATAACACTTAACAGGAAAACTTTTTTCAGAATGTTTAGCATGTAATAGATCATTGGAAAGTCAAACTTTTGACTTAAGCTGCAACAGTCATTTCTCAAGTCTACTGCAGATCAGATCCCACGTTTCTTAAGTTTAGCTCCCAGAATGCAAGAAATGCATAGCATCTGGGGAAACATGAATTGGCCAGCATTGCACACCATCTTATTGTTCAAGGTCACATTCAAGTACCATGAATATGAAACTGGGGTTTTTTCCCCAGATTTTTTTTTTTTTTGCTTGGCTTGTTATCCACCTTTGATTACATGCAGTAAGTTATACAGCAAGACTGTAGATTTCTTATAACTTGAAAGACTGACACAAGTATATGATAACAGCAATGTAATGTATGCATTATGTATTCTGCTACAGATTTACTATTTGTTAAATAAACATTCCTTGGATTTCTTGGACTTTTTAGCTTTGGTTAAAATTTATAAATTCATTCTGCTACTAGGCTAGTTTTTAATTATTGGAATGCCTTTGAAAACTTTGACAATCCAATGATTGCCTATGGTTTACTAGCAATGCATATTATTTTGATGATTGAGTTTGAATACAGTTCCTTTAGCTTGCACTTCTGTGATGCATAGTGTGATGTATGGTTCCCAAATAGTGAAAATTATTTAATGTATATTTTTATGTACATCTGGATACAAATGGATTGTAAGGACCAAAGTCCTGGCCTCTGAAATACCTATTTAAGCCAAGTATTTCACAAACTCTCCTCCTAAAATTAATGTCATGGATTATGCTGTTCTTTCAGCCATGTAGCTGAAACAAGAGTAGGTCTCATTAATTAATTAATGAGAAAGAAAAGAAACAAAAGAATCAGCTTATCAACAAATACATTCAGGAGTTTAGCCATAATAAGGTGCTCTTACCACCACGTGACCTTTCAGGATACACGATTGAGCAAAATTGGTACAGTTTTATTTTAAAGGTTAGGTACTGCTGAAATTTCTCTTCCACATATTAGAGAAATTATTTTACCCTTTGAATTCTAACAGACTGAAACTTATTAGCCAAATCCAGTTCAATCTCTGATTTTCAGCTGTTGATTGGTGAAAACCTACAGCGTTTTACAATAATTTCTCTAATGCTCCTTTGAAATTGGATAATTTACATGTACAATCATATTTCAGTCTTAATTGTTATAGGTGCCAGGCTTCTCTTTCCACCTTTGAATCGAGAGCATGTTCTGTTTTACCAGTTTAATTTACAAGCCAAAAAGCCATTTAAGACAGCTGATCATCCCAACAATTGTATACAGCTTAAAGGTGCTGGTGAGGAGGGAGGGAGGAAGAGAGCTATATTGTAGTTTAGTGATATAAACAAGCACTAGTGTAGTTTCTTGATTCATCTTTGCTCATAGTAGTGGGTTGTTTTAATATTATAGCAGTATTTCAGGACTGCAAGCAGGACTGAGTTCTTATTCTGTTACACATTGTACAAACATAGTAAGAATCAGTGTGTCCACTGAAAAACCTCTGGTCTAACCTGAGACAACAGTAGAAGCATGAAGATATCATAAAAAGTCATAGCAAAAATGTGATATCTAATAGTTCAATAGCCAGCTGTTGATTATCTTCATGTATTTTTATACTTATGATTAGCTTAATTTTAATTTATTGCATTTTTCTGTCAATATATAAAAACCATGTGTGTGCAGACTTTGCCAATATAACACACAGAAGCCCAGGCTGCATCATCTACATGACAGAGCTGTTACAGACCTTCTCTTTATCAGCAAAAAGTTGAAGAAACTAAGCTGTTTTACAGCTAGCTAATTAAAAGATGCTTATCCATACTTCTTACAAAAAGCCTGAAAACACTGAAGACAGGTTTAAAAGCTTATCTTAGTAAGAGTAGTACTGTACGAGTTCTGCAACATGCATTAGCAGTGAACTCCCACATTACTGCAGCATGTAGGCCAGAGCACGACAGTTTCGTTTCTCATACAAAGTAAACCAGGCAAACCTGTGCAGATGGTGAAAATTATAAAGAATACCAGAAGTGACAATCCCTTAGGTTCTCTTTGGCCTTCTGTCCACTTAAGGAGAAGGGAAGTCTGGCAACGTGAATCTTTCACAAAAGTAAGACACCAAAATAAAGAGAATCCATGGTTCACAAACAATATAGCTTCATGTTTAATTGTGCTTCCATTTTTTCTCAGGACTACAAGGCATTGTGCTTCTGGAATTAGGATACTCTTGACTTAAAAAAGAACATGTCATGTTCCTCTTGTCCCCCTGCATAAGAAGTTATTAAAATAGTATTTATTTTCAGTGACTAAGCATTGGGTTAACCATGTCCCAGATTAGCAGGGCAAATCATCTGTTCTGGTTGAAAGTGTTTGGCTTTCACCTGCAAATAACCAAGCACATTTTCAACACACAAGAATCTTGAATTGCATTAATTAAGTCAGGAGACATCACTGTTGAAGAAAATATGTCCTGTTGATTAAGTTCTTGGATGGGAATCAATGGCTTCATTGCCTGGACATATTAACTTTCTAAATGTCATCACTGTGGGTTTCATTACAGAGAACACAATAGATTGCACATGGCTGAGTGAGATATACCCAGGAAGCCAGTCACTTAGAATTAATATACAGCCCACCATGAACCACGCTGTCCTGCTGGTGTTCTGCAGAAAGGGAGAGAAGGACATACTTGAAGGTCCTGATTCACAGCTGACATTCAACCTGACCACTCTTTCACATACCATGAAATGAATATGACAGGCTGGGTGTTCGTTTGGTTTTAGAATATGTGCTAATGTGACAAATCAAGAGGCAAGATGATCAAATCCAGGGAGGAAAATAAGCAGGTGTGATTTTGGCAGTTTTAGGGAAATCCAATGGTTTGACAAAAATTTTTTCACTGACTAATGGGAGATTTTTGAAACTTAACTAGAAATGAGTTGTCAGATATGTTTTCCTTCTGTCTTTTTTTCTGTCTGTCTCATCCCATTGTTTTTCTTTCCCCACTGAAAACAACGACATATAATATTTAGGGATTTTTTTTTTCCATTTCCATTTGAATATTTTTCAAAGTGAGGAAAGTTTGGTGAAAGAAAAACAGATTACTTGTATTTTTTTCCTGCAATTTAAATATTTTTATAGTTTGGGAGTTGCCTGTTCTGCCACACTGAGTTGCAAAAGAGAGAGAAAAGAGGAGAAAACTTAATTTGCATTATAATAATCATAGCATTCTGGAATGAAAATCAGAAAAAGGTTTTATAGAAACCCCCTTCTCTTTCTTTATTTTAACCACTCCAGTTACAGAAGGTGTGGAGCTTCTAGAATATAAGTATGAGCTGTGCAAAATCTTGAGACACTAGTCTCAAACTAAATGTTGCCTTCGTTTACAAAGAGGAGGGCTCTTTGGTAATGTCCCTAAATAATGGTGATTACATCGACAAGGGTGCCTGTCAAGTGGGCTGTTATTGTGGAATTACAGTGTGTTTGGGATGCTCCAAAGCTACAGTATGTTAGCATACCACACTATCTGGTTTTGTTCTAATGAGTTCCTTGGTTTTGTTTTTCTTTCCCTACCTCTTCTGTATTAAAAACTTAATCACCTCATGTATTTACTCCTTTTTGCAGTGCTTTTCTTCTAAATTTTTGTTCTGCAAGGAGAGAAAAAAAAATCTTTCTGAAATAAAGATTAAATTGGTTGATAGTTACCATTGAGGAAATCTGCCTGACTCACTGTACAAATCACCCACATAGTGGCTATTGCTGTCCCATTCGATATAAACTCGGCAACAGAAATGCTATATAATTTATTCTGGCAATGTCTTCAAATGACCATTCAGGGGGCCTGCAGGCTCCCGCACTGTTCATCTCCAGAATGTCTGTTCTGGCTGCACCGGTGGGTCAACGTCAGGCGTCCTTGGAGCTGAGCAATAGCCTACCTCTGTCAGATCTTCCTTCGCCCTGTGGTGGATACAGCACGCCGTGGATGCCAAGCACTAGCACTACCTTAAAAATGTAAGCATTGCACGCAGATTCTTTCCTCAAACACTCTGCAAGTTTAGCATACCTTTTTCACACTTTTTTTGTGTCAAGAGTAAAAATTAGAAGAGCAAAAATAACTTTATATGTTTCCTCAAGTATTCAAAATTGCTCTCCAAAGACTACCATTTCTATAGCATCATACACAGCTTTCCATTTCCAGAGTTGGCAACAGTTCTATCACTTGACATAATTTGGTGGCTTGAATGGACACATGAGTAAAGATGTTTTTTCTCTAACAACAGGGAGCTGGATTACTGAAGTTCACTTTATGAAGAGTGTTGAAAAGATAAATAGCACCGCTCTATTAACATCTTAATGAACTTCCTAAAAAGCCCATCTGATGTCTTAAATTCACATTTCACATGTGCTGAACAGTTTTATGTTTCTTTTACATTCCTTTGAAGTCCTGACATGCAAAAGATCATCACAGAATTTTTTTTTAATCTCAAATATTAAGAGCAGTTGCGTGCCTGACTGAAGGCATGTTACTGACTGCTGATATATGGCATACCAGAGAGAAAACAAAGTACCAGGCCTTTATCATAAACACTACCTGTTTCAGAAACTGTCAGTCACCAGCCTTTCGAACTTCTCATTTTTTTTGCAGACGTGACATTGAGAAGGAGGAAAGGGGGCTGGGGAAGGACAGAAAGATTTCAAGGTAAAAGCTCCAAAAACAAAGCTGCAGTTTCCTTCCAGCTCAGGGAGTACACCAGAAATGTCCCTGGCTGAAACAAAGCAGAGGGAGGAAGGGTGAGGTTGAATTTTGTGTTTTAAAGTCTATCTCAATTCCACATGACAATTTATTATAGATCGCGCCTGAAACATAGTTATTTCTGCATCAGCACAGATGAGACCAACTTGTTTTAACATTTGCTACAGAAAATAGTTTCGCTGTTTCATAGCTACACCCTTGGATGGACTGTTTCCACAATCTATTTAATCTGTGAGACTTATGACAATTATGAAGGAACCAGTTTTCAAGATAAGCCCCTTTGACAAGTATTTTGGTAATAGCTTAAAAGACTGAGTGGGAACCCAGTATTTAAGAAAAATTTTTAAAATTCTGTCATTACATTGTAATTTAAGGAATTGAATTCCAATCTCCACAACTCCATTCGACTCACTGTTTAATAAAGTGAGATGAAGGCATTTATTCTGTCATAGTCATTGTTCAGATGGTGTACTTATCTGTAAGGTGGTGTTAAAGGAAGAGCTCCTCTGTGACATCAGTGTTTATATCACAGTGCAGAAGGCTAAGAACACTTTATGGAAATTGTATCTCACAACATCAAGTTATGGATCCTGGAAATACTAATACTGTGCATTGACATTTTTGTTCACAGAACTTACCATGGGTCAAGCTTGAGAGCCATAATCAATATTATTACTTACTCTTGAGGTTTTCTGGAGCAACTTAAGTGGTATATGTGGGTTGGAATACTTCTCAGATGGTTTTTTGCCCTCTCATTCTGGTTATATGAATGGAGAGGCTTTTACTGAAGAGTTTCATTAAAAAAGTTCCTTACAAGCTGAGAGCAATCTATGCACCTTCAGAAAGCTCAGTGAATGGGGGTGCAAGGATTCTGAGACAAGAAATAGGATTGATTTAATTGCTTGCATTGCTGTTGTGAATGGGCAAAGAAGTTTTCTAACTGAAGACTGTCATATCAATAAGCTGTTTAATAAAATAAGAAAAAGTGTCTTAAGGACACTTGCACTGTTTAAGGGAAAGTAAGTGTAAGGCACACTGGAGACCTTAAAAAGAAGCACTGGCTTGTTATGATTATAATTCATATTTACGTCACTTCAGTTGTCATGGACTCAGAAAAGCCAGACAAACTGAGTCATCCTGGATAATATCCAAAACTTCCCACATATAACCTGGAAAAAACTGTCCTTTATAAATATATATATATCCATATCTTATTTTATGCCTTTGCTGGAGTTACCATTTGATATCCTGTTGTCTTCATGTTGCAACAGTCTAATTATGCATGGAAAATTATATACCATTATCTACTGTTTTTCTAGTAAGAGCTTAAAATCCTTAAAACGGGTAGGAGGCACCGTCTTAATAACAGATACATTACTGAGCAAACTGGGAAATTAATAGGAAATCACTGCTATTCTGGTACGTGGTGCATGGCCCACATTTCTGTAGATTGAATTCAACTTCTGATGCAAGCCCTAAATGAATATGATTGAAATATCCTAAAGTAATACATCCCAGAACTGCCACTGAGTTACAACTGGACCTGCTTGGCAATTTCCCACCAGTAACTCACCGTGAAAAGAGGGAACTGTTACACAGAATCAAGCTGAACTCTAAGAACCGTATGGACATTCAGTATAAGTGACTTAGAGCTGTAGCAGATGTTGAATCATACTAAGAAAGCATTATTTGTTTTTTTGGAGCAAAGCTGGAGAGCCCTATGCTCTGCTACATCTTTACCGTTCTTGGGAAAGTTGCTTTAGTTGATTTTTATAGAATCAGGAATAGATGCTTTCTTTGTATGTTTCTCCTGTGCATACCATGGACGATAAACCCTTCAGCTGAAATCATCTGATAGCTAGCTGATCTGTACAGTACCCAAGAGGGCGATCTCTAGAACTATACAACATATTGCTCTCTCATTGGATACTATGGATGGCTAGTCTAGCTTGTCACTGAAGGAACCTGAGTTGTTTAAACGTCACGATGTTTATATTTATTTTGTTGATAGTCAGAGGGTATTTTGTGTTCAAATTAAATATGGTATAATCTGTATATATAAATATTGTAATTACATATAGTAATATATATTGTAATATATTATGATATAAATATAATATATAAATATTGTACAAATAAACTCTGAATCAAATGTGCTTTTATGGTATCTAACAGACAATGGAGCCTCACAGCATCTTATGAACTGCTGGATTCTTTCAAAAATTATGCTGGCAAATATTTAAGTGTGGAAAGTGCCCTTTTTAGAAACTTGTTTGCCCGCCTACTAGACTTTCATAATATCTCTTTTAATTGCTGTATATTTATTGGATTCTGGCAGAAAGTTGCAAAACATGCCTCTCATGATTGCACACATTCAAACACATTTAGATAGCATTTGCCTTAAGCAATCAGTGCTGTGAAAGCAATCCTTACATAAAAGAGGTGAAAAAAAGCCTGTAAGCTGAAAACGAGACAATGTTCTGTCATCTTCAGAAACAGACAGTCAGTCAAACACTAATGCCAAACAGATAAAACAGTGGAAAAACCCCAAGCATTACATGTCAGCATTCCAGTATCTTTCACAAATGGTTCTTGGAGCTCTGGACTCCTGCGACAAGAAGATAGCAGACATCAATCCTCTCCCTAACGGTAACAATAAAACCACATGCCACTTGGAACATACAATTTATTTTCTCTGCTTTGTATGTGGGATAAATGTTTCCTCATGCATTAAAATGCTCTGAAATATATGCGGAGAAGTGCTGTGGCAGTTTAAACCATTCTTGGAATAGTATCATAATCATACTAACTAGTGAAGTAAGGTATGTAAGGGTAGGTTTCTCTTTTATATTTTATTTAGCCAGCTGGGAAAATATTTGCACAGAATGTTCTATCATCTAACCAGTTGACTTGATTGGTTGAACAGGTCATCATTTCCTTTTTCCTACAAGAAGATCATCAGCATTCACATATAGCCTTGCCATAATAATTAGTACTGGCACCTGGTTCCCTCTTACTCTAACAGTAGAGGCATGAAAGAGATGCCAGTTATGCCAAGAGGAAAAGATAAAGGGGAAACAGTATAACATACATCATAATTATAGGGAAAAGTGGGTGGAAGTCACTAATATGATTAAAACGAGGAATTCCTTAACAAAAGAAAGTTCAGTGACCTATGTCTACCATAAGTATTAATTGTGACACTGGTGTGTCTCAAACAGAGCACTTCCAGTGCATGGCAGATTCTGCTCGCAAAATTCATTAAATAACAGTATGAGAAAGCATGTGACTGGCTACCCAGTAATTTTGATGTATGTGCCTTCTCTCTGCATGCTGGCACTGCCTCTTGCTCGCATTTAGTAATGCAGAAGATTAAACCTGTCAGATACATATAAGGGTTAAGAACTCCAAACGGATTTATGATCTCTGTGCAGTCTCCAGGGAGAATAAGCAGAGTGTTCCCTGCCAAAACACTCCCAAGCTGCCCTGCAGTGAGGAGCGTTACAGGAAAAGTACCAGAGTTATAGAGGGGGAGGGGGAACAGCGAAGGAATAGGGAAATGCAGCTGTCAGCACCTTACCTCCTATGTCTATTCTCCATTCTTACTTCAGTGTACTTCCTCTTTTCTTTCAAGAAATTTATTGTCAAATTCAGTTAAATTTAATGTAAAGTTGACTTCATTCAAGTTAGAGAGTATATCTTCTGCTGCCTATAGAAACTTTCTTAGAATGATGAACTTAAAGAATTTAGAAATAATTAACTAGTAAGAATAGCGAACTACTAATGAAGATTGCTTCTCTCTCAATTCGCATGTTCATTGCCAGGCATCTATCCTGAGCTAATATTCACAGTTTACATGTCCACTGATGGCTGAGACAACTTTTTGTCCCTCTAGTGCTCTGCAGGAGAATAGAGCTTATTAGACTGTAATTAAAGATTACAGTCTTTCAGTGACTGAAAATCTGTGAATACAATTTTCTTTCAGCTCCTATCATTTGGGTATTAACTACAGGAGAAGCTTCTGGAACTATCACAGTCCAGTCTCTTGTCAAAACATAATCATATTGTCTGCCTCCTCCTCTGTGCCAGTAACTTTTGCACAAATTTACCAGTCAGTCGAGGTCTTTCAACCACTAATTTCTCAAAGGCTTTGTGAATGGGTTGTTGAGAGGGTAGAAACCCCAGCTGAGGAAGAAAACCATGACTTGACTACAGATCTGCAATCGAGACAAGCTGCTTCTGTCCCCCAGCTGTGTGAAGCCTCCAGCTGGAAGTAGACGTATCTTTTTAAACGTCAAAATCAAGCAAAAACCATCATTCATTCATCCTGAGCACTCTGCTTTTCTACAGCTGCGTTCAGATTGTGGAAAAGGTGAGGGTGATGATAGGGGTTTACAACAGCTTAAGCTAACCCATATGCTTATTTGGGTCACGTCATGCGGGTTAGCTCTTTAAAAACTGTCCAGTCGGCGTCAAATCTGCTGCATAACAGTGCATTCAGTAGAGGTGAACCCAACCTTGAATATGAAGGGGGTGTTGTTTTTCATTGCACAGCTCTTCCCCATTAGTGATGAAGAAGCAGTGTTTTGTCTGTCCCAGAAAGAGAGGAAAACAAGCCAAAGGGAGGGTTTCACTATCTGGCGCAGGGAAGGGCCATGACGACTTCACCTGAATAGGCTTTTCAAGCATAACATTGCATGTCCTCACTTGCATAGCAATTTATATCTTGTTTGCATAAGGTGTGTGAATGAGATGCATCTTTCCTGTGAAACGGGAGCATTTCTGAACGGTTATGTAATAAAGGTATTAGTGTGCCTGTCTGCATGCATCATGCTGAAGGAAAAGGAGAATAGTGTCTGAAACTGGAGGAAATATGAAAAAGTTTAAAACTCCTCTATAACTCCAAATTGAATTTCTGTGCATCTTCGGTCAAAACTGCTCCATATTATAAAGCATTGGCAATTGGAAATGCAGTCTGGTGCAAGTTACGCACAAAAAACCCAACTGTGACTTTGAATATGCTTTGCAGCCTTGCTAAAACTGGGTAACCAGGGAAAGATTTCACTTATATAATTTTGTACATTAAATTGTCTCCAAAACACACCTTAGTATATCTGTGAAGTAATTTTCTCCTAATTTCATCAGGAGTTTTAAGCAAATAAGCATCCATGTAAAACAATTCACAAACAGGGAAAAAAAATGACCAGAGATTACCCAGAGTTTCAGTTCCACCTGAACTCTGTAATTTGGCACAGTCTGGGTTAAAGTGGCTGTCGAAATGACTCATGGAACCCAGCTCATTATCTTGGAAAAGAACCGTTCTAGAAGGAAATGAATGAGTTGAAGGCACAACCAGGCAAGACCTAGGATGCCCGTACCGGAGGATGGCAATACTGGTTCCAAGCAAATAGGCGGTTTCTTTATGGAACACATGTATTTTTGGATAGCACTAAGACAGTGCCATAAGGAACTGTAGGAGGATAGAAGATTACAAGCCAGGATCTCAGAGAAAGTCAGAGGCAGGAAACAAGCGGCAGAAGTCGTGGGGACTCTGTCAAGATCCAAAAGCCTCTTTGGAATGCCTCTGAAGTTAATAATGGAGAAGATACAGAAGGGACACAAGCTAATATATTTTCAAATTATACGATGCTTTTATTGCTATCCCCAACCCTTCTGTGCCACAGGTAATAGCTTCATAAATTTTATACCTGCTTTTGTCAGGAAATGAACTGAAGTAGTACTGCAGCATCCTCTTTTTCTTTTTGGTGCAGTGCTGAGCCCTGGTGTCAGTTCTGTTGCCCTTCAACACCTGACTTGGCTCCTCTTCCAGGAAATGTAGGATTTTTTAGCCTTATCTGAATGCCTTTCCAGCATGGATCGTCCTCCACGTGTGCCAGAAGTCCAAGGCAGATGGCTGATAACAGCTGACTGCATTGTGTCTCTAGCCACTGACTGAATATGCATAATATTCAGACTAAGAATAAATATATGAAATACAGTAAAGCAGTCACAAAATTATGATGAATACAGCTCCTTCCAGCACTTCACAGTTAGCCACTGAAATCAGTGTATTTATTAAAGAAAGCTGGAAAAGACTTAATATTTCTTCTTTCCTGATGGATAATCTCAGAGTTCGTTTTTTAATATGTTGCTTTGTAGTCTCATAATCTGGTGACAGTAATTTCCTCTTATTCCTTGCCAAATTCTATGGTTTTCCTGTCCTGGAGTATGTAATTTCTTGAGATTTCCTTCAACTATTTTACCTGTTTGAAAGCTGGATGTCTTGAATAAATTCATCATCTAGGTGACTTCTCTAATGAAAAGACAGGCACTTCCCACCTATTTCAGGTTTCTACCTTAAAGTGGCATGAATCATTCACTGGAGGTGCTTATCTCTCTCCATTAACGTAGTGTGAGAATAGACAAGTAATTTAAACTTGATGTTTAAATTTAGATGGCTAAAGTTAGGTGTGATAAATCCTACCCTTACTGACTTTAACAGCAGCTTAAGCTACATTTTTCTCTCTTCTATTTCCAAATGAGATCAGTTGAGAAGTATTTCTAATTGCTGATACCATATGCTTCCTGCAGATGATCCCAAAGCAAGCAGATGTGAAACTAGTTGATAATTTTTTGTTGAGAATAGAAAAAGCCAGCCAAATTTTTTTGTTCTCCTTAGAACAAAATGCCATTAAAGTCTTCCTTTGGAACACTTTAATGGTATTCATGGGCAGAATGGAAATTTGCTACTGATTTGGGGCAATTTCTTGTAACAAAGGAAGATAATTTAATCTTCATTGGCATTGTTTTGTAGATTGAATCTCTTGACAAAATTTAGCACACTTGATTGCTGTGTTACAGAAGGGGCTGTTTTCAAGCTCCAGACACCATATCTATTGTAGCTTAGTGTTGAAGAAGTACATGGTTAGAGCATTGGTTAGAACTCAGTTTTGCTGAAGTTAATTTTGAGAGGGTGAGTCTAATTTATATACATAATATTGTATTACCAGCAATTCAAATTAACGTCTGTAAATGAATAACCTTTGTGACCTCTCAAAAAAAAATTGTGGCCAAACACTGTTCCTTAAAGGTATATATGATTAATTACATTAATGTCCAGAAGACATTCAGAACACACTAACTGAGTTCACAATTTTTTTGTGATTAATATTAGGACCATTCTCCCTTCACAGGCAAGAGTTAGAAAGTGGAATGGAACAATTATTTAAATCAGAGCTCTGTTTAATGGCAGTGCTCAGTTTGAGATGCATGTCATTTAATTTTCCCACGTTGAGTTCTGATACTCCTACTGAAGTGCACAGAAGCATCAATTGTCACAGGAATATCAGTTCCTAAATATCTTCAATTGACTTTGCAGGACCAGGGGATGCTTTTGAAAGCTCTGACATGAATGATTATTCAAGGTTACCCTCAAAGACAGCAGCAAATCTAGGAAAAAAGTCTATTTATTCTCAATCTGCTGTTTCAAATATTTTTTTCTGGTTTCTAGGATTAGCTTTCTACCACAAAATTGGAGCAATTATAATTAAAAAATACCAACACCTTGTGCCTTATATACAGTGTGTATTCAAAGGAATCATGGATGTATAGATTAAATTCCCAGAGACATCCACAAATCAGTGTAATACCTGGTTTCGTTTAGCTCCACAGTTCACACTTTTTTTTTTTTTTGCAAGTCATTAACTGAAATAATTAACTTCTTACCAATAATGAAAAAAGCAAACATTATTTGATCATGACTTTTACTCGTGACTTTACTCAGGCAGCAAAGCAAAAGCTGAGGGCTACATAACTAAAACATGTACACAGACTCAAAGAAAAGAGGTTCACATAGCTATCATGTCTCTTTAGAAACTGGCTGGCAGATAAAACGAACAAGGAAAAGCCTCAGCAATAAGTTCTGCAGCATGGCCTTTCAGTCTACCAAAAAGCATGTGCTTGACACAGGTTTCCCCACTTTTTATAAGGTTGATTACTTCAGAACAGCTGATCCAGAGAGTGCAGCAACATTTTTCTTCTTTGCAGTTGGAAGAGTGCTACCATCGCTTGATCCCTAAAACTGCACTTAGTGAGAAGCACTATAACATTCAGGAAATGTCCTTCTTTACGAGTTTTGATTGTTTGTATTTCTTCAGAGACATCTGCCATCTTGCTAAAAAGTGACTTCACCTAAGAAACTTGCAACAAGTTACAGCCAAGTGTCAAAGAACGCAAACAATAAGACAGAGAGTGTAGAAATTTAATATTATACTTAGTGTTTTAAAATAGAACATCTATTCCAACATACATAGGGTTTAGATGCCACAGAAAAGGCAGAGCACTTGTCTGAGAATCAGTGCACTATGCAGCTGTTCTTACCCTGTAGCTTTCCCCCTTCTGCTTTTCAGCTTTAATGAGATTTCACAAGCAATTGTGTTTTCAGGTTAATTTACATATTGCCTTATACTTCCCAGAGTAATTTTTGTTGTCTGGAACGTTTTTCAGAAGAGAGATATAACTGGAGGATGTATGTAACATCAAACACTTGCAGATACGTATAAAGTTTCTTGTTTATGTTTCCCATGACTGGCTGACAGAATTTGGAAACAGGCACAGATCAATACAGTTAAATAGATGCAGTGTGTAAACAGGGCCACATCCCAAAGATAAGCATTAAGTGCGAGGGCACTGGACACTACATAGGTTTTTGCTGAAGTTGTGTATCTCAGTACACCCCATGAAAAGGAAAAATAATTATATATGTGGGCATTTTTATGGCCTGTTTTCCAGAAATTAGAATACTAATAACTAGTAGATTTCTAGTTATTCTACTTCAGTGCAGGTTTACACCTTTGCTTTAGTCTTCTATTATTCAAAATCTTTGCCACAGATAATCAGATGATGTTTTCTAAACCATGCCTTTTTGTTCCAGCATGCAGTTCAGAATAAGGATAGCCCAAGCCTTCACCAAAAACTCCAGGTGGTCCCACAGGCATCGGTGATTTGGCCTTTTGCTGGGAGCTGAGGTTCCTACACACTACTTGGGAGAATTGGTTCTCAAAGGAATGGCCTTTCAGAACATAAAGTGAGCACGAGCTTCAAATAAAAGCTTCGGAGGGGAGTTTATGACTAATCCGATTCATCCAGCTGATAGGCATGTCTCTTTCCCAAGATTATCACCCTTCAATCCTTTGCTGGTGGTAGTAATCATTCAAGAAGCTTAGTTTGGACCTGCTAAACCTCTGTAACTATCATTCACTCACACTGGCTTCCTCATATGTATTCCTTAAGTTCCAAATATTTTCTGCATGAGTCCTCTACTGTCTCTCACCTATTAGGGACCTGCCTTTTCTCATGACACTGTTAAGTAATAGTTATCAGGCAGGTTGTACGAGTGCCAGTGATAAAGAAAGGCTGCCTGGGGCTCATGTTCTGAACAGTTCGACTGTGGCTCCTCTAACAGTCTATCTCACACACAATCTTTGGGTTGGAAGGGACCTTTAAAAGCCACCTAGCCCAACCTCCCAGCAGTAAGCAGGGACACAGTTAACCAGACCAGGTTGTTCAGACCCCCATCCAACCTGACCTTGAATGTTTTCAGGAATGAGGCCTCCATCACCTCTCTGGGTCACCCATCCCAGTGTTTCACCACCCTCGTTGTAAAAAATTTCTTCCTGTCTAAATCTACCCTCCCTTAGTTTAAAGCCAATACTCCTTGTCCTGTCACAACAGGCTTTGCTAAAAAGATTGTCCCCATCTTTCCTACAAGCCCCCTTCAAGTACTGCAAGGCTGCGCTAAGGTCTCCCCACAGCCTTCTCCAGGCTGAAAAGCCCCGCTCTCTCAGCCTTTCCTCACAGGAGAGGTGCTCCAGCCCTCTGATCATTTTTGTGGCTCTCCTCTGGACCTGCTCCAACAGCTCCATGTCCTTCTTGTGCTGGGGGCTCCAGAGCTGGACTTAGTACTCCAGGTGGGGTCTCATGAGAGCAGAGTAGAGGGGCAGAATCACCTCCCCTGCCCTGCTGGCCATGCTTCTCTTGATGCAGCCCAAGATACGGTTTGCTTTCTGGGCTGCAAGTGCACATTGCCAGCTCATGTTGAGCTTCTCATCCATCAGGACCCCCAAGTCCTTCTCCACAGGGCTGCTCTCAATCCCTTCATCCCCCAGCCTGTATTGATACTGGGGGTTTCCCCGACCCAGGTGCAGGACCTTGCACTTGGCCTTCTTGAACCTCATGAGATGCACACAAGCCCACTTCGGTCTATCTATCTCACACAGAATCATAGAATCCTAGAATAGTTTGGGTTGGAATGGACCTTTAAAGGCCACCTAGCCCAACCCACCAGCAGTGAGCAGGGACACAGTTAACTAGACCAGGTTGCTCCGAGACCTGTCCAACCTGACCTTGAATGTTTCCAGGGATGGGGCATCTACCACCTCTCTGGGTAACCTGTTCCAGTGTTTCACCACTCTCAATGTAAAAATATTCTTCTTTATATTTAGTCTACATCTACCCTCTTTTAGATTAAAACCATTATCCCTTGTGCTATGGCCATATATGCTAGACTGAAAACTCCTGGGTAGTCCTAATCCTCGGCTGTGCCAGGAACTAGGTTATCATATGACCCAGTAACACAGTCAGCAACATCCAGTCCAGTCAACATCCAGACTAAATCCTTTGGAAGGTTCTGTCATTTGCCTTTACACTCCCAGAGCTCTTTCCTTTTGACCCCACCATGCATTTTCTGGGGTCCGACCTTTGTGAACATTTTGGTGGATGGTTCATAACGTCAGGAAGATTGGCTTCAGGAATTATATATTCTCAGCCTCACTAAATAATCCACTTCAGAGGCCTTGGGACTTTGTGAAGTTGGGTTCTGCACAACGTTTTAGCCCTGCAGAGGCACACAGTGGTTTCTAAATATGGAAAGGTAGAAAAACAAATGGTAGCAGATTGTCACCTGAGTAATTCTGAGGTTTTGTGCTGCATCAAGATGGGAATGAAACCTGAAATTGCTATCATAGCGTGCATGTCAGCTTCTCTGCATCTTTTTACTAATTCTGTTTGTTCCAGTAATAAATAAAGAGTAAGCATGAACAGGGCCTCACTTATCATTGTACAAAGTTAAATATGTAGAAATGTATATTGTTGCTGTTTTAGTGTTTTATATCCAAAGCACATTTAGAGCTCTCTAAGGTACATGTTGTCCTGCTTGCAGCCAGCCAGTCAGCAAGACAAACGAGCATTCTGCACTACGCAAAACTGCTATTCTGGTGACATTGCACCTCCTAAACTTTAGGCTGAAAGCAATTTACCAGTGTACAAACCTACATATCCTCAAATGAGAAAGATCTTGATAGTGTGGAAGTAAAATGCCATGAAGATTGGGACAAACTCTAAATGACTGAATCATTGTACTCAGCACAGGTCAGCATAATCCAAGTAGACTTAAAGTTCAAAAATGCTCAGCAGCACTTCGTGCGATGTGATTTTCCAGCTCTGCCTTTTTCGGATTAATACTGAACTGATCCTCCTGGGAAGGGTTCCTGCAACAGGAATAAAAAAAGTGCTCACTTCTGCTCGGGCAAATTTTCAGAATTTGCTTCTACCTCTGCTTCACCCATTAGTTTGTAGGGCTTCTGTAAGAATTTGGGTGCATCTGTCCGTCCACATGTAGTGAGAATGGACTCATGGTGCTTGAAAAGCAAATACAATTGCACAGGCACAGAAATGCTGATACTAGCAACTGGCTGCAATGGAACCGTCTGTCCAAGGCTCTCAGACCATTTTATTATCAATATCACTGTCAGAATATCAGTGTTGTTTCTAACTCCCCCACTACTGGACATCTTCTGAATAGTTTAGTACTCTCAAAATTACTACAGATACAACTTCAAAAGATCTCAGCCTCAGGTACATTCTTTTGTCTCGCTCTGTAAATGTTTAATTACCTGCTCACAGCATAATATCCAGTTGACACAAGCGTGCACACATCCTGGTGTCTACATTTCCATTACCTTATAGTCACCCAATATTTTATGAATGCTGCGTTAGAAGACATTTAAACATTTTGTATCACAGGAAAATCACTGTGCAGCATATAGGATATTTCCACAGATATGCCAAAATCCACACAATTATAACAATATTATAGTGTCTGATAATTAAAATACAATTTAATAATACTATAAATATATTCATATACATCAGAAAAAATTAAAATCTCAAACTCTCAGAATTCAGTGATCCACTTCATAGAAATTGGACACACAGAAATTATATTCCTGCACTATAAAATGTAATACTGCATGGAAATATTTACACTGCATTTACTTTAGACAATGTAACTCAAAGCTCTGCTTAACTATATAACATTTTATCAACATATGTCAAGTAAATTGTTCATATTTGGATCATAGCAATATAGCAAATCTAACCCAATATTCAAAACACAGCAGAATGCACATAAAGTCTTAACAATTCTACCTGGCAGATATTTGTAAGTGGTTTGTTTGGATGTACGACAGCTTGTTCGATTTTAAATTTTTTTCATAGAAAACAAGTAAACTCAGCTTTCCAGAGGTAAAAGAAATGTGAATGTGCTTATCAGCTCATGAATGTGTGTAAACGATGGCACTGTCTCTGGCTTTGTTATTATTAAAATCAGTGTTTCTGCAGAAAGCCACTTAGCCTCCTGTGCAACAAACTGCCTTAGCATATGCCAAAATTTTAGCACCAAGTAATTCTACTCCTGCTTACCACAATATCTAGTCAGTTTTAAAAGAATTTAAATATGTATAAAAAACATAATTTTAAATGTTTTTCTCAAAGCAACTCTTCTTCTGACACAGAATTTCACATCACCTGAATGGAAATGCCATAAATTAAACAGAAGCAGACTTTTTCTTTCACTCTGGGATTTTTTTGGTAGATCCATTTTAAATTAACTTAACTCTATTCATACAGAACTCAGTTTGATGCTGCTCTATTGAAATGAACCAGTTTTGCTACCAGTTACTCATGAGGATTAGATTTGTCTTTTAAATTAAAAAAAGAGTAAAAATTATATTTCAGTCCACTTCACAGTGAGTGCTACACTAAAAAAAAACAGGTTTTGTCTGATGCAGATTTAACTTTTAACAATGTAGATGATAATGTTTTAATCTAATTTCCACCAAAACTTAGTAAGCAGCACACTTCAAACTCCAAGGAAAATCTTGTATTCCCCAAAGTGCAAGTTATCAAAGTACTTCATAGCCCTAACAATAGCCTTCTGGCATTAACAACCTAAAACGCAAATGACATCCACTGGCTATTTGTTAATTATGTCTTTGAATCGCTTATGGCTACACTAGAGGATATATTCCAGGCTCTGATTTCTATTAATAGATGCTTGCTTTGTAAAGCATAAAAACCCCTCTGTTCTATCCAGCCTCTGCATATCTAAGACAGCAAGTTCCCTTCTTTTAGATCACCTACTCTCAATAAAATACAACAAACTGCTGCTCTCCCATAACACAGATGGAATATCCTTGTGAGTGCACAATGTGTAGTCTTCTAAGTTTTGTGAAAAAATTAGTGAGCACTCAAGAAGTGTGGAAGACTAATTAATTTGAGACAGCAGTTGTATTTAATGCTTTCATAGACTTCAGTGTTCTGTAATCCTTCAGGAATAGGTTAGGTTCAGTTCAAAGGGATGTTTATCATAGCTATCTAAATATCTTGAGATTAGACTAGACTGTAAATAACGTAAAGTGAGCTTGCTTACTAGGCATCTATTAATTTCTCTTTTGATCACTCGGAAACAATTCAAGTGCAATCAGAGCCTGAGCCAAAATCTGGAACTGTGGAGCTGTAACGTTTACACAATGTTTTGATAACGACTATTGAATTTCAGAAAGTTCTGACAAAAGCTCAAGTCTGCTTTTGTTTTACCTGTTCAGCTTTACTGAACTGACCGAATCAAAAGAAAGGCCATAGGTATGTAAGTTTTCTCCCCTGTTTTAGGACAACTAAGAATGTAACAGCTAATCTATGTTACAGGAGCTCAAATATTCCGTCCCATCATCACTGTTAAGTCCCCATCTCTTTCTACACCCAGGAGGAGGAGGAGAGATGATGAAGCACCTACTTCCCCATGAGTGTTTCCAACAGAAAACGTAAGGTACGTTTTGGAAAGTAAGAAGATGTAAATAAGAGCGACAACTATTTAATCCTGAAAATGCTACGAAATGTCAGGAGATGGAACATTGCTATGATAAAAACAGATATTTTTAAAATTACAGTACTTATTCATATACAATTGCTCTTTCTGTGTAACCAGGAGATAGCCTCTTAAGAAGTCTTATCCTGTTTTTCCAAAAATGTCCTTGAAAAGTATATACTCACTGCAGACACAAACATTTACATGTTGCAACTCGTGGTACAGATAAAAAAAATTTCCATAAAAACATATTACGTATGTATTGACAAGTTGGATAAGAATGTAAAGACCGATCCAGGAACATGTATCTGCTACTTTTGGCACAGAATAACCCCGACATTACACCTGCCCTGGCTAGGTGAAAGATTGTCCAGATATGAAAAGGCAGAACAAACACTAACAATGAAGCTTTCATGTGAGGAGCTGGAGAACTATGTGGTGTGAGGGTAGGGCTGATAGAAATGTCTGCTCAAAAGAGCTCTCCAAGGGCAGAGCATCAAAGCTAGTTAAACACCAGAAGAGAGAGAGACGGTGGGAATTCTACCATTGCAGGTTTTATTAGCAGGTTAGACAAACATGCATTATGAATGTCATTGGTGCAGTTGATTTGTCTTACTCCAAAGCTACGATTACACACCTTCTCAAAATCTATTTTCCTTCCTTCTCACCCTGCTCGTTATTGTTCTCATGATCTCAGTCCACTGCAATTTTTTCTTGGTAAAATTTGGCTTTCTAGGTCATCTTCAGCCGTTGGAACTCAGGGCTGTAATAACTCTGCTGCTTCCTTTCAAGAGAGAAAAATAATCAAGAAGAAACCTGCACACACTGAATCCAGAGGTAAAGGTTTTACTCTCCAGTGGTAGAACCCTGTGTAAAACAGCCCTGGGTGACCAAAACCTGCCCTCTCCTATCCTTCCCTGACAGTCTCTGCAGTCCTGAGTCCTGATGCAAGCACCAAGATACCTCTTGGGTCTGTGTGCCACCTGCCTAATTTTACAAACTTCAAGAACTTAGCTGGCCTATCTGCTCTCCACTGCTAACAGAAGGAGACAGAACCCTCTAGGGGCTGATCAGGCCTTGGCTAGGTCAACTGCCTTCTAGAAGTGCTCTTCTCACCAATTTTGGGCCAACTCTGGGAAGACAAGGCACCTCAGCTGAATGAATTCATTCGCTTTGTGTGAATTGAGGCTTCTGTGCAGAAAAATAAATTTCCTCAGAGAACGGGATTGCAAAACTAAAGGGTTCTTGGAGTTAACCTTTAACTTGAATGGCTAATCCAGTGTTTGGTATACCAAGGATAGGCAAGTTCCTAGTGTCCCCATAAGAAGGGGAAGAGAAGGTATTTTGGCACAGCCAGGTTGTAGGATGTTGGCACTGCGAGGCAGTTCAGACAGGAGCACTGGAAGAGGCTGTTTTATTGCTGGTTTTGGGCAATTCCCACTCGGATTAGTCCTGCAACACAGACTACCCACCGCATTGGGAGAAATGAGGAACAGAAGAAGTAAATTTATACACAGACAATGTCTCTTTGTCTGCTAAAAGTTACACTTATGTTGGTGGCTTTGTAAGCCTGGTGGTGGTGAGCAAATGAAAGACCTGGTTCTTACTGACTGTGGGGAGAGGGAGAGAGGAAGCAAAGGAAGAAAAGGAACTGCCTTATCCAGGCAGGAAAAGAGTCAGGAGAGGGACAGAGAAGAATTTTCCCTGTATCTTTTCCCAAGTCAGAACACCACTGAGGAAGAGTCTACTTGATTTAGTTCTCCGAAGGTCATTTGAATCTTGGAATCTTTGACAATAATTTGCTGTACAAGGTAGTTACACCTGTATTTACCAGGCATGAAAAACCAATGTACAGCATTTCTTTTGTGAAATTAAGAAGACAACAAATGACTGAGACCCAATTAGCCACATGGCTTACAACATTTTGGGCAAATATGTAAGTGTATAGATGTAAGCTTCTAATGCTGTACTGCCTAAATCAGAGTAATTGTCACAATTAATTAATATTTAACTAAAGAATCCCTACTTTCCTGCACAATATACAAACAACTGTTTTTTTCAGTTTGCATTTCCCACTAAGTTTTAATGCAAATGTGCTGATATTTTATTTTCCTTACTTATCCATAGTGCCTACAAATTAATGGGATATGTTTCAGCTACTGTATTGTTATGAGGAGCCTTCACAGATATTTCTGAAAAATCACTGTATTGAAGAAATGCTAGTTCATGTTTAGAAAATAAATCTTAGGAAAATAAAGCTGGCATAAAGATACCAATTTACAGACCAACTAACCAGATTCAAAACAAGGCAGTATCTACCACCAAACCAGTCTCAAAACCTGACAAGAATTTTAACAGAAGTTATAATATTCCACAGAGAAGGCAGGATTAAAATAAACAAGACTAATAATAAATTTTGAGTTTAGTTTGGCTTTTTTTTAAATACTAAATTAGCTAAGGATTTCAGTGTTATTCAAATTTTATCAATTAGTTTAAAAAGCAGCACAACATAAATATAAGTTAGAACTGAAACAATTTCACTACAGAATATTGGAAAAATTAGCCCGCAGAATCCATGTTTAATCTCAGTACTGTGTTCTTCCCAATATCTGCAGAATGACTCCACAAGTCAAAAATAGTCCTGAAATTTGATCCATGTACAAGTCAGAATGCAGGTGAAGAAATCAAGAGTGCCTTCAATTGTATGTGTGAAATGTTTAATGTTCAATATGACATTAGCCAGATCAAAAACATGAATTTTGGTACATCTGGATAGTACAGAAAGAGACAGCAACAGCTGCAAAAATGTATTATGTACTGTAACTTTTTGTCCTGGATTTGTAAACTTTCTGCCTTTGGCCCTGACCTTTCCTTCCTGTGCATACTGGATAAACAAAAAAACCCTCCCTGAACCATATTTGTAAGTCAGTTATGTTAAAGGAATCTTCATTCATCCACCAAAGGAATATGTTTTATGAAAACCGTAACTTTTTTCCAGAAATGTAAGGCCTACATTATGCAAAGTATTCATAGCTAAAACTACTGTTATAATGTAAAGTAGTTTTCTAATTTCATTGTCCTCAGTGGTAAAATCATTATATTATATAACGTTTTAAAGCCACCCTGCTTTCTTTGAGAAAAGTTATCCCCTTTCTTTGGGAACAAATTGACATATTGGGGTTTTTTAAATGAAAAAAAAATGAAATATTATCAGAAATCTGGCTGAAGAGAAGATGTGAATGCATGCAAATTGATTAGATTATGAAATCAAAGTTGCAGTTTTCATAGATCACTGGTAAGTATCAGTTTTTAGATAATCTTATTAGGAAGGTCTGTCTAGTGTCTACTATATATTTAATAATGCCTACACCTTAGTACCAAGATACCATGGTAATCTTTCATAAATTGACAAGACCATTTATTTGTACATTGGTGCCAAATGTCTGAGATGTCTACACTTCATCAACAGGTCATCAAGGAACGAGTGGAGTGACAAGCACTGCCTTCCAAAATGCCATATTCTTCTTTGATTTGGTAAAACAAGAAAACACCTGCTTCTCTGTTAGCACATGAAAATTGATACATTAATATTCTACCTAAATAGAATTCATTGTAAAATTAGCAAAGTAGTGATGGCATCCATGTTCTAACAGAAGTAGGAATTTTGAAAAAAAAAATTGTCTAATATTATATTTCTGAAGTGTATATTCCCCTTCACACAAAATATGCTGTGTGATATTTCCTACAACAATTGTAATTAGAAATGAAAATTTATGGTGAGTTTCCCCTAAATAATATGCTGAACATTTCCTCATATTTTATACAACAAGAAGCTACTATACCTATGGATGGACAGCTCTGTTGCACATGATAGTATATATTCATCTGAGCAGCAGGAGTTGTAGGGTCAGACAGAAAAACCCTGTGTGAATCTTAAGAATGTTTCATGGATTTCACTGCCTGTGGCTCACCTAAGCTCAGCTGCCAGAAAAATAAATCCAGGGAAATTCAATATAAGTGTCATTACTCAATTCTATTTCCAGTTTCTATTAAATACACTTCTGTACAAAAAACCTAAATCAATAACCTCAGTGAAAACATTTAAACATGTCCAGAGAGAGGTGAAATATTTCAATACGGAAATCTAAACCTCCTTGTTAGCTTCCACATTTTCTACCCTTTTTTCCATGTACCAAACCCCAAAATACTGTTCAATGAGGGATTTCTTTTAGCAATCTGCCTCTCTCTGGTGTGGGTGGCTCTTACACAAACTGTTTGACCTTAGTGGACCTGGACAAGTTTAATGCCAAATACATTCTCCAGTGCCTTGCTGAATAAAAAAAGGAGATAAACTTACACTTAGACAATTTGCTAAGCTGAGTGTCTAGCTATGTATATAATATAGCTACGTTACAGATCCCTTTATTTCAGTACAGTACAGCTCATTAAGCAGTTTTTAAAATTCAGTGGCCCAGAGATGTACTTAAAACTATAATCTGTGATCCAATACCTTTCAGCCTCCCAAGACCCAAGCTTTACTACTGGACAAAGGCCAAGAGGAAGGACAGAAGCAAACCAAGGTAAGAAATACAAAACAGAATACCAGCAATATCTTTAGGAGAAACATTAAGATAGGGATTCAAAATTTGACTTGTAAATGACACAAGACGGTGACAGAATGCAGGCAAATTCTCTTGTAAGGTGTGTCTGTGTGATGGGAGGTAGCTGGTCACACCAATTTTGCGAGGTTTATCATTACAGGGCCAAGCAGAGGACAAAAGATGAATGAAGAATCTGTTATCTTTTCCATTACAAAACTAAAATATTATTTTTAAGATATCATACCATACAGGGATAGGAGAGCTACTGACAGAGTAATGACAGAACAAGAAATACTGAGCAATGTAAAAAGACAAATTTAGATATTTTTGCATTTAGATTTTCTAGCTGAGAAGGATAACCAGATTTCACAATTAGAGGATGTGCAGAGACAGCTGCAGGAAAGTATTTCTATTGCATTTCCTTCCAGCCCATTCTGAAAGATTAAGAAGTGCTCATGATATTAATTCCCTTTGACATAAATGGGTGATGACAATAGAATGCAATGTGTGGGAATGATGCCTGACATATGTTTTTTGACACAGTTGAATAGCTATTTTTGAAACTGGGTAAAACAAATTTTACAATATGACACATGGGATAGAAATGAGCTATAGTTACTGCAGACGTTCTCTGTCTTGGTCTAAATGAACTGTTTACAGGATGTTTTGAAAACATGAACCGGTTATCCCATCAAAGCAGGAGCAAGTCGGTATCTGTTTTGATGAGTTTTATGTACCTTTCATCAAGGGGGAAGAAAATCAAGAGAGCAGATTCTCTTTTCAACACTCCTACCAGAATTTGCATCAGATTTTGCGCCACCAGTTTAGTTTTACAGAATTTATAAAGGTACCTGATGACTACTTTTGCCACCAGCTGCCTCTGAATAGGGGTGTTTTCCTAGGAGCAAAAGCACTATATAAATTGGATAATGCAAATATCATATGGAAACCTAGTCTTTAATAGTGAACAGCGCCAGGAGCGAGCATGAAGAAATTCAGAGTAGCAATTAATACACTGATTTGGGGAGAAATTCTTTCTAATCCTTGTTAGAGTTCACTTATACTTTTACAGAAACAGATCAAGATCTTTAAAATTTTATTCCACCTGAAAACTGCTGATGTTTTTATGGGTCATATGAATGGCTAGTCCTTTATTCTCACCCACCTAAGTCTATGGCATCGGCAATGACAGGTTAATTATGCTGTGCGCCATTACTTTTTGACTTAATTGATTGTCCCATTCTAGTAGAAAGGTAGACTGCAGCTCCCTATTTTCTCTCTTCCATTGCCTTCCAGCATTTGTATCTATCTGCTAAGCCCCTTTCTATTTGACCTCTCTGAAGAACCACAGCCTTTTCAGTCTATCATTTCCCAACTTTCAAGTACTTTTATTCCTCTAAAACTGGAAACCTTTGTCTGTTGCCAGCGTTTTTTACACAGACTAATCAATCAGAACTGCCTCTGTGATTTCAAATGGAGATGAGTGACTGACTAAATATTAGTATAGTGAATTACTGTGTTTTTATGCCTTTTTTAACTGCTGCTACACTGTGATACGGGTTTACATTAAGCTATGTTAACATAATTTAACATAATTTTATTTTTTCTCTGAATCATTCATGTTTACTTAGAAGTACCATGTATGTGCTACCTTTTCCACTGAATTTTCATCAACACTAAATTTCCTCACCTCCACTAGGGACCATTCATTCAGGTCACCGTGAGCTCATCTTAGGAAAAAAGTTCAAAAATATTTTTAAGGATAAGAAGAAAAATGTTTGGATTCTGCCCTACATAAAGACACAGGGCTACATTTTTTCATAAAACTTTGGTGTAATCATTTTCAAAGGTTAGTGATAAACTCTTTGAAAGGATGCAGGTGAGTCACTATCTAAGCATTTAAAGACTTTGAGAGCACATACAAAAATACCCCAAGAAGAAAGAACACTTGACCGCAATATTTAGCATTGTTCAGGAATACAATAAATTATACAGCAACTTATCCTGCCAACATATCTTAAAAAGCTACACAAAGGACCTACAACTAATATCTGTAACGCAATCTGCAGTTCCAAGATAAGTTCTAAGACAGAAAGCAAGGGAAAAACAAGGGCATTACTACAAACCTGTGTTTTCAGCTCGCACTACTTAGAAGATTATAATAGATTTGACTGCCTTTGGTATTAGTAATTTCCCCAATGAAGCTGTGGGTGGAACAAAAATGTGGAAATGAAAACTGAGAGGGTATTATATGCTCAAAATATCCACCTCCACTCACACACAGTAGATTTGACTCAAGCTGTCATCTTTCCATGCCTTAGTTTTCCCATTTGTAGAATTGTTCAAGTCAGAATATGCTCTTTTACCACCATTAAACTTCTTCTCCCACTTTAGTTCCCTTGTGTTCTGACATCCATTCCCTTTTCTGAAGATGAAAGAAATCAGTATTAAGACTGCTTATGCGCAAGCTTACTTGATTCCCTCCCAATGGCTGCGCTCCTAGGTGCTATCACTCCGAAGGCTTTACACATGCAAGGACACGAGTCCTCTACGCAGCCATCCACAGCGATCTGGTAAAGGTCTACCTTCCTTGATCGGTCACCCAGGGTCTTATCCTCCGATGTTCACCAAAATTCATAAGCATCACAACTACATACCATGCGTCCCCACGTATTTGAATATAAATTAATGTTAAATGAGTAGGAGAGGATCTTGGTGACATACGATAGAGGGGTGTAATCTTTCTTTCCCATGAACTTAACTTTCTGAACATTCAGACTCTGTAACTCATCCAACAAAATGAAAAAATCTATGAGTGGATAAATAATATTTTATGCTGCTGGCATATGGAAGATGTTTAGTTTGTCTTATCAGAGGAGGGTATAAAGATTTCCATCCAAACAACTATCCTTCTCCCTCCACTCTGCACCACTCACTGTTAAGTGGTTACCTTACTTCGTCAAATGCCTTTATGGCACCTACCAGCAAGAGCCTGGAGCAAAATTCTGCTCAGAGTTCTAACCACCTTAAATAGCATCCTAGAATTAATTAGTATCCATCTTCCTGGCATAAATTTGGTAGTAGAAAAGTATGAAAAATTCTTGCACTGCAGGAACATGTAGCACACATGAATATCCTTGGCAGTGCCTACACAGGTTCGCACTCTTGTTAAGATGCACGTTAGAACTTCTGTTGATGAGTGGTAGATCTCAAATCCACTCAATTTGACTTAACCTCCATAAGTCTGGCATATAAAACTTGGCAAGTTTAAGCTGCTGGAGTGCTACATATAAGGAGACCACTAATTCCACGCGAATATAATGCAAATAACGATATGACTGGTATCAAGTAACATCAGTCAGTAACCACAACAAATCCTTTAAGAAATACTCAAGTGAGTAGTTACACTTTACAGGCAAATCATGACAGTTTGGAATATGAGAGGTAGGAAAATAATTTGAACAGCCCCAGTTAAAAAACAGTAAAATTAGTCTACACAAATCTGTCAGCAGATTTTCTTTTTTCCTTTTTTTGAGAAGAGCATGTCATAATCATTCCCGTGTACAACAGTAGATCAATACTGAAATCATGTATTTGACTTATTTTTCATCTAACAAAATAAGAACCAAATCATTTTGGATTGAGGGGGGTTGCTGTCCAGGGCTGGGGGACACACTGTGGGTACAGAGGAAGAGCAGCTTGGGATCCCATAGGATTTATTATGGGATGTTTAGGGAGGAACCAAAGGTGAGGAAGGCAGGTTATGGTGATTTGGGGATGAGCACGAATGGAAAAATGAGGGGCAAGGGGGCAAAAAGGGCTGGCAGTAGTTGGCTGGCAAGTATGCTTCTCAGCTATGCCCTGCACCCGGCCAGCACAGCCTGTCCTCAGCCAGTGCAGCAGCATCCGTGACAGAGTGAGTCCTTCTTGGCTCTGCAGTCTCTGTGTGCATGTGCACGCATGTGTGTGTGCATGCATGCAACAGCCTGTCCCAGTGACAGCAACTGGGGAGACTGGGATCCAGGGGCAGCTGCTGATCAGGCTGAGGGTCTGAGCTGGCTGCCAGAGGGGCCCACCTCATTCACTGGTGGACCTCCATCCCTCTCCACTGGAGAGTGGAGCAGGACAAGGCCCTCAGTGCTGCCCGTGTTCGTGTGAGCACTCTGGGTGTCTGTCTGATCCGTGTGTCTGGACATGTGTACAGGTACGCGTGTGGTGGTGTGTGTGTGTGTTCTGTGCATGTCTGCCTACTGGGAATGCGTCTCCAGCCTCGCTGCTGGCTGGACCCAGGGACGTGGAGCTGAGCAGCCTCGCCTCTTCCAAGCTCTTGGATCCAGCAGGGTATATTTGCTCATATACTCTGTTTCCTACTCTTTTTTTAACTTCTGTCACTTCACCAACCAGTTGCTCAACAATAAGTACAAACAGTACTGGGATATTTCTTAGAAATGATAGATGGCTTAGAAAGACTCAGAAAAAAAAAATCTAAAATAATATATTATAGTAAGGCAGAACAAAAACTAAGATTTTTCCAAACACTGGATGAAGTAGGCAAGGTGAAAAAAAACAAAAGGATGACTGCAGCATAAATGATTGGTAACTTCCACTCAATTTTGATAATGAGCGTTTAGAGAACATGAAAGGAAAAAAAAAAATAATGGTCAGACTTTCATAATACAGGGGCAATTAAAAGCAAAGGACTGAAAATTAATTGTATGAGTAGAATGTGGTTAACTGGCTTGAGCTTCTGGAAATACAGACATCTTGTCTGTGGGCACTGGTGGGCTGCTGGCCAACCTGCTTCCTTAGGCTTCGTTACTACAGTGGATGTCTACTCCAAAGGGCATCCATTTCAGATGCTAATAATGGGATACAAAGATGTGGAAGTTGTTTTATCTTCAAGGAACATGATTAAGTAACCAAACAAAAAAAAAAATCACTTTGAAAAGGAAAAATGAGAAACAGACATCAATTAGATACAACCCTGAATGGTAAAGCAGTTCCTCATCTTTGCAGTCTGGCTATCTCGTGTCTATACACGGAGGACGATCTCCAGAAGTTTAATGTGTTAGACAGTTTCTTCCACACAGTTCTAGAGAGCAAAGGGCTGAACTGAAGAAGTAACTGAATCATGCAAAACGGACTTAGTTCACCCAGAGGTGTCAGAAAGGAAGTATCAAAACAGGTTCTTAGCTCACAAAGAAACAAAATAGGAGGATCTCTGGTGAGAGCGACTGTGTGAGCTCTGTCCTGAGCTTGACTGCAATCTGCATGCAGGGTTTGGAATCAAAATTAGTACTCTGCGGTCCGGACTGAAGAGTTACTGAGCATTCAGGCTGTCCACTCTACACTTCAGCAGCGCCTCAGCGCTACCCTGCAGCTTTGTCTACTATAAAATTCCTAAACGACTGAGACATGTAGAAGTGACTAAAACTAGAAATGTAGCAAAAAGAAAATCATGAAGAGTATCATTTTGCTTTGAAGATACATTGGACTACACAAAAAACCTGTTTATTTGCTTATTTATTTACATTTCCAGAATTGTTGCAATATGTTAATTTATATTCTCAAGTAATTCTTGATTTACCTGCCTATAATCACAGCTGTATAACAAACTCCATCTCCCCTTTGAATAATTTCTTCTTCCTAACGCATGTACATATACACTGCAGTTTTCAAATGCTGGGCAAAAAAAAGGAATGAGTCAGACATTAAGTGCTATGTGATAATTAAAGTCCGTAATTGTAAGGTCTTCACACTTAATCTCGCTTTGTCACATGTAGACCTTGGCAATGGTTTCTAGAGCCTGTGGGGCTGTGCTGGTCTCGACTGGACTGATATGGGCACAGGATGAAAGGCAGTTTCTCGGATACTAAGACAAACAGAACTTTAAAGACAAAGCCACATCCTAAAACTAGACATGGAAACTCACAAACTCAGGGCAGGGAGGAGGTGCTGATTGTCCTTCCTCCAGCTACCAAAAAAGCACAGCATCCTGCAAAAATTTCCATTTCTGGGTGGACACGAGACACACCCTCCACCTCACTCCTAGGTAAATACACTGCTAATAGAGTATTGAAAATTGAAGTCCTTTGAAGAGGCTATCCAAAACCTATCTTGCATGTCAATCTTCAAACTGATGAATGTTAGAAATACTTAAATATTAGGAAAAAAACAGTCATTATGGAACTACTCTTGTTAACTTCAGGTCAATAAAAACAAAGCAGTGTTGTGTTAGGGCAGTAGAATATTGAAGGCACACACGGACACATCAAAAGCGTGGTCGGAACAAGAAAGGCCCCTGAAACAGACTGTTCCACTACCACATCCGGGTGCCAGAAAACGCTTTTCATTGCTGAATGTCTTAATCATGGGATTTATCTGGCAGCAATTCAGAAGTATTGCTGCAATTACCTTTTTTTCTTGTAAGCTAGGATTAGTATAATACAAATACAGGTAAGTTGCCACACGAGAATACAGTATTTGTTAGGACTTCATCCAGATTTCTGGGTAGAGAAAGACAGCATTACTTAAAACACTGATTGGGATGAACACCTGTAATAATTATAATGGACACAATACACAGCACAGTAGTAGAACGCAAATATTAATTGTGTCTTTATTTGTTATGGAACAGTAAGGAAAAAAGAAGGAACGGAAGAATATAAAAGAGGAAACAAAATAAGGAAAAGAAGGAAAGAAGAATCAGGCTGTGTGCTGACCGGGAAAATCTGACATGCGATCACGATGCAGAAACAACATTTTTAGACGCTAACAACGACAGTATCAAGGAGCAACTGAGCAGGTGGTGTACAAGAGGGGAATAACCCTCATTACGGTTGAAGCAGCAGACCTGTTCCAAAACGTTAGCACTGAAGAACTGCGTTGTAACAGTAGTTTGCCCTGCAGAAACAAAAAGTACGCAAAACTCCCAAACCCACCATACCTATGCTCAGCACAGAAGAAATACAAAATAAGGAAGCTGTTCAAAGACAAAACTGGAAAGGAGACCAAACAGAGCTAGGTTCTTACAGGTGCTGATTCTTGGAAGTTGTAATTTTGGAGAGAAAAAGCACATTTATACCACCAATCAAGAGTGACTTGAATAAGGAATAAGGCAAGTCACTATAAGAAAGAAGTAATCCTTTGAAAAGCTGAAGTTGTGTCCAAATATATTGAACCCAAAACCAAAACAGATCACAAGCATGAGATGACCGCCCGAATACAATACGCAGAAAAAAAATCAAAAATTCGTAAGAAATCAGCCCTTACATGTATTTGGAACAGCAAGCCTGCCCGGAGTCTAAGGCTGACGGATGATGAGGATAGATAAAGAACACCCAGAGAAGATAAGGCCCTATCAGGCAGGGAAAAGGAGTTCTTGCCATCTGCCTGCACTGCGGATGAGGCAGGAGACGTTCCCCTGCTGTAGCCCTTCTTTGCAAGGCACGGCTAGGAGGGGTCTGCCTGAACAGTAACAAGGCAACAGGTCCAAACGGCACTCAGACCTGAGCTGTAGAGGAACTCAAGGACGAAACTGCTGAATTATTAACTCTGATGCACAGCACCTTAAGACCAGCTTTATGCCTCAGGACATGAACTTTGGAAATAAGGTACCTATTTTTAACAATTTGAGGGGTGACCTATGGATCTATAGGCTCCTAGTCTGATGCCTGTTATCAGACAAAGCACAAGAAACTATAACAAAGCATAGAATCAGTGGATACATGGGCAAATACGATGTCCGGAGTGTCAGCACAGCTCTTGTAAGTTTGAAGTATACCAGAGTTTTCTGAAGGCATTGACAAGCAAGTAGGTAAGATTTAGTTGAAACTATTTACATGGTTTTCTGAAGTACTTTTGACAAGATCCCTCACCAAAGGCTTTTAAGGAAACTAAGGAACAATGAAATGAGAGGAAAGGTCCGTGTTTTTGATAAATAGCTGATTGAAACACATGAAAGAGAACAGGACTAAGTGGTCTGTTCAGATACTAAAAGCAGATCCACAACGCACTCACAAGCTGAACACCATGTACACATCTCGAAAAGCATCTGGTAGAACCAGAGAGGAGCAAGGACATGTGGAACAGTGTCCATAGGAGCAAGGACTTCTCTAGAGTTCTTCTGCTTGGAAAAGAGGCAAATGGGAGAGAGATCCAGTCAAGGCCTAAATGCCGACAACAGTCACAATGTCACAAACTGGTGGCATTTTCCAGTGTTTCATATTGGGTACCATTTAAGCATTACGGAGCACCCGGTGAAGATGGCAAACGTCAAGTTAAGTAGAAAGGGGAAGCAGTTCCTCACACCACATTTACATGGGGAAGTCCCTGCCACAGGACACGGGGGAAGCTGCATAATGTTAGGGAGAAAACAGACAAGCTCAAGGAAGAAAAAGCCACTCTGGCTTGCTTAGCCATGTCCTAGCTGCAAAGCGTTCTAGGCTGGGAAAGCACCTGTGAAGACCTGTCCTTGCCCTGTACTTCTGTGGCCTTTCCTTGGTGGCCACCGCTGCAGGCTGGTTACCCGACGAAACGAACACGTCGCCTGACCCAGAGCAGCTGTTCTGTTCTGATCTGATCTTACATGGAGGTCCGTATGGATGTTAAACTCCTTTTTGCGATGTTGGCAGCCGTTCTCACATGCCCTTCTGATGCCCTCCAGTGCCAAAAAGACACGTCTGGTGTCAAAAGGTACCTCTGATAATGGTAACCCACTGAGACAGCTGCATTTGATATTCTCACAAGTGAGTGTATGTATTTTACATATATGTATAAATAAATAATAATCCAATGTTCCCAACTTTTTAAACTATCTAAACCAATTTCGGAATATCCAGTAGTGCTTTCTACTACTGAAAACCTGCATCTTTGAGAGGACACTGAAACCCTCCACAGGCCCTCCCCCCACACTTTGTAAAGGAAAAAAAATTGTTAACCTTCTGTGGTAATTAATCTTGTCTAGAATTAGAGTAATTTATTGCTTACTTTTATTTAATGTGTTACGTCTTTGTTTTGTCTACCAATGACGCCCAGACATTACTGTGTTAATGTTTTAAGTAGTGGTATGCCAGAAACCATTTAATTAGGTGCTTAAAGTGAATACTCTTCTTTTTTTTTTTATCCTCAAAGTGTATTTTTTAGTATCAATGGCATTTTACTTGGCAGTTGATGGGACTCTGTGTGCCTTTTATTCTGCTTTACTGTCACAGGCTCTCTCACCCTTCTCACAGGTCACATGAAGTCCCAGGACCTCTAGGAAGACTTGGTCCGTTTTCCTCTTACTCTTGTCAGTTTCCCATACAGTAGTATTTCTTAATCTCCTTGATGTGTTTGGTTCCGAGAGGTCTGCATTTTCCTCAACCATCTTCTTCTTATTCCTGGGTCCTCTACTTTCTTGCCTTTCATAGGGACTGTGGTAGCATCCTCAGTTCTTTGCTTTCTTCAAAGCCAGTATTTAGCATTATCTCACACTGCATTATATGGATGCACATCACAAAGCTTATTTGCTGTGAATGGCACTCCTTGTTTTTTTCCTTCATTTCCATAAGGTTCTGTCTGATGTGGAATTGTGTGCCCCTACTGCCTTTCCACTAGGATGATGGACACTTCTCTCTTACGGCTTTTCTGTGTCCCATTTTCTTCCCATCAGCATACTCTTCCCACCCAGTTACCTCTTCCTTCTTCTAAGAAGGAACGTCTTCTTGCAGCCTGAAGTGCAAGGGCTCCATCTGCCACCTGCCTCGCTCAGACCGTACTTTGGCCTCCCTCAGCACGAGTGAGGCCAACCTGCTTGCGGATTCTGGTGATGCAGAATCGCGGGGCAGGTTAAATGTTTGAGCACGGCATCGCAGCAATATAAACAAAGGCGAAAGAGGAACGGACATCAGGCGGGCTGTGGGCCTCGTAGGTGCATCCAATAAATATCTAGCCGTACATACCGAATGCTGATTGATTTAAAATAGCTGAATACCATACTACAATCCCACCACCGGGATCACGAGCACGTAATTTCACAAGCTGCCTCCCTCCTGCTCCCTGTTACTACTTATTTTTACAGGAAACTGACAGAAATCACCATTTCCAAGTCTAAATTGCTTCCAAACTCCTTACCGTTCTGTGCAGGTGTTGACGGTACAGTGTTTATGTCTGCTTACGCAAAATGTACAGCGGAGGATTTTCTTTGCACATCACCCGCTATTCTAGCGCTTGTTTGCTTTTGATTCTGAACCAAAACCCCTCACTGTGACTCGTTCTCTTCACCATCCAGTTTTTCAAGTCCTTCCTTCCTGACAAAAGCAGAAATTTTACCATGGTTTCATCTTTTGTTTTCCAGCTCACTCACAGATTTTTGTTTATTCTTTACACTCGGAAAATTTGCGGAAGCCCGTCTTTTTTAACCTGTTACTCCTAGGAGTTTTGGAGTCCATCAAGGAATTTCTTAAACAATTTTGAAGCACATGATTTTTGTTCTTTTCTGGAACAGTGTTTGAACAGGAAAGGATCAGCGCATCCATCTTTTCAACCCACTGAAGTGTCCTCGGCTCTCTCACGCACGAACACATTTCTAAAACTGAAATATGCTCTCCTCTCAGCAACTGCTGGGAACAAGCAAGCTGTGTTTTATAACGCCGGTCCTCTTACGTCGGGCTATGTCACCGAGCTTTCTGTTAATTTAAATAAAACAGCAGGGATGCGGCGAGCTAGAAAGCGGACACTGGCGCTCTTGAGTCTGTCAGGGGACAAAAACACACAGAACTGCACATCGCTGGCAAAAAAAACATCTGCGACCAAGAAGCACCGGCCAGAACGATCGCGAAACACGCGTGGAGCTGCCACTGCTCGAGGGGGCGACTGAAGCTAACGACGGTTTCCACCAGCCGGGGTCGGCCCGGCCCAGCAGCGCGGGGGGGTGGCGGCGCGGCCCGCGCATCCCCCGCCGCCGGCGCCGCTCTCGCGAGATGTGGCGGCGGCCGGCGGGCTGACAGCGGGCTGCGGCGGGCGGGGCGGGGCGGCGCCGACCGGTTCGCGTCCGAGTCGCTGCCTGCGGCTAGCGGGGGTCGGGCAGAGCGGCCGGAGAAGGGCACCGCGGCACGTTTCCCTCCCGGCTCCGCCGCCCCCCCTGCCGAAGCCCCCCCCCCGGGTGGGCTCGCCCGGCGCGGCCGCTCCTCCTCGCGTGGCTCCGTCAGGGCCGTGGGCGGCGCCTCCGCGTAGCGGAGAGAGAGCGGGAGCGGCGCGGGGCGGGCGGTGGCGCGGGGCCGGCTCCCGCTGAGGGGAGTTGGCGGGGGGAGGCGGCGACCGCGCGGGCGGCATCATCACCTGGCGCTGCGGGGCGGGGCGGGGCTGAAAGCAGCGGAGCCGTCGCCGCGAGGGGCGTCCAGAGCCGCCGGGGCCGCCGCAGCAGCGCGCAGCGCTCGGTCCGCCGGGGGCGGGCATGGAGGGCAGGCAGCAGCGGCCGCCCGGCCTCGCCGCGCCGGGGTCCGCGGGCGGGGAGCGGGGCTGGGAAGAGGGGAAGGATGCGGCGGGCGGCGGCGCGCTGGGCGGACCGCCGGGTCCCACGCCGAGCCAGAGCCGCTTCCAGGTGGACCTGGTGGCCGAGGGCGCCGGGAGGGGCGGCGAGGAAGCCAAGGGCCGGTTCCGGGTGAACTTCGTGGACCCGTCGGACGGCGACGAGAGCCCCGGCGAGCCGGGGGCCGGCAGCTCGGAGGGCGGCAACGTCAGCTTCCAGAACGGCGGCGAAACGGTGCTGAGCGAGGGCAGCCTGCACTCCGGCGGGCACCACCACTACTGCTACGACACCCACACCAACACCTACTACCTGCGCACCTTCGGCCACAACACCATGGACGCCGTGCCCCGCATCGACCACTACCGCCAGACGGCCGCCGGCCTGGGCGAGAAGCTCCTCCGGCCCAGCCTGGCCGAGCTGCACGACGAACTGGACAAGGTGAGCGGCAGCCGCCTCAGCCCGCCCCGCACCGCCGTACCCCGGCGGCTGGGCTTCGGTTCGGGGGTTTTGTTGCGCCGGGGTTTTTTTTTTCGTGACGCGGTGGGGTTTTGTTTCCCCCGGGTGCTTTGGGGAGATGGTCCCCGCCGTGAGGGGCCCCGCACCGCCTTCTGGGGCGATGCTGGAGGCCGCACCGGCACCGCCGAGGCGCCTGCTCAGTCCGTCTGCGCTGGTCGGTGGGGTTTCCTTCCCAATTACGGTCTTGCGCATGGCGTTAGATACGCTATAAATACATTACATGGTCTATGTGCAAACACTAATTTTTTTGTATGCTTCCCCCAGCCCCGTTTTTGACTCCTGGTCCATGATGGGATGACCGGGTCGTTAGATACTCTGTTCTGTAAGCAGACCATTAGTTGAATTTCTGATCTTGGCAGGTAGGTTCTCGGTGCGTTTTAGACTGCAGCAGTCAAGAAAGCTCTTTATGACACCATTAAGACATTTCAGTGCAGAATTTAACCTACTGTGGACCTACAGTTTCTAAAAGTGTAATGTCTTCATAGTTCATTGCAAAGCGTGGTAAGCAATTTTCTGGGTAGATTGTGGCATAGAGTAGCTGCAAGTGGTCTAATTACAGGATCATGCTCAGAACACTTACATTGTGAGCATTAACTCGAATTATTTGTTTCTCAAATGTCATGAATTTGTTATGCAGTGTGGATAAAATCTTCACAGATACCTTTTTTTTTTAAGTGATGCCCTGTCTGTTGTGCCCTTCCCCCCCCCAATAGGATGGGGGATGGAATATGCAATTTCAGTTACATTTGATATTATACTTCAATATTAATTTTATAAACTGTCATGGTGTAAACTTCTGAAGTTAGTTGAAGTTCTAAGTAGTAACTCAGCTGTTCTGTCACAGGACGTTTCATTTCTAAAGCAATTAGTGTGTTAGCAAGCATTTAGGCTTATATGAAGAAGGGAAGCAATTGTTTTTGCTCTGGACTTAGCACAGCAGTTTGTGAGATGAAGTTGAGAATACGAAAGCTTTTAGTAAGGATGTGTCATGCATACTAATAGCATCAGATACATATGTTTTTCCCAATCTCTGGAATATCAAATGTATCATATCTGTAATTATGTGCTTGATTTTTGGCCACAGAATGCTGATAAATTTTAAATCATGATGGTGCCATACTTTCATATGAAAGACGTTCACAAAGCTATTGTGTTTTTTTTCACTGTGTTTCAGGGGGCTTATTGTCTCCATTTCCAAAGTGACTTCAGTTCCTGCTGACTTAACAGTGATAGTCTCTAGTGTTGAATAATACTATGCATTAAAGAAGATATTTCTCTGACTCTAAAGAACTTGAAAAATGATGCTCGCTCTTTAGCTGTGCCTTTTGTACTAACTGAACTTGTACAGCGTATATGTCAAAGACTTATCATGGTAGCTGGTACAAACCATTACATAAAATTTGCACTGTGTGAAGATCTGTTCTTAAGCCACTGCTGCTTGACCCAGTGCATCAAGGTTGGCAGTTATTTTGTGTTAAGACCAACCGAAAAATGTGTTCAGTAGCAGTGTGGTGATTTGAACTGAATTGCTTTGAATGTAGCCATTTCATCTTGCAGCTTAAGTTTGTGCTATTCTTTTTTTCTTTTAAAAGGTAAATAAATGTTGTGAAGCAGTGTTACAGTAACATTGATGCTAGTGCCAATTATAGAAAAGATTTTTTTTCCCTTAGTTTTGTTTACAAGCTTCATATGTCTAACTCTTCTACTCATTCTGTTCTCACAGAAAAGCACAGTTGGAGGAAGATGCACAGCACATACACGTACAGAAGGGGTACCTTTTGACAAGGGTTTGTCTTCCTGTCTTGGTAGGATAGGTGTCTAACCACCTCCAGCTTCATGTGGTCATTCCATCGGTGGCTCTCTTAGTAGAAAAGAAAGGGATTGTTCTTGAAACTGTGTAGAAACACACCTGCATGATGCTGCAGTACTCAAGTGGATGAATTGCATGCTGCTGATCTTGGTCTATCATTTTGAATTTGGAGTGTGGGATCTTGTCTTCATATATCCCTGGCTGCAGATAGCCAGGGTGATCAATGTGTTGCTCACCCAATTGGTGTGTGTTATCTTACTCTGCTGTAGAGAGACGACAGAGGGAATTTGGTGGTGCTGTTGCAGTTGCTAATCTCATAGATATGGTGATGCTTTGCAGGAGCGTTAGTCTCCAGAGATGTAGAGTTGAGAGGATGGTTATTAACAAAAGAGTGTAGGAGGGAAATGGCATACCATGATATCTACGCCTTTGTTGCAGTTGCAGCAGTGTCCCCTGCCTTCTTGAGGGGATCTGCCTTCAGACGGTAGGAAGATTAAAAGTGTCCTAACTCTCTTCTTTATTTTTCTTTTTCTGTCTTACAGTTTAGGATTATGTTTGTCTAGGTCAGCTACATCTGTAAGTAAAGCTATAGGCTGTAGAAGACATTCCATCTGCCTTTACGTCTTCCTCAGTGTAAAAATTACCATGCTGTAGTGCCGTAGTCCTTGTTGTTCTGAGAGGTGAATACTTTTAAAGTATTCAGAATTGGACTGTGTCTTAGTAATCCACTACTATGCACTAATTTGTAATTTTTCTGTATAGCATTGCCTGAGTTGGGGAGCTTTTTTTTTTTTTTTTTCTTGAAGAATAAGCTTCACAGTACGTGAGTGATTCTGATTCGGTACGTCTTTTGTGTAGTCATGTACAGCTGTGGTTAAGCAGATGTCATGCGAACCAAGCCCTCTGCTGGTAGTTCTGCTCTGCTGTTTGTTAAATGCTCGCTGGGAGTACTGGTTGGTTCCCTAGACAGGCTGGAAGGTAGCAATCTGAGGAAGATCTTTACACCATCTCTATCCCCCAGCCCAAATTAAAAAACAAAACAAAAACATCCAAAGACCTTTAACAACACAGCTGTGCTTTTCTTCCTCTCACATGGAAATCCATGCACCTGTCATCTGAATTTGGAGACAAAAGTAAGAAAGGAGACATTACTGATAGTCTTGATGCAGAATTGAGGGGGTTTTGCTTTTGTGTTTACTCTAGCTGGATGAACAGAATTTCTTTGTCTTTCTGGCTCTGATTTGTATTTTCTTGAATGTTGCAGTTTTTGAGTTATCACTTAAGAGGAAAATGTTTAACAAGCACAGTGATAAGCATGCACCCCTAATATATATTATTTACTTATGACATGTACTACTGCACTAAAATTGTGTATGGTGCAAAATAAAAATTAAAGCATGAGATAAAGTTGAAATAAACAGTTTCAGAAATCTTTTTGTACTTTATTAATGTGACAAAAATTATTTTATTCCCGTGTTCCCAATGGACTGTCTTGTGCACCCCTTGGAGACCACTGCAATGCACTGTGAACTGCTGGAGTGCTCAAGTCAGAAAAAAAGGCATTGTAATTTGCCAGAAGAGTTGATCTAGGGAAGGAAGGAAGGAGGGAGTGCCTGTTCAGAGGAGCTTATGCTTTGTTTTGTTTTTTATATTTATCTTAGCTGACATATTGTTAGTATCAATCACTAGTTCAAGACCAAAACCTGAAAGCATAGCAATAACTTCTCTCTAGCTACGCAGCTTTTCTTTCAGCATATGCAGTTTCAGAACTGGTTAAAGAGGAAGGTGCTGCAGAATTAATCTTCATCTTCAGATTAACTTTTTTGGTTTCAGTACTGCATTTGATTAGACCTCAAATGATTTTCATTCTTGAAGAACATTCTTGCAGAGGAGTCGGTTGGCAAGATCAGTATCTTGGAGTAATTCAAACCAGTATACTACATCTTCTGTTGCGTCCTTCAGATTTTTTTCCAAAAGCCCCACGTAGCATTCATACATAAGCAATCACAAACCCATTTTCTCTTCCTTTTTGATATAGGTAATAGCAGTCTCAATGTGGTGGCTTGTTCACTACTAAGAATTTTTTTAAAATTGTTGACTTAGAGTAGTTTGCCTTTCAGTATTTCGGAAGCTGTCCAGTTCTCGCAGCTTGAGCGCATGGAACTTTTGATTTATTTCTATGCCTCAGCATGCTGATTAAGCCCGAAACTTACTTAGTTTTTGTACATAGAAATAAAGAAGATGCATTATCTGCGCCTAATAAACTCCAGACTTAAGGATGCAGTGATTAAAACAACAAAAGTGAAAAAATTCATAAAATTCCGTAAACAAGCTTATCTTTTGCATCTTCATTTTGCTAGCTAGCTTCACTTCTTCAAATGAAGTGCTCCTACTTCAGATTATTCTTTTCTTTTTTTTTTTTTTAAATCAAAGGAAATAGCGACATCTGTTTCAGCTGTAAAGAAACTGATGCTGGGGCAGTGCCTCAACTTACCTGAGGGCTTACATGTTTACATGGTACAGACATGCCTAAGAGATATTCTGAGTAATACTGCTCTTGAGCTCTAAGCGGTCTGGCAGCTTTGGCTTGAATGTAGTGCTGTGCCAATACAAGTAAATACTGTGCTGCATGAATGTACCAGGTCTGCTCAGTGCTGGCTTGGGGGCTGTTCCTGTGGCTTTATGCACCACTTCGTGGCATGACGTTAAAAATTCAGGCGGTACTTAATTGATTTTTAAGATTATTTGAATAGGCTGTTTAGTCTATTGTAATATAGTGGGTTAAATGTAATTTTTCTTAAACTTACTACACTTAGAACTAGACTTCTAATTAAAACAGTAAGTTTTATTGAAGTTACTGCTGTTTAGTGTGGTGTACTTGCTCTCCCACCTCTTGAATGGAAAATGCATCATTGTGTTTTGCAGAAGTGGATTAAAACTGAAAGGTTTTAAAAGCAAGAATGCTTTAAAGTAACCTTTTTGGGGGGTGGAATATAGAAGAAGGCTTGGGAATTTGCTGTGTTGAAAACAAATTCTTGAGCAAGAGTGAAACAGATTCATTTTCCTACTTATTTACAGAACATTGAATTTCTTGGACTATACTTGGATATACAAAACTGCTATGCAAGAGGCTGGCTAAGAGGATTTAATTCAACTCATGCAATCAAATGCTGCATCTGCTTTGTTCTAGGGAACAACAAAATTATATGAAACACTTAAAAGATCTCTAACCATTAGAGGTGTACCAGGGTTATGTTTTTTCAGGTAATCAACTGAAAACTACCTGTGTTCAGAGCCTGGATCTGTTTTCATTAGAACTGTGATTTCTCTTTTCATACCGATGGATAGCAAAAGAAAAACGATGGTCAGTGCACAGTGATGAAGTAGCGCATTGGTAATCATTGACAGTACAATGGTTCTTCTGGAAAGATCAACTAGTTGGTGCAGTAGGGAAACTAGTAGTTTGATTCTGCAGGGGGCAGGAAAGGAGTCATCCATCAAAGCCAAAACTGATGTGTATTTTTGAGGAGTGAAGTAGATCACGTATTTCTTCCTCTTAGGCTGATGGATTGGTTGCCCCTACACTTGTGTTGTGCAGGAAGTCATGCCTCCTTTTCTGTGACTAGATGTTAATAGTGCAATTTCCTGTTAACTAGAAGTGGAGAGACTGGCAAAGGAAGCTTGTGGTTTTGTGGTGGTGGTTTTTGTTTGTTTGTTTGTTTTTGTAGTGGTGTCAGACCGTGTTGAGTATTCCTTGACAGAAAGGCCTGACTTTGCATACAGTATTTCTGGGAGTGCAGAATGTGAGCAGTGTGGGTCTGCCATGGGGCAGTCACACTGCAGAGCTGCTGAACAGAGGTCTTCTCTCATTTTTCTCTTAATTCTCCAAATCAGCTTGCCCAGAGTATTCGTATCATGCTGTACTTAGAGGGGTGCATGAATCAAGACGTGAACGTGTAGAGACTTTTCTTTATCTTGATGCTTTTGCAAAATGCTCTTGTTCTTTGTGTTTGATACAGAGGAAAAAAAATACTTACTGCATTTCAGATAGGATACTGCCCTTGCATATCTGCAGATGTCAACAAAACTTTGCTACCATGTCATGTGTAAAAACTGCTTGAAAGGATTGCATCTGGTCACACCATACTGGCTGTAGGCTTTCAAATCTCTGACTTTGCATGACTGTCTGGACTTAAGTGCTTACCTCTACAATTTTTTCTTCTGTAAGTGTATCTAGTCCTTGTCTGTTAGGAATGCAAAGATTTGAATCTGAACTTCCTATTCTGATATCAGTGACAACTGGATCAAATGGCATTGACACTATCACCCTTTCCAGAGGCACTGATTGGTAATCTGCCTTGAGAGAGACTTTATTTCAATGTGGTGCTTAGGAAAGCATTGAAATTTTTTGCTTGTAAAGCATTGAAAACTCAAAATTCGTGGTCATGCAGTAGAGAAAGCAGATAGAGGATGGGATGAGACCACACTTGGAATATTATGCAATGCTCTAATGCCTGGATTACTTAAGTGACGTGACAGGTTAGTGGCTGTGGAATACTGCTATGAAAATCAAGTTCATCAGGATCACTCAACGATCAGGTTGTGTCTGTTTTCACCAATTAAGAGGACTCTCAAGTATGGGCAGTTTTGCTGTTGCTTCATTGCTCAGTTGATTCCAGACCTTTTCCTTCAAGCGCAAAGTCTACCAGACTACAATTTGTATCCATCCCGTGTTAGGAGCGGAGGATCGTAATCACCTCCTTAAAGAGAAAAGTCTGTAGCCTTTGTGTGGTTAGTAAGCTTAGAGATCAGTCAAAAAAATTGTATGTAGGTAAGACTTTATGTAGTAGTGAGCTTTATAAACAAGGCTCCTATCTATCCTTTGTAAGGATATGTGTATATAGATAGGAAATATGCCACCTTGCAAGGATAATGATTTACTCCTAAGCTGAAATTAATTGCCTGAGTAAGTTTCTTGATTAACAGTCTTGCTAGCCTGGTTAATACACCATACTACTTGTGAGACCTGGGAGGAAGAATAGATGATTCTCTATCCCTTTAAAAGAATTAAAGTAAAAATGGCTTTTAAAACCAGAATATATCTATGTATACATGCACACACACAAGAAAAAGTGTTGCTTAATGTTTCTCCGTTAAAGCAGTATTGAGTTGCAAGACACTGAAATAGAAGCTGATGGCAGAGATGTAGCTGGCTAGTTCTTCAGCTGTTAATTGTAACTATAAATTTCTTCTGTTTAAAATTGTTCTGCTGTAATCAAAGTACAACAGACTTTTAATTTCAGCTTAAGATAACGCTAACATTCTGTGTTTGATGCAATCTCTTTTAAAATCTCTGGAAGTAAACGTGTAATTGTAGAGAACATAATATAGCCAAAGCACTTAAGTTTTGGTCTCTTGGCTGCAAACCTGAAAAGGATTTCCTTTGATTGAGGTGAGTAACCAATGGTTGAGGCTGTTCATGTTTGATTCCAAGGAATCCTGAGTTTTAAGAACAGATCATGTTATATTTGGGTAATTTATCTCCTGTTGCTGTAGGTAACACCTGGGTGCCATTTAATGGGTTAGTAGGCTTTTTTTAGGTTATAACTGTAAAGGTACTAGAACCACAGTATAGTAGCAACATTTTACATATGCTTTAAACAAGGAGTGGGAATTAGAAGTTCCGTTAGCAAATTTGCTAGAATTTATTCGTGATTTAAAACCAAGCAGTGAAGTACCTAATAAGACTGCTGACTCTTCTGAACTGCCACCAACAGCTAGTCATTGCACAATGGCTAGCAATGTTCTCTGAAAGTGTGTGTTTTGAATTTATTTTTTAAAGAAAATGCTAAGAAAGTGTTTAGGCAGACTGAGATGTGTTGAACATGTCTTCTACCGTGTTTTCTTTTGTATGTGCTATCTGACGGGTTTTTCCCACTGGTAGCAATACTGATCACTCAAGCTTCCCATCTATCTCCTGAAAAACCTGAACACCTGAATGTGTTTTGCTAACTTGACAAACCTGTTTCTAACTAACGAATTATCAGGAATTTGTAAACCGTTCTGGGTGTCTGTGGAAGCTACTTGCTAGGAGTAGCAATCTTTAAGTGAAAGGTAACTGTTCTCTTGGATTACTACTCTGTTTGAAGTACCAGATGATCAGACATTACATCTGTTGGTAAAATGTAAATTAGTGAAGTAATTAAGGTGTGGAAAGTGGTAACCTACTGTCAGTTTTAGAATTTGCACTTTCACTGCTCTTTCATTGGAATGAGGGCTGTTATGAACCATTAATTGAGAGGTGGGCACACTAGTTCTTTATTTCCATACGAACTCATGGTAACCTTGTCTGCATCCCTATCACAGCAGAGGTCTAGTGGGGAAGAACTAGAACTGCATGCAGCATTTAAAGTTGAGGTGTACTAAAGATTTAATTTTTTCTTGATTTACTCACTATGGAATTATTTTTCTGGTTTTACAGTCTTTTCTGTGTAACAAGGTGATAGTTTTCTGAAAGTATTTAGGGCAGGCCAGAAAAAGAGTTCTTTGAAGGGAAGTGAGAGATGTACACAGCATCTGTTTTTTTCCCTTCTTACTTTACTTTCATTGGGGTTGAGTTTCAGTTTTGTTAGTTTCCGGTTCCCAGGTCTAACAAGATTCTTCTGCGTTATTTGATAGGTCTGAATGGGAAATTGCCTTTTTTAGTCAGGTTTGGGTATTGATATTTACTGTATAGTTCTGGGGTTTTAATGGTAGGGAGGCTTAGGTAAATTAATTTGGGCATAAATGAAAGCAGTGAGGATATCCAACAAAGCTTTAGGGTTAGCACTTCTGAAATAGATCAGTATGGAGAAGAAAATAGCTGTTTGTCAACAACAGTACTGCTAGTATTACTGATTTACAAAATAGACTGTCTGTGCCAGTACTGGTTGTTAAGACAGTGTTATGTAGAGTAAGATACTGTAGAAGTAATTACCTACAGTACTATCTCCCTATTAGATCTGTTCATTTCCCTTAGAAGAAACACTTAACTGGCAGAGATGTTTTTCAAACCTAGTATTAAAAACTCGCTATATTTGTTTTTGGTCTACAGTGCAAAGTTAACAATGGTATCTTAACCGTTTTGAACAGTGATTGGTTGAAAAAATGGTGACAAGCAATAGTCGGTGTCACCAGATCGAGTCAAGGACTGGTGAGAACTTATTTTTCCTCTTGCATATTTAAGTACTGAAATACCTTGTGTTGTCACTCAGGCAATCAAATTTGAGACTCTTCTTGATAAAGTGTTAATCCCAGGACCCTCTTATGTCCCTGGACAACAGGATGCTGGGAGCCGTTCCGTAGAAACTTAGACAGGAAACTCAGTGCTCTTTGTTTCTTTCACCACTAGCTAGACAAAAGCATTAAAACATAAAAACAGCTAATCAAAGACCCTTAGGCACAAACTGGGAATTTTATGACTGCAGATGTTAGCATGCTGCAAAAGCAGTGTTTAAAGAACAGTTGTGTTTGATATGGTTTAGTGTCCTACAGTCAGCATGTAGTAGCTGGCTTGTTCTTTGGTAGTACAGTATCACACTTAAATATATTTATACCAGTACAATTTTTTTGCAAAAGTTGTCACTGTTGCATCAGAGGTAAACACCTACACCAGCAGGATTATTCTGTGCAGTTATTCTATGCATACAATACCTCTAGCACGTTTTAAACGTTTTATTGAGATCATTAGAAATGGTACAGGTGAGGTGGAAAGAAGAATCTGGAAGTTTATTCCAGAAGGCAAAGTGGAAGGCTTGCTCACCCAAGAAAAGGTTTGTAGTCTTTAAAAATCGTGAGAAGTGTTAGCATCTTCTGGGACAAAATGTTTAGAGGTTCTGCTGCTGTTTGATAACTTTCTTTGTGTTTGAATTAGAAAAGCAAAACCAAAACTTTTCTTCCATGTATGTTTTGAGCTTTGTTAACTCTGAATATCTTCTGTACTGTAAAGTTTTGGACTTGAGTAGCTGTAGTCTTAACTGTGTGCAGCTATAAGGTTGGGCTATTTAGGAGTATGATCTCTACAAGTAATGATTCTTCCACTGTTGAGACAGCTGATGTGCTGCATCTGGATCAGTACAATTTACTGATTGCTTCCTTCCATAAAAAAGAATTTCTTAAAAATGGCGACGCTTATAAAGTTAACCTTTTGGAGGTGGAGACAAGAAATTGTTATGGTAAGGTGTAGTAAACAGCTTGGCAGTAATGCTGGAAGCTGCAGTGAAGGAGTGCAGAAGATGTGTGCAAGTCTCTTGCAACTTGTGAAGAAAGGTTCCACTGTCCATGATGATTGCTGCAAACATCTCTAACCCAAAGCTCCTAGCAGGTAAAAGCATGATCCCGTTGTTGAGGCTTCGGCTGTAGCTGGTGAGGACAGAGCCCCATTGGTGTACAGAACTGTTCTGTCGGTACCTCTGTTGGTAAAAGATGGTTTTTGGGCAGCTTCCCTTGTTTCCTGTCCTCAGTGAGCATATTAAATGTTGAGAGCACCATGCTCAGTATCAGAATATCTTAAGTAAAAGCAGTTTTAAATGTAAGCAGCTGTTCTCTTGATTAAATGTGGTGGAAAGCCATTTTTTATGTTTACTTGAAAAAATTGGAGCTTGAAAAGACGAGGCTCTTGATTTTCTTTAGCATTTTGATATTAGGATTTGCTATTTAAACCAGCTTCAGTACTGTATTCTACTAGGACAAGAAAAAGCTACTGTTGTGAAGCCTTGCTAAGGAATATGTGTGAGGAGAAGCCCATACTGTATGGCATTGCTAAACCCCTAACTGTTCAAACATGAGAGGTGGAAAAAGAGCTCTAATGTCAGGTGCTTCTTTGGCCTTGTCTCTGCACAAGAGTAATTTCAAGAAGAAGGATTAGCTAAAGGAGTTCATTACTGCTTGGGACATGGCAGATCGGGCACACTGCAAAGAAAGTGGTCTGCCTGAAGGAGTAGCATGTAGTCTTAGATACAAACTTGCTGATTGTCCTGTTCTTTACATGGGGCTTCCATGTTGTAGTACTTGAAAAGAAGCAAGAGTTGGTGTGTGTTCTGGTCCTGCCTCGTATAGTTCAACATAGCCTAAGTATGTTGCCTTTAAGATGAGATCTAGATAAGTTTACCACAGATAAGTGTGCTGCATGACATACACCACTGTCAAGAACTCTCAGTACAACTAAATAGCAATTTTTACCAATGAGAAACTTTTCTGTGCGCCAGTGTATTTCAAGCTGTGTGTGAAAAATCTCAGATCTCTTCTGGCTAACAAGTCTTTTCTCATTACTAATCCACTTCTAATAAATGTGGAGGCTATTCACAATTGGCACAAATAACTTACTGTTATGATGTAGTACTGGAAACAAAATAGTAGATTATCTATACTTTTCAGTGCACTGTGATACAGCATTGGAAGTTTCTGTATAGGAACAGAATTTAAGTGTTTCTTGGCTAAATTCCTGTCAGTGTATGATAGAATTGTCAATGTGTAAATATATCTTATTTTTCCATAAGCAGTTCAAGTGAACACCATAACTCTTGAGTGTTCTTTGGGCTGATGAGATAAAAGACACTGTTTTGATTAAAAAGATGTATTAATAAGCATTTCTGGTCTGAAATGCTAAAAACTTCTATTTTCTTTCCCCTGTTGTTACACCCCCTCCAAATCCACAGTGTGTTAGTGTTTTTTACTGTTTGTGAAGATCTTGTCGTACATGTATGGCTGTTCTAAAATAGTGCTAGTGTGTTCATTTCCATTCAGTATGTGACTTGAGTAGAAGCGTTGTTTCCCCATGAGCACAAGCATGAATAATACTATGCCTGCTTTATTTACAGCTGAGACCACAGTGGTGGTTTCTTAATCTCGCATTGAAGAGCTGAACTTGGAGCCTTGTGGAGTGGAATTCTTTTGTGCCCACACTCTCAGGCACCCACTAGCACTGATAACCAGCAATAACCTTCCAGTTATTACATTTTGCGTGTGCTTCAAAATATTTTCCTAAGAAATATTGCATAGTGTGGAGAGACAAGGCATGCAGAACAAAACTTTTTTTGTGTTCATAGTGTGCATATCTTGAAGCTGATCTGGTAACTGATAACTGCAAATACCGGTTGCGAGCCATTATCTCCTTCCCAGAATACAACAGGCTGAGCTATGGGCTTGTTTAGGCACTGTAGTAAACTGCGTAGCTATCGCATGATGGTTGAGGTTGGAAGTGACCTCTGGAGGTCATCTTGTCAGTGTGTGCAGGTTCTACCAATACCTGGCTAGCCATGGTCGTATGCTGAAGTATATAATTGTCTCTTAAACTAGATACTAGAATATTCTCCACCTTCTCTTAAAACCTAAAAGTGGAGTAAACGAATGCTTCTAGTTTGTTAAAAAAAAATGTTGTGACTCAGTATTACAGCATGAATTACTTTAGTCACGCATAATGTTTAAGTATTTTAAGACATGAAGATAGAAATTTCTTGTAGCCCTTCCTTGATCCTTCCTGAACAGTCTTTTCAATGAACAATTTTATTGTTTTTCATTGGCGTATGATGTGCCTTTTTGTAATACTGGAAGATGTTATCAAATTTTGGCAGTTTTCTTGGCCAAAACATAAAAACTGCTTAGATAATAAATGTGACTGTTGTTCTTACCACCCTAAATGGATCACGCGCCACTTCTTGCTTGCTTTGGTTTGAGTGCCTGAATACAAATAATCACCAAATCAATAGATTCATTGGTCAGAGGCTGTGCAAATCTCCCAAGAAGTTACAGCCATTTGTTCTTTTCTATCAAGAGGAGCTGCAGTTCATCAAACCAGATAATTTCTCTTTTTTAATCCCTTCTGGAGACCGGAAAACCTGCTATTTAAGAAAGCTATCTGTTAAAGGTAATGATCTGCAAACTGATAATGGTTCTGCCTACTGGTGGAAAGCTTATGCCATACAGGATTTCCAGATGTGTTGCAGGTGCACCTGTTTTTATGAGAATTTCATAATACAAAGTTAGTGGGAGAAGCACTGACATGAATCTGTGCTAATGACCCTTGAATAAGATTGACATAATCTGGTTTTTCTTTTTTTCATCTGTTTGTATGTTTACTACTGATTGTAAGGGAATATGTATGACACAATTCATAAGTTACCGTTCTATAAATATTTCCTCTGGACTCTCTGCTGACAGCATATTTGGTATTAATGCATCAAGAGAAGGAGGAGTTTAATCAAGTATCTCACATTAAACTTTCTTACTGTGTCCCTTCATCACGGACCATACTTCTTGAAAGCATAATTTTGCTATTACGCTATTTTGTGTATTATTTAGCGAATGGGATTTTTGCCTTTTACCTCATTGGGAGTGAACCTCTAATTGCTTAAATGTTTTGTAAGCCCTCTGGGATGCAGGCTGCTTCACAAATACTGCTTGAGCTAGTCTGCTGAATAGTATTCTCTGAATGGTATTCAGGGTCTTTTTAGTATATTCATTCTTTATACTTGTTGCCTTGGATAACTAACATACTTTGGTTAGAGTGCTTCCTGCAGATTTCTTACAGCAAGCATAGGAAATATTTGAGTTTAAATGTTTAGGTGTTTGCCTGGCTTGGCAAAACAAAGCTGCCTCTTGCAAGCATGCAATAAGTATACATATATTTTTAATATATATCGAACAGTTAAGATTTCTACATTATAAGGCTGAGAGCTGAATTGTAAAGAAAAGCTACAAGTTGGTCTTTGTCCATGGGACTGATGTTTTCTGCATCTCTCATCCTTCCCTTTTAGAGAGGGACAGTGTGTGGGAAGAGACTTCACTTCCTTCCTTCTCCTTGAAATGCCACTCTCCTACCCTCCTTTCTAGCAGCATCGCCTTACAGTGAACAGTAGAATAGTTTGCAGGGAAGTGAATAATTTATTTCCTGAAAAATTCATCAAACAACAGCTAAGTCGAAACTACAGGAAATGCTATAGCTGAGAGTAGTAACTTATGGCAGAACAGTGTACGCTTTCAGATTAAGAAAGAAAACTTCCTGTGCTGTAGAGGTCACTGCATTTGAAATCTTGTAGCTTTTCTCTGAAAGACCAGACATTTGTTTCTTAGGGCTGTCAAACAGATTCTTCAAAATATTTATTACTGTGACTGCTAACAATTTGCTCTAACTGAAGCAGAATACCGAAGTCATCTGTGTAAGTTTGGTTTATATTCTTTGAAGACTGTGAATATGCCTCATACAAGGATCATAAGGGAAAAGCATAAAACTTCTGCTGTGTCATTGTTTAACTTTTCTGTTTGCACAAGTAGACACATTTTTTTACAATGTGAGTATCAAATACCTCTCTACTCTGTTAATCACATAGAAGATAAACTTTTTTTTTTCCCCAAGGAACCATTTGAAGATGGGTATGCAAATGGTGAAGAAGGCACACCAGCTGGGGATGCAGCTGCCACTTATGCACCTGATAGCAAAGGGGTGGTCAAGTTTGGCTGGATAAAAGGTGTATTGGTAAGTTTGATGCATTGTACTTCAGTTTCTTACAGGTATGATCTTTCTAATAACCTTCTGTTTTGAGAGGGATTGTGATAGTCCTGTATAAAGGAAAGATTATGGGTATGAGATGTGGAAAAATGTCCTAGTTTTAGGAAGGGTTGCTCTTGTTATGAATTATAAGGAAGTAAGTACTTCAGGATTTAAGGGATCATGGTTTCTTAGCTCAGGTTTTATAGTTTTGAAATTGCATAATTTCAAAGAGGAAAGAGATTATGTAAATATACAGAAACTACATATAGATTGTAAGGGACAAAGACAAATGCAGATGGAGAGAATAGACAATGTGTGTTCACTTTGGATCTATGAAGTTTTGGACTAAAGTGTTAGAAAACTTAATTTTTATTTTTCAGAGAAGTAATCAATACTGTGTTGGGGAGAGTACCTACCTGTATATGGCAAAAGTTGACCTGGATTAAGTATTTAAATTTTGTTGAACCTGTTACAAGAAGTCGTGTTCTCCTAAGTTGTGAAAGTCTTAACACTAAATACAACATAGTTGTCATGGAAAAAAATGAGTCTGTCCCAATTTGGAGTAGTGAAAAATTAAGGATGACATGGGGAAATTTTATTATAAGTACATATTAACGTATTTTTATTACTTTGGCAAAGAGAAACAGTTACTAATACATACTCTCCAAAGCTGTAAGAATTTATTGTGTTGCCTGCAAATGAAATAATTGGATAAAACATGTTGAACTTGAGCATTCAGAATACCTAACTTCAGCTCAGCAAGCTTCACTGTGTATTAGCAGCTTCCTTTCAAGTCTTGAACTAGCCACACTCTCTACCTTGGGAGAAGGACCGTGCCTGTGGTAGCCATGAAAAGGGTATTACAGACTTCTATTGACGTACCCCAACGAAGGACAGAGTTGTTAATTTTAAAGCAGGTGTGAAGCTGACTTTGAAATTCTCGGAACCCAGATCCTGTATTGGACTGTTTTTCTAAGCAGCAATTCCAAGTATTAAAGAGTTACGAGATAAATGTTGCTGACAGTTTTGTTTCGAAGTCTGCTTAAAAGTTTCAAGGAGGATGAACTCCTTTTCAGTGATTTGAATGGTGCCGTTAGTGTTTCCTAGTAGGCATGAACTCCCTGGGTGAGTATTTCCAGCTTGGGTAATTTACATTTTGCAAAAGACTTTTTAAATCTCTGAAAACTTTCTGATATCATACACTTTAGGTAGGAGAGAGATCTGACCTGCTGTTAGCTTTCTGTCTAAATGCTGTACAGTGCAAACTCTGTTGAGAACTAAGAGTTTAAAATACAGGGGTAAAAAAATGAAAACCACCACTCCCTGCCCCTATGCAGCTATATTATAAGATACAAAAGTTCTAGGACTGGGACATTGTGGAATTTCTTTGTATTTTAAAAAATAATACATTATTTCGTAGGATATTGTTTTAGTGCATTTTTGGGGGAGATTTGTGGGAGATCTCTAACTGGGGTTGCAGATCTCACAATCATTGTAGACCTCACAATCTCATTTTTAGTCATGTATCCAGTAGTATAAATTTTGGTTCCTAAGGGTTGGAGTCTAAGTTATTTATTTTTATTGTTTGGTCAAGACAAGCTGCAAGTGTCAGATATTGAAGTACCATAACTATCCAAGTTCAAGGTAGTAAATTCTAAATCATATTTAGGTTTCCTTTTATTTTTTTCAGTCGAATCTTAATTTGTCCAATTAAAAAATCTATTCTTGTGAAATAATTTGAAAAGTGGTGAGAAAAGACTGCAAGATAATTTTGACAACATTAAAAACTGAAATGAAGAATTACTGGAAATGACTGCAGATATAAGACCTAACCTATGTAAAATTTCTGTTCTATCTTAGGTACGATGTATGTTAAATATTTGGGGTGTGATGCTCTTCATCAGACTATCATGGATTGTAGGACAAGCTGGGATAGGTACGTGTACTAATGCTAGGATTTAATTTATATGACTTTTAAATGTGATCGAAAAGAGGTGTTGATCCTGAGCTTGCACTTCAAACAGGGGTAGAAAATGACCTTAGTATTACCAGTTTTTAAGGTAATTTACCATTACAAAAATGTTAAGCAGTATGAAGTTACTTAGACATTTTCATTTAGCTGTAAGGTATGTAATTTAAAATTGACATTTGTAAGTCTTCAGTGAACTGTAGAGATAAGCTTTTGATCTGATTATTAAAATGCATGTAGACTGTGTAGTATATGAACAATTTTCGTGAAAGGCTTAGCTTAGTATTGGACTGCAGAAAATCTCTCCTCTGCAAAAGACATGTTTCCTTGAAGCTTTAGGATACAGCTTTTACCCTTCTGATTAAAGAGAACATTTATCCAATTTTGTTTGTATCCTGGAAGCTTCTCTGTACAAAAGGGGAGTGAAGAAGCCTTTTGCTTGAATGTGTGGGACCACACACAGTAAATCTGTGTTGTGTTTGCAAGACTAATTCTGTAAAACAAGTTAAGCTGAAGATTTGTCCCCTTTAATACTGGACTTAACACCTTTCTCCCCCTGTCTTTCCAAAAGGTCTGTCTGTCTTGGTTATTGGAATGGCCACTGTTGTGACAACTATTACAGGACTATCTACTTCAGCAATAGCCACAAATGGGTTTGTAAGAGGAGGTAAACGTACTTTCATAAAGAAGCGTACACCTTAAGGATGGAACCTCTAATTTATTTTCCTTCTTTTTTTAGCGTCAGGGAAAAAATAGTATGGATGGAAAGTAAGGGTTGGTTCTCTGAGGAGCAGAGTCTTCTCTATGTTCTGTATTTGACTAAGCAGTCATGTAGTTAATGAAGTCAGTAATCAGCCTACAGATTTGACTTGACTAGTGGCTTGCTTTTCCACTGTGGAAGAAACATTATCTATTCTTAATTTTTGGAATACAAACATTTTTAGAGAGACATAGCCAGGAATGAATAGGGTCTTAATATTCTCCTGCATCTGCACTGGTTGGTTAAGAGTGTGCATGTGTGCTTGTATGTGTTCATGTCCTGAAATAAAAATTACTAATGAAAAAATGCATCCTATAAGAGGATAAGGTAACTCTATATGAGAGCATGCTAAAGCACATATTCTTGTTCCGTCATGATTTTTCAATACACAAAAGAAATTCTCCAAACTTTTGATTATCTCCAGATTTCCTGAGGGTGATGGTTTTTGTTCTCTTTCTTGGTTTGTGTGCTATTGTCAGCAATTCTACAGAATAGTTTTGTGTTTGATGCCTTTGACATGCTCAAACTGCTTCATGATATTACAAGACTGCTACTAGTAGAAAATGTGGTGGAATTAAAATAGAAGCTCATAAAATTCTCTTGATTAAAGTGCAGAGAAAAACCTCACTGTCACATCCCATTGGGTCTTCTTACTTTGTGTCAGCTATGAATCTTAGCATTATGTCAAGCTTAGTTTCTAAATGCACTTTCTTTTTAAAATTGCGTTATACGTATAGATTTTTCCTATTCTTATGAGAGCCATATTTTTTTTTTTTGGAACTATTACTTGCAAAGTAATAGTTCATTAGGAAATTTGAAGTGCTGAATGGGAAGAACTGTAGAATAAAATCACAGTTGTTCTTATGAAAATCTTATATTACAGCGATATTTTTCTTACGTTAACATTCTTGCAAAATATGTCAAAGCTGGGTACCTACATAGGTTTTGCACAGGAACTGTAAGGCAGTGAAATTAAGGATTTCCTGTTGCGGATTTTTAATGTGCACTCAATTACTTCAGACTGGAGCTGGAAGATTTTGTTACTGCTAGAAAGCTTAGCCTTAAACTGGAGGAATGTGCCTTTGGTAGATTTTGAAAATTTTCCTCTTCTTTAATGCTGTAGATACTCAGTTTTCTGTTTGTTTCGTATTGTGATTGAGATGTCGTATTGGTCAAGTTCAAAACACAAAGAATAGGTTCTGAAAAATAGAGTGGCCATGTGACTGTTTTGAGAGTCGCATTCGAGGGCAGAAAATTCCCGTAACAACAGAGCCTTAAGAGACACGTCATGGAGGTTTGGAACTTCGGTGGATTTATTACAGTCTACTTGGCCAGTTTCTTGAGCTATAGGTAATGAAAATGTGTAATAGTAGAACTATGCACAAATGCTTAGAGTAGTTTGAAATAAAAGCCCATTAATCCTGCTGCTTGTGTTTTACAGTTTGTTTTTAACCATAGAACTAGTTACATAGCTGAATACTATGGTGTGGTGCAAAAGTCAGGTGATTGTTTCCAGCTCGTGTCTTTTCATTAAAACTTGAAATGTGTGTCTGAAACTTCAGCATGCGTGTCCCTAAAATACTGAGTTTTGGGTTATGTTCTCATACATCAGGGAAGATGCAAGAATAAATAGCGTCTTGTTCATGTACACTTTAAATTGCTGATGACTGTCTATTCTTAGGCTTTTTCACGTAGTGGGGTTTTTTGTCTTTTCTTTTTTTCTTTCAGGAGGAGCATATTACTTAATTTCCAGAAGTCTGGGGCCAGAGTTTGGTGGTGCCATAGGTCTGATTTTTGCATTTGCCAATGCTGTTGCAGTAGCAATGTATGTTGTTGGCTTTGGAGAGACAGTTGTGGAGCTACTTAAGGTATATGGATGTTAGTGATTATATTGCTTACACAGTCCTTTATGCAACTTTGAGCTGTCATTTAATCGTAGAATCATAGAATGGTTTGGGTTGGAAGGGATCTTTAAAGGCCATCTAGCCCAATCTCCCTGCGATGTGCAGGGACATTGTTAGCTAGGTCAGGTTGCTTCAGAGCCCCGTCCAACCTGGCCTTCAATGCTTCAAGGAATGGGGCCTCCACTACCTCTCTGGGCAACCTGTGCCCGTGTTTCGCTACCCTCATTGTAAAAAATTTCTTCCTTATGTCTAGTCTACATCTACCCTCCTTTAGTTTAGAACCATTACCCCTTGTCCTGTCTCTACAAGCCCTATTAGAAAGCCTGTCGCCATCTTTCTTACAAGCCTCCTTTAAGTATTGAAAGGCTGCTATAAGGTGTTTGTGGAGCCTTCTCTTCTCCGGGCTGAACGACCCAAACTATCTCTGTCTTTGTTCATGGAGAGGTGTTCCACACTCTGATCATTTGTGTGGCCCTCCTCTGGGCTCCAGAGCTGGACACAGGACTCCATGTGAGGTCTCACCAGAGGAGAGTAGAGGGGCAGAATCACCTCCTTCAACCTGCTGGCCACCCTTCTCTTGATGCAGCCCAGGATACGGTTGGCCTTCTGGGCTGCGAGCACATGTTGTTGGCTCATGTCCAGCTTTTCATCCATCAGTACCCCCCAAGTCCTTCTCTGCAGGACTGCTCTCAATCCCTTCATCCCCCAGGCTGTATTGACACTGGGGGTTGCCCTGACCAGTGCAAAGACATGGAATGAGATACAAGGTGATTGCTGATACATAGGTAAAATACTACTGTAATTCAGTAACTTTTTGCTAAAAAGCAAATTATCATTGGTGTCAAGTGGAAACTTCCCACACTGCGTATCTCCCTGAAAAAAAGATGTATAATTTGTGGTAAAGTCCAAGCTCGCTGTTGAGGAGAAGGGTGGCGCTACAGATACGCGACACAGAACCATAAGTTGTTAATGTTGAGATTATTATTAGTGAACTGTTTCTTAAAAATGGCTATCACTTACATTAAGCTTGTTTTCAAAGGAGTTCTGTTGATTAAAAACAGTTCCTGAAGTTAAACACAACCAGGTATTATTTGTCAGTTGGAGGACAGGAAGTTCTCTCTGGGGATGGGCTATGATTAGGAATGATCGTTTCTGTTTAGAATATTCAGTGATTTAAAACAAGGCAAAAGCCAAATTACTTGTGTACATACAGGGAATTTAAAATGAATAAATTTGTGGTATAGAGGTTAACTATAGTCAATAAAATGCTGTTCTGCAGTAGGGAAGATAAGTACTTGTTAAAGTATATGACTATTTTTTTGTTTGTTTTGTTAGGAAAATGGAACATTGATGGTTGATGAAATGAATGATATCAGAATCATAGGGGCTATAACAGTGGTTATATTGCTGGGTATTTCTGTTGCTGGAATGGAATGGGAAGCAAAAGTAAGGAACTACCTTTTCTTTTATTCTCTGCTTCATAATTTTGATACCATTTTCTACCTCAGCTGTTTAATTTATTTTTAATAGATTTAGTGCACTCAGTATTGCATGCCTGGTATGTTAGAATTAAGTCAGTGGGCAGTTTTTATGTAATAGCTCTTTGTTTAGCACTAGCATGTGAAGGTCTGGACAGCATTTCAGACCTTGGACCACTTTGCTCCACTGGAAGTTTAAGCGTTAATGAGAACCCAAAAACCAGCATAATATACTGCTACTGGTGCTGTCAAGTAGGTCAACAGTATTACCCTCTTCTGGGCAACTACAGCAGAACAAGAAAAGGCAAGTGCATTAGCATGATAATTTTCCCTCCCTGGGAACTTCAGATGAGCTCTGTAGTTGGGAAATACTAGTCTGGAGCTGAAGCCAATCTGAAGTTGTGCAGTTTTTGCTAACTCAAAACCGGTGTTCTTACCTTCCCTTCTGCTCTCTTCAGGTTTTGTTTTCACTTGGAAACATCCAGACAGTGTGATACAGTCACTAGGTCCAGCATTGGGGAGGGTTGTGAACATTGGTGAAGATGAACGTGTAGTAGGGGGAACCTACTTTTTTCATGTTGTTGTGGCTGCACGGTCTTCATTCAGCTCTGACTGTGGGAACTTAGTACAGAGGTTGCCTTATTAGCTTTCTGCTCTGCATTACTAGGCAGTGTAGCTTGCTCACTGTTTCCTGCACCTGATCCTGCACAGGCTTTTTCTGAATATCAGTCCATAGTGTACTCAAAATTAATTAAGATGACCCTCACTTGGTCTCCCTTTGCATTTGATACTTGGTTCACAATAGCTCCTATTTTCTGCAGTGAGAGGCAACTAAAGGAGCTTCTTCGTGTAAGTGTTACGACAGTTTTTTTATGCTCCTGCATCAGGATGATGATGATACTCGTAATGGAAAGGAGAGGGTTTTTTCTTACTGCTTCCAGCCCTAGAAATACAGAAGGTAGAAAAAGGAAGTGAAGATCAAGTACATTACTTGGATCTATCACAGGGAGAAAAGAATCTACAGAAATTGACTTTGGCACGTACTTCTAAAGTGAACAGCACGCTTCTGTAACAATTGGTTACCTTTGTCAGGTAGTCCTTCACTGCCTGTAACTTCAATTTGAAATGGTGTCTTTATGCACCCAACTTTGAACAATACTGTCCTCCTTAATCTCAACTGTTTAGTTTTTCCTTGGAATGAACTAGTTGTTACTGACACTGTGGCCACTGTCTCTTAAAGTCACAAGAAATATCTTGCTTTTGGTCTGTAGCGTGAGCAATTATATAACAATAACTTGCATTGAAATACCAGTGTTGTTTAATGTTTGTAGATAAAACTTGAAGTGTGGTATCACTGGAGTTTCATCCTTGTTAGGAAATAGGTAACTTTCAAAAATCCTGTGCTCAATGCAAAAATCAAGGCCTGTTGGCTTGGTTTATGGATTATGGAAGAAGGCAGGTTGGAGCGATGGTAAGCAACTGAACCTGTCAGACAATCACTTCATGTGGGTTAACATACAGCTTAGCAAAACATGAATACTTCTGTCAATTCAAGCAGCTATGATGTTCTCCTGTGCCCTTCCTAAGACTTACGGAATGCCTTAGAAAATGGGAAGAGGGAAATCTGTAATAATGCCTTTGAAGCAGACGTAAAAGCTAAGAGAGGTTGGGAAGCCTGCTTAAAAAAATGACTTTTCAGAGTTTGTGATCTCTCACCACTCAGCTCCTTCTGTTCAAGTCATAGAAGCCCGTTCTTTGTCTGAGACTTCTGAATAAAAGGACAATATTCAGAAAATGCTCTTAGCTTCAGGGAGAAGCCTAGGTTTGTTACTGGATAAATCCACTTGTGGCAATTGCTCTGTGGTAGCTTCATGTTGAATTCTCTGGGCTTATTGACGACTTCTGTAATCACCAAGCTGCATCCTTACATCTCTCGCTGATTCTCTAGGCTTGGCAAAGGAGAGACGTAAATATGATGCACAAATTGGTTTCTTCAGGTGGTCTTCTGACTCTGCTCCTGGCTGTCATGCTCGGTTCGTTGCTGTACTATCCCTGTTTTCTTGCAAGGCTGTGTCAACTGAAAACTTTGGTTTGTAACAGTCAGCAATGCTGCAGTGCTATTGCATATTAAGTTGTGAAACCTAGGCCTGGAAATAAAGTCAGCCTACGAATAGCTTCCCCTAAGTCACTGGCATATACCTTTTATAAGGAATCAAATAACACAAAAGATAATAGGGAAGTGTGGTTGCTTATTTAAATGTAAAACCCGAACCATCTCTTCAATGCCTAGATTTACCTTTACTCACACTTTTGAGGTGTTGGATGATTTAAAGTACTGCTTGTTCCAAGTGTAGCGTTTATAATGGATTTATTCAACAGTGGCTAAAAATCTAGGTTGTAATGAAAAAAGTCTCAAGGCAACTAGAAATTAACAAGCAGTTGTGGTAGTCTCCAATTTAATTTCATAAATAAGGGCTGAGAACATGAGAATGTAACAAAATAGTCTATTGCATTAAATAGCAAACAAAGGCTGTTTGATTCCTGATGTAATAAAATTCTGAGTAAATATCACATACTAATGTATAAGGCAAAGTATTACGATCACTGTTAGTAAGGCAGTACTCCTAGCACTGGTGTGCATTTAGCTCTTTTGTTGTGAATTTTTTCAATCTACTCAAATCCATTCCTTCTGGAAGGCTTATAGAGAAAATAGTTCTTTTAAGTGTTTTGTCTTTAGAAGTATAACTTTTTAGATGTATGGTAATGACATTCTCTTTTGAATGGACATTAAACTTGAAAATTATTCCTATTTCTTTATTAAAAATCCTGGTACGTGTTCCTTCCGGCTTGGCTTATTTATTTGTTGAAAGCAAACTGAGAAGACTGAGTTGAATTTAGAATCACATAAATATTTACATTTTGGAACACAACATTGAGCTTGAAACTGTGAAAAAAAGCAAGTTCTTCTGTCTGACTGCAATCATTATGTTTCAGGCACAGATAGTCTTACTGGTGATCCTCATACTTGCTATTGGAGACTTCGTCATAGGAACATTTATTCCTTTGGATAGCAAGAAGCCGAAAGGTTTCTTTGGTTATAAAGGTATGTTGGAACAGTTAGTCTTGTAACCACTGTCTTTGACAGCATGCCTTATCTTTGCCTAATTAAGTTAAACATCTAAAATAGCTTATAGTCCTATTTAGCTTTAAGGAACAAAACCGCGGAAGTTCAGAAGAATCAGAAAAAATATCTCTACAGTTATTGGGCCAAAACTTGGTCCTGCCTGCTCAATATTGATTACATTAAATTTTAAAAAGTTGGATGATACTCTAAGTACTTTTTCTGCTTTTAAAGGCTATGTAAGTTCATTATTTTGATTTTTTTTTGAGTCAAAGTGATGAATTATGACTTAAATGTTCTGCTCTTAAGAACATCAGACAGCTGTGACTTTCAGCTCTTCCATGGAGCTAATAATGGCTGGAATGGGCTAATACTCATATAATCATTGAATAGTTTGGGTTATAAGGGAGCTTTAAAGCTCAGCTGGTCCAAGCCCCCTGCAATGAACAGGGACATTTGCAACTAGATCGGGTGGTTGGTGAATACTGTAGCTTCTGTATGAATATTTATAGACTTAAATGTTTTCCTACAGCTGAAATATTTATGGAGAATTTTGGACCAGATTTCCGACAGGAGGAAACTTTCTTTTCTGTATTTGCTATTTTCTTCCCGGCTGCAACTGGCATACTTGCTGGTGCAAATATCTCAGGTGATCTTGCGGTGAGTAGTGAATCGGCAAATACTGTTCATAGACACCGAGTGTACATTTATCTCTGTCATCACTGTCCACTGATATTTTTCTTTCAGGATCCTCAGTCAGCCATACCTAAAGGAACGCTGTTGGCCATCTTAATTACTACATTGGTTTACGTAGGAATTGCAGTATCTGTAGGTAAATAGAGAATGTTTTTAACTTTATCCTTTCACATTCATTCTGAGGATGTGTTTTGAAACAGTTTATGTAATTCGTTAGGTAAAGTCATTATGTAATTGTCTTTTATACATGGGGAAGTAATAGCCAGAGGTTAGTTTTTATTGTTGGAGGTTTGATTTTCAGCTGGTTTTGTAATTTCCTAAAATGAAAGATTTTTCCTAACAGTAGCAGCTGCTTCAGACTAAAGAAGACAAAAGATTTCGTATGGATGTTTCCTCATTTATTGCAGTTAGCTATGTTAAAAGATTTGCAGTTTAGCAGTGGGATAATCCCTGGATTAGAAAAGCACGTTTTCAGAAAATACTCACTGAACAAACATGTATATTGGTTTTGAAGATGATGGTAGTCAGCTATTTATCTGAAATTTATTGTGGGATGATCAAACAGCTCTTTGGTGAGGTTGCATGAGCAGTGATTCCCCAGTAGAGGGAGGAGAGTGAGTAATACCTTCATCTGGCCACTTTCAGAAGTGTTATCATGTTCAGAAATGTTGTCTGTGGCTTGATTTTCATGTGGAAAGAGGAGAAGCAATCATAGACTGATCTGAGTCTTGTATAACCTCTCTTCCCAGTCTTCCACACCCACAGTGGTTTGAAATTCTCTGTAGAAGTTGCCTTAGGGTTTGATGCTCTCTAGATCAGTTTTCCTCTAGAGCACCAATGGTCAACCAGGGCTTTCCCCCCATAAAATAATTCTATTCTAGTAACTTTAAAAACATAAGATAGTAATTGTGTCTCACATATTTTTTGCCTTTGATTGGAGATGTTTTTATTCATATCGCGTAAATTGGTTTCTAGCAGCAGTAATAATTTTTCTTGTATGAAAGACCTTGCCTTATCTTAGCTGTGCTGCCTTTTGAATGAAATTCTCATTTATAAGAGTACCATTGATCTTGCCGCTAATGATACTTCCTTTCCAAAGATACCAGTCTTGCTAGTCTGTCTCTGTTGGCTAACATTGTACTGTAGCGCTGCCAAACAGTTGCTCTGTAGTGATTGTGCCTTATGCAGCATAATGATCTACACTTATTTCCTAATTAGATTGACTGTGTAGACCTCTGCTACCAAATTTGAATACTTTAGAACCTGAACCACATAAGAGCAAAATGCTCATCAGTATTCATTGGTTAATGAAATACTTTGATCATTTTTCAGACATGAAAAACCTCATTTTTCATATTGCAAAAGGAACAGTTTGCAAAACCAACTGAACGTGAAATTGTTTGATGCATCAGAAATGTCCTGCCTTAGTTGCCTCCTGTAACTTACGCTTAGAATACTGCTAGTTAGAAAAGGCCAGTGCTATTGCAGGTCAGAGATTATGACATGAGTGAAATCTAGCTTTTTTTGAGGCATTGGATCAGGACAAATACTTCTATTCCTTTCCCCACACACTATTCCCCACTGTAAGTTTCCAGAGTAGTGATAAGCACGTCATTAAAACCTTGAAGGGGCTAGTCAGTGTCACTGAGTAGTCATGTCTGAAGGAGAAGATGATGTTCTGAATTTAGCTCAGTATTTGCATGCTCTGTAGTAAGAAAGAGGGTTGAGAAACTGAGTGGATAAGGCTTATAAGAGGAAAATTGCTGGTCCTGCTGCTAGAGCTAGGCACCCTATTTCAAAAAGGTGACAGCTGTGACAAGAAGGTGTGGAGTTTAATATTTTAGCAAGGGACTAGTGCGAGTGGCAGGATGAAGAGTGCATAAGCAACTTTGAAATATGTCTTGCAAGAATTTTGGTATCAAAGAACAACATTTATTGCTTTAAAAAGGGAAGCTCAAATAAAACCCCCAAACTTCTGAGTAGGGTTAAGATATGCTTTCTGTACACAGAGAAGTAAAACTAATTAATGAGTCTAGTGGTAGCTGCTTGTAGCACCGGAGAAGGTAAGCACTCTCAGCTGCAGTCTGAAGACTCAGGGTAGTATCTCTGTAATTCTTGCTGGTTGCATGTAGTTGGGAGATAACTTGATACAGATGGTCTGTTAACCTTCTCAGACTTACAGCATGGCAAATCTCTGACCTTGGCAGGAATGTGTTTACAAATACCTATGAAAAGGCAAAATCCTGTTTTTACAGGCAAGAAGACTTAGAGGTTCTTAGGGAAAATGTTGCCAGAATCTTATAATCAAATGAAACTTTTCTGAATGGGGGTTTAATAAAATATCTGGACTGTTGCTTACATCTAAGTATCTTCTGCTGAAAATCGAGCCTGCCCAGCTGGCTTCTGTTCTGTAGGCTCACATTACGTTTTTTCATGGTGTCATTGTCCCTTTCTGTCATACTTTGACTCGGTGTGTGAAAGAGCTGCAAGCCAATTGGATCTGAACTATGAAAAAGGGAATGAGGAAGGGGAGGGCTGTGATAGTGCACTGTAGCTATTTAATGGACTGCTCAACTTAATGGGTCTGCCATTGCAATCTATTACGAACAAAATGTTATCTACAGATAGTTCATCTGGTATGTATATTGTCACATTGATTGTATACTCCTTGAATGGCTGGGGCAAATACTTGCATAGTGGAAGAGAAGAAATTTTTTCTCACACAGAGCTTTTAATTCCATTTAAAATAGAACAATAACACAAAAAAACCAGTCTCCAGCCCCTCCAGATACCCACAAGAAAAGAATAAGGCAGGTGATCAATATAGCAAACTCTAATGAAATTAGGGCTCGGAGCAATCTAAATATGGTATAGGTATTTAGGAATTCATTTTTCCAGTGAAAAAGACAATTTACATAGATAACAGGGGTTGTTATTGGAGAAACTTAAGCTTGCAGCACATCTGTGCCCTCCTTATTTTTCAAGTAAGTAACTTAGCAGTAGCCACATGGTTCTGTTCCCATGGTGGTCTTGTTCAAGTTCTTAGAACAAATTAAGGGAATTCTGTTGGCTACTGCTCTGTAGACTTCCTTCTTCTCTTCCACACTCCTCATTTAATTCCTGTTCCTGGAAATAACCTGCTTGTGTCCAAACAATTTGACTACCTCAACTGTTAAACCTTAGAATGTTAAATAATAGTCTGCTCACGTTTGTTTTGTGCTTCACGAGACAAAAAACCTTGAATTAGAAGACTGGTGGGCTTTTTAGTACTTTTTAATTTTTCTTAGTACTTAAAGGCTGAAATGCTGTGACCTCAGCATTTTCTTGACCAATGGAATTACAAATAATCACAGATAAACTGAAGACAGCATTTTAAGTAATGAACTTAATTATGGAAAATGTGGCAGGAATGGAACTGTGTGACTTGGTTTTTCACCAGGAAACCAACTTAAAATACCAGTCACAAGGAGGTGGCCTATTTAAGTGTTGGGAGATGACTTGCAAGAGGCTTTCATGACAAACTAATTTTTTTGGATGTCTGAGCCATATTGACTGGAAAAGAAATAACTGCAACACAGTGCACACCTCTCTACAGATGCCTGTACATACACTACAAAAATGCATTCCTCTAGGAAAACTGACAAAAAGGCAGACTTTAAAATCAAGTGGTGGTGGATAATATTAACTTTAATTAAAGAGCTATGCAGAAACTCGTAATTCAGAGAAATAGTATGTTGAGCTGAAATTGTGCTGTTAAACTTTTGCAAGTCTATTGACATTGTTTTCCTCTGTGCTAAAACTTTCCTTTTCTTATTAGACTCGGATTTATTCAAAAACTGGAGAACGTCTCAGGCAAGAGAGCAATTAGTTTGCTGGTTTGTATTTGTTCTTCGTAGTGAAGATGTGCTTAATAGTGAAATGTATTAAAAATGTAAATGCCATATTTTAATGTTCTCTCTGAGAATACGCTTACACAGAAAGGGAATTGAGCTCGATACATGTCCTTAAGTTCAGACTCAGTCTGTTAGTGTCTTTTTTTGTGATTGTGTCCACTCTAGGTTCCTGTGTTGTTCGAGATGCCACAGGGAACGTTAATAATACCATTGTCACTGAGCTGACAAACTGCACTACTGCAGCTTGCAAATTAAACTACGATTTCTCATCTTGTCAGACCGGGTGTCAGTATGGGCTGATGAACAATTTCCAGGTAAAAAACTTTCTCATAAATCCGTTTATTGGCTTTTGAGTTTTATTCTTTTTTTTAATTGCATATTAAAAAAAATAATAGTCTAATAATGCCTGTCTCTCTAAATACAAGGTTTTTCTGGAATGATTAAGTGGTACACTCTAGCTAGTATGTGGAAGCACAAGGTAACTATGTTAAAAACTTTTGTAAGTTTATACACCAGTGGTATAAATATTTACTCTTCTTCTGAGTAAACTGCTTAGGCTAGGTGGTGGGACTGCAAGTTTCTATCTTTAGATATCTGAATGTCATCGTTCAGTGATGTGGATAGAAGTACTCATTATTCAATAGTAATGCATATCAATCATAGGTAAGGTCTGTCAGTATCTTGTTCCTTAATTTTTTAAGTTTCTTAGAAAATATGCTGACTTTTTAAGAACGTTTTACATATTTGTTACAGTATCCTCTTTAATGGTAAGAATGTTGTGAATTTTCATAAAACCTGATGTTACTGTAGCTAAAAATCCTCTAGAAGTCATGGGGTAATTCGTAGACTTCAACTTACACTTCACAGGTAATTGATATGTCCATGAACTACCAGTAAGGGTTTGAAAGAAATCAAGGAAAAATTTCTTATTGCTGATTGACTTAAACTTGCTTAGTGGTAGTCCATCTTTGTCCTGCATTTTTCTAATAGCCAGACAAAAAGTTTGCTAGCGATGAAGTTAAAATCCACTAATGGAAAAGGTGTCTGGCTTGTGGGTGTTGGTCAGAAATACATGTGGTGTGTGTACTTCTTACATGTACCACTTACATGTTAGGCTGACAGCCTTACCTGCAAAGCTGGGTGGAAAACCTATTTTGTACATGCTGAAATAAGGTTGCAGTGCAGACCATTCTATTAGAGTAAAACATGTTTTTGTAGTGGAATAACTTGAGTATATGTGTGATGTTACTTCTGTTCTGGTTTAGAATAAGTCTGTATTTAGAAACACTTCAGAATTATTATCATGGGAATAGTAATTCTGCAAAATATGATGACTTCTCCTCATTTGTTTAAGCTTGGAAGAACCCAGTATATCATCAAATGTACAACTGAGAATAGCATAAAGCTGGTTTCCTCTGACTGTATCTTTTTCCTTAAGTCAGAACTTCGGTAACGTTGCTTACCATAAATGTTGCTTGTACGTCTAATAAGTTACTGATGAATGTTTTACTTTATTACTATGTGGTCTAAAGAGTACTTCTGTCTCCCAAATTATTCTTTCTTCTGTGTGTGGAAAAACTGGTGCGCTCTGAATGGACGTCACTTTCAAGGCCGGGGGCTGCACAGAGAATGTACTGCCTCTTATGCCCTTCTTTTTGTTGGGCTTTTGAGAACTTGGTCATGGAGACTGCACAGCATCTCTGGACAACCTGCTGCAGTGCTTAACCACAATCTCTGTGGAATTTTGTTTTTCTAATACCCAGTTGGACTTCCCCTTGCTGTTTGCTTTTTTTTTCTCGTCCTCACAGCTTTTGCTGTGCATCTCTGAGAAGAGTCTGATTCTGTCTTTGCAGATGATGTCAGAAAGAAATAATTTGCATGAGAGGCTGTCTACCTGTCGATAAACTGTTGTCTGTTTTCTGACTGAGCTGCCCTCAGTGTAGTACCTCTAAAGGGTAGCTGCAAGGAGAGATGCTTTTACTAATATGCAAGGTGGGGGCTCCAAGCTTGTATAGCTCTCAAGCTCTTCATACAAGTGTAACTTCTTTCTGTAGATTAAATAACTGAGAACAAATACTTCACAAACATGAATTAATCCCTAAGGTAAGCGAGGACTGTAGTGTTTGTCTCACAGCTTGTAAGCATGCAGGTTCTGAGGTTGAATGTACCAGCTTACTTGTGTGTACAGCCTGATGACTTCATCACTTGGGTACACGTAGAACTGAATACAGCACAGCTGGCAAAGAATTGGTTTGAAGTTAGTGCTTATGCAGCTCAGGTTTTGAATGTGTTTGGGCAGCAAATGGATGACTTCTAGTATGATTTACCTGTGGAAAACTTAGAGGGTGCTAAGAAACTTAAAATAAGAACTGAAAATTAGAACAGCTGGTGAGACAGGCTTAGTCACACTTGCACAGAAGGACAATCTTTAGTTTCTATTGTAGTCAATGCAAATAAATTGCAGGTCCTCACAGAATGTTAGGGGTTGGAAGGGACCTCTAGTCCAACTCCCCTGCCAAAGTAGGGTCACCCAGAGCAGGCTACACAGGACCTTGTCCAGGCGGGTCTTGAATATCTCCAGAGAAGGAGACTCCACAACCTCCCTGGGCAGCCTGTTCCAGTGCTCTGTCACCCTCAGAGTGAAGAAGTTCTTGCTCCTGTTCAGCTGGAACTTCCTGTGCCTCAGTTTGTGCCCATTGCCCCTTGTCCTGTCACTGGGCACCACTGAAAAGAGTCTGGCCCCGTCCTCCTGACACGCACCCTTCAGATATTTATAAGCGTTTATTAGGTCCCCTCACAGGCTGCAGACATTTCTCTGCTGAGTGTCAGTGATATTTCTGTGCCCAGGCAGAAGAGTAGCTGATAGAAGAGTGACTTCAGAAACTTGTTTTGGGGTCTGTAGCCTAGGCCTGGAACTTCCCTAGAATAAGTTGTAGCTTTGGGTAATTTATATACAGAATTTGGTCAACTTTGCATGAAAGTTGAAAGTAGCATGAAACCCCACTTCAGAAACAGTGTAAAAGTTCTGCTAAAACATTCCTCCTACAAGGGAAGGCTGCTGTAAAACATTTGAAAAAAGTTAGAGGAAGAGGGAGTTGAAGAATTCTTTGTCCATGTTCATTGTAAAAGTCTAACTTTGAAGAAGCTGCTGCTTGTTTTCATGTGGCATTTTTTTCTGCTCCACAATGGCTGGACCGAAGAACTGAAACTGTAGTCAAAATATGATACTTCATTATCCCAAATCTTTGAAATATTTGAAATTTAAGAAACTGTCTAAACAGCAAATGCCAAGCAAACATAATGAGTCCCTTATCAGCAGTAATCTATCTCACTGCACCAGTGGTAACAGGACAGTTCTTACTAGATATCTGTCATTCCAATTCTGCGTGTTATCTCAAGGATGAAAATTTCAGTGCTGTAGCTAACTGCATATATGGGTTCCTTGGTTTTGAGGTCATGAGGTTTGGATTATGATGTGTATGTTGCCTGGGGGAGGTAGGGGTTTTTCCCTCCATGGCACACTGGCTTTGCTAGAACTGGTTCCCCTTTTGTTTCCCTAGTTTAGAATAAGCTTCCTAATGTCTCTTGCATTAGTAACCTAAGTTGTAGCTTACTAGCTTTTAAAATGGACAAACATTATCTGCATACATCTTACTCAGATTTGTCTCAAATTATAAACCAGTCTTAATATTGAAAAATAGGTAGTGTAAAAAAAATGGAGGCAACGAACAGAACCTAGAAGGAGAATGTAAAATCTGAGTAGATTGTAAGAACTAAATTGTAAGAAGCTGATGCAACTGTAGTAAAGTGAAGACCTCAGAATAGCAGTGTTTTAAATTGAGTGGGAAGATAAGTGGTGGAGACTTGTACATGGATTCTGTGTATAACAAGTCCTTCCAGGGAAGATTGATCAAGCCATCCTTGCAGGGAAGAAGATTTTCATACTGCTTGTGTGAAGATTATTCAATGCTTTTTTTATTATGTTGCTATAGCAAAGTTGTTTGGTTTTTTTTTTTCCTAAAATATTTGTCAGTAAAGCATTTACACCCTTAACTCTACACTGTATTTCTAGAAGTTACCACAAACTGGCATTTACAGCTAACTTTTTCTGTTGAGTATAAAACTGCTTAAACCTGGGTGAGGAGGGATGGCTTAATGTATGTGTCATTAGTTTTATTCATCTATGAGTAACAGCCTATCCTACCTTTTTTTTGTTGTCAACTACAGATATGATTCAGGATATTCCCTCCTTCATTTGTTAGGCTACTATGACGGCGGCTTCGTTCTGATCTTATGCACCTGCAATTACTTAATTTTTAGACAAGGCTTTCCTTGAACTGACCAATGAAACATGATGTAACAGATTCAGCTGACGGTTTGAGAGACTCGACAGTCTTTTCTGTTTGATCTGTAGAAAAATGCCAAATTTTATCATTAGGTTATCCCTAGGAATATGAATAAAACTTGATCAGTCATCTGTATGTTGATTTTTGAGAGCGTGTCCTACCTAGTAAGACTGCTTTAGACACCTAGATCTTACAACTTCAAGTGACAGTAACTTAAAAACTGGACACTTCTGCATGATCTTGATTGCCTTCAGTAAGTCCCTTTGCTGATACCCTAGGTGACGTTGCCAGGATGAAAGAGGGAAGTAATTGGTGCAAATGATGCAGAGCTTCATTCTGACACATTGTGCTTGAAAGGCACCGTGCTGGGTTTGGTCCATTGACTGAAAAACTTTTTCAAAATGGTATCAAATTCTTAAATGCTAGCTGTCTTCAAGCAGTTTAGGTTTTTGTTTCATAAAGAAAAGTCCTCTATTAAACCATGATTGTTTTTTAAATGCATAGTTCTGTGTCTTAGTTCACTTGACACATGCAAAGCTGGATGCAGCTAGAGTATGGAGTAATTAGTAGAATGGTAGAAGAGGGTCTTTACACTATATAGCCATTAGACGGAAACTGCTTTGGTTCTAATTTGGTTGGGGTTTTTTAAATGCCTTAACATTGTTCTTTTATGTTTAGCTTAATGAGCATTTATCATTTTGATAGTCATCCAGTCTACCAAGAATTGCATATTGTATTACACTCACTGGGGTTACAAAGATGTTCCAAAATGTGATCCTGGGGAGATGGGAAGCCCGTTTGTCCTGTCCTTGTGGTTTTGAATGGGAAACAAGCCTAATTTAAAGTGATGGAGTTGCTGAGAGAGACAGTCAGCTTTCCCAGGATGTTCCCTAATTTCAGTAGTTTTCTCCTTGCGCTTCAGACTGTTTTATTCAGCAGTAGTCTAGTCAAAATATGTAACAAATTCCAGTTTCTTTTTCTTCCATGATTGATTTTTAATACTCTTATGAACACATGGAGACTTTTGCTGTTGATTGTTTTGCTTTGAGAATTTAATGGTTGGACTGTATATTGTGTGAAAAGCCACCTTCTCTTGTTCTGAATTCAAGATCCATTTATATCCCTTGATTTGTCTATAGTTCATTCATTGGTATGAATGCATGATACTCAAACAGCTTTTAGGTCGAGGGTACCTAGTATTTTATTCTTCTGTTTGTGTAGTTAATGTTGCTATCCATTTGTATAGTATGCTTTTTCATATTCTTTTAAGAAAATAATTTTTTGCTTTCAGGTGATGAGCATGGTGTCGGGATTTGCTCCACTGATATCTGCAGGCATTTTTTCAGCCACCCTGTCTTCTGCATTAGCATCTCTTGTGAGTGCACCTAAGATCTTCCAGGTAAGTATCGAAGCAAAAACATAATCTTTTATCATTTTAATTAACTTTTGAATCAGAATTTTTGGAAAGGGACTCTGACATACTGTCATCATGATTCATACCAGCTGACGTCAGTAGATTGATTGAATATTTACCTGTTGCTTAGAAAGGGAAAACAGTGTGTTACTGTTACTAAATGTAGGTAGACTGCAATTTGTTCCAGATCTCATGTGTCTCTGGTTAGTTTAGAGATTAGCTGAGGTGTAACTAACATTACAGGAGTCTACAAACTCTTTCAGATGCTTTTTGTTGTAAGTAACAGTGGAGCGCATGCAAAGATAACTATTAGTTCATTTCTCAAAGTTACCACAGAAGGAGACAGCATGAAGTAGAACCTGTAGCTGTGGAATCTTAATTCTCAAAGAATAAATTATCAAAATAATTGTGTACCAGGTCTCACATAAATAACTTACATTACCAACAAAATCAATGTATTTTGCTTAAATGTATTTGCTATAAACTCATTTTTTGGTCTCGAAAGTTCTTTTTAATTGGTCAAAACTTTACTGTCCTCTAATGACCTTCTTTCCCAAAAGTTCAGTAGGGAGTCAAACATACAAGAGATTTTGTTGCAGCATAGAAGCACGAATATTGATGCAGAGAACTAGTGCGTACATGGGGAAAACCTAACTTTCTGATAAAGCATCATCATGAAAGAAACACTCTGTGATTGTAAAATATCAGTAAAATCAACAATTACAGAAGAGCAGAGCTTGTGCTTATAGATAGAAACTACTGAAGGATAGAATACTGGAAATGCGAAATGTCAAGATGCAAAGGCAACTGAGAATAGAATTAGTACACAGTGGCTATAAACCTTCTTTCAGAAGATAATATGCAGTGGAAGCCAGTATTAATATGCATTAGTAAGGATACATTTTGAACAAAATGCATGCTGACTCTTGAATTCTATTTTTTCTTAGGCTTTGTGCAAGGACAACATTTATCCAGGATTTCAGATGTTTGCTAAAGGCTATGGGAAGAACAATGAACCACTGAGAGGATATCTTCTAACATTTTTAATTGCTCTTGGGTTCATACTAATTGGTTAGTTTGAAATTATAGTAAATCTCGATATCCTTTTGTCCTTTACAAAACATTCTATTCCATGTCATGACAGTATCCTAGAGGTCTAATGAACAGCTTAATTCTAAGCCAGCATTCTAAATCTGTTTATTTTGAGGGGTAGTTTCTCCTGTCTTCTAGATACAACTGTGTCTAGAATGGCAATAAATTTGAATTAAACTGTAGCAATACTGCACTTTTCTTAATAACCTCAAGTATCTGTCTTTAGATATTGTCAATCAATAAAAATACATCTTTTGCTTGAGGTAGAGACATCTTGCGTCTTGTAAATGTGAAAGTTTAATTCAGATTTTTAATAACTACAAACAGCTTCAGTAAATGGCAAATATGAATGAACAATACTTTTTAAAGTGTGTTTTTAAGTTGCAAACAGTAGAGATGAGTGCTGATGCTGCTATTGCTAAAGGTAAAGATAGTCTAGGTAGGATTACATGTGTTCTGTGTAGATGGCGAACTAATTGTGCTGTGTCCATCCATGAGTCCTGTACCAGTACTTTTAAACTTTTCCCAGTTTACACTTCCATCCTTACCCCAAGTCTGCTTAAGGCACAGGTACGCCCATAATGTCCCTACTGCAGCATGCTGACTGGAAGCTTGGTTACAACAAGTAGAAACTTGCAGACTATAATGGCACATTCTGCATTTTGATCACTTTTTTTGATGGTGAGAGTACACATAGATATGTAGTGTACCATGCTGCCTGAAGGAAGGGAGAGCATCAGATTCTTCCATCTCTTTCACCGAAGAGAGCGTACTCATCACTCTTGTGATGGTATTGGTCTGTAATAATGCACTACACTAGTAGCATTGGTGCAACTTTTTATTTAAAATACAGGCAGATGCACGTTTGTCACATTGCTCACGCTAACTTTGTCTGCTATTGCCATTCCCCATAGCTGATTGTCTCTTAAACTTATTAGTATCTTATTCTTTGCTCTTTGAGAATTGAGCTAGAGGCGTACTGCAGATGTAGTAATGCTCTGTCTACTATTTCTGACATTCTTCAGAACCTGGTGTATTGGTGCCCTGTTTGCTTAAGGCATGGTGGGAAAGAAATTTTCTCAATGAATTATTTTAAAGTGTGTAGTGCTTCAAAAGTGGCAGTCCTGGAACACCTGGTAGTGTGGAAAAATGTTTGTATTTTCAAAACTGGAATTTATACTTCCTGACTATTAGAAGATAACTTAGTAAATAAAAGACTGTTACTTAGTAAATAAAAGACCATTAAGATAGTAATAACAGCAGGGACAAACTGCTTCTCCTTAGAGTACATCAGAAAATAATGTTGATTGTAGCAGATTTCTTGCTCTGCAATCTGCAAGGCCATTGGATGATATCTTTTGTAACAGCCTGCTTTGTTTTTGGTTTTACAGCTGAACTGAACGTCATTGCTCCAATTATTTCAAACTTCTTCTTGGCCTCATATGCCTTGATTAACTTCTCTGTATTCCATGCTTCTCTTGCAAAATCTCCAGGTAGGAACTACATTTTGGGAGTGCGAGTTTAGCCTGCGATTTCTTTATGCATAACTACAATTTAAAAGGTATTAGTATAAATGAATGTTTAGTTTAATGTAGTTACTAAATGTCTGACTCTTCCGGTGCATCTGACTTACGAGCATGGTAGGGTGTGTATTTTGAGTCTTCTGAAATTTTGAGGACTGAGTGATCCAGTAGAACTTGGGAGCTACAGATTTTGTCATTTTTGCTGAGGGAACACAAGATAATTCTGTGTTTATTCAGAAACTCACATAGGACTTTTTCTTTCTAATTCAGTATCTGGCATTCAAGAGCCAGCCTTTTGTCTTCTTTGGATTTCTCTGTTAATGTGTTTCATCTTCCAGTCCAGAAGACACTGGAATTGTAGGTGGTATTGCCACATTTTTTTAGCCTTGGTGTGGGAGGCTAGTTAGGTTGTAGGAATCAGCTAAAACCCAGCACTTGCAGAACAGATGTGTATCATGCCCAGTGCACTATGCATTTATACTGAAATAATGACCTTAAAAGCTTCTTAAGTTGCTGAACTGGTAGGTGTCATTATTCTGCCAGAGCATGTGCGTAACTGTTGACACAACAGTTCTATGTCTAATACACTTGTTAATCTGGAGTGTATTAGTGGGGGGATGGTGTGTTTTTGGATAAACTTGCGAGAAATAAGGATGTAAAACAGCGACAGCCCAGTGTTTTGACATATTGAAGTTCTGCTTGGATACATCTGTCTTTTTACTTTTCATGTAGTAAAATTTCTGGCCATGTGAAAATAGTAAAAATACAGAATTAGAAACAGTTAGTAGTATGTGGAAGAGAGCCACAAGCTGATGATTTATGTTATATAACCTTTGAAAGCGAAAATCAATTGTCAAGCAAGCTATTGCCAAAGGTTTCTGTAGCCGAATTCAGTAGACGTATGGGCACCAGCATCTTCAAACTTTCCTTTTGAGATACGCTTTTAGAGGGCAGAATTGGAAATGTTTATGTATCTATGTAAGAAAGATGCAAATTCCTTTGAAAGATGTTGGAAAATTAAAAGCATAAATGTGCCAGAGTCTTTATTTTGTGCACTGCTGAAACTGTCACGTGTTCACATGAAATGTGATGCACAGCTCTAGGGAAGGAAAAGAGGAATATCGCCTTCCTTCACTTGGGGTAGTGATTAAATTGATTTTCCCCTCTCTGTTCTATTCTCCAAATTATATTTTCACTAGGTTGGCGCCCTGCTTTCAAGTACTACAATATGTGGATTTCTCTTGTTGGAGCTATTCTGTGTTGCATTGTGATGTTTGTCATTAATTGGTGGGCAGCACTTCTAACATATGTCATAGTGCTTGGACTCTACATTTATGTCACTTACAAGAAACCGGGTACGTATGGGGACTTCTTATGATTGCAGCTGGTGGAAGAGGGATGTAGAAGAAGGGAAAAAATTATGGCCTTTAGAAAAGAAAAAAAAAAAAAAAGAACTTCTGCTTGGCTGACTAGTTCAAACTTCTGTTTCACGCTTCTTAGTTGTCGTGAAATGTGATTTTGCCTGTATAGTTACTGCTGTTGTTCCCCCTCCTCCCAAATTATCAAGATGTATGTCTTGCCCTAGACATAAACATTTGAATGAAAATTGGAGGAAAAGGTAGAAAGAGCTTGAGTTGCAGTAACAAAGGCAATAGGAAAGCATGTTATGTTTTGATAGGAAGTGAAAGAGGGTGCTCCCTCACTCTTCCAATTTGAAAAGGGATGTGAGTGGTGGTTTCAATAAACCATTCCTGTAGCTATGAACAACAACTTATACGATTCTTTCCCTCTTCTAAGAGCACTGTATGATCATAAGTGCAAGGTGGAGCAGAACTGAAACAAAAAGTGTTTCCTGAAGTTGAAAATAAGGAAAACCCTACATCCTGGGCTACAAAGAATATGAAGTACTTGGATAATAAATTCATTGTAGCTGTAAAAAGATGTATATGGGAACAAATAGAAAGGATACAGGGATCTTTGATTTCTTTATAAAAATAATAATCTAAAAAGAACTGCTTAATCCAGCAATTTTTCACTGAAAGTATTTGATTTCATTTAGGCAATGCTTTGAGATTACTTTTTCCTTTGCTGTGATATAAAATAACTAAGCGTAGCATTTTCTCCTGAAGTGTTATTTTTTTGACTGCAAAGTTGTCACAATCTTTGAAATGTTGGGGAAAAAAACCTCAATTCTTTCTTCCTATAATTGTAAAATATCAAACTCTAACTTGTTTGCCAAAACTTCTACAGGAATGTTATCTTTAAATAGAATCACCTGTTTAGCTGTAGGGTTTGACTGGTACTGTGTAGAATGTACCAAGATGTAGGAAGATGTAGCTTAAATCTTATGTTTTCAGTTGGTGTTTGACATTAATTTTGTGATTGTGTAGTTTTACAATGAACACCTTTAAATAAAATACTGGAATTTCAAATCTTCCAACAGATGTGAACTGGGGATCCTCAACGCAAGCTTTGACTTACTTGAATGCACTACAGCATTCTATTCGGCTCTCGGGAGTGGAAGATCACGTGAAAAACTTTAGGTAACAGTTAATATTAAAGACATAGGAAATTACTGCTAGGTATTCAGTAGGGTACCTTGATTTCTATGGTTCCCATTAAATGCCTATTCATATTCTGTGGGTTTTAATAACTTAGAATTTCACCACATGGCCCTCTCTAGACATATTTATATTAGCATTTTATTTCTGATTAAGAGTGTGTTTTAGAAGCAAGTGTATGGATGATGCCTGCTTATTCTTCGATGCTTACGGTTTGCATGAATTATGGATTGCATTCCTATTTGATTAAACTGAATTGGAACGTATGCTCCAAACTGCTAATGAGCATTCAGTCTACATTTTTGGGATAAAACTGATCTAACTTAAAACCCTCAAGATGCATATACTGTGGATGTTGTCCTCAACACCAGCTATTTCACATTAGACATATTCTGTCATTGCACTTAGTAATGGCAAACAGGCTTCACGAATGTGTTTTACACAGCTGAAGAGAACTGACTTGTGTGCCTGCAGGGCTACCCAGGAAGGTCCTACTAAGAGGCAGTTTTCTATCCTATGGTATTTATGCCACTTCCCTGGAATAAGCTATTGTGGAAGAAAGATGTTTCAAAAATTTTAACAAAAATTATTGACTTAAACTAATTTCCTCCAAATAAATAGAGTCATAGATTGAACATGACTTTACCATGTGGTCTTGCCCAATCCCTGACTCAGCTGACTCACCATAGACCTATCTGCAAAGTTAAATCAATCTTTTTAAATATGTAACTTTTCAGATTTAGTGGGATTATTAAATTAGGAGCCAATTAATCTTAGGTCTGCTGACAGTTGTGGAAAAATTGGTCTTAATTTAATGTAATCTTGTAAAAGTAGGTGAGGTGATTACCTTTCCATGTTATATTCTTATGGCCAGTATTTGGAAGAAACTTCTTTCTGTTAATAAAAAACCCCTACATCTCCAGATGAAATTAATTCCAACTTTTTTTTTTTTCCTCATCTACTCACGATTCTAGACCTCAGTGCTTAATTATGACCGGTGCTCCAAATGCGCGCCCAGCTTTGCTTCACCTTGTCCATGCTTTCACCAAAAACGTGGGCTTGATGATCTGTGGCCACGTACATATGGCAAGTGTATTTTATACTTACTTTAAAGTTACTGTGTTTGTTATTAATCTGTTTGCTTTTTGTTTGTGGTTCCTCTTTGTGTGGGTTTTGTTTGTTTTTCAGACAAAAGCATTGTTAGACATTGAGAAGTGCAAAAAGAGAGATTTACTGATAGGATGCATTCATGTATGGGTCATTGCTATTTAAGTTAGGTACTACAGGAGCAATTTTGCAAAATTAGTACCGTTGATCATTTGATGCTTAACTGCTGAGGAAGCTTTGTAGGACTAAACTGAACATTGGATTACAGCCTGGATCTCCTTCTGTCCTTGTGCAATACAGTCTCATGTACTTTTCCATGCTTTGGACAGAGCAGTTGGTCAAAACGATGCACAATACAGTTAGATTTCCTCTCAGTGTTACTGTTTTGGGGAGATTGATTCCTGTGTGGATTTCTTACAAAGCCTGGTTTAAAATAAACCTTGAGCAGAAAATTCAATATCAATTTAGCCAACAGTTAAAAACTGCTCTTAACCTTTCATGTAGTTTGTTTATTCCTTCAGTTATCAGATTCATTTTATTGGCAGGTGCAGCAGTAATGTGAGCAGGTATTTCCTTTCCTGTTCTATTTCTGCCCAGCCCCTAGTATTTCACAGACGTTCTCTGTTTTTTGTCAGGGTGTGAGGTGTGGTTTTTTAGGGGTTTGGGGGTGTGAGGCCTGCTCTGCAAGGACATAATTTCAGCAGTTCTTACTAGCTGGGGGAGGGGGTGGGGTAGAGGTTTTGGGATGCAGGGAAGGAAGCAAGTTTCAAGTAACTTCTTCAAAATAATGCTTGTCATGAGTTGTCTTAACTGTGATATAAGGTGGCTTGCATACTGTGATCTGTACCAAAACTTCAGTTAGTTACGGAGAACATGTTGCATCTCTGATAAACATTGGTAAATACATCTTAGCATATTGGGATTGTGTAGTTCATCTTCATATTTTAAGGCCAAACTTTTCTGTCACATCACTAAGAACGTTTAAGCAAGTGTGACTTTAATTACAAAGATTCATTACTCTTAAATATATTTACATTTACCACACTTACTAAATACGATGTGCTTCTAATCTAATGAACAGATAAGAGCAAATCAAGTTAATGCAATCAACAGAACGTACATTTTGTTGAGCAAATATTAGCCAGTTTTGTCTTCAGAAACTTTAATTCTTTTGATTCCTGTCTATACAAACTTTAAATTTCAGTGAGTGCAGGACAGAAAAGGAGTAATACTAGAGTAGTAAGATATCACAGATGGAGTTACTGTCTTTCAAAAGTAGGGTTGTACTGAGAAATGAGATATTGTCATCCTAAAATAACCAGAGAGCAATTCTGATTAGAGATTTTCTGAGAGTGTGTCCTATCTCTGTTTAAAATTGCTTTCCTACAAGAAGCGTGACACCACCATATTCTTCACGAACTCTGACCACGTGGTCAGTCTGTATCCTTTTGCAAATCTTGGGCTGCTGTGTTCTTGCTTATACCTTGTCCTGTATTCTGCATTTTGATGTGTAAGAGGAACACAATGATTTGTCCTGATGGAAATAATAAAAAGAAGGTATTTAAAGAGGAGTTGACTTTGACCGCAACGCGAAACTGCGGAAGTGACATTACTGTGACAAAGGCTTCCTGATTAGGATTATGTGCACACAGAGGCACACTTGTATAGCTTGAAAAAAATGTTGCCGTAAAGCCTAATATTTAGTCATCCTATATCTGTGTATGTTTCATTACAAAGCCCTTTCCTCTTACAACTACGTTATGCTTTGGAGGACAAGCATGTGCCATCTGCTGGGGATGTGAGTTTTGCGCTGCAGGAACAAGATTGCTAAAGCTTGAGCAACCCTTTTCCTAGAAATGAGAATCTGGTCCAATATTTACTGATAATGCCTGGTGTTTTGTTTTTTGGGAGTTTTTTGGTAGTGTGGAAGCATGTTTTGAGGTTCTTCAAGTTTGAATTGGATTCTAGCAGTGAAACTAAAGGGGGGTGGGCTTTATTAATAATCATAGTAATAATTCTCATTCCTTCTTCTCTTTTTATTTCCTCGTTTTCAAAGGGTCCTCGGAGGCAAGCTATGAAGGAGCTGTCAACTGATTTGGCTAAGTATCAGCGGTGGCTAATCAAAAACAAGATGAAGGCTTTCTATGCACCAGTACATGCAGAGGACTTGAGGGATGGAGGGCAATACTTAATGCAGGTACACTTCTCTCTAAAGTATGTTTCATTTGGTTTTTTTTTTTTTAAATGAAAGTGGTGAAGATGAACATCAAAATTGGAAGCATTTTTATACTTTGAAGTATTTTCATTTGCAAAGTTGTCTTTGATGAAATATACTTTGTTTTCTGCTTAAGAAAATCATAGAACCTTTAGTTGTTTCAGTAACGTGGTTTTAAAAAAATATTTTTTTCTTCTTCTTAGGCTGCTGGTCTGGGTAGGATGAGACCTAACACTCTTGTTGTTGGATTTAAGAAAAACTGGAGACAAAGTGACATGAGGGATGTTGAAACCTATATCAATTTATTCCAGTAAGTAGAAAGTGTGGAAATAAAGCTCTTGTGTTCCATTTCAGTATGTTTGGTAGTAAGTCAAGATCTTAGTTGCATGAAGTCTGTTTCAGGTAGACTCAAATTTTCCGTATTGCTGATCCAGCGGTCTTCAATACATGGGTTTTCTTCTGATACGAAAATGAGTAAGCAAGTCTCTATAGTTTAAACAGATTTGATTTCAGTCTAATAGCTCTTTCTGCGTCTAGAAAGAATTACGGCAGTTACTGTCCTTAGAGATGGAACTAGTGTCTTATGTCTGCTGCATTATGTAAAGCAGTTTATTTCCAACACTTTGTCTGTACAGGTTAAGTATAGTAGCGGTTGAATCAACTCTTATGCTGACTTTCTATCTTCATTAAACCTTGCTCTGATACACAAGAAATATTTTACTTACAAGATCCACAGCACTGACACCTAAAGTAGTACAGTAGCCAAAAAGGAAATGGGAAAGGAAATCTCAGTGTAATTTTACAGTACTAAAAGGCAGACCAGTTCTGGCTGAAAAATTTAACAGAATAACTTGTGCTACTAACGCTTAAGAAAACCACACCTGGCTTCTTGCACTTATACGAAGTGTTTTTTGTTTTCCTGAAGTGCTGCTTAACCCACTTCGTCTGTGCTTTACACTTCTCATTTACTGTGCATTTAAAAGAAAGAGAGGATGGGGGATTACAGACAAAGATTAGAAAAGGGGGCAAAAAAATCGTATCTTCCCACTGTCCCAGTTCCTTTGGAGAAAAGGAGGAGGGCCAAATGCAGTAAAGAATAAGAAAACATGTTGGTTAGTTCGTGGTTTTTCTTTTTTTCCCACTTTATTTTGGAATGGCTTGTGCTGGAAGATCTGTCGAGGCCAACAAGTCATGTGGTTCTCCACATCCCAAAAGAGAAACCTCAGGAGGTAATAACTGTAGGCCAAGCGTATTTCTGGAAAATATCTAGAATACTGGAAGTTTCTGAGGCACACAATAGAAAAACATCTAATCTGTACAGATTTAACAAATTAAATAATTTAAAATGTTTTCTAATGGTCAAAACATTTTCTTCTTAAATCAACCTGATTTTTTCTTGTCTTTATTATAGAATATGTTGATACTTTGAATCTTTCTAATCAAGTCCTGCTACTTCTAAAGAGAAGTGTTTAATGAGTGAAATCTTCAGAAATTTGTGTGTGTGGAAATAACATGAGAGGGAGTTCTCTGATTTATGGTTGTTTGTAATGAGATATTTACATTTAAAAGACAGATTAATGGCTAATGCAAACTGTATGATATGGCTAAGTTCATGTTTTTCTGTTTTATATCTTGGGGGCTTTTTTTGTGCTTTTTACTCCACTTTTACACAGCCATTTATTGAGGCTTTTTTCTTCTTTCTACAATAATAAAAGTTTTCCATCTATTTTTTAAAGGAATGAGTTCCTTCACCATCAGATGTAATGGGAATAGGCACATTATAGCAAACTTACAGCTAATTTGATTCTAAATTAAAACTTCATAGGTGTTTTTAATACTCAAATGTTTTGCAAAGATGTCAGAAATTTTTAGTTCTCAAATCAAGGAAATCTAATAAAACTAAATGCTTTTATTGATGGGGGAGAAAAAAATTCAGATTTCTCAGTGTATCCTATCTATGCAGAACTTGACTGACCTCTTCATGTTGCTTTTATTTAATTGGTGTTTACATAGGGGAACGAGGGAGGAGAGGAATAGATATCCTTCATCTGTGTTGCTTTTCAGGATATGGTGTTCAGTTCACTGATGCAGTTGATAGTTTGGAATTGAAACTGAAATTGTAACACAAATTTATGATTTGGGAGTTTAAATGGCAGTGTTTAATCACTGGAACTTGTTCAGAGAGGGTGTGTATAGTAGGTCGTTTGGGAAACAAAATGTTGTAAAATATTTTATTTTTGTTCCTCTTGTTTAGTGATGCCTTTGATGTTCAGTATGGTGTAGTTGTCATCCGCCTAAAGGAAGGCCTGGACATTTCTCACCTTCAGGGCCAAGGTAAGATTTATTTTGTTTCATCTGGTGAATAGCTGTTCTAATTCGCTTTTAATACTGCTTTCTGAAAATACTAAATGAAGATAAGTTATTAAAAAACACAACAAACCAAAACACCACTCTTATAGAATAAAAATCACTGAAATCAGCAAATCTGAAATGTAAAATAAGAATAACCCGTGTTCAGCGAGGGAATTTGGTTTTATGTGTGTTTCATCTTTCTGTATTTGTAACCTGTATATAGCTGCTTCCCAAGAGGCTGCCAAATTGTTGTCAAGTATTTGGGAACCAAGTCTAGAAATCGTGACAATCACTACAAATGTTGCATGATTAAAGAATGCTGTGGGTCTGGTGTGGGTTGCCAACACACTTTGGCTTAGAGACCTCAGCAGTAGTCTTGTCTCAAGTTTGGAAAGGTTTTCTATTTTCAATCTAGAGGACTTGGTTATGCTTTGTAGGTAGCGATCTTAAGCCGAACGGTATAATTTTAGCTAAATTTCAAGCAGAATAATGAAAGAAGCCTGTGAGCTTTGGTGGCAACTGCCTACTGAATTCATAATGTCTAATCTGTTTGTAGCTTGCTTCGTACAATGTTCCTACAATGAGGAAGAATGCTTGTGACACAAGCTCTGGAGGGGGACGGCATCCTCTCCTGAAAGAGGGGAGGTTTGTTCCTTCACTGGAAACTTAAGAATGTCTTTGGATTTGGCGAGTCAGAGAGCCTGTCACTGTGTGCAGGAGGGCAGAGAGTGAACTTGCAGTGTGAAACACTGCTGGGAAGACCGGGAAATTTTACACCAAGGTGTGAAACGAGTCTTGGTATCCACTGGGGACTGTGAGTTTGCTTTAACTCTGACAGCTGCCCAGTAGCTTCATTGAAGCTGAATGTGTTAAAAAACCTTGGCTGTGAGTCATACATGGTCTGGGCCGTGTCTAAGGATCATCTTCCTCTTGGAGTCATAATGGAAAAGTGAAATGTTTCACTGAGTAATTTATTTTTCCTCCTGGTTGTACTTCCTCAATATTAGCTAGCTCTGCTTTACATTTAGCCTGTGGTAATGCAATCAGCACCCAAAATCTGGGAAGGAAGTAGCAGGAAATTACAGCTCTGCTCAGAGGAGGAGCCTCTTCATACTCTGAAGCAGTTCATAAAAGATTTTGTTGTTGTTTTCCCCTTTTTTTTTCCCCCCCCTCTCTTTGCCATAGCATAACAATTGCAGTAGAGTTTAACCAACTGTGAACCATCTCAGTATAGTCACATACCTCTGTTAATACCATCTGGAACAATTAAGTAGTTTATAATGTGTTTCTTTGTTTTCTCAAAGAAGAGTTACTGTCATCCCAAGAAAAATCTCCATGTACCAAGGATGTTATAGTAAAAGTGGATTATAGCAAGAAGGCAGAGACAGACACTTCTTTAGCTTTTGCTCCATCATCTAGTGAAAGAACTCCTGCTCTACACAGAGGTAACTTGCTAGTTAGCAATGAAATTTGAGTTCTCTTTCTCTCTCTCATTCCCTCTCCAGTTCCTCTCTCCCATCACCAAGGAATTACTCAAGTGACTTTTGTGTCTGTGGAATGGAAGTGTGTCATGCTTTTCTATCCATTGATGTCTAATCACTTAAGTACTTTGGTTTAGAGCTTACAAGTATGTAAAATAAATCTTTCACATCTAGTCGCCTAAATAAACGAGGTGATAGACAATGACCTACAATGGATTTTCTTTGTTAGTGAGTTTGACAGGCATTAAAAATAGCTTGAGAATTGTGCCAAACATATAAATATTAAGTGTGAGTTGAAGGCTGCTATATTTATGAACGTTTTTTTCACCTCACACTAGAATATTATATGCATGTTAACAGACACAGATCATTCAGGATACTTTGCCGTGACAACAACCAACTTTCCTCTTCTTTCTAAAGTAAAAGCTTGGAGTGACTTAATAGTTAAGTGAGCAATGTAATTCTATTTTAAAGTACAGATTCTTTGTATGAAAACCCATTTCATTCTACATCTTTATTTTCTAATTTTTTTTATGAACACTAGGAGTGTTTTCATTAACATCACATTAACCTTTTTATTTTGTATCTTTAAAAATCTTCCAGAGGAGGACGAGGATGGAAAGACTCCAACACAACCACTGTTGAAAAAAGGCAGGCATTTTCCACCTTTTTGTGTTAAATCATTCTTTTGCATTGTTAATTTTGGTTTTCCTTTTGTACTCCTTCCTACACTCACACATATGAGAGAGAGAAAACTATCAACCATGCAATGTTAACTTGTTTCTTCATATTGTTATGGAGTGTGCTTCATCTTTAGAGATTAGGCTATGGAAAAATGCAACTATGTGGAAATTCCCAGAACAAATTGATACTGAGAAAGGATTGTGCATGTGTCTAACATAGGAATGTTGGGACTTTTTGTGGTTTTTTTAACTTTTGCTCTGAAATGACATTTAAAATGTGTTCAGGAGCTTGCTTATTTCTCTGTGTCTCAGGTATCTGTCTGGGTCCTTATTTGATTTAGGAGTAAGGGAAATAACATCTAATTTTCCTCAGAATTTCAACAACTAGAAGCTGTTGTGTTTTAGTAATGGAAAGTGAGATTACATCTTGAAGCACAAGATGGCAGTTTGGAGGAAGTCCCAGTATGCAGTGAAGGAGTATATTAATGTAAATCAGTCACAGATGTACTCTAAATTTAAAAATTCTTAATAAAATACGGACTGAGATGAATATCAAACTCTTGCCTCTTGTTCAAACTGAGGTTTTAATTAAGGGAAAGGGGGTATTTTTTTTCTGTAGTTTTGAAAAAAAATATATTTACCTGTATTAATGTAATTGAAAGTGCCATTATTGTCTTGTTCTTGGCAAATTCAATAACTTCGTTAGGCAAAATAGTCTATATTGTGCTTCAGAGCCATGCATGTGCAAAACAGTACTTTTGCAAAAGACAGAATTCCAATACACAGAACTAGATTTGATTTTCACTACATGCTTAAAGAAAAATGGATTTAAGGAAAGACCAAACCAAAACTGTTTCTGTAATAAATACCATTTACTTGTAAATTAGTATCTACATGTTTTTAGGCTACTTCTGTCATATGCCAGAGGTAACAACAGTGCATGACCTCGTGCTCTTATGTATGTATGCAAGATTAATTAAATTGTCCAGGCAAATGACGGTATAAAGATCTTGCAGATTCTTGATTTGTCAAATGTCTGCTAAATAATTTAGAGATTTAAGTCTTTAACTGCTGAAGTTATGAGTTTGCAGACTCCATAAATATAGCTCAGTTTATATCCATTCATTCAAAATTTGGAGTTGGGTTGGGGGGAAGAAACAATTTTTATTTAAACTTAGAGATGTCACAAAGTATCAAGAAATTGCATTTGATGAATTTTCAGGTGATTAAGTGAAACACTTTAAAAATTAAATTTCATCATACTTTTTTTCCAGATTCAAAGAGCCCATCTTCTCCTTTAAACTTGGCTGACCAAAGACTTCTTGATGCTAGTACTCAGTTTCAGAAGAAACAAGGCAAAAGCAATATTGATGTTTGGTGGCTCTTTGATGATGGAGGTAATGTGCTTTATACTTTAAAAACTTGAAAAAAAAAATATTGAAGTAATTTTGAATTAATTGTTAATAGGTATTTTTCAGGCAGTTCATATATAGATTACAAATTTGTACTATTAAACTCTAACATGATCATGTGTTTTCTCAATCATTCCCAAATTCTGGTCAAAATGCAGGTTTGACACTGTTGATTCCATATCTTATTACAACCAAGAAGAAGTGGAAAGATTGTAAGATCAGAGTGTTCATTGGTGGAAAAATAAACAGGATTGATCATGACAGAAGAGCGTAAGTTTACCTGTAAAAATTTCATTTTAAATGCTGATAGAGCATCTTATATGGTAGATGACTTTCTCTTCTGAGTAGCCTTCTTTAAATTGTTCTTTGGTTGAGATGTAATCATATTCTATTTCCTTTCTCCAGAAAAAGTTCTATTTGCCCCAGATTGTTGTGGATGAGATATGTCAAATTAAGCTAACTTTTCTGCAGCATTGTGACACTTAACATTTTCTTTTTCAAATGTTTTCTGAGGTTGTCTTTAAGGGAGAGCTCTTCTCTCAGTTTTATGGTTTTAAAACTGTTTGGGTGTTTTTTTCCAAAGCACGTTGTGATTTACAGCTGTATGCCAGGTCAATTTGACACCCCCCCCCCCCATCACATTTAAGTTGCTTTTTTTCTTAAACTAGCATTTTTATTACCAAACACCTATCTCTTTACCCTGTGAAATAATTTAAATTCTAATCATGCATAAGGGCTTATTTTTCTGCTACAGGATGGCTACTTTGCTCAGCAAATTTCGGATAGACTTCTCGGATATTATGGTTCTTGGAGATATTAATACTAAGCCAAAGAAAGAAAAGTAAGTCTCAAAAAAACTGAATTTTTTCTTAGTTAAATTCTTGATGTTTTTCATGAATTTAGAGTACGGCATTCTTTCCTACGTAACAGTTTTGACAGAGTAGTTCCTGTGACATGGAGTGTTTCACAAAAATGCAGGAAATAAATTAAGCAATAACTTCAACATCCAAGAACACAGACTTTTGTATTTTTTTTAAATTTTTGGCCCTTGGACTGCAGTATTAAATTTAGAAAAATACAGTTTAAAAAAATGCAATTTTTCTGGCACAATCTTCTTTGAGAGAAATGCTCACAATAATTTAAATGGTCTTCAGCTTACTTGGAGTCTTAGTTTAATATAACAAAGCTTGGTGTTCAAGTAGCCTGATGGATTTTTTTTTTTTTAATTGTTTGGACTTTTACACAGGAATGATCATACATGTGATATTTCTGATTTTCAATTTTAAAAAATATTAATTGTAGATGGTTTTCAGTACAAATTTATAACAAAGTGTAGATCTAAAAATATGATCCCCCTTTCCCTTCAAGTCTTCTTTAGTATGTTGAAGTTGTAAAAAGATCTTTTACATGGATATGCATGTATCTGAATAATTTGATGTCATGCAAATGAGGAAATACTGTTTTACAATTTAAGTAAGTGGTAAATGCTAATATGCATTATTTTATATCCTGCTTTTTAATCACCTTTTCTTAAATGTACCAAATATGTCAAGTAACTAAAATGGTAGAGTAGTTCTGGCACTCTGATGCTTTTGGATGTCTTTGCTCTTGGCCGCCTGCTACTGTAAAATGTGTGAACTTAGAGGTAGCACGCATTTATGCATAAAAAGTTGAGATTGTAAAATTACATGCAATTATTTTTGTTTCATAGAAGTCATCCATGAGTTGTTTCTTCTGAGAGTTGTTTTTCTATCTCTGTGGGTTATATTCCTCACAATATATCCAAAACCTTTCTAATGTACTAGCTGGCATTAACAATAGCAGTAAACTAAATGCAGGAAGATGATTTATTTTTAACAGTTGCTGTGGTGTATAATAGAATATTGTTAATATTTCTCCTTTTTGGTCAGCCAGAAAATAGCAGATGACATTTCTTTTTTCCCTTTTGGTGAAGGTAAAGTCCTTGTATCAACTAACTTCAGTAAAGACCACCAAGGGTAGAAAAAAAATATGCTTTTTTAGTAGTGTGGGGGTTTCCTGGAGAAACAGGAACACCTCGGTTAGAAGATGGACATGGGGGAATGTTTAACTAAAGCTAACATATTACACATACTGATACTACAGTATCCTAAGAGGTATTCCTTAATGTTTGTTAAACTTTCCACGCTGTAACTTGCAGCCACAGAAGATTGGCAATACCTTGTCATCTTTTTAAAAAAAACATTGAAATAGCATCAAAACACAGTTATTTCACTGGATGCAAGGCATACATTTCAGTAGGCTCCGCTAAACTTTTTTATTTTTTCTCACATCTCACATGCTGGGGCTAATGAAAGACAAGTTACTTTCATAACTTGGGACAGCCTTTGTTTCCCAATTAAGTATCTTAATGTGCATAGAGAAAGTAGGGTAATGTTAGTTGTTCTTTCTAGTAGAAATTAATGCCTCTGATCTTCAGAAGTTTTTCTTTCGAAGTTCCTGCTAAAGTACAAGTAAACTTGAAGTAACACTGCTTACTCTTAACAAGCGCAACAGGAGGACTAAACAGATGGCTGTTATTACTTGCATTTAAATGTGGCTCTTGGATTGTATTGGAAAGATGAAAAAGAAGCAAAATAAAAAATATCAAAGCCAGAATCCTAATGGCACTGTCATGAGACTTGATAGCTATTTTTGTGGTGTGACATGTAAAGACCTTCTCTTTCAAATTAAATTTTGAAGAAGCGACTGTTAGTTGCTATACATCTTCTAAGTTAGTACTCTACAGTGTTCAAACAATTATAGTAAAACTTCAGGAAAACTTGTTTGGTTGTTTTTATTTAAACTGGCTTAAACTTCAGTTGCATGATGAACACTGAAAGCTCCTACAGATGTCCCTAAATGTTTGTTGAATTATAATGTCTGCACATAGAAATAGCTGATTTGATGTTCTAACTGTAACTGGCAGTGAAAAAGTTTCAATTCACTTTATTTTTACATGGTAGTAAAACTTACTTTCTGATACCATGAAAGTAATTGTTGATACATAGACTCATATCTGTTTTAATATGGCTATTAACTTAATCGTTCCAGTATTGCAGCTTTTGAGGAAATGATAGAGCCCTTCCGACTTCATGAAGATGATAAAGAACAAGAAGTTGCAGATAAAATGAAGGAGGATGAACCATGGAGGATAACAGATAATGAACTTGAGCTTTACAAAACAAAGGTTCTGTATTCTTTAGAGTGTTACGTTAAATGTTGTTAAACTTTTCTTCCCCTGCATTTGTGGATGTGATATCGATGAGTTCGTTTTTGTTATTAGCTCTCTTGCATAGCTGCGTTTATAAATAGGTGATGGAAAGCAGCATCTGAAATCATTTAGATGGTTCACCAAAGAAAAACGAGAGGTTTCTGCATTCTGTTTGGAGGGGCCTGAACTGCTTTCCTACAGTATTTCAGCAGTTAATTTAGAGTAACATAGTCTCTGTTCAGCTGGTTGTTGACTCTCTTTGACCAAACTAACATTTTTTTGCTTCTTTATTAAAAAAAAAAAAGAACAAACACACCACATCTAATTGTGGTGTTAAGGAGATATTAAAGGTTGGACATTTTTCCCAAGCAGTTGTGCACTATAGAGACATCAGAGATATTCCTTCTCAAGTGCTTCCATGAAGAAGACTCAGGTAGCATCCTATAACAGTATGCAGATACAGACGAGTATCTAAAGAAATACTGGTTAAAGTTTCAGTGATCTCAAGTTCTTCAAGATGGTCCTGAGTATATTCCACCCTTATTTTCTTTTTCCTGTCTGGGTTTTTACAATATCTGTGAGGCTTTGCAGTGAAGAAGAAATGGGAGTGGTAGATCATTCTGCATTGTAAGTGTAAAAAAAGGTACAGGGAGGTACAGGTTGACTGGCAGCTGCTGATGACATCTTTTAACTGCATATTACCAAGGGACTGGGGGAGGAAATTTTATAAAGTACATTTACTTTATAGTTAATGAACTGCTTGATGCCTTGCTGTTCCTGATGTCTACAAACACTACCAAAACTCATTTGAGTGAGATAACTGAAGTGATTTTGTTCTTTTTGTCTACTGATAGCTTAGTTGTTTCTTCAGACACTAGCCCACAAGCTAACTGGACTTCAGCTTACCTGAGAACAACAGAACTAGAAGAAATGGTTAAGTCAAAATGTTTGCTAGAAGTTTAGTTGACGTAATAAAGAACTGAAAAATACTGAGGAAGCTACCTCAGATCTTAAGACAGCAGAGGTTAGTAAAAAAAGAAGGGCCCTTACGGAGATAGGCTTACCAAATGAAGATAGGACTTTACCTCTGTAAGACCTGCTTACGATGAGCTTATAGGATATAGTTAAATAACTGTGAAGAGAGCATAAGGAGCTGTTGCTTCCAGGAGCTATGGAGGATGGTATTATTATTAGAGAAACTATCTTAAACTTAGCTTTCATAGTACTTGGCTTATTTGCATACTTCAAGCTTACTGCTTTCTTCTCTCCTAGCCTTGCAACTCATAGGCATTTCAGAAAAGTGAACAAGTTGCCAAACTGAGGTGGAAGTACGTGCTTTCTGTAAACAGCTCCTACCAACTGATCATGCTTGTTTTTCATTTTTCTTGAATAAATGAACTGTTTGTCGTTTTATATAAAAGATCTTCCTAACAAGTTTCATTTTAATTACAGACTTATCGCCAGATTAGGCTAAATGAGTTGCTGAAAGAACATTCAAGTACAGCTAACACAATTGTCATGTAAGTAAATGATTTGTACTGGTATCCTAATTGATACAGAACTGTCATTTGAAATATAAATGTATGTAAGTACATAAAAAAATCCTGTGCCTTAGCATTAAAGTACAGAAATACTCGAAGGTGCTGAAAGTATTCAATAGAAGCATGGAGCTACTATACTGATGAGCAAAAAATGGTCTGTGTAGTTTTGTGCTTCTGATACGCTGCTTAAGATGATTACCTCCGCATTTATCATGCAGCTCAGGATTCTCGCATTCCTTCCACTCCCGTGAATGCCCCTGAATGCCAACTATTCCCCCTCTCTTTCAGGTCCTTCCTTTCAATTCAGTTTCTAGGAAATGTCTCTAGATAAAGTTAGATCATCATCTTGCTGATGGATTTTCTTGGTTTACTTTTGGTGTAAACAAGCAGAATGCAGATTGTAGGTTTTAGCTGTGTTTTTTCTTTAGGACACTGCTTCAGAGCTCCCTAAAGTAGTACTCCAAGTGAAGTCTGAGTAGGGCAAGTAGACTTATAGTAGTTTTTCCAAAAGAGAAGCATGGCATGTTTTGGAAGGATTGTGAGAATGAATATTAGACTGCACCAACCTGGCATCGTAAAAAAAAAAAGCTGTATTTTAAAATCTTGAAGAGTCTCAAGAAACGCTTCAACCAAGGAGAATTCTGCATGAAGCTCCCTGAATACAAAATGGTGGTAAGAGGTCAAAAGCAGGGGTAAATAGATGTAAAGGCCTGTGGTGCTTAAGATACGAAGGCTCAACTTATTAACTGAATTCTGAGGAAAAAAGCCCAAAACTAAAAAGGTTAGGAAATTTGACTTAACATTTACCTCTTTGCAGAATCATACTTAAATATTTGTATGTTATGACCTGTAGTCCACCAGGTTTTTCTAATTGTTGAATGCTTTTTTCCCCTTGTGAATTGTAGGAGTTTGCCAGTTGCACGAAAAGGTGCGGTTTCTAGTGCACTGTACATGGCCTGGTTAGAAGCTCTTTCTAAAGATCTGCCACCAATTCTCCTCGTTCGTGGGAATCATCAGAGCGTTCTTACCTTCTATTCCTAAGAGTACTGCACATGGGACAGCTATGGTGAAATGGTACTTCAGTGCCCAGGGGAGAGTGACGGACATGGTCTACGGTTTGTTAACATCACAAAGGCAGAAAGTGACTCTCACTATTTCACTGACTTGAAAGCACACAAGGAAAGTCACTGTATTTCTAAAGTTGTGACATCTTCAGTTTTATTCTATATTTTCTGTAATTTAATCTTGCTTAATGGGGGGGAGGATTCCTTGTTAGACTGAAGAACAAGACAAGCTTTTTGTTTGCTATTTGAATAGCAGCAATAAAATGTTTTATTTTTGATCAATGAAAGGATTATAGATTTATAAAAGCCTTTTAGCCTTGAGGTGCCTTCTGAAATTAACCAAATCTCATCCATACATCTTATTTTGTAAATTTATATAGAATGTCAAAATCTGCCTTCAACTAAGAGTTTAGATCGGACTTCCTTTAGTTTCTAGTCTCTTCCATATTACAGTAAAAATGAATGCTGCTTTTCAGTCTTCCATTGAGCTATTAGTTCTTAGTACTGTATGTTTTCTATTGTCAGAAAGTTTTTGGGTTTCTATTATTATATCTGTTAGATTTAAAGGTGGGAATTTGGGCAGGTCAGTTGAACTAAATCGAATCCCTGATGTTATTGTCAAGACTTTGTGCTACTAAGTTTGTAACACTTTAATTATAGCAGAGAGGATCCTTTTCTGAAATTTGACAACGTGTACCACTTTCGCACTAGTCTGAGATACACAGCTAACATTAGCTACCTTGGTGAAGGATACTGGTCAGTCTTCGCTCTGTACCTCTCTTAAGAAACTGAATTCATCTTACTGGCTGAGGCTTTTTATCTTACTCCAAATTAGAAGAAAAGAAAAAGACCTGTCCTAGTTCTTGGCCTATTATGTTTTGGTGTCACTTTCAGCTTACTTTGAAACAAAACTCAGCTTAAGGCTTGAATGGGGATAATACAAGCAATGTGATGCTGTCTAACAGAAAACAGTAAACACTATGTGGAATCTTGCTATCCAATATGAAATGTAAAAGCTACAGTTCTCTTGCATTTTTCAACAAATGGTTAAAAGGACCACTAGTTACTAGGGGAGATGTTTTTAGGTCAATTCATTCAGTTGTCAGAAAATACATTTCATCTTATTAAATAATACTCAGGTTTGATTGTCTAGCAATTTAGATCTACTCCATACATCCTACTTTATACATTTTCTATGTTCAATAAAGAAACTGCCAATCTTGTGTGCCCTTTCATTGTATATTTTGAAAACTGCATAATTTAGCCGGCTATGTAAACACCTACACAAGAAATTTCACTTGAGCCTTTGTATAAAGGTTAGTAATGTGAACTGTTTTTTAAATTCCTGATATGTTTTGAATAGAAAGGATTGCCTAAAAACATTTCACAGGCTTTTGATATTAGCATTGGACATGCTACTGGCTCAGTTTACCAGTGGTTGAGTGACTTTCATTTAAGGATGCACAGAAAAGGGGTATTTTTATGCTAAATGCAAGATAAAATTGAAATGTAACGGTTCATTTTGAAGGACGAAGCATAATCATGGTGTGGCAAGGCAGAGCTTCAAGTTGTGATTAAAGATAAAAATATTCTACGCAATGCAGTATACACTGTTGTCAGGTTCTTGGTAAACAGCAAAAAAAATCTTTTTTTTGCTTTTTCTGTCAATTGAATTTGAGACTAATTGAATCATTTCACTTTAAAATAAATTAGAAAAACAAACATGCATGTTTTGCTGCTAAGTGTGAGACAACTGATGCCAGCATGAATCAGACTTGTTACGATAAACATTATAAGACAAGAGAGTGTGCAGTAAAAGTGCCGTTTCCTTCCAGATGAGGGGTTTGGGATCAAACTTACCAGTGTATCTCTCACAGGTTTTACAGTGGTTTTTAGGGGATACGGATGTCACATTGTGAATATGGAATCATTGCCATGTTTCTTCTTGTTTTGTGGGTTACATTCTTTTGAACAGATGGACAGTAAGGCATGGACTTAGTGCTGCTATCTTTAAAAAAAAAAGTTTAAAAATGTGCACAGGTACACTTACTTCAAAGGTTTTTTGCCCATTCAGGAAACCATTGCTTGTGATCTGTAACACAAACCAAATGAAGTGTGTTTATACATGCATATATGTGTATAAAATTATATAAAATATATCTAAATATGCATATGGGGATAGTTAAGGTAATGTCTGTGAAATAACATAGAATGCTTTTCACATGCACTCTCACAAGTCCACTAATGCTAGGCACGAGGTCGAGTTTCAAGATCATTTGCTACACTAAAATTTCAACGGTTAATGGTAATTGCAACAGCTGTCGGTTAGTGGCAGTCACTCCAACTTCTGCTTTGATTTTGACGCCAAATTTAGTTACGTTCCAATCATTATTAATTACTTGAAAAATGAAATCACTTACACATGGCAATTCATACTTTCTATAGATTAGGTTTCTTTGTATGGGTTTAGAAAGACAGTAATAGCTGGAGAAAATCAATTATTTATTTGTTCACTTATATTTGTATGTAGGTTTCCTTTTACATACATTCTTTTTATATGCTTTTTCTGACATTACATATTTAAAAATAATGGAAAATAATTTAAAGATTTGAGCGTTAGTGGGTAATAGCCCACTTGGTTTGAAGATGTAAGATTTGATACTGTACTGTAACTGTCACACACAAATGCTTTTCTAATGTTTTAACGTAATTATTGCAGTTAATACTTTGCACCAGGGGATGTCACTGCAATAAAAGGAAGTGAATTCCATACAACTGTCTTGTCTAACAAAGCCTTTTATTGTTGGGGACAGGGACTAATATTCATAGATTAACAGATTAATGCTGAAAATAGTTCCTGACATGAATGTTTATTGAACACATCTGATAGTTGCCTTTATTGTGGAATTTGCATAGGACCATGAAACAGAACTTAGAGCCATTCAGGTGTCTGGTATTAGGAGACAAGTGTTTTGTTCTCAGGGGAATGTTTGCCGCAACAGTGGTGGTTGTGTAAGGAAAACAAACTTTGTTTCACTCTCTAAAAATTTGTCATGCCTTGCAGACAATGCAGACCAGTGTGTAATACATGGTACGTTTAAGCAGGAACATTAGTATCTGGAAACTTGTTCCTACTATGTAGGCAGTTTGTTTTGCTTCTGAATACAGTGAAAGACTGTCAGACTCCTCTTTCTCACTCAGAATAGTAGTCCTCTGGGATATGAGAAAATATGGGAAAATAACTTGTAAGACAGTTGCAAAGCCACTTGTAAGCACGACACATTTGGCCTTAATGCCACTAATGTACGCTCACCTAGAAACTAGTTGAAAAATCTGAAGTTTAGGAGCATAATGAGAAATGGCAAGTTGTTTTTCCATATCAGATAATACTTTGAACCACTGAACTTTTTAACGTCATCACTTTTGGCGTTTCCCAGTGTAGCTGGGTGACAGTTTTTATTTGAAAATTAACCTCTAATAAATTCAGGCTTGCATTATAGTATCCTTAATTTATGAAATACTTGTTAAGTTTTTCCATGCATTTAAATCTATGCCTTGAGAGTGAAGTTTGGAGGCCAATGGAAAGGGAATGCTTCTTAAAAGTACTCTGCCAGCTTCTATGGTGTTGGCTCTAACTTTTTGAGTATGTAAAGAGGTAGAGGAGAAGGTGTGTAGGAGTTTTTCCATATCCTCTAATTTGCTAGAGAAGTGGTTGATCTAAATAATAGTAGCGTTAAAAACAGTAGCATTAGCTGAATTTACAAGGTAAGTGACTTCACGTGTGCTTTCAAAGCTGAAAAATGAAAATGGAATCAGGGTTGATCTCATCCCTTGGCTGCACAATCAAACAGTGAAGGTTCATACAGCACAATAACTTGGTTTGGTTCTGTTTTGAAACAGGAAAGCAGGACTCCTTTCACCTTGGTTGATGTTCTTCATTAGTCTAGTTACACTACATGCCCTGTGGGATCCTGTAAATCTTGCCTCTAAGCCTAACACGTGGTTTATGTTGAGCGGGAGTGGGAGCTAGGCTTCAGGTCTGTGAGACTGTAGAGGTGTTGAACGGTGTTCTGCTTCACTACTGCTGCCTTGGTTCCTTTTAGTGCAGGGTGAAAACTTCCAGGCGCTTACCAGTGCATCATCAAATCTTTCTTGACGCCCTGCCTTTTGGCAGCGTGGTGTGGAACAGGTTTTAAGGCTCTGGATTAGGCTGATGAAGGCTGATGCCTGCGTTTAGGAGAGGGGGAAACAAGCTGGTGGAAATCATCACTTTGTTAACTTTTGCACTGGAAGAGTAAATGTTGAAGCAGCAGCATACCGCTTCACCAGACAGAAGCAGGGAAGACATTTTCCTCTTGAAATGTAAGGTGCCTTACATGCCCAGAGGTGGATCTCACAATGACAACGAAACCGTACTCTGGGCTGCATACATCAAACCTGCTGGCAAGGCTAACAGCTTACATCCCTCTTCTTACTGCTGCCGTCAGGGCGCACAGAACTGAGAGCAGAAAAAGGAACCCCAGAGTAGTTTCTTTGCAAGTCCTGCCCATGGAACTGCGCTCGCTCTTCCAGAGAAGGTTGGCTTCGTAGCTCCAGGAATCCGTAAGCCTGCCCTTTCGTAAAGTGCTCTGGTGTTTGCTTAAGTGCGGTGTGGTGTGCTGGGAATGTTTTTGGGTTGTTTTTGATTCTTCAGTGAGCTCTTGCAAAATGCGCTGTTAAAAGGAATCTAATGGGAGTAGCACCTGGAGGTGAGAGAAGAGAGGCCTCAGCTCTGCTACCACCCTGCGAGGATCTGGGGAGAACTGACCCTGGTGGGCTGTAGCCAGAACAAACGCTAGTGTGAGGTTCTGCGCCTGGGTGCCTTGTCTGCATAGTCCCTCGGTTTCCGTCCTCAGTAATTATTACAAAATCCTGCTAGCAAACCATGATTTTTGGTGAAAGGAACAGGAAATGGTTTCTCCGTGCGGTTTTCTAGGCATTCAAACTGGAATAGTAACGCCAGGTGGCACTACTGCCTGTCTGCATTTCAGGTGGTGCCTGAAGATGCGCTGTCAGTTACACGCTGTTTGCCCGGCTCCTTCGGTTTCGCGAGCTAAACGACTTAGTGCTTTGAATAAACTTAACGCATATCAGCGTAACAGTATTCTCTTGCATTAATTTTTTTATAATTTTCACTGTGGATTGAAGTTTAATATTAATCCCGCCCCCCCCCCCCCCCGCCCCCTTTTTGGGAGGAAAAATACTCTGGTGTAGTTCTAAAGGACACAGGAATCTCCATGCAGATGCTGCCTGTTGATTTCAAACAGCCTTTTGACCACCAGGTAACCACTGTTTCATAAAGCACTGAGAGATCCTCACTTTTCCCAGTGGCTACTTCCAGCAGTGTTAATTTGAGAGAGCAGAAGGATAAACACTGCAGGCAGGCAGAGAGGTGTTAGAAAACAAAACACACTCAGATGTGCCATGCAGTTTCAGAGTAATCCATAACATTTCAACAAGGTATTTTTGCTTTGTAAGTAACAAACAAGGCAAATGTCCACCACCTTCTACTAATATAGAGGTAGGAGCAAGACGATGAAGGCTATACGTCATCCCAAAATATTCAGGTACCAGCTATTTAAAGTATTAGAGGAAACGGAATAGCATAGTACTATGCATCTCCAAGCTTCTTAAGCTTGAGAATAACTTTATGACTCTGTTGAAGTGTTTTGTAACTAATAACTAAATCTTTGAACATCTCTTTGCAGTTAAATTTGTTTCTGCAATACAAATGGTAAAATGGAGTCACAAAAAGGATTTTGACATGCTCCCACTGAAAATTTGAGAGCTGGGATTAGCCTTGAAACATCCTCACTCCCAGCCCTGTACGATCATTCATGATTTCAGACCAAGCTGCCTGGTTGGATGGTTTAGCCATATTGTTGCAAATTACAGTGACTCTTAAACAATTCCTTTGTGTTACTGTTACCAACTACATAGATTAACATTTAGAACAGTGTTAAAAAAAAAATTATACATGAAGCAGGGGATCAGATATATGTACAAAAGAATATGCCACATAATCCAATGTTAACCTATGTGTTCTATAAATATTTTAATGCAACTCATCTCCGATGAGCTGTGGGAGTAAAGAAGAAAAAAATCAGAAAGACATAAAGTACAAAAATATAAGCACAGAATTTAAGCATTGTTCCTTGTAGTAAGATGTAGTAGTTTAAGCACAGGTAGCCTAGAAATTATAGCGGGTCAAGGAACAGTGCCTGCCAAGAGGAGCTTGCACTTCAAAGGAAATTACGTTTTGTGGAGTCAACCAACAACAGGCATTCACAGTATTAACATATGAAATCAAGGCTGACCACAGAATAGTGTGGGCTTTCACATGGGATTTTGGCTAACCTTGTACAGAATCTCATTTTACTTTTGATTGCGCAGTTGAGTGTTGTTAATCTTAAGAGTCTTTGCTGTCATTGAAATCTTTCTGCATCCTTCAACTACCAGTATTAGTATTTCAGACATGCTATGAATTATTGGGAAAACTCAAGCTTTGGCAAATACATGCCAAACCTTACTAAGCGCTCTTTATCCATGATATTTTTAATTGTATTGCAGTGTTTGGGGGTTGCTGCTCTCTTGCTCTTGCCATGTTTGTAAGCACCTAGAAAAATGAGGCTTGATTCTCAGCCAGGACCTGGGAGTCATCATGATACAAATAATTCCAATGGGTAAAAAAAGAAAAAGACATTATGATTACTTGTCAACTCAGGGCACTAAGCATCTTCTCTAGCAAGTCCATCCTGTACTGTTGGCCAACCCTGAAACTCTTAGGTCATTCTAGAAAACTCCTCCTGTCCCAGGCACAAAATATTCCGGTATTAATTTATGAATTGGAGTCTTTGCAAATGTATCTGTATGCCATCACTCCAAATGCATCATAGGGAAGAAATTTTTGCTTTTGCAGGATTAGGCAAGGTTAGTAATAAAAAACATCTTCTCATACTGTGGTTTTGACTATAGGTAGTCAGTCTCAGAAATAACCATATTCTATGGCAGCTTTTATGCCAGGAAGTGATTTAGTGGCAGATTTGGAATTCAGATCAAATCCTGATTTCTAGGTTTTGCTGTGAATACTGGGAATATTCTCTCTTTAATGGGAAACACTTTAAAATTAATTTTTTGTAATTACTTCTGGCTTTAAAACATCCCTATGTTGTGAAATAAGTAATTGTTACTTATAAAGAAAAATCAAATACTTAGCACAGGTTGCTCCTTCAGTCCATAATCATAAGGTAAGATCCAAACTATCTACTTCTCACATCTAAGCAAAAGCAGGAAAAGATGTCATGTAGTTTCACTGGCTTCACTACTATATATGTATGGATCTTTGAAATTAGTCTGTGGTATACGGAGCTTGAAGGAATAACAAGGTTCTTCCTAAGACAAGATTTTCATGCCAGTAGTAATGGTCAGGCTGGTCAGGTCATGTGGTTTGACAGACTTTTGAAGTTTGTGTTGTTCGTTCTCCAGGTGAGCCACTAGTAAGCAATTATTTATGTATAGAGTACAATTTCTTTTTCTTAACTTTTAAAAGCATTAAATTATTTTACTCTCCTGTCTGCCCTCCTGGCCCTGCTTTTGTAAGAGAGCTGTCATCTTAAGAAATGGTATATGTATTTTTTGTTCTTGCTGTTTTTTTAAGAATTGTTTATAAAATGAAGCTCCAAGTTCTTTTCCAGGAGTAACAAACACACAGAAAGTATTAAGATGGGGGAGTTTTCATACTTGTAAAATAAATTGTTTTGGGAGTGACCTGTGGAGGTCGTCTAGCCCAACCCCCTTCTCAAAGCAGCTCCAGGTATATCGGCTTGCTCAGGGCTTTGTCAGGTTGAGGTTTTAATATCTCCAAGTCTCTCTGGGCATCTGTTCTAGTGTTCATATTACAGGTTTTCATCATAAGGGTGGTCAAATCAGACTTTACCGTGTTGCAACTTGTCTGTTGCCTCTCATCCTATTGTGCACCAGGAAGAATGCATTCCTATTAGGTTGCTGAAGGTGTGAAAAAGATCTCCCTAGTGCCTTCTCTCCTTAAGCTGAAAAAACTCAGTTTTCTGAATCTCCTCTTATATGCTGCATGCTCCAGCCCAGTCACCAGTCATCTGGGTCATTATGCTGGACTTGCTTATTTCCTTAGCATTTTGCTGCAAGTGAACTGAAGCCATTTGACTGTTCTTCACATCTCTCACTAGTTTCGATTCCAACCGAGCTTTCTATTTCCAAACTTCATCCCTTCATCCACTTTGTCAATGTACTGGTTTTCTTCCCAGGCAGCCAGTCCCTGCATCCACCTTCTGTGTACTTGTGCTCGATTGCAAGCAGAGGCTGTTTCATCTGTGCTGGCCTTTGGCCATGCTTGCTCAGCTTCTTTCACATCTGATTGAAAGGTTCTTGTGCTTTTAAGATGTTGTTCTCGAAGCTCATCTGGCTTTTCTCAGTCTCTTTGCCCTGCAGAGCAGTCTCCTGCAGGAACCTGCTATGCAGATCTTAAAAGAAGCCAAAGTCTGCTCTCCTGAAGTTCAGGGCTGTATTTCTACTTTTTGTCTTTTTTACTTCTCTCAGGATTTAAACTCTGCTCTTTGCCGTAGTCACTGCAGCCAAGACTGACCTTGGCCTTCATATCCAAAGCCATTTCTTTCCTGTGAGGAAACAGATTCAGCAGAGAGTTTGTCCTAGGTGGCTTTTAGAGCAACTGCATCAAGACATCACCAAGAGACTTAAGGAATCTCTTGAACTGCTTTCGCAGCTGTATTGCCCCTCCAATAGATATTGCTATGTTTAAAATGCCCTGTAAGTACCAGAGCCTGTGATCAGGTGGCTTCTCTATTTCAAGTATATTCTGAGATGTTTGTACATATGCTCTTAGGAGAACAGAAAGGAATATAAGGTCACCTACAAAAGTGTTAGAGGCGTCCCAGGTCTTGACTTAGGAGTTGAGAGTCAAGAAAATTTACATCAGTCTGCCACTCTAGTAGCTGTGGAATAATATATCAAAGCCAACTAACAGAAGATGAATGCCTGTGAAAGAGATCCTATGGTTCTGAGTTCTGTTTTGGAGAGGACATCATAGGTGTCGTAAGGGAATTTTAAGAGGATGGCAATTTAAATGAAAACCTTTAACTGGCACATTCAATTCACCTGCGGATGAAAGAAAGATAGAACATGGATTAGAGGGATTAGTGGAGTGCAAGTTTTGGGTGTGAGAGGAAAATTGGGAACTCGGAGGGTAAGGACACAAGGGACAGACTGAGAAGATGCATGAACCATGGAATAGAATTGGGGCTAAACAGAGGAGTGCAGAGCAGAGGAGGAAAGCCACATCTTTGTTCCCTGTTTTTCTCTCACTCTTCTGGAGGGAAATTAAAGTCTTGCATGGAAAGGTAAGTTAACATGAAAAAGCATTGGAGAAGTGTTATAAGATACCTGGAAATGCAGATGTGGGGTCTCAAATGAGGGCGCATCTGAAAGAAATACTTTGTAGGGGAGGTAATTATCTTATCATTTTGAGTTATTTTTCATTTCCATTTTCTCTCAGAACTGGTGTATAGAGTGTATGAATGCCCTCTGTGCATACTAAATTTTTTTTGAAAAGGCACATTGTACAAGTATGGAAGTGCTTAAAGCATTTTGCTATTTTTTTTCCTCATTGTTTTTCATTTTTTTTACTTAGTAATTAACCATTTAGTTATGGAATACTTGATATTGCTCGCATCACTGAAAATGTTGGGTTTTGACAGCTTAGGCGGATCATATTCTGGACTTTGCTTCCTCTTGATTTTTAACAAACCTTGCTTTTTATCTTGGTCACTTTAGAATTTTTGTTCTTGGTTGCTTCAATAACCAGCTTTCATCCTTGTGTGCTTGTTTGATGTAGACTGCATTCTATGTCTGAATGCATAGTTCTTTGATATACTACTACTACTGTAGTATGTGACAGAGTCTCTGTGTATTTTTGAGGATCGGTGAAGGGTGTACTGCTGTTGGAGATGAGACTTCTGAATGTTATGAAGAAAAATATGGGAGAAGTTGTGATACTAGGACATTGAGAGGCAATGTTTTTAAAAAAACATGGCCAAAAGTGACAAGTTAAGAAAATCAGGGTGGTTAATTAGGTAACAACACTAAACTAAAGCAAAACTAAGTAGCTTTCCTAACCAGCTGATCGTTATTTCAGAAAAAAATTATATGGATTAACTGATGCTGCTGTTAGTCTGAAGAAAGATAAAGGACTGAGAGAGTGAAGAGTGGTTCCTCTCATGTCTATAAGACATGACTATTATATTCATTTTAGAAAGTATTGTCTGAGCAATAGAGAAGATAAGTCTGACACGGTGACTGTAACACTTTTGCGTGTTCTGTGGATAAATACGTGTGACCCACTTTTCTGTGGATAAATAGGTATGACCCAATTTTCTGTGGATGTCGGTCTTGAAACTTCAGAAACATTGAAAAAACCACTGCTTTCCAGAAAGGATGGGTCTGGGGTTTTTTTAATTAACCATACCAAGTTATGTACATATTTGAGGCCCATTTCATGTTCTCTTTTACCCACTTTTTGTCTCGCAAGCAGCAATGTTTTGGTGGGTTTTTAATGTAACTTGATGGGAACAAGAGCTTTTCGATTATTTGCTTTGCTGATGCTCCATTCAAGCACTGGTTACTGTGGTTTATTGTTCTTGGGCATTTTCTCTGGACTGCACTTTTCTTAAGAACATGTGTCCAGATGAAGAGTAGCTTATTTTTCCTTAAGCTAATAGAAGTTGGGGGCCATATAGGAGTAGACAGGACATTAAATACAAGCACAAATACACAAGAGTCGGTTCAGTCCATTTAAAATGGGAGGGGTAGAGTACGACGACACTGAAGTGCCTTACAGCATGTTGGAGTTACATCAATAGCCTGGCTGAGTAATGCTATCATATTCTGTTCAGTGCTGCATGAAGCAAATGTTGCTTCTCTTCTCAGGAGAGGAGGCTAGACTGAGGAAGTGGTGAATGTAACTCACTCCATTCAGAAAGAAACAAGACTCATCTGTGGTTAGCTCCATATTCCTCAAACTCTTGTATTTTGAAGTGGGTACATTTATAAAATTTACATCTGTGTTCTCAGCAGCTGAAAAATAACTTATAACTATCATATTTCCTTTCAAACAGACGTCTTCTGCTTTCTTCTTGGCTTTAAAACTGGATTCCAGGACAGCTACTGTTTAGCCAAAACCCAGCTGTTCTAAGACTGAATGGATTTTATTATTCTGCGGGATACTTAGAAATAGTGTTTCTTTGCATCATATGGCAAGCAGGGAAAGGAATTTCAATCCTTTTAGTTAACAGCATGTCTGGTATACTTGCTATTTTCCATGGAGCAATATTAATAGGTGGGCTACATTAGGAGCTATCGCAATGAAGCTGAGCTCTCATCCAAGAGCAGCTATTTAAGGACACTTCTGTGTGCTTGATTAGTGTAACTGTAGTGCCCATTATACGGATTTCACTGAGTTTTAGGCATACTGAAATCAAAGGCTTAGAATACTGTCCAAGAATTCAACAGATCATTCAGAGAAGTGCTTTTCTACAAAGTTCAGAGGCCTGTTGAGAAACACGTCGTACTTGCCAGAGGTGGGACTACTGTTGACTAAGCTGTCTGGTGATGTTAGTCTTACTGATCAAGAGTGAGAGACTTAGGGCTGAGGTATCTCAGTAATGAGTTTGGCCTTAAAGATACCGTAGCTGTTTGGTTTTTTTAATTTGTGTTTTCTAAGGTCTGTGCACCATTTAATAAATTCAGTGACAGGCATTTCAAGCTAAATCTTGATTCTTAACTACCAGTTTTCAGTGTTTCAGCTAACAAATGTCAGATGTACTGAGGTTCTTATATTTCATTGTTGGATTATGACTTAAAACTCCTGGAAGCAAAAAAACCCCCTTCTTTTACATCTAATTCAATTCAATTCCTTTAGATAAATCTCTTAGCAGTATCATACATTATTAACTTTGTACATGACTGGAAGATAATTTGGAAAAATGTTCACTGGTCCAGAAATAGACAACCAGTGGCCATCTAAAAAATACTGCTTCTAAAATCTGTTTTAAAAAAGAAGTTGGATCAACTGTGTTATCCAGTTTGGTTTATTTTAAATTGGTCTGCATCTAAGTGCATTATTCATAAGCAAACCAGTTTACTTTTGTCCATAAACAATGCACATTTGATGAAATGGTATGCTTTGGGGTTAACAAGGGGAAGAAGCACACACACTTCCAGATCAGCCTTACACACTCACTTTGGAGCATTAACAGTTGTGTAACAAGACTGAATATAGGATTTTACTTGGGAAATGCTGACAGGGGCTTCAATTATTGTGGTAGCAATGGCACCATTATGACCTGTTCTCATCAACACTTGTATAAGGTATGAAGGCAATAAAAGTGTTGTCCAGGAAAAAAAATGTAGGGCAATTCAGCACACAAGGCTGATGATATCAATGTACCTAAGTTTATAGTAGCAGCAATTAGCTAAAACACCTGATATGGAAAGAGATGTGACTATCTACTAAAATGCAAGTTCTGAGGGAAGAAATTTTGGTTTGTTTTGTTTATAACTTCCTCTTTCCTTTCTTCCGCTCCTTGTTAGGAACTTCATAAAAGGTTTTTAGACTAGGTAGGAAATGTGGGCCATAGGGTAGATTGCTTTGTTCAGTTAATGTTGCAAAATGGACAAAAATAAGAGTACAAGTGCAAGGTGTTCAAATCGTGATGTTTAAAGTTATTAGCTAGATATTTAGGGTCACATTTACATGAGCTGTTAAGAATTCTTTCTTTGAGTTGAAGATACTAAGCCTAACACTGAGACAGGACATGTGGTCCTTGTCATATTGCAAGTTCTATGGCAGCCGAGACTTTGCCTCAACTGTGTGCCTGCATGTTTTCTGAAGAAATGGAAACTTTGTGGCTCTTGTAGGCTTATTGAAAAATGAGAAAAGTTTAACTGAAAGAAACTGAAAGTTTAACAGAAAGAAATGGAGAACTTTACTGAAGATCATATGAACGTGGTTTTTTTCATAAAAACATCAGGATGATACTATTAGGAGCGCTGGAATTTTCCTGCAGATTTATTAGTTGATTTGCTGTCATAATTTGACTACCCTATTGACCCTAGTCAACTATTATTGGCTAATACACTTTAATTTAGAAAAGGTCTTCGTTGAAAGAAGTAATCTTAGTATATGCAGTGACCTAGAGTATTGGAGGCCTTATCTGAAACTTAGAAAGTGATTTGTCTAGACATGCTGTGGAAAATAAAGACCATAGTAAACTCATGAATGAACATATTAGGTTCTTCAGCTGTGTATTTGAATCAATGCTACGGAAATAAGTCATCCAGCAACACTGCCGAATAACAGCAGTCATTTTACAGTATAATAGGCTTAAAAAATGTGACACAGAAATTGTTAAGTTAGTGTTTGCATAATTTATGACCAATTTAGGTAGAAAAGGAATTTTGTGACAGCCAGACGGTGTGGGACTGCAGACTTTGCTCCAGTACTGAAGCTGAAGATTGTGGTTGCCCATAAAACTAGGACCTGGTAAAAAGCGCAGCTTGGATGTTGAGGATGCAAGAGCAAGCTAGGGCTATGCACTAGGCAGTGCTGTGTCAGTAAGGCTGAGAGGGAGACTGGTGCTGGCAATTCAAGCTTAGCTTTGAAAGTTTGAGCATATAATATGAAGGTTTTATGATATTAAAAGCAAGTTTGGAAGAGGTAGAAGTTGCTGGGTTTTGCCACACTTCATCTCAAAATTCCCAAATCTGATCACTTCGTCATGGGTTAATTGTGTACACACCCAGGTAAAAATAAGTGCACAAAATGGTGATGTAAACTTCCTATCTCATTATAGCATACCAGATGTGTTGTATTGGTACTAAACAATTTTTCCTCATTGATGTTCGATGTTTACAGGTGACTCAGGCCATAGCTGATCTGTGCCCATCAATGTTGTGTGGGAGTTGTACTGCTCAAATGTTTTCGTTGTTTCCTATCTCAGATGCTCATAATTGCTTTATTTCTGACTTTTAAGAATTTATGGCTTTTAGAAATGTTATATGAGTGGGGGAAAACAGTGCAATGTAGTGCATTTAGTGAAAGAACAAGGGGTAATGGCTTTAAACTGAATGAGAGTAGACTTAAATTAGATATAACAAAGAAATTCTTCAGTATGAGGGTGGTGAGGCAGTGGAACAGGTTGCGCAGAGAAGGGGTGGATGCCCCCTCCCTGGAAATGTTCCAAGGCAGGCTGGATGACGCTTTGAGCAACCTGGTCTAGTGGAAGGTGTCCCTGCCTGTGGCAAGGGGGTTGGAACTGGATGATCTTTAAGGTCTCTTCCAACCCAAAACATTCTGTGATTCTATGATTCTGTGACAAGCTGTCTCCATATGAAGAACAGTAAGACCTAGAAATATGGCAATCATTTTACAGAATTCAAAGATCCAGTTTTAGGCCCTTGTATTTTAATCACTTAAATATATAATGCATTTTTTTTGCTGAATAAATATACTGAAGTTAAGGTCCTGTCTTCTTGCATGCATGTTCTTTGGCTTTAAACCACAAGCCAGGCCTTGAGAACACATCCAGTATTCAGCTGGTGATCTGGCCTAAAATTCAAAATATTTCCAAAATTCTGATGTTGCAGAGACAGTAGTTCATCAGTTCTCTTCACTGCAGTGAAGAGGGAGTGTCTGTGTCACTATGTGTGTATGTATGTTCTTTGGGGTTTTTTTGAATTTTTTTTTTTTTACAGCTTCTTGATAGTCTTGCCCCAGCGAAAATCTTTGTGGCAGCCGAGAGGATTTTGTTGAGTCTACACTGGGCAAGAAATGCTATAGGAGGACGTATAGAAATATCAGATATTTCTACAAGTATATAAGCAGTATAGAAATAACAGAGCTGGATAAAACTGCAGTAACGTAATACCACTAGGAGTAAAAATATAGATGACGTTACTGTTAGTGCAAATTTAATAAAATATTTCAGATGTACTTAATGTAAGAAAATCTTGAGACATAGGATTTTGAAATGTACTGTGCACCAAAAAACTGCTACAGTGCTGTTCTCTTTTTTTTTCTGATTCAGATACAGTAGGAATCTAGTACTCCAGTCTAGCAGTTTTCTTGCCTGGACTTTGACAGTCTTAGCTTTCCCTGTGCTTTAATACTCCTGCTGGAGTGAGAATGGTTATACTTTTAAATATGTGGGTATTGTTTCCTTAAGTTACTATAGTTCTATTTATGCTTCCCAGTTTTAGTGCCTCAGCTAATTCAATTGCTATTCATACGGCTGACTGGAGTTCAGACCTTTGAGGAAGGGTCCTCAAGGGTCCAATGTGTTTCTCATTCATTATGGATGATGTTCACTCTGTCACTTTTTCGTAATTTCTTCATGGTGTCATTTGTAGCAGTGGTTTCTAAGGTTAGCTGAAACTGAGCTAGTTCTGGGTACTCCTGTTTAGGTGTCAGTTCTGTTTTAACCAAAACCAGGACATGAGGATATACCGTAGTGCAATGTAATCATGCTTTGATGCACGGAAGTGCTGCTAAGCTCCTGCTTTGGCCTTGAAGTTCAGAATTTTAAAACTCAAAATCCACGTTTAGGTAACAAAGTACTTTTTGAGGCGTCAAAGTGATGGCATACCACCGGCTGTTTCTGCTGGCGTTCCTTGCGTCTCAGGATCTGGTTTCGACCATGGGTAGAAACACCTCGTTCTTGACAAGCCCAAGCAGCAAGTAGGCCTTGCTTGTACTAAAATCATATCCAAATATTTCTGTGATCCCCCTTGCTGACATACGGTTGGCATTCTCGGAACAAGCCTCACAGGTCGTCTGAGAAATGACCTCCTTCAGCAGTTCTGCAAGGCTACGGGAACAAAGAATTTATTTCCTATCTCCACTAGAGCAGGTTCGTGTCATATACATAAGCAGTTGTACTAGGGACTAAGATTTTATTTTAGATATAAAATGTTATACTTCTGCCCTCTCACGTTTTCCTTCTATCCTGTGAATGAGTCATGTGAATGTAGTGTCATGAGTCTTTGTCCCCTCAGACTAAAGTTCATAAATCCAGCCCTTTTCTTGAATTTAAGACATGTTTGCTTTGCAGCACTGGTTAGTTTAGGCTCTTAGGGTTAATTTATAAGACACGGGAAGAATTAAGAAACACGCTTAAGGTAGTGAGATTTTTGCTGTGTTTAGTTTTGCAGTGCACTACCACTCCTGAATTCTTCTGCAGGTTTAGCACAAAGGCAGGTTCTTCAGCCGTTGCTCTGCAGACCACATCCATTACACCGAAGTTTAACCGGTAATTCCAAGTCAGTGTAATAAATTCCCATTAAAAAATAGTCCTTTCTAGAGTGCTGACTGAAGGGCCTGGCCTATGAAAAACTGTTACAGGTCCATCCTGTCAGAGAAGGAACATGAAATAACTGGGTGTTTGTATTGCCATAGCGTTACTGCTGGTTAGATTAAGCGGTGTGGCTGTGAAGAAAGGACACGATGTGCTCAGAAGTAATTACTGGGTGCTTAGACTCAGCAATGCTGCTCCCTTGACTATTGAATTGGAGCCATGCTTGAGGAAAAAGGAGGAGCCCTAAAAAGTCTGTACAGAGTTCTTAGACACTTTGACACACACACAGAGGTCAAACACTCTGGAGCATTTGTGGATACGAGAGAGGCATGCATTCTTTGATGGGCCTGGTAACGTTATGGGGTGATAGTAAATGATGCTGAACTTCAGTGCTGGCATGCTGGGAAAGCAAATGTTTAGATCTAGAGCTGAGCGGCTGAGTCCTTGTGGTAAATCTGGAAAGAACTGAAATACTTTCCTCAAAACAAAATTTTAGGTTATCAATTATTTATACTTATATATTTTAAAGTTATCATGATAAGGACATATCATAGACTTGCTAGAATAGCTAGAGTGTACTGGTGAAGTCCCCACTGCCTAGGGGTAGCTTAGGTCTTACCTTTACTTACTACAATCTTTCTTGAAGTTGCCAAGAGAGTTATACTGCAGCCTCTCTTAAACAGCAAGACAATTTTAATTTCACTGTTAGCAACAGGTTTTGAAGTTTTGTAGCTTTCTGGAATACTAATCTTTCTGTGCACGTGTAGTCAGCTTTCTCATTAAATGTTGATAAATTTAAAGGCTAGAAGCAATTAAAGAGGCATAGAGTTTGGAGAAATCAGCATACAAATATATACTGTGATAGGCTGGATGGAAAGGAAGTGGATCTGGTTTGGGTTTCTTGCTTGGGCTTTTTAAAATTTTTAATCCAAGATATTTTTTCATCTGGATTTGAATCTGGGGGCGACTTCTATCTGGGTACTATGCATAGCTGTCTTGTGCATTTTAAGATGGAAGAGCATAATGCTGCCTTTCTAGTAAAGAGATAAAAGTATTTTTTGTACTTTGCACTTACTGTATGATTAGTTAACACAGGTGTTATCTGATGACAGTTTCTTCTTTCAAAAAGAGGCTTTAAATCTACTAAGTGTGTGTAGCACATGCAAATAATCTCTGTCTACAGAGAAAATTATTCAAAACTTGTAGCCTCAGAGGAGTCATTGCTAAGACTGTTGCTACTACTTTCTCTCCTTTTTTGAGAGTTGGCAACAAGGACTATCATCTACTGGGTTCAGTCTGTTGGCTTTTCTGGCAGTAGGTGTTTCCTGGAAAGCTGCTATTTTGGACAAAGAGTATCCTTCCTGGAAACTAGCTGTTAAGAGTTGTTAAATGTGAAGTCAGTGCAGTGCTGCATGTATTTATCAGACCTCTAGAGGTCGTCTTATTTCTGAAGACGTTGGTCATTTTACCCAGAAGCAGCTTTGAGTCATAATGAAACTTGCACAACCATATCTGAAGAAAATATCAAAGAAGTCTGGTTCCAGGCAGTTTCACGTTGTCTTGTTTAAATGGATACACTGATAAATGTCAGATAAATCTGAATACATATGTAGGCTTCAAGGAATATGCAAGGCAAATAAGTCCCATCAAATAAATCTGTAATTACGAAAACAATTACAATGCCATAATTCCTGATTATTTTTTCTGGAATGAAGTTTAAGTGTGTGATTCCTTTAAAAACTTGTATTTCTTTTAGTGCTTTATGAATATTTCAGGGAAAAGGAGAGGGACAGCAGGGTGGCAGAAGTGTGTTAGCCTGGATCTTTGAAAGCATAGGGAAGAGCAATTTTATGCCAAAAAAAGTTCTTAAAACACTTAAGATGCATTGTGTATCCAGTAATTAAAACTCTTAGACCTGCAACTTGGCTTTTAATGCAATTAACTCGTAAAGTGCCACTCCTCCAGAAAAACAGCAATAGAATGTGTAGGGCTAATTCTGCTGATGCAGACTGTCTAAGTCTTGTATTACATTCGGAAGCTAAAAAGTACATCTAAGACAAGCATTTTGCATCTTAATTCATGTCTCCAGTTTCCCTTTCTGTGGCTATCATCATTGCTATGACAAAAATACACAGTCAGTATTGGCTATTACTTAAACAGTGATCACCAGTTTAACTCTGAATGGAATAAAAAGACAGTGTAGCTTACGTAGCGAGGTCTTTGCAGAAACCTTGCATACTTTAAGAAAACACATTTTTTTGCACTGTTGGGTCTGACTGTGTACCTAATGTAAGGCATTCAAGGAAGGAACTGCCAGCAAGCAAAAGTGCCTTCATTGATGGTCTTACCAGATTTCTGTTATTCAGGTAGGATAGAGGTTTTACACTCCTACTCTTTAATGTATGGGGACATTTGTTTTGCAGCTGAATTACCAAACTTAAATTGAGATGGTCCTTCCGTCCTCATAACATGGATAACCAAAACCTTCTGCAAGGCCAGCCCCCTTCAACCTAGTATATGACAGATTTTGAGAGAGCAGAGGCAGAGTTATAACTTTGTAAGGAAAGTTTAATTCCTGTGTTTCAGCTCTGACACGACAGAGAAACTAAGTCAGCAAATGCTGTATAACCTTATATGTGAGTGGAGAAGAGTTTGCACTGTACCAGCTGCTCCTTTTTCACTCTGAAATCCTTCAGATTTACAATTAGATGTTTATTCTGTGTAAAGAACACAGACATTTCAAAGAAATTACTCCAAAATAAGCTTTATTGCAAGAAAATTGTTGTCTTACTGATACAGACCTTCAAACAAAACTTTTTTTCTTACAAGCATTTGATTAAAAATGTACACAGTTTCTTTTTCTTTTCAAAATCCCCAAACTCAACAAAAGAAAAGAAAAGAAAAATCACTGAGTATAACTTGATATAATCTTTGGTCAGCACTGATATGTGACTGAAACAATCCTGTAGTCAGCATGTGCTTTGGCTATTTTCACATATGAGATTCTGTTACATAACTAGTTACAGGCACCAGCTGTCAAAAAAAGCACCATTGTGACATACATTTAACACATAATGGTACGACATTTAAAAAAAATTACTAAAGTAAACTAAATGTCAACTCATGGTACAAACATCTTTCTTACAAAATAAGCTATGATAAAATGAGGCGTATGGTGTATAACTACAGTATTAATGAAACTTCTAACAAATGGATTTCAAATACACATTTTGCTTGTCTGCGTTGCATAATTAGTTTGCACATATGGCAGTCCTGATACTGCTCTCAGTATTTAGTAAATGCACCATTAATTCAAGCCAGCACCAAACAGCATGAAACATCACGCGTTCCCTTCAGAGAGAGATTGTCTTCAGCTGCCTACAGTAATGCAAGTTTGTAGAGCACCTTTCTGAGAATGAGGTGTGGTTGCATGTGTGGTTCCTTGAGGTTACTGGAAGGATGTACAGTACAGTTTGGTTCTGCAATTCTAATGGCATTAAAAGCAGTCGAGGTATTTTGCTACAGTAGTTGTGTCTCTTATTCCATTATTTGATGTGGCTGATTCAGAATATAATCCTATTGAGCTGCTGTGAAATATGATCTCTGCAGAGAATGATATAGTAATTTCTGTCCTTTAAGACTCTTTTTTTTTTTTTTTTTTTGAATACTCAAAAGTTTTGCAAGTGCACTTTAGAGTATCTGGAACATGTACTACAGTGGTCTTTCAGCTCTGGTACATTATAAAATCACTTATATACTATTTGGATGACTGGCCCAAATACAAAAGGAAACACCTTTCAAATCTATTTTTTCTAATTAAGAAAGTACCTCTAAAATGTTATACCTCAAATTTATAAATCTAAAGAAAAACAAGCAAGTTTCCCTTTTTGTTTACATAATTTGTTATTTTCTCCATATATTACTGCATTAAAAATAAATAAAATTCTATATTTTTTTTTAATTAGGAACTATAGCAAAATACCCAAAGTGTTACAGACTGCTAATAAGAAAAGAAAAAGCTCACATTTTTGTGCCATTTAGTGCTGTATGATGACTTCTTGAACTTTAGCTTTTTAATGTACTTTAAACTGAGGTTATATAAAAGATACAGTAAACATGATCGCCATTGTAATCAAAGTTTTGGCGGTGGCAGAGTTTGTTACCCTCCTGCAAGGGTGGTTCTGCAGTCTCAGGAGGATGGAAAGAAAGAGGTTTTCCTCTTCCTCTCTCCCTTCCTCCCCTGAAAGTCAGTGACTGTTTGAAAGCGTTTGAAAAGCAAGTATGCTCAGGTGGGTAGACAGGTGAACAGAAGTGTCTGAAGTACTGGACTCAGTCTGGAAGATGGCTAGTATAGGTCTATCCACAGCCTCATTCTGAGAGCTTCCCCCAGCTCTCCTAGGAGGTAGTTGTCCTCATTGCTGTCTTCCAGTTTCTTTAGCTCCTTTTCCTTATATAGAGAGATGCTAGTGATTTCCAGTGTGTGAGTTCCAGGCACTGACTTTTTCTTAACTGTGTGCAAATAACTCAGTCCGTCCCTCTGATGGATTTGAAAGATGCCATCATCATTGCCATGTGAGATGATGTAGCGTATGTGGTTGGTAAGCGGCTCAATGGCTGGCATGAGTTTTAGGATGTGTTCCTTGTTGTCAAGCCTGGAAATGTTGACTCTCATCTTCAAAAGACTATCCATGTCTAGACTTTCCAAGCTAATCTGCTCGATCTGAAGGAGGAAAGATTGTTTAGAGCAGGCAAGAAACAGATATTCACTTGCACTGAGGGAAGAATGATATATGTTTATTTACAGTTTCTGCATTTGTAAAATTTAGCTGTGAAAGAAGAACTTGTAAATCCTTTTCATCTGGGAGAACCGCTTGATTCCACATAACACATCCTGTATATCTTAAAGGATTCTCACACAGGCTTAAAAGGATAATTAAAGTACAGCATCAGGTCTACAAAGAGGGCTCAGATTTCAGATTCTTTTCAGAATCTGTTTAACTTCATGCTTACAAGAAGTCCACGTAAAGAAGAGACCTGTGTTTACTACTGCAGTAAAGACTGCACCATGAAGCACAGTCTTGTTCTTATGATCAACTTCAGTGAGGAACATTACAGATACAAACATCACAACACTGTAGGGGAACTCCCTGAAACCTCTAGTAAAACTGTTTTAACGAATCCTGACTTCTAAAACCAAGCAGGCTCAGCATTTGGTGATGAGGAAGTACAATGGTTATAAAGGGAACTGAAGTAAGGAGAGAACTGCTGTATTGTTAGCCTTCTACAGAAAGGGCCAGTGTGTCATGTTGTCCAATCCTATTTGGATCCCTGAAAGGAGTGTAGAAAAAAGTCCCAGCACTGTTTTTCTGACAAATCAGTCATGTTCTTTTTAAATTTGAGCTTCAGTAGAGTTATGCTGCAGGTGTGAATCTGCCCAGAGGTGTTAGCTGTGAACACACTTGGGGGCAGGGGGTGAGAATGAGTGCATTCACAGGAAAGTCATCTAACAAGCAGCAGTTTTTGAAAGTGCTTCTACAAAAATATATAGGCTGTAGACTTCTTTAGGAAACGTGGTACTAAGTGAGGTACATAGCCTACACGTCAATATCTTTTCACACTTGTCAATATAGCAAAGGATTTATCTCTGAGGGAATTCCAATCACATGTGAGTCCATATGTGTACTAATATGTAATGTAATTAAAAAACCATGGTGAAAACAGGGAAAATTTGTGGACAGGAGAAAGTGCTGTAGTGTTTTAAACACCACACCCCACAGATGTCATTAGTGATGAGATTATTCATTTTTTTTCAGTTTTATGGATATGAAACCTTTCACTTTTACTGCTCACGTAGTTCTAGTACTAGAAACTAAAAAGGGTAATGCTATAAAAAACCCCGTAATAACAAGATATAACAGTTATAAACTAGATTAGAAATTAACTGTGCAACAGAAAAAATGCTTTTTAAAACATCCATGTATTTCTGTGGTGGGTTGAATTCAGACTGGAACAGGTCCAATAGGAGTGGCGGTAGCAAGGGAAAAGGGATGTTTGTGCGAAGTGTGGATGTGTGTGGGGAAATCAAACAGATTTTAAGTGCCAACACTATATTGTTTAGAGCAGAAATTATAGGATTACTGGCTGCTTTAGAAACTTTACCAACACAAGAACTGGCTTTGATGGCATGCAAAGTAGTGTGTACTAAGGCTGGACCTTCTGGATTGTTTGATTGATATCCTTACCTTTTTAGAAAGGAAACTTGTTTCCCCATTCTTTCAATGTACCTTGGGTGGCTAGCACACCTTAACGTTTTAGCTCAGGGTTTGCATTTTGCCTGTCTGCATTACACGGCTCTTGTACTACTGAAGGAAAACCTGTGTGTCTGTACACCTCTGAATTGAGTCAGTTTCCCATTACAGCAGATTTGAAGACCAGAGCTAATGCTAGAAGACAACAACCTACCATACATATAATCCAGTATACAATACATATATATAACAGATAAACAGGTACGCTATTCTAACTTTTGAAAAAAAACCAGCTAAAAGCTGGAAACAGTAGGGCCGTCCTCATAACTTATTTTTATAAGCCCACAAAATGCAATAAGAAAAAAATGAAGTATGAAGTTTAATTCTCTAATACCCTCATCAATTCTGCAAATACTGAACTTAAGTGTATCTGCTACGTCACAGACTCTGGATTCCCACAACTGTGAGCAACCGTGGAATAGACACTTAGACTAAAATGATCTGGAAGAAGATCTACTTAGCTGTCCCAGACCATAAAATGCTGTCCAGTCTCCTCCTGACAGCAGAACAGATTGCAGACAACACCAGTTTCCTAGCGCTCTGTAAATATAGGAAAATTATTTCCCTGCATATATTTTGAGGAACTAGACCACATCTTGCACTACAAAGCATTCTTTACAAGCTTTAAAAACTTCATCTGTTCATACTTGTTGATGTCTTTCTGATTGTCACATCATTCCTGCTAACAGGACCCCACGTGTGAAAACCAGTGAGGCAGGGAAGAAAGATTTTCGCCATTGAATGTGGCCTGTTCCCTCCATTTACTGATAAGTGTTGAGTATGGTATCTCTGAGAATACCTCGAAGTACATGATCGTGCTTATTTATCCTGGTACGTACAGTGTCATTAGCACTTCTCTTCTTCCTGTTCTCTTTTTTGGAATGGCCATTGATTTTGCACTCATAACATGCTTCAGGGGACAAAGCATTCTCTTCATCAGCATCTCCATCCAGTGGCATGTACTGGCCCTTGTTGAATCCCATCCCTGAGACACAGTGGCTGTTGAATAAAAACATCTGCTTTAGTTACTTCTTGCAGCTTTACAAACTGTTCTGTTAAATGGAAAGTGAGTGTATGTAATCTATACCACAGTGCCTGTATCCCCTTCCATTCCCGTCCCTCTGCAGGACATACGTGCATTAATTTTCTTCACACTAGTGCAGCATACTGAATGAAGGCCTGTAGGCTTTCCTAATTTCATTTACAAGTTTTACAAAGAAACAGAATGAAACCAGCCTGCCCTGAATTTTGTAACTAAAGAATTTAGCCATTTTCATGTACCAGAACAACATTCATTTGTGTTTAATGTTCTGGGTTGATCAGCATGGCTTAAAACCCTTAATTATCTCAGCACAGATGGTACCTACCCTTATGCAGTAACAGTCCTCATTGATCAGGTTTGTGAAGGAGTTCTTGTGCTGATACTGGGGCGGAAAGCAGAACTAATTGTTTAATTTTGCTTATATAACTAGATTTAGAATTAGTGTCAAGCTGCATGTACAGACGTGTCTTTTTTTTCTAGCGTATGGATATTGTATGGAAAGGGAATAAAAAGGATGACTTTCTAGCCTGCCCTTCACTTGCACCTCTGCTCTTCAGTCTGACTAGGGTCCAGACTTCTGAATGTGTCTTTGACTGTGTGGAGATACTCACCCTTGTCCAATTCTGTAATAGCCAGGTGGACAGCCACAAAGATAACCACCTTCAGTATTGGAACAACCATAATTGCAGGGGTTTTTGGTAGAAGAACACTCATTCACATCATGGCATGCACTGGAGAATTGGTCATAAGAAAATCCAGATGGGCAGGCACACTTGTAACTTCCAAGTGTGTTGTAGCAAGAAGCAGAGCCACACACGTTAGGATTGGAGCATTCATTTTCATCTAGTAAGCAAACAAAAGTATATTGGTATCTTCTAATCTGATAGACATCAAGGAAGCATGATGTAGCTAACAAAGCAGAGTATCTGCAAGTCCTAAGGCTCTGCTACATCTTTGACCTTATTGCCGCACAGAGACTTGGTCTCTGACGAAAAACTAAGTACATTGGCAAAAGTCTCAAACACTTATAGCTGGGCTGTAAAGGTAATTTAGGATACTGTTACTGTTAATCTCATACTGACTCAATGCTCCCACCTCCTTCAAGTTATGTCTCCTGTTTTGCTTAAGGGTCCTCTTTCCCCTGGCAGGGTACGCTCCTACCATATAAGGTCCACAGAGGAGAAATGAGCTGGAACTCCAGTCATATCCCAACCATGACAGTGTTCTTGGGCACCTAGCGATGAGGTGAAGTTAGCACATACTTGTAGTGGAAACCTTGCTAATGATGGTGAATGATTCTTACTGATGAAAGGCGGGATTTTTAAATCGTTTCTCTATCCCCGCCCCCCCCCCCCCCCAAGTCGTATTTACATTGATGCTTTCAGGAATTCAATGAACATCTTTCCACATTTCTAAGATGGGGATTTTTCCAAGCAGAAGGAAGTTAGAGTTTAGGCCTTACAAGGAAAACTCCTTGTCACACAGAGTTTCAACAGGATGAGTGTGTTTTCTTGTTACCTTATGTCACTGATTTCTGTTTGGAGTAATAACTGTATGGAAGGAGGAGGAGAGAGGAAAAGAAGATTTGTGTCTGCACACCCTTTGTCCTGCCCATTCTTGTCCTCACCTGACAGTTGTCACTATAAATACTATCACATCTTCGCTGTTTAAATGTATCCTGCACTGTTTGTTTCCTTACCAACACATTGATTCCACTGGTAGTGCTGAATATATCCTTGCGGGCATCCGCATCTGTACCCACCCAGGATGTTTTGACAGCCGTGCTGGCACCTATGGTTTCCATCACATTCATCGACATCTTTGCAATCAGGAGAGAAGTAGAACATGAAAGAATACATGATAATACATGTTGCCAAATATGTTACTCACTTTGATCATAATCATTGAAATACCAGTATTTATGACTGAGGAGTACTGCTGTAAGATGGAAGCACCATTCAGATTGGTCTTTTGGAAAGCCTGGACGGCAATTAATGTAGTGTTCTATCTATCAGTGATCCAACTGAAGTTTCGAGTCTTTACATTACTCAGATTTGGAGAAGAAACACTATTACTGGTAATCCCACGTGATGTTGCTTTGTAGTGTTCAGAATCTGAATGGTTTTTTATTTCAGTTTTCAAACCAGCTATGTAGTAGGACTAAGCTTTCAGTTTCTTGGAACATACTGAAGTGTCTGAATATGAGGAATACACATCAAATTTGGATGCAAGTGCTTACCTTTGCAATATAAAAAAAAAGCCATCTAAAAAGTCTCTGAGGTACATGTAAACAAAGGAGAAAACCATAAAGAAAAAACAAAATGTAAACCTCAAGTCACCTAAAATAGTGTCTGCTGTAAGAAATAAGTAAATTGTAAGTAGCCTAATTTGTCAGGTACAGTATGTAGTTCTAGTAGAAAATAAAAAATCATGCATGACATCACAGATTCTAAGTTACACTCTAGTTATCCACAGTTTGAAACAAATTCAATGGAATTGTGACGTTCCAAAGCCTGAGGTGCAGAAAACCATCACGCCAGGAACTGAAAGCTGTCCTTTTATCAGTAATGGCACATAAAGTAGTTCTGATGGGCTCGTTGTATATGTATCTTGTGAATGCTTTGATATGTATAATTTAACGTTTTGTTTTGTAGGTGCTGGGTAAATTACACAATAAGCATGTCTCTAGCTTATGAGAACAAAGTAATTGGACAGAAGATAATGCTTTCTAAAACTTCTGGCTGCACATATTCTCCGCTGTTACCCTAGAAATAGGCTCTAAATATAAATTCCTGTTTTAAATGCCGTATCAAGGTAGCTGACATTTTGAGATGTCATGAATTTGTGCACATATACCTCTGCATTTCTAATTCTCAGCAGTCAGATGGCCTAGTACTGCCTTTTAATTTCTTTGCTCAATATCTGAGGCCCACTGAAGAGTCTGGAGCTCTCAGACAAAGATTTTCTGACTTGGGCTGCCTTCTGGGCCAACACAGAGAAACATAGCTCACCAATGTAATTTGTGTTTTAACTGTTGTGAATTACCCTTCTGAAATGTGTATCTCTATGATAGAAGACTTAAAGTACAGAATTTAGAATGTACTCTTAGATACCCTCATGTGGGTAATTACAATTAGCTGAAACAAAAACTGTAGAGAGATTCTGCTTAGAATATATGAAAATGGAGAAGAAGAAAAACCTAGACTCTTAGATGCAGAAACATATGTGAAGTTGAAATGGCATCCTGGAAACAGTTGTTCAAGAGTTCAGCAAAAAAGTCACTTTTTATTCTAATTTGTGTAAAAATTACTCAGGCAGTATGTTCTTACATACAGTTATGCTTAATATTACTCAAATTCATTCCTTTTCTTTTTTTGGTATTTACTTTTACTATGGCTGGTGCTCTGTTTTATCTGTCTTTGACACCACAGGATTGACTAGACACAAAGTAAGGATTTGCATCATAACAAAATTTGACCTTTGCTTGTTACCTTCACAGTTCAACCTAGTAGAATCCAGAGAAAATCCCCTTTGACATTCACATGTAAAACTTCCAGGGGTGTTTTGGCAAATTCCTTTTGATCCACAAAGTGATGGCTGAGAACCACATTCATTGTTATCTTAAAAATGCAGAGGAGAGAGAAGAAGGTTGGCATACCTTATGGCATGATTTTAGACATGTTCCTATAACATTTCTTAAGAGGCCGAAATCCAGAGATACAACAGTTTGGTTCGAAAAGGTAGCTATTCATATTTAAATGTCAGATGACCTGACGACTCACGCAGAGCTATGGGTAATTAATAAATGGGAAGCGCAAGTTGGAATTCAGTTACAAGTGTGAAAGACCCACATAGTAATTGCTGACAGAGGAAAAATGCTGCACTTGTGTATTAGCTGAACTAAAACAGCTTCAGTTGGCAAGATTCATATGTTTAATATCTAAATACATCTGTATCTATTAAAAAAGAAAATGCAGTCTGTTTTTGTTTAAATACATTTTAAATTAGATTTTAATATTTTACACCTTTGTCTCCATGTGGTTATACTTAGAATATAATAACATGTATTAAATATGTACAACTGTTTACTAAGTAAGAAACTACAAATGGTGGATAGTCTCATTTCTTTAGCTATAATTTTTGCTTTTCAGAATCTGTTTTTTGGACTGCTGACGTTATTGCTCTGTATTATTACAGTTTATATAGAGCAAAAGAAATGAATGAGAATTGAGAATGTTGTTCTTACATTAAAATGGATACAAGAAAACTAATGTTTTTCTTACCAATACAAGCTGTGTGATGTTGTGTAAAACCAGGTGGGCATTTGCACGTGAAGCCTCCAAGGGTGTTGACACAGAGAAACTGACAATTATGTTGTTTGGTTTGACATTCATCAAGATCTGAAAATAAGAGATGTTGTTGTCTTCAGAAAATTCAACAAAAAAAAGAGGTCCGTTTAGTCTAATTTGATATCACACTTCTAAACTATTTCCTTTTAAGTCAAGGTGTAACAAAATTAAAAGTAACTGTGTATAACTTTCTTTACCTTTACATGTCTTTCCATTATCTTGAAGGATGTAACCCCGAGGACATGAGCACTGATAGCTCCCTTCTGAGTTCTTGCAGATAAAATTGCATGGTTTAGGAGACTGGGAGCACTCATCAAGATCTGAAGAAAGAAACCGTTAAGTATCTGTTGTACTGATTTCTTTGTCCGTCATTGAAGGGTCTTTTCTACACAGCACTACATTTAAGAGAAAAATGATTGTAGAAAAAGTCCCCAATTGACGTTTGTTCACAGGTCCTATTTCTTTCTCTGTGGACGTGTTGCTGTGGAGTTTCTATGGAGTTGCCACTGCAGTGAAAAACTCAGTGTCTTGAAAGAACCATATATTAGAATGACAGTGGCATTAGTATTCTCATCTGAGGACTAAGTATTTATCTTTGGGCATACTATGGTATGCTTATATGTGTTAACCTACAGGAAAGTGGGAAAATGTAGACCATGAAGTAATGAGCTGGTTTGTCAGTCAAAATAGTTATACAGCTGAAACGTATTTCAGTTGTCATTCTGTTGCAGGAGTATTGCCAGTACAGCTTTTTTCTCCATTTCCCCAAATGAAATACAAAAATAGAAGTGCGTATTAGGAAAAGAAAGATAGAAAAGAGATAGAGATAAAAAATGGCTTTGATACAAAGGTTTACAGAAGTTGATACCTCATTATATAGCAACTCAAAAATAACTGAGACTCAAGACGCTGAATCTTACCAATACAAGATGTGCCGCTTATGTCAGTGGTATAGCCAACTTTGCAAAAGCATCGGAAGGAGCCCATAGTGTTAATACACTGTCCATTTCTACACAGGTTGGGCATGACCATACATTCATCAATATCTGTACAGAAAATATTAAATATATCATCTTTTGGTTTTAAATTCAACTTTTTTCCTCTTTTCCATTTTTGCACAGTTCCTCATAATCATGCTTCTGATGGGAACTTCACCCTTTCTTTCTCTTTAAAAATGGATCTGAATTCAAAGTCAAACATACTTCAAATTTTCATTATTGTTTTTTGTATCAAAACTTTCCTGCTATTTCATTGGGTAATCAGGTTCCAGTTTTGCTAACTCAAAATACAAAACCCATAGCAGTAGAATTGAATTTTCTTATGACCAGTTAAATGATGTCAAAAAATTTTTCACTACAATTTAAAAATGTATGTTAGCTTCTGCTTTCTGCATGGAAATAGTAACTGCAAGGCATTCAGTGAGACTTTTGTTAGAGCAACTGTTGTCGCATTTGCCATGTATGCAACTTTTCAGCACACAAAAGCTTTGTGTTCTTTTTTAGATTTTAGTTACCGGCTGGTACCTCCTGTTTTAGATCCCAATCCTGAAAAATCTGCACAGCAGTAACTATTCTGGTTGCAGCTACTGTTTAAATGTGTTTTTAATTTCTGGTCTCTCAGCAGCACTTGAAAAATCAAACTGTTGTTTCACAGGAAATTCTTCGAAGAAACTTCAGAGGGAACTCTGCATTTTCTTAAATATGTGAGCATATTCTTTTCTCCTTTTGTGCCTCTTTCCATCCGTGAAAATACCTCTTCCATCTGTAGTATAGCCTGGTCCATGTGGACAGAGTTTCTTATACTGGGTGGTTCCGGGAAGTGGACAAAGCTCACACTGGTTACCCCAGCCCCGGCCTCCGTCACAGCAGCACTCAGATTTAGTGACAAGATTCCGGCTGCTTGAAGCCATCTGACACATTGTCTGTAAAACTTCAGCAAAGCAAAACCCTTGGCGATTATCTGTACGGAAGAAGTAGAGAGATCAAGTGAGAGTCGGAGACAGACATCTGATCCGTTAAGTACCTGATGTATCATTATTCTAGCTCCCTGTCAACATATACAACTACTAGAAGATTATTAGCAACCAGTCTGTGAAGTCTATTTTGATTTAGCCTTTCAGATTTGTGCCTTCTGATAATCCGCTGCCATTGCCCATGGGTTCCAGACATCCCTAAAGTTCAGCACCTGCATGAGTTAGATACAAGTTCTACTTCTACCAAAGTTGTGCCCTGGGGCATATCTGGTGAGCTTGCTTGACAGTAAAACAGGCTGCAGGCCAAACTGAGCTTCCACTTAAGCTGCCTATCTTTGGCTTGCCTGGAGTGACAGGAGAAGTTTGCTTTGTTTGTTTGTTTTACTGGCCAAAATAGCATGTCTGATCATCTACAACTATCCTGATGTATTTTAAATGACAAAATCCTTAGCACTTAAAAGTGTCTACGCAACTCAGTACTTTTTCAGTGGCACTCCTAGTTTCAGTTGGGGGAAAAAAAAGATATATGGCCTTACTGTTAATCTGTCCCTTTCTAATCCTATTTTCCTTAATTTTTGAACCTTCTGGTTAACATCTGTCAATCATATAAAGCAAAACTTCAGAGTCATTAAGCTCCTACAAGTTTCCTTCAAACAGACAGCTGAGGAGAGCAGAGATCCCAGCTTCCAGTGCAAATGGAAACTAAATTTTAGAGGTGATTCCAAATAGGCTACGTTACCTTATTTGCTAATCATGATGGAGACATTGCCAACTACAGTCTGACAGAAGCTTATGGTTTTAAATGAAAGTTTTAATTTTTTTCCTCTTAAAAGGTAGAAGTTAAAATCCTTCACATCCCTCAGAATGTGTCTATGTATCAGCACCTGGCTGACCTTCTCTTTTACAAGTATGAGGTGTAGAATCTGGACATTTCTTACGTGAATCAGGTGAAACATGAACTTTGGCTTTAGGCAAAGCTTACCCTGGGTGCCTGGTAATTTAACTGTTTACATAAAATAAAGCTGTCCTTACTGAAAGTGTCGGATGTATGAGACAGCATGTTTGCTGTAGTAATTTGCAAGAGTCAGCAGATTTCTCCTAGACAGGTACATTGTGCAGGTCTTTACGTACATTATAACTTGAAGAATATACAATGCTTAGTCTGCAGTTTGAGATGTGGAATAATTTGAATGTGAACAGAATATAAAGGTTTGCACAATATATTTAAAATAATGTTATCTAAGACTTAAGGTTTGTGCTTTAATTCTGAAGGAATACTTTGTTTCTCTCAGACTCATTTTTCATTGTAATTTCTGAACCAGGAAACCCTAAAGGAAAAGCAGAAATGAGGAAACTAACCCAAAGCATAGTCTTCTGAAAATAATAAGAAAATTATACATTAAATGTAAGAAAGCAATAAAGACCTCCAGGCAGGGTATTTCCTTGGCATTAATGACTGGCTGGGGTTAACAGACTGCAGCATCCTCTTCCCATCTGGTCTTAATCCTTACGAAACACCCTGCACTACCAAAGTTTTTGCTTTGCCATGAAGTCAGCACACTACTGATGACCACTTACAGGGAACTTGTTTTATAGTACTTATGTAAGATAATATACAAGTATTTTTGATGGAAGAATACTAATAAATACTTGTACAGTTTCAGTATTGTACAACACTTTGAAGTATCTACACCTGAAGAGTGGTCACGAAAAAGCAAGGCTTTGCAGTTCTGTTTGATTTCTAAAAAGGGATCAATTTTTGTAGTCCAAATTACAAGTCTGAACATACTGAAAAGGAAATATACACTAATAAATATAAACCCCTTCATCATCCTTTAATGTGCAGGCCTGTCTCAAAACTTTTTAATACATTTTGCAATTTTTTGGTGAAATCCTAGTATTTGTATTCATAATCACCATCTGAATTAAAAGTATAGAAAATTCAGAAGCCTAGTTGCAGTACTGCGGTGCTTAAGATCACATTCTGAATATGCCAGAACTTGATTTTGCTCTGCATCACATTTTCTGATCTATCTAAGGTGAATAAATTCTGCCTATTCTTTAAAAAAACCTGTATTTTGTCCGGATAGTGTTGCTCAGCACCATATATATGTCCTTTGGAATTCAGACACTTCTATGTTAGGCCCCTGATCGCTAGACTCAGCTGGCATTCTCAAGACACTCCATTCCTATCATTATTTAATACCATATAATTGTTTGATTAATAAGGATCATTATTTAATTTCTGTAGACATGAGAGCTGATACACACATAATTTACACTCTTCATCCTTTATACTTTAATGTAAGAAGAAATGTATATGAAAGAGGCATTTACCAAGACACTCAACGCCTGATGGACTTGACAGGAATCCTTCATTACATTCACATCGGTAGCTCCCAATAACGTTACTGCAACGACCATTTTCACAGATACCTGGCTTGCTGCGGCATTCATTTTCATCTTTACAAAAGTATAATAAAAAAAAATTAAAGAAATTGTTAAAAGAAAATATATCGGACTCATAGAATGCTTTAATTATTCTGCATAATATTTGCAAAATACTTGCAAGAAACGGAAAACCAACAACTGATTAAGCCTGTAAATGACTTTTCTGATAACACTGTCCTATTCCATTCCTTATGTACTGCATCCTAGAATGAAAGCTTTAATCCTTGTATGTTCTTTGCAACTTACAACAAGCGGGAAACGCAGCAGAGCAAGTTCATAGTCATAACTTTTACCTGGCAAGTAACATTTAAGTAAAATTGGAATACATGCATGATTTGAGTAACAAAGTACAATTTGCCAAAATGTAGCTATCGTTTACCCCTCAACTAACGGAGAAAATGATGGAGGAAAGCTTAAGGAAGTTTGCTTACTTACAGGATGGAGAATTATTTTTAATTATGACAGTTTCCACACCTTTCGATCTTCATGGCTTGTGTATGTTGCTTCAGAATCTTACAGTTCTAATTCTTTGAGGATTGCCATATTATTTATAAACAGTATTAATGTTAAAGGAAAAGTAACTTTTTATTTGTGATTATTTTGCTTCCTACTCATCAAATGAGGTTTCTTTTGTTTGGCAACTTCATTTTTTAAACGCAACAAGTATCTGAAAAACTTTCTGATTTTTGTTGTACAGCAAAAGGAACAAAACCAGAGTATTCCTTCTGAAACACTTAAGGGTCAAACCTTGAAACAAAAAAGAAAATTTCAGATGCTGGGCATCATTATCTATCATAAGTGTCCTTTACAAATTGTCATTTTCTATTTTACAATATCCATGTACAGATAATTTTTCATTTGTTGTCTTGTTTGTACTTCTGTAGATGTCTTCTTCCCTTCCTAAGCTTTACCTGTGCAGCCTTCTCCATCAGGCCTCCGGGTCGTTCCAGGGGGACAAATGCACATGAAGGTACCAATCAAATTTTTGCACATCATGCCTCTCGATTCGCAGTCATGGAGACCTTCAGCACACTCATCTAGATCTAGAAAAAAAGATTTATATATTTTGTGTTTGAACTTCCTTCCAATAGCTTCAGTTATGAAGACAACTAGCACTTTCTCAAGAAAAAGGACATACAGATTTCCCTAACTAACAAGCACTGAAGAAAAATTTGAGCACTGTGCTTAATTGCAGTTGTCTTAATCTTTGTTAGCTCTATCATCCTGTCATGTTAAAGATGAACTTCACCATTGTGACCTTCTTGGTTTTACAATCCCCATCAAGTGGTACACTTGATAAAAACACTAGATACGGGTCTTACATGAGTTCTGAAACAGAAAATCATCATCTGCTGGGCTGTTTGCTACACTCCACTGAGCTGAATGCAAGATGCACAAATATTTGGATTATGCTTTGGCCAGTACAGGGTGATGAAAGTTGGGCAAACGTTTTCGGTAATTACCTTTGCACATCTTTTGGTCTTCTCTTAGTTCATAGCCAGCCGGACATGTGCATTCATAGAAACCGTAAGTGTTGATACAACGAAAAGCACACAGCAAGGGATTCTGAGCACACTCGTTTATATCTGAATGGAAAGGAACAAAATAATTGTTCTCCACTAAGTTTTAAAACAATCACCAAGCAGGTTTTCTTATACTCATGCTTTTCTTGTCCGATAAAAAGTATCAGAAATACAGTAATTCAAACCAGAAACTTGGACATTTGGTTTAGAGTAGCCTGAGAAAACGGAAGAAAGCTCTGCTTAAAAATAATGGCATAATAAATATGGAACTACTTGAGCTCAGAATGACAAGTTGGGACAGGTCTATTTCAGATTTTTATTATATGATCTTTTTTAATGCATTTTTGTGTGATGAAATACTAAAAAAATGAGTTCTTGCTTCAGAAAGCAACCTAATTATGATTCATAAAAACCAAAATTTGTGAGAAGCATCCTGATCAGCATCCGACGAGAGTAGAATGGCTGCAAACAAATCCCATCCTATGGAAAATAAGAGGTACCTAATGAAACTAATAGAGGATTAGTTTAAAAGCAATGAAGAAAATACTTCTTTAAGTAGTAAGAGTAGCGACATTCCTGATCTTGCTGCCACGAGGCTGTGGAGGCAGATGGTACCAGCAGATTCAAGATGGTACTAGACAGAGTCTTGGACAACAGATCCGTAAGTGGATATTAAAGCCACTCTGCAGGGATGCATCCCCCAGTTTACATCATACTTTACCTATATCGTCAGCTCTTGTATCAGAGGAGAGAACTGCAGAAAGCTGTTAGTCATGCTTGTATGCTGAAATAGCATTTCATCTGTGAGGGATGAAATAATGGACTAGATGTACCAGTGGTCTGATTTCAGTTTCTTGCGTTCAGTTTAAAACTCACTCATTACTATAACTGTGATGAGTGGGACAGTTCATAACTGCTCTGCCTCAGTTATGAAAAATGCTCTGCAAATTCAGGCATTTTTGCCAAGGTTAGCTGTACCGTTTATGAGGGTAAATTGGGGGCTCAGCAGTTACTTTTCCCTGACCCTGCTTCTCCTTTCCAACAAACAGCTGAATAACGTAACATGCCACAACATGCAGTTTGGGAAATCCTGTGATTTGCTAAAAATACTGCTTAAATCAACTCAGGACTTCTTTTTTAATGACATATTTCAAGCAGAGAAACTTTTTTTCCTCCTATTTATTACAGCACGAAAGGCCTGATTAATAAAGTAATTTGAATATTGAGGACTGGACGAAAACTAAAGAACAAAAAAAAATAAAGAGGACAAGTTACCTTCACAATTCATCATTGGGCCTGGCTCAAATCCTTCATGACAGTTGCACTCAAAACTGCCGATTACGTTAGTGCACGTACCGTTTCCACATGGGTTGCCAATGGAACATTCATCAGTATCTGTATATAATGAATAAATGTAAACTGAAGAGAACTGGGACACATTTCAAATTGTGTTTTAAATCCAAGTGTTACAATTCTTATAATTTATGAAATATGGACACACCGATGCAATGTACTCCAGTGTAATCTAAGTTGTATCCCATGGGGCACTCACAGCGGAATGATCCATCAGTATTGATGCAGTGACCATTTGAGCAAATCCCTGGGCTTTCAAGGCATTCATTGACATCTAAAAAGCAGGAAGATATTAGCAACCACTTCGCTGATTCACTTCTGTATCGTCTTAAAAAACCATTTTAAAAAAGCTGAGTGCCCTGTTCTGTTTGTCTCTAGCCATCCAACTTCAAAAGTAATCTTTATCTATCATTTCCTAATGGTCCACATTTATTAAAGATCAGCCTTTTGTCACTTGGGGCTGTGGTGAGTAAGCCATCACATACTATAATATCCAAGTCTAGTTTTAAGTATAAATACACTTTTTTTAATTAACAGGAAAAAGAATACCTACCTTCACGTGTATCATCAATTCCAGGAATAGTTCCATGACCATATGGACACAGGTCCTGAAAAGCAACTGTAGAGGTATGTTTTAAAAAAAAATAGTGAGTGAGAGAAAGAACCATAACAGATGCTTAAAGCCATCCAAAAATCTTCTATATCACATTTTTCACAACTGTTTACCATTTAAATCACAGTCATTACACTCTCTTGCCAGATGCAAAAGTACCATTGTCTGTAGGTCGGGGAAGCAGCACTAGAACTCAAGCTTCTGTGTGTGCATGCTTGGTGCCTTCCCCTTTCTGCACCTGGAGAAAACCAAGAACTGAAAACTGTTGATTACTTCAGGGATTCTTGGCACTGTCCCATTTTGCTCTTCTCTTTTGCCTAAAGCAGGGTAGATCTACTGATGGAGGCTACTAGTTCTTTTCTCTGCAGAGCAAAAACAACTCAGTACTGCTCCTTTTTTTGTGGTTTCTTCTATTTAATTTTGTTCCTTTTGGTGATGTGAAAATGGTTCTAGAAAATGCCGTAAGAGAGAATGCCAAAAAGATCTCTACTTCTAATGATCAAAAAGGTACAATACAAATGTGTTTTTCCTTTTCTCCTACCTAAAAAGGCTTTATTTTATATCTTGATGTGTACCTTCTTCTTCCTTTGGACAGAGCTCACAGGGATCGCCCCATCCTTCTCCCGGCATTTTACTGCAGCAACACTTTGCCTTTGTGGTGTTGAAAGCCTTTGGCACTGAGCACTTCCCATTCTCAAAGTTAGTGAAACAGAAGCTCTGGCGAGTATCTAAAAAAGAAAATGCAGTTATGTAGAGCTAGCACCTCCTAGCTGGTTAGCTGATGACTGTCTAGCCCTGAAAGGAATAATGTTAGGCCTGTATTTTTCACACTATTTTAAAAGCATTTCCCAACCCTCATAAGGACATAGTTTAGAAGTTATTACTCATTCTACAGGGTATCTGTTACCTGTTACAATAAGTTACTACATTCCTTAATCTCTAACTTACCAAAACATCTCCGTCCATTATCGGATAGCACAAAACCTGTAGGACAGATGCACTGGAAACCTCCCGGAGTGTTTGTACAAGAGCCAAAGAGACAGATGTTGGGATCCTCATTACACTCATTAATATCTGTAAATTAAAGGAGAAAAGGTTCACTGTAACCCCATTGGCTATGAATTCCTTGGTTAAGAAAGAATGTTTATTTATTTATTTAACTTCAGCAGTTATTGGTGTTCCTCCAGTAAAGCACCCAAAAGACAAAGTAGCCTGAAGGTTCAACTATTTCAAATTAAAGCGTTTCACTGGCATGCACCTTCCTGTCCAAATACCATTCTCCGCTCTATGTCATATTTATAATATAAACATGAAATAAATGCTTTCAGACTGAAACAGAGGATAAGATACATTTTTTATAAGAAAAATATTTTTTGTAAACATAAAACATACAAAGATGATTTTTTGAAAATCTATATGTTGGGGGTTCTTTGTAATTGAAGGTGGGCTTTTTTCATGCTGATTGACTGATTCTTGAACTGAAACTATAGCTAGTTATTAGTAGAGGGAGGCCTATGGTTATATTTGTATATTAGATCTATATATATCGGTCGTCCACAGCCACTCTTGACATGTTATTTAAAATTTTCTCCTTTTCAATTGCATAATTTAGAATATATTGCTATAAGTAATAAAATGTGAGATTTATTTTTTTTAAATACAGATCTTTTTATAACTAATAAAATCTTAAACCAAAATCATAGAGGACTTAATATAAACACCAGGTGCCTGTAAAATAGTGCTGCTCAAACAGGCTGCATATCCTGCATCTATATAGACAACAGAGTAAGAACAGTAATTCATTAAGAGACCTTTAATTTTTCATATCTTTTAACTATATTTTAATTGTTTCTATTCTGCAAATACTGACAGAAGATATAAGGCTCCTTGCTAAAGTAATTTGTAAATGTAATTATAATTTAATGAATTCTGAAGTGTATTTTAATAATCTCCAAAGCTATACCTGCAGTACAACCCCTCCTGAGTCTTTCAATATGGGATTTTAAAAGAACCATCATAGAGACCTATGGCTGTATAAGCGTTCTACAATAATACCCATATTGATCTTCAAGTGTAGGTAGCAAGAGGTATTCTCCATGAAAGTAAGCTTAATGGACGTTGAGTCACAAATTTGTGGCGTCATTTTTCCTGGTAATTTGTTGGACTCTCTACTATACTGAATCTTAGAAAACTGACCTGTATTTAGCAGATAAGGAAAGAATGGAAATACAGCCTGTATTACTACAAAAATGTAAGGGGAGTGATGGAAGAAGTAACGTAGTTAAAGATTCTGTGATGTCACTTCTGAAAAATAATACTCTGAGTCCTATTTTCAGAAGTTACTATTAGGTATAGGACATGAACAAACCACCGTAGCATGATCTGGCATATGACCTAACTCTGCAGTAGCTTCCCAAGGACAGGGTCTTACTATGTGAAGCATTTTAAATCAGCTTATTTCAGTGAAAAAAAAGTTAATTAATTTCCTAGTTAGTGTGGCAGTTACAAATATACAAAGCTCAGCAATTCAGCTGCATTAGTGGGATAGAAAAACTGCTCTTTTGAAGTACTGATTATTACTGTAATGAATGGCTTGGAACTACTGGAAGAAACTCTTTTTGTGGACATGATGAACAGGTGACTAGCTGGACTGTGGAAGTAAACGAGTCTTCTCCCCTCTGTTCCCATAAAATGAAAGGAAATACATGAAATGGATAGGTGAAAACTAAGCACTTTTCTGTGGCTCCCATCTGTTTTGGTTTCTTCTGCGTATAATCACCCTGAACTCAAAAAGTAATCTAGCCATTGCCAACCTTCACATTACAGACAGAAGCAATGAATCCTTATAAAGCTGTTAGCATAGAAGATAAAATAGAAAGTAATGGGGAACGTATGTTGCAAGAGCTGTTGTAACATTAATCAAAGTATTAGTAGAATCACACATGATTATCTAGGCATTTTCTAGTAACTTTAGCTGCAAATTTTCTGGACACATGGCAGAATGAAGAAAAGGAGTGCAATTAAGTCCCTTTAACTCAATTCGGGCAAAAATCTGTTTGGCAGTCACTGATGCTTTCGAAACCATCACCAGATTCTGTCAGGACACTAAAATGACCACAAACAGTGATATTCCTGTAAAATCAAAAGCTTTCATTTTAAATTGATGATTTTACAACTGTAAGTGATGTGAATTCATCTCAGACATAACTGCTAATATGGAAACAGCAGCTGCCAAAAGAAACCATGAAGTTGACAGGCAAACTGAATGTGGTGGCATGACACAAATGGATGAGAGAACTCTGGGGCTTAGAAAATATATCCTATTGTTCAAAAAGGTTCCTGTGATCCAGTTCCTGCACCCATATAGATCAGGTGGCTAAAGGCCAAATCTTGTCGTCTTCACCACTGTTTTCTTCAGTCCATAGAAGGACAAGCTCATTTATTATTGAGAGTTATTTGGATCAATGTGTGTCTGAGGTGTCACAGCAGCTAACTTCAGTCATTTAAGCTGAAAACCATGCTTCTTAGTACAGTCACAGTGGAGAGACAGGTGCTTACTCTGTCCTCTGACCATGCAGAAACCTAAGGCTTCTAGGTTAGCTACCTAAAATGGGTTGTGTGCACCTTCCTTGCCAGGTACCCCACACAGTTACTTTACATGCCCAATAAATTCACAGTAGTCCCTGTGCTCCGTGCTTTGTTCTGCTGGAGAAGGGAGTCGTAACTTTCATTTATTTCTCATTCTCTGCCACACCAGATCTGAACTCATTGTGTGACATCCAGCTCCCGAATGATATTCAAGGCTTAGAACGAGGCTTATATGAACAAACAAGAAGATGCAAACTGATGAAAGGTCTGGTCTATCCTCTTCCTCCTTCTGTGACTCTTAGCACTCAAGAGACATATTCAAAATACGAACCAGAAAACAGTGAGAACCAGCTTAAGCAATTGCTCCCATAAGCTCCACAATTTTATCAAGATTTTTAAACTTTATAGCGCTCTGAAACTACAAGCTTAGTTCGTGCATTAATTGTCAATAATTACCTTTCTGTAAACACTATATAAATCCAGCATACAAGTTGTTTTATGAATATTTAAAATAAAAAAGTGAAAGATAAAATATCATTTTTTTAAAAAGTACATATTTTTGTTTGCATTAGTGAAGACGTTAATGTACAAAATATCATGCCTTCAGTTTTTAAAACCTCTTCCTGAAGACTTTTCCTATGTACTTGTTCTCTGTCACCATGATTTTAAGCTGGGCAACATGCACAAACATTAAGAGTGTACAACTACCTTCCATAAAATTAGAAACACATACTTTTTCTAATTTTTAAATTGTTCAGAAGCAACAATTACAACTTGCCTTACCAATACAACTTTCACTTTTTACTTCATATCCTGGTGGACAGATGCATCTGAATAATCCTTCCAAATTTTGGCAGGTACCAGGAGAGCATGAACCGGGTAGCGCCACACATTCATTAGTATCTTTGGAGAGTGGATGGAATCAAGAAGGGTTTAGAATCATGTAATGCTTATGGTAACAAAACAGGATTATTCATGAAAAAGACTGTAGGATTCTTTTCTAATTTTCTTTTCCTAAGGCATTTAAATGCTTGAAATTCAACAGCTATTCCAAAACCTAGTTACTTCTACTGTGTTTTCATTAAAGTAACTTTTTTTTTTTTTGGTACTTAGAAAGTTAGACTGTTGTCCCTCTAGATGGGAATGAATAGTTTAATTTTTTCAACTCATCAGTACTTTAGCATGCAGTATCGTACATACCAATGCAATTCTTGCTATCTAGAGTAAGTTCATATCCTTCATTACACAAACATTTGAAGGAACCAATTTCATTGAAACACCGTCCATTTCTGCACACCTGACCAAAGGAACTGCACTCATCGATATCTGTAAAACAAACACAATAAAACCCCAGAAGAGAGAGTTTAGTCCCAGCATAGCATATGCAGTATGCTATAAACACACTCAAGTTGAAATATGTATTTCTATGGAAAAGGCAAATCTTGCAGCAACAAGGAAATAACTGACAGCTAGTTGAAAGTACCTCTTGCTCAAATGCATTAAGGTGTATGTTCTATTTAAAGAACTCTTTTTTTAATAGGGTATTATAATTTTCAAACTTGCAGCATTACCTCAGCTACTGCACCTGGAGACACTGAATTACTGCCAAGTGACTGTACTATACTAACTCCAGACACAGAAAAGAAAATGCTACATGGAAAGTTCTGGATTTTATCTGGATTTATAGACGCTCAATTTTCCTCCTAAAACCTGCGTGTCATTTTCAAATTTTGGAATACGTCATTGGTTTTCTGCAGGATGATATTCTCCTTCATAACAGTTCTGAAAATGAGGTTTGAAAACGCTTATTAGTTTGTAGAATTACTTTAATAATGCAGACTTCAAGGAGCACTGCCTAAGGAGAAATACAGATGACAAAGTGTCAGGTCAAAATAAATGAAAAGGAGATTGGATAAGCATCATGGTGTAAAAACAACTTATGCTTTGCTTTTTTAAAATACTTTAATTTGAATGACGAAGACTAACATCAGTTTTACTGACGAGGTTTTAGTCGTCTTCAGAAGCATGAAGTACTAGCTCCTGAAAAAGAGGTACTTTCTGCTTCAGCCAACACAGCCATGCCTGTGTTACTAGTTTATTCCACAGTGCATTTCTTCTGTGTTACACCTCTACAAGCAGAAGTATCTCCAAAGTATTATACTGGGATGGGCTAAATTGCCTTTGAATGACTGGGATAGTTTGGAAGAAAGCCCTGAGGCCCTCCAAGCTAAGAGGAGTGCTAACAAAAGGCCAAGTCTGTGAGTCAGTCTGGGTTCCTTGGCCTTCTTGAAGGCACAGCCTGGAACAGAGGTGCTGGATGCTCCTGGAAGTAGATTGGCAGCTACACTGCCAAGGGAAAAAACCTCCTTGGCAAATAGTGCCATTCTTAGGCAGCAGTTTCTTCTTACTTGAACAAGTTTTTAATTTTCTCTTTCCTGGACAAGGATAGGATTTAAAATACTTATTTAAGATGTTTTAGTACTCTCCTGAACCAGAAAGAAACCAATAGACTTTGTGCTGTTTTCCTTCTGTAGTAGGAAGGAACGTTAAACCTTCTTCTTTGGCTTACGCTCTGCACAAAGGAGAGGATCTCCAGAGACTTACAAGCCTGATCTTCAGCCCAGGAAGATTTTAGTTGCTGTATCAAAAGTATCCACAAATTGTCCCAAACCATCAGATAATCTGGTGTCCTGGCTTTAGACAACAGGAAACAGCAATGCCTGTATAAACTCCGTATAAGCAGAGCTCATCTATAGGAGAGCAGGTCTGGTAGATTAGTTGCACTGGTTTTCTACTGCTGGTCTGCTTCCTCTTTCACACTCTGTGCAAGTGTAAAGTCATAAGGTGAAATAAAGAAATGATTTCAAATTCATGAGGCAACACTGGTGGTGTGATATGATATGTGCTTATTGTGAGTGGTGCCTACGGACAGTGCCAGTAGTCAAGGTCAAGTGCTGTAATTACCCAGGAAATGTAATGCACATGAGGGCTGCACTAAAATGCCAGTGAACTGTAAGGTTGCCCCACTGGTCCACAGATTTAGGGTTTACATTATCTCAAGATGGACAGTAAAAAAAAATTTAATTATTTTAAAAATGATAGTAATGATTGACCTCCAGGGCTGGTAACAGCATCAGTTACTGCACTCTGTTTGAGTTTTAACTATACACCATCCTCCCTGGCATACCAAGCCAGCAGCATGAAAACAAAGTTTGGATTATATCACCTACCCATACAATCATTATTATGAGTTAATTCAAATCCTGGATAACACAGGCAGTTATATGATCCAACTGTGTTTTTACAAGTTCCATTTCCACATGGATGGCGTTCACATTCATCAACATCTGTGAAGAGAAACAAAACTGTACTTGGGAACTGATTTTTCCAGGTATGTGTTAATGTGTTATCTGTGCACAGTGACAATATTCTAAACCTCATTCTCTCCTTTCATCTGGCACATTTTCTATTTGTATTACTGATTTTTACAGCTTCTGGGTACACATACGAAAATGTCACATGATGCATCTTTTATATGTATTTTAAAATAAAAGATACTGTTACATGCAAAGATAAAAGTACATGCAGGTGCAGCATCTCAAAGCATTCTGTCTTTTTGTCTCCCATACTAACATTTCTTTATTTCTTAATGTACACTAGTGATCAGAACTTAGTACAAAGGACTGAGCATCACAGCCCTGGAGCTATCTCAAATTTTATGTAAATATTTTACTCTTAAGCCCATGAAAACCTGTTGAAAATGCTCTATAAAGGAGTTTTGTGTCATCGTTCACAAGTCAATTTATATATATAAATATACAATGTCAATACTATATCCAGAATTATATCAACTGCTTATAAACTCTTGGAAACATCAATTTCTAAAAGGCACTAAAATTCAATGTTTCCTGCTGTGTGTTTCAGTAATTTCTGGAGTTTCACAGGGATCTGGAAGGTATTGAAGTCTTGTTCTCCTAGTTCTTGTGGACTTTCTGAAAAGTTTTATTTATTTACAGAAGACAAATATTTTGTCATATCGATCATTTACATAACCTGTCATTGTCTAGATTTGTATTTCATACTATGAGATTTTTAGAATTAGTTTTAGAATTATTGAAGTTACTGTTTTGAGTAACCAGGCCCTCAAAATTTTGCATTGTTAGCACAAGTCACTTTCCTACATATCCTCCTCAGATGGTTTGAGAAATGTGGTTTAGTCCCAATATAAGAAGACTCAAGGTGTATATGAATATGTAATACAATGTGAAAAGGTTTTAAATGTCTGCTTAAAGTTGAAATCGGAACACACCTATGTTATAGAAGACACTGAACTTCTCTACCTATCTATAGAGAGGTATCTTTGAGAATACTGTGATTTTTTCCCTCAAACTATTATATCCACTCCAAGGACAACTTCACATACTTTATTCACAAAAATCCAAACCCCTGTGAATCAGTCTTTCAGTGTCACTATAATCTCCTCAAAAATTTAGACTCATCTCCTCCCCTTTAAAACAAACAAACAAACCACATGCAAAAGCATTTATTTTCCATACCCATGCACATCGTCTGGTCTTGGGATGCCTTAAAACCATTGTGACATATGCACTGGTAACTCCCTTGCATGTCCACACACAAACCATGACTGCAAACATTAGGAATTTCCAGACATTCATTGCGATCTATAACAAAAATATAAAACAGATGGTATACATTATTGACTTTTATTATTCACTCATTTTACACAAACATGTTTTTACAATCTGTTATTATTATAAAGACCAGACTCAAAACTATGCATAACTAGAAATGAATCATAACAAAACTTCATTTTATAGGAACTTCTTGTCTGCACACCTCAAGGTCAAAACTACTGTTAGGATTTGGTTGATACATCCAGAACGTTTAAAAATTTTACCCTGTCTTTTCTTCTGTTCTACAGAGAAACAGTAAAAACCGTTCCATAAAACAACAGAATATGCAAGGTAACAGAAAATACATTATGCTTTTACCCTTCGAGACAGTCATGCACATACCACTGACTAGGTACAAACAGGTTCAAACAGACAAGAAAAGTCAACTGATTTCTTACCAACACAGGCACCATTGGGTGAAAGTTTAAAACCAGCAGCACATTCACAGCGGTAGCTACCAGGACTGTTGATACAGTCTGCATTTCTCTGACAGAGATTGTCTCCGTTGCTGCACTCGTCAATATCTGAAATACCAAGAGTCACAGTTCAGACAACAGAAACCACCAGACAGTTACTTCTGCCTAGAATTTAGACTGTATTTTCCATTTTGTGCAAGACAAATCTTTTGTCCTCAACAAAGCAGGAATATTTTGACCTTCAGCCTCCTGTGCTGTAAATATAAATGAAAATCAATACAACTTCATCCATAACACACTTTTTGGATGAAGCAGGATCCTATGAATCCAACTTCCTACACATTGAAGTGGCTTTGCAGTTTTAAATGTCTGCCTAAAGAAATTAAGTTTTTGTATTACAATATGTTCCTCTTTGCCTCTGAACTGAAATGGCAAGTGGCACAGTTTGTTAACTTTTTAAGGTGCATGTCAGCACAAGATCCTTGAATACCAAAGACAAAACTCCTTTCGACTTCAGGACACACAAAATTTCACTATTCACTTCTGTGAGTATCTCTGCCTATAAAACTGTAGGAGAACAGACACAAGATGGAAAAAGCATAGGAAACTTTTCTTTGAGAAGTTTTAAGAATTAAATTTTCTCCCTAAAATAAAATAAAATTAAATAGAAGCATTACACTTACTTCCTATTTAGGACTCAGTGAATTGCTTGACACAAAACTGTTATAAATTTTATTAAGTGCATGTGCATATGTATTAAAGACAAAGACATCACAAAGTGATCTATAGACTTGAGTCCTACAAACAACCTCATAGTCTGTCTCTTAAATTTTGAAAAATGTGTGAATTAAATGTTGCCCTTCCTTTTAAAATAAGCATGCTTATGGGGGCTAAGCAGAAAACAACATCATTTCAAATCACCTTCACAGACCAAGAGCAGGTCATTGTAGCTGAATCCAGTCGGGCATTCACAGCGGAAGCTGCCAATCTGATTGATGCAAACACCATTTGCACAGATTCCTGGGATTTCCTTACATTCATCAATGTCTGAAAGTGAGATGAGCTAGTCAAAGTACAGTACTTCATGGTTTTACTTACTGCTTGGATTATCAATTTCATTGTGCTAAAAACTGAGTTAAGAAGTTCCTTTTAATCTACAGAAGTTGTATACAGGATATAAATCAAAACATACGCCCATTATGAGAGAAAATAAACTATGTGAAGTTAAGGAAGTGATCAGAGTTATACTAAATATTAGACAAGATGCAGAACTGTTACAAATTTGCAGATAAGCCCCACATTTTTGAAGCCAAAACCTTTTATCTTACCAATTAAAACTCAGTGAACTAGGATGGACTGTGAGCAAGAGATCATAACAAAATGTAGAAATAAAAAAATACACATCAGACATATTTTACACAAAAATTGGTCTCACAATTAATGTCACCATTGTAACTCCACATGGAAATTAGAATTTTATTTTATGAAATGTTCATTTTGGTATCATTATAGAGCTGCAACAATCTTAGGAAAAACAGTTTTCAGTTAAAATAAGTTTAGTGAAACTTACCAACAGCTTTTCCAGTATGAATATCAAAAGTGAAGCCAGGAATATTGCCACATATGTTCTTGAATTCAGCTACAGCAAAATAGAGAACAATGCGTTTTTAGTGAATATTTACACATCTCCCAAGAACTACTTGTAGTCTTCTCAGCTTTTAAAGAGCTGATACAAGCCAAATCTACTCAGAAAAGCCACGGCCTCCTGTACAAATTGTACTGAAAAATCAGATTGTCAATAAATGAATTCAAACTGAAACACTACTACATACTTCTCTTTTCTCAAATCTTTGCAGACTTCTGCACATGAGTAAATGTCTGGCTTGAGAAAGCAGCACTTCAGTTTTTGTTTTAAATAGAACTCCTTAACTTACCTTTTAAAGCTTATTCCTGCTTTCTAGACATCTGTAGAGAGAATCTGCAGCAACAGTTTCAGAGAGGAGAAATAAATGTAAATTACCAGTACCTAGCCTTCTTTGATGATGCTACCTCTGCTCTTTTCTGCAGATTACTGCAGTTTAGTTCAACTAAACTGTAGAGCAGAATGGACACTCTGCTTTGAAAAAAAGATGCTCAAAAAAAGAGCGTTGTTTTAGTATGCTTATTTTATATCCTTTTTTCCAGAGCATCCTGAGGATTGGAAATGCACACTTACAAAGTGTAAAATCAGTAAACCCATGGTTTTCCAGGCAAAGTGTATGAAGTTGAGTGTATTTGCAACATACAGAGTAAAATTTCTAGCATGGAAACTATTAATTATTGCAGGATGTAAGAAATAATCATTTATTTAAAAAAAGCATTTCTTCTAAAGCATGCAGTAGGTATGTTCTGGGTTTGCGTGGCACGGTTTTGGTAGCGGGGAGGCTATAGGGGTGGCTTCTCTGAGAAGCTGCCAGAAGCTTCCACCGTGTCTGATCGAGTCAGTGCCAGCTGGCTCTAAGATGGACCTGCCGCTGGCCAAGGCCAAGCCAATCAGTGATGGTGGTAGCGCCTCTGGGATAACACAGTTAAGAAGGGGAAGAAAAAAACTCTGCAGGAGAAACGGCAGGGTAGAGAGAGGAGTGAGACAATGTGAGAGAAACAACTCTGAAGACACCACGGTCAGTGAAGAAGCAGAAGTGAGGAGGTGCCTGAAATGTCGGAGCAAAGAGCTTTCCCTTCCAGCTCGTGATGAAGACCATGATGAGGCAGGCTGTTCCCCTGCACTCCATGGAGGTCCATGGTGGAGCAGATCTCCACCTGTAGCCGTAGAAGGGACCGCAAGCCAGAGCAGGTACATGCCTGAAGGAAGCTGTGACCCTGTGGGGAGCCCTGCGCTGGAGCAGACTCCTGCCAGGGCCCGCAGATCCATGGAGAGAGGAGCCCACGCCAGAGCAGGTTTGCTGGCAGGGCTTGTGACCCTGTGGGGACCCACGCTGGAGCAGACTGTTCCTGAAGGACTGCACCCTGTGGAAGGGACCCACGCTGGGGCATGTCATGAAGAGTTGCACCCCATGAGAAGGACCCATGCTGGGGCAGTTTGTGAAGAGCTGCAGCCCGTGGGAAGGTCTCATGTTGGACAAGTTTGAGGAGAACTGTCTCCCATGAGAGGAACCTTCACGCTGGAGCAGGGACAGAGTGTGAGGAGTCCTCCCCCTGTGGGACAAGGAGCAGCAGAGACAGTGTGTGATGTAACCCCCATTCCCTGTCCCCCTGTGCCGCTCAGGGGGAGGATGGAGAGAAACGGGATTGAAGCTGAGCCCAGGAAGAAGGGACGGGTGGGGGAAGGTGTTTTAAGATCTGGATTTATCTCTCACTATCCTATTCTGATTTGACTGGTGATGAATTGGACTCCCTTTTCTCCCCAAGTTCAGTCTGTTTTGCCCATGACAGCAATTGGTCAGTGATCTCTCCCTGTCCTTGTCTCGACCCTCGAGCCTTTCATCATATTTCCTCTCCCCTGTCCAGTTCAGGACGGGGAGTGATATAGAGCAGTTTTGGTGGGCACCTGGCATTTATCCAGGCCAAACCAAAACAAGGTATTTGTACATTCAGGGCATCAAGACAAGGTAACATATCCTTCTAAAGAACGTGGACAAAATCTACAAAAATGTCCCATTGACATAAAATTCAAAGGGGTTCTGGAAGTGTAATATCCAGAGACTTCCATGAGTGCTTGGTCCACTGTTCGTGCTGCTGAGGACCTACAGGAAGCCTATCATCTACCCAACAAGACAAAGCGTATGGAGTCTACCTTTAACTCACCTCTAAACCTGAAATGCAGACAAATTGTTAGGCATCGTGGAAAGAGGGACAGGCCACTTGGGAAGAGTACAGAAACGTGGTGAGAGCGTGCAGGGATGCGACGAGGAAGGCCAAGGCTCACCTGGAATTGAAGCTGGCAAGGGATGTCAAAAACAACAAGAAGGGCTTCTTCAACTACATCAGCAGCAAAAGGAAGGCTAGGGACAACGTGGGGCCGCTGCTGAACGAGGCGGGTGTCCTGGTGACGGAGGATACAGAGAAGGCAGAGCTACTGAATGCCTTCTTTGCTTCAGTCTTCAGTGCTAAGACTGGCCCTCAGGAATCCCAGGCCCCGGAGGTAAGAGAAGAAGCCTACAAAGAGGACGACTTTCCCTTGGTCGAGGAGGACTGTGTGAGGGATCGCTTAAGTGATCTGGATGTCCACAAATCCATGGGCCCCGATGGAATGCACCCACGAGTGCTGAGGGAGCTGGCGGATGTCATTGCTGAGCCACTCTCCATCATCTTTGAGAGGTCCTGGAGGACAGGAGAGGTGCCCGAGGACTGGAGAAAGGCCAATGTCACTCCAATCTTCAAAAAGGGCAAGAAGGAGGACCCAGGGAACTACAGGCCGGTCAGCCTCACCTCCATCCCGGGAAAGGTGATGGAGCAGCTTATCCTGGAGGCCATCATCAAGCAAGTGGAGGAAAAGAAGGTTATCAGGAGTAGTCAGCATGGATTCACCAAAGGGAAATCATGCCTGACCAATCTGATAGCTTTCTACGATGACATGACTGGCTGGGTAGACGAAGGGAGAGCCGTGGATGTTGTCTACCTTGACTTCAGCAAGGCTTTCGACACAGTCTCCCATGATATCCTCCTAGGGAAGCTGAGGAAGTGTGGGCTGGATGAGTGGTCGGTGAAGTGGATAGAGAACTGGCTGAACGGCAGAACTCAGAGGGTTGTCATCAGCGGCGCTGAGTCTAGTTGGAGGTTGGTGACAAGTGGTGTCCCCCAGGGGTCAGTACTGGGCCCAGTCTTGTTTAACTTCTTCATCAACGACCTGGATGAAGAGTTAGAATGTACCCTCAGCAAGTTTGCTGACGACACCAAACTGGGAGGTGTGGTAGATACACCAGAAGGCTGTGCTGCCATTCAGTGTGACCTGGATAGGCTGGAAAGCTGGGCAGAGAGGAACCTGATGAGGTTCAACAAGGGCAAGTGCAGGGTCCTGCACCTGGGGAGGAACAACCTCAGGCACCAGTACAGGCTTGGGGTGGACCTGCTGGAGAGCAGCTCTGCGGAGAGGGACCTGGGTGTCCTGGTGGACGACAGGTTAACCATGAGCCAGCAGTGTGCCCTGGCTGCCAAGAAAGCCAATGGGATCCTGGGGTGCATCAAGAAGAGTGTGGCCAGCAGGACGAGGGAGGTTCTCCTTCCCCTCTACACTGCCCTGGTGAGGCCTCGTCTGGAGTACTGTGTCCAGTTCTGGGCTCCCCAGTTCAAGAAAGATGAAGAGCTACTGGAGAGAGTCCAGCGGAGGGCTACAAGGATGGTGAGGGGACTGGAGCATCTCCCCTACGAGGAGAGGTTGAGGGAACTGGGCTTGTTCAGCCTGAAGAAGAGAAGGCTGCGAGGGGACCTTATAAATGCCTACAAATATCTGAAGGGTGGGTGTCAGGAGGATGGGGCCAAGCTCTTTTCAGAGGTGCCCAGTGACAGGACAAGGGGCAATGGGCACAAACTGAGGCACAGGAAGTTCCGTCTGAACATGAGGAAGAACTTCTTCCCTCTGAGGGTGACGGAGCACTGGAACAGGCTGCCCAGGGAGGTTGTGGAGTCTCCTTCTCTGGAGATATTCAAGACCCGCCTGGACAAGGTCCAGTACAGCCTGCTGTAGGTGATCCTGCTTCGGCAGGGGGGTTGGACTAGATGACCCACAGAGGTCCCTTCCAACCCCTAGTATTCTGTGATTCTGTGATTCTAGTACCAGAAAAAGAGAACGGAGACTCTTCTGCTTTCCTGTGAGTAATGATCTTTAATCTAGAGCAGTCATAGTTTATTTCTCTACTGGCTGTAGCCTGAGTTTCTTGACTGTCCATATTTTAATGGCAGCTCTTCAGTAGCTTACAATTTTGTAAAGTTTAACCACTGGGGTTGTAACTTGAATAATTTTTATTTCCCTTACACCAAGTGTTCTTATTTATCAAAATATCAGCATCATGGGTCAGAATGAGATTTGGCAAAATATTTTTCTCACATTCAAACATTCTTTGTTATTTCCTATATTTCAGGATCCAGTATACCTGAACTTCAGCATTTTCTTCTTTCTTCCATCCTATTGTTTAATGACTGCTTAATGCCTACTCAGGTTATTCTAGCAGCACAGGATACTGGGCCATAGAGACCCCTGCCACAGAGTTTTACCATCCAACAATTTTCTGCTCTTTTACATTAAAATGTAAAAGATCTGAGGGTTAGAATAAAGTTGCTTTCTTCAAGGAGCTTTATGCCATTTCCTGCTGTCAGTAAACCTGTGAAACACACACACTAGATAAAAAGAGGACCTTGTGTTCACTACCCTATCTCCATGGGCGATGATACTCCTGTGATAATGCCTAACACATCAGGTCTGGGAGGATGAAGAGGCACTGAGGGCTACAGCCCTTCTTTCATTCTGTGTTATGCTACCTACACATTCCATGCACTCCATTTAATAGAGCTTTCCTGTATTTTTTTCAGTCTGTACTGTGTAGAAAAAGAGCACATAATTAGGTAAGAACTGCATGATATTGCATTTATACACACTGCCAAATTGTCCATACACAAACACTCCAGAGATTTACTTTCTGAAAGCTTGACTTTGCACCAATGACTTAAAATATACTTCAAAATCCCATCTACTTATTATTGTATTATTTTTTAGGACAAAAAGATCTATCATGTAACTGAAAAAAACCTCTCTGACATCAAGAGCACCTGAAATGATCAAACCACGAAAGAGTTCTGTAAATACCTGGTTACCTCTTAGCTATGAAGCAGCTTTTTACATTTCTTTGGGTGAAATAACAAATAAACAACAATGATTATTTCTGATTAAAGTCTGTATGGTAATGGCTATGATCTGTATAATGTGTAAAACCAAGCAATACAGTCTTTATTACCTGAAGTAATCAAACAGAGATCAATTGTGAAGCATAAATACATGTTTCATAAATATATGAAAAGGAAGAAAGAGTGTTCACAAAGGAAAAAAAATGCAAGTGCATTGGCATGTGAAGTTCATTTAGAGTAGCAATCTAATTCTCATCAGAGCAGAATAATGCTCTTAATGAGCTACTGGGCTCAGTCCAGCAAACTGGTTAAGGTCAGTGTATAATAACCCCTGTCTGTGATGTGTAGCCCCAACCCAGATTTTAGAACAACTGATTATATCACAAAAGTGCAGCTATTCAACCATTTGCACTTGGCATCTGTGTTTGATCCCTCACACGATCTCTTTTCATGGTTAAAAAGTTTCAACCATGCCTCCAAATACAGTAAAGGCATTTAGAAGAGCTAACAAGGCAATATTGAAGTATTTCAGGAAATACTTTAACCCCGTAACTGCTTGCGGACTAAGTGGAGTTGTCTTAACAAATCTCTGAAAGCTGCGTAATTTTTTGAGAACTTCAGTCTTACCAATTGAAAAGAAGAATTCTTTCTCTCACCCAAGAATATTAATTGCATGAATCCTTGCTAGTACTTTGCTGTATTTTTCGGATCATGTTGTCCTCATGATGACAGCTTTATGGCACTGAGATAAATGACTATGGGAAAGAATTTTATGAGCTCTCTGTGATAGCAAACATGTATTTCCTTTCTCAACCTTATTTCCATCTCCCATTCCTTAGTGCTAGGAACATTCCTTCATTCTCCCTTCTCCTACTCAAGAAAGAAAAGCAAGAGAATGTTTTTATTTTTCAGCCCCATTATCCTCCTCTTTACTACTTCTGTGGGAAAACCTTTCCTAAATTATCTGCTGTTTCTCTTATGTCACCAGGATAAACCACTTGGAATGAAAGTAATACATTCTTTACACTAATATCACAAGTGATGCAGGGTTCTGTGGCAGTAAACTTGGGGCAAAGTCAATTAAACAATAAAATGTGTTTGTACTAAACAGGCACCTGAGATTTTTAGTTATATCTAGGCACCTTTGCTCTTTTTACAAATGTAACAATCTTTTAATGAAGGCCAGGTGCTACTATCAGGTTTCCAAGTTGGTGATTCTCCCACCAATGATTTTTCTGAGTTGAGCTTTCAAGGGTGTTTTGTTCCAGGAAAGGTACTCCATAAAGACTAACCAAAAAAAGAACTGTATCCTGTTATTTTTAACTGCCTTTACAGAAGGGAATTTTTACTTCCCTTTACAATGACCTGCTTCTTGAGCTTTCATAAGCTTACCACCTTTAACAGAGAAAATGTAAAAGCAACTGAGTCGATAATGCTGAGATGTGAGACACCAGTGAAAAATCTAGAAGCGCAATACACTCAGTAATGAAACCCAGTCTTTTTGTTCTAACAGATTAGGATTATCAGGATAAATGTATCCCCAACTATGCATTAACTAAATTATACTATGCCAAATTAATTATCCTGGAAGACAGACCAGGCAGCAGACATCTCTTCTCAGCCAGTATCTTCAATCCAGTATTACTGCCTGATGACTACTTTTCCAGAAACCTCAAAGTGACAGCTTTAGAGATGTTAGTTCTGCAACCATGCATTCTGAAAAATTGCTTACGCCTACTGCGCCACCCTAGTGGGTCACACGTACATATTTTTGTCATAAATCTAAATAACTGAAAGTAATTCTGTGTCCATACAAGATCTCTGAAAGCCTTCGTATCTGTTAGAAAGAATAAAACAACCACAGCATATTCATTTTATAGACCCCCATCACTAAAAAGGTGTTCTAAATAATTACATTTAACTACAGATACCTGTCTTACAAACAGGCTACAGGGCTGACACACTCCTGCTGCTGATGGGAAGGTTTGCACTTTCTAGGCCTTTTTATTCATCTCAGAGACATCTGACAGCAGTTTGTTCCCTTGCCTTCAGGGGTAGCTGAGAGTGAAAATAAGCATGTTCTTGAATTTTTTTTTCATTCAGGGAAATTGACTGGTGCCTTGTAACTATTCAAGCTGTATCTTTCCAGTCAATACGGAGTGATACTTCTTCCACTTAAAAATATGGAGGAAACACCTATGCTTGCTTAGCACATCAAACTTAACCTAGCCACTGACAGGATGGCAGGGAAGTTACTCTGCTTTAGGAGTAAAGCGAAGGTTTTTTGTGGCTGAAATGTTGGCTTTAGCTAATAGGTCAAAGGAGCAGACAAGAAAAGAAAGTAACAAAATGGGATGATATTAGCAGGCTTTACCTGTTCCTGGAGTTGGACATGATTCACAAGGCTTGTTCCAGGCTTTCCCAACATTGTATGTGCAGCAACACATCCTTTTGGTCACATTGAAGGGCAGTTCATTCTCACAGGAGGTTCCATTATAGCTTCTGTAGCAAAAGCTTTTCCTCATGTCTAGATGTGAGAAAAGTAACACTTAGGAAGTAAACAACAAACTAACAAGTAAATATCAACCCTCTACCAAACTAGACAGTGGCTCATTAACTCTGGCTTCCGAATGTACCCAAGAATAAGCATGCATGCATTTAAAAATAATGTAAGGGTTGACGTAATCTACAGTCTTTGTTTTAGAATTACCTTAAGTTTGACATATTTTCAGTTTTCATTCAAAGACACAAAGGGGATAAAGGAAAAATCCCCAAAAATGAGAAACATACTGTAGATGCTCATCAGATCCATTTGTACAGTAAACCCTACCATCTGGAAATGACTAGTTAAAATAAAAAAAGATTTCTGAGTTCTGTTAAAGAATAAGAGCACTTGAACACTGCACATGAGCCACTGGGATCTCTTTCCTGGCTACATGTCGTAACTGTCTGGCTGTTAAAGGTAGGAAAAAGCAATATAAGGCTTTAGAACTGGCCTCATCTAAAAGGAAACTAAAAGGAAAGCAGAGAGTCTGGCCCAAAAATAGTCTGATGTTCAGACAGTTCTAGTAAAGACGACGTGTTGCATACCCATGCAGTTATGTCCTCCGTTCACCTGCATATATTCAGGTGGGCAAATGCAGGTGTAGTTCCCCAGGGTATTGTAGCAGGTGCCAGGACCACAGACACCAGGATGTGCAACACACTCATCAATATCTAGACATCAAGTGAAAACACTACAATTAACAAGGGAAAAGAGGACCAAGTGATAGCTAAGGTTTCTGAGAAATATGACCATAATAACCCATGCTAAGATAACAAAAATATTTCATTTAAAGGCTAGCTTGGAAGGTGTTAAAAAAACATGTAGGTATTGCACTTCAGGACATGGTTTAGCAGGCATGGTGGTGATGGGCTGATGGTTGGACTTGATGATCTTAGATGTCTTTTCCAGTCTTAATGATTCTATGATTCTAAGGACAGCACAGATTTGGGTTAAGTAGCTACTGTAACAGCTGCTGAAAAGTAATACTATTAACCTCTGTTAAGTCCAGTGAGTGAAGTGCAAGCGAACACCCTAAATAAATTCAAAGTTGTTGAACTCACCACTGAAACTGGAGCACCTTGTGCCCCATCAGCTCCACAAAAGATATTCACACCCTCTTCTCACAGGAATGTTACTGTCACTTTTCAGTTCTGTTAAAGTGTTCACTGCTCCCATGAGAAATGACCTTTGAAGTACTCTCTTTAGGAACAGGAAAGCTGAATAATCACAGTCTTGCTGCTCTAACCTCGGATCTTTTTAAGGTGTTTGGGGTGTAAGCCTTTTTTGCCCATACAGTTTTAATTACAAACCGAGTCTGGTTAGTTTTCTTCACCCAAGCTTACCAAAGCCTCAGATTCACAGGCTCTGTTTTGCAAGGAGACAATTTTTTTTTGTCTCACAAAGTGAATGAAGAAGGGGATGCTGACTTACAATACTGCAAAATAGGAGAAACCATGAAAGATTCTTTACATTTTTGAGTCTATTTACAATTTATGGTTCTAACACTTCTGACAAATCTCAAACACAAAAGCAAGAGCAATACTAGCTTTACCTCACATTGCATAAATTAAACTGCTATTCTGAAACACTGTGAAGAGGACACATTTTCTCACTTCAAATACAGGGAGCCTAGTGAAAGTAGCAGGAGATACAAGTTGTTGAAGTGAGAAGCCAGATACCATGAATAACCACCTTAGTTTACTGAATACATATAACTGAGATCTACCATGTACAAATAAACATCAGTATACTGAAGTGTTGCGTTTCAAGTTTTATATTAATCATATCACTGGTGCTATGATTTTAGCAGATGATGATTTTAGAAAAGATTTTGGGTAACGGTGTAGATACCATATCCCCTTATGCATTTCAGGCTAAAAATGAGAGTGGTTTTCATAATAAATGCACTGTGATACAGAAGGAGATTTCCAGTGGCTCTACCTTCACAGATTCTTGTCTCTTCACTGAGGTAGTAGCCTTTCGGACATTCACACTGGAAGCTGCCAAAAGTATTGATGCAATTTCCACCTTGGCAGAGACCTGGCAGTTCCTGACATTCATCAATGTCTAAAAACAGAGAAAAAAACCCACCATATTTTCATTCCAGAATAAAAAGAAACAAGAGACTTTAAGTACTCCTCTGAAATTTTACCAGCTAGTTATTTTCAACTGTCACGTGGATTTTTTTTTTTTCCTTCTAAATTGCACTTCATGAAAGTGCGGATGCGATGCTCATTCTCTTCCACTTAAATAGTTCTTCAGGAACACACTTCAGCTTGATGAGCCCATGGAGTTCAACTTCCATTACTGTTTACAGGAATTTGGCAACTAATTCATCACTCCTGCACGTTCATTGGAACCAGAGCTTCTTTGTCCAATGAATATTTACTGAAACTTATACCTTCCATTGATAAAGCTGTAATTTTCATAAATGACTTCTCCTTCAGGGGCCAATTTCAAAGGCCAATTCAAGTAAGGAGGCAAACAAAAGGTATGCATCAGCCTATTTTCCTACTGAAATATTGCCGGACTTCTTCAATGTTCTTTTACAGTATGCCTTTTCATCATGTTGTTGTCTAATTCATATTAGCAGATGGTTTTGCTTTGCATTAAACGTAATGATATTTGCATAATATATCTGTATGTATCTCTCCAAAGACGACACTTTTTTATTACCAGCCATCACATTCATTTATAATAAACTCACCTTCTAAAATAATAGTGATTGGATTTGGTCTGAATCCTTCTCCCCCTGGACAGAGAGTATTATATTCCGCTAAAGTAAAGTATAACATGAGAGATCATGTCAGTCATATGAAGAATAAAATGCTAACAACAGAAACATAAAATTTCATTTGTGTTTTTAATGAGTCTTCTTCCCTACACTCACTGCTTTTCTACTCTTCTTGACCTATTCACGACAAATAAAGCACATGCATTAGATTAGTAGAAAATCAAGGTTAGATTAAGAGTTCTGCTTAAAACATTACCATAACCTCAGATACTCCTAAGGCAGGCATATTTTTTTCTCCATAGTGTGCCTTTACAAAGGCACATAATTTTTGTTTTGACAAGTTCTTTAACATGAAATGTCAGTACACCATCGATAAAGATATGTGTTAAAATTGGAATTCATACTATTAGGAGACTGTTAAGAACAACATGCTTGATATTTCTGTTGCAATATTCATTCATGGCACTTCAAAGCTCTACAAAATTGATAAGTATCATTGGGTAACAGTTTTGAAAGTACTCAAGACTGACTTAGAAATAGTTACCCAACAGTTACCAACACTCTCCTTTGAGAACAACTGCAGCTTTCCAAATTAAAGGCATGATTTGAGTTCTAAGCATTATTAATTTCTTTACTTCCCTACCAACAGCAGTTGCTGAGTAAAAACTCGTAGTAGATGCATGCAATCCATTCCATTCGTATGACAGATAATCATTTCTGCAACTACTTTAATTTTCTCTTAATGTGAGAAAAGTAAAAAGAAAATAAAGTGCCCAAAAATACCCAAAGTACATGGACCCACTGCAGTGGCAAGTGCCTTCTAAAATTACCACTGATTTATTATTGTGAGAATAGGCACCAAGTCAGGCACAGAAGACTAAAGGTCAGATCTTCTGATACTCAGGTCCATCACCCCTTGACAGCAGCAGGGAGATTTTCTTTTATAACTGTGCCAGAACACTGCCTCAGTAAGAAAATCAGCTTCTTAAATCATAAATGTATAGTAAGACAGTGAAAGGTTTTGAATACTTTTTCCATCCCTTGTTAGCACCTTCTGCAATAAGTGGGTGGGTGGGGAGAATAAGATAATTTCCTTACTGCTGTTTACAGGGGGACACGTCTCACAGGGGTTTCCCCAAGCCCTTCCCAGAGAGCAGCAGCACGAGGAACGACTGACTCCAACCCCAACTTCAGTGTTGCAGGATAGGCTCCCATCCCCTCGTGGTCCATACTTCAAGTAGCAATTGCCAACACGGTTATCTACATAGAAAGCACATATGACTACAGCTGCACACAGTGATCTGGACAAAGGAACAGCAGGCATTCATACTAATATTTCATCTTTAGAAGCAGGAATTCATATAACATTGTGCCTTTGAAGTCATCAGCAAGCTCAAAATACTCATCTACGCTGACAGTTACTGATGCTGACAGCAACAGCACGGAAAATGGGTAGCTTCAGCTTCCTAAGTACCCAGAGGTGAGTTTAAAATGTTTACTCCTTTAATGTAGCACACACACTATTCCCAGTCTTCCACTCCAGAAAATAACAGAGACCTTGCTGCAGTTTGCTATTAGTGTTTCTCCTCCATATTGTGACTGTGACTAGGCTATGACTCTTTCTTATGGAGTTAGAAGAATTCACATACTTATCTGTGGAATCACAGAACAAAGTCATGTCACTGGAAGAATACTTCCACAGGCAAAGAAATTCTCCAAAAGTCATTAATATTGAAAGAAATAATCTAAATGTGCAGTAGATTTGAGGAAAATTCCCTCAAACTGTAACTTCACGATTTAGACAACTGCTGGCATCAGTAGAATGAGCAAGAAATCTAAGAGAAGTAAAGCTATGAGCTTTCTTACTGTTGCACATACTGTCTCCTTGTTCTTTATAAATGGAAAGTAACTAGCAATGAGGCATCAATATAAGGTATGAGAGGGTAGTCAATTATTATAGTATTTCTTATTACAGCTAAATTTGCATTTTTACTATTTCTGTTGATGAGATGACAAAGAAACTTACAAAGAACTTTTTGAATGATTTCCCAAATGTGTATTTTACCAAGAAAGACCACATTTTTAATCTATTGCTTGCAGCAAGTGTCAGATGCTACAGTCTTAGCAACTTACACTGGAGTAAAATGGACACAATATGATAAATGTGGGTAGTTCATACTTTCAAAATTCCCGGAGTTTAACAAATGTCTTGGTATGACATCAGTTTTTAAATTATCCTGTTGGTTTGGGACACATCTATGAACAAAACTTGAAGGCAACTTCCAGAATTGTTAGGAACTACTTGTTCTCACAATCCTCAAGTTAGTTAAATATATGTAATATAAAAACATAACTCTGCATTGGTTTTCAGACTGAAAACATCAATCATGAGAAAATCTTAAAGCTTTCCAAAGGATTTAAACTTCTTCAAATTTACGCATTAGTAGACAAGTTTGGGTGAATCTTTCTGCACAGTTTTAAGAGCATACTGTAGCAGAGATTGTGAAAAAGGAGGGTGTTCCTGGGCCTGCCCCACATATTCTACAACAAATGTCAGTATCTCACCATAAATGCACACCGTTGTAAAGCTAAAACAGTCAAGAATTGAGTGGCAGAGGCATATGTATTCTGTACCTCTGAGCTTCTGAAAGAAAGAGATTTCAAGCAGGATATCTTTACCTCCCTAGAAGCAAGATTTACCTGAGATCCTGAGATCACTGATCAGCATATGTTAGAGTAGAAGTCTTTTTTTTTAACACTATGTCAGAAGACAGTAAAATGAACTGTCTTTTTAAAAAGGGCAGACACTGTTCTCATTGTGGACTTGAGGTGAAACAGCTCAAATGTGGCCACTGTGAGAATACCTGTCTCCCCCTGTTCTCAGAGGAACTGCATGCTTCTCTCCATCCCTGATAGCATGAAATATCTGCCTTTTTACGAGAAGCCAAGAAGAGAATTGGCTTCATTTGTCTTGGGAAAAGTGAAAAAACAATGACAATTTTGGAAGGTGGCTTCAGCTCAAGAACTCAGGCCCATTAGGAACAACTGGAGACGACAGATCTTGGAACGAAGACAGAGCGTGGAATTGTCTAGCAAAATATTGATACTGAGTCTCTCAAGAGTTTTAGGTTTTGGATTACTCCTCACAAGAACTGTCTTGACAGGGCACCATGTTCATCTTTGTCAAGGATAATATTTTTGTTTCTTTTGAAAGGAACTGGAATTAAAATACCTCCACCTTTTTTGCTCATGTGAGCAAGAGACAGTGCTATTGAAGAGAACCAGAAGCTGCTGTCCTTTGACAAGAAGTTTCTGGAACATTTTTCAGCACAGTTTGTGTATTCCAGAAGCAAGAAACTTTCCCTTTTCTTGGTGTAGTCTACCAGCCTCTGTGAGGTTTCTTTTCCAAATGGCTACAACCTTAGAATGAAAACTGGATAATGTTTTCCCACATGCCAATGACACAAACATCACTGCAAGTGAAGCTGCCGTTTGGAATTGCGGTCCTGAAACTATAAAGGATCAGAAGCAAGCTGAACTTCGGCTGGAACTTCTTTGGACTGCCTAAGTGAGTAAAGTAGACATACCCAAAGCATACCAAATCTAGAACCAGAACTATTACAGCTGCATTCGAAAGGCAGCTCTCTCTCTTTCCACTTCCCATTCCAAATCATTTAATCCTCTGGAAATACTATAAATGAGAACTGCTGGTGAAAGAAAAAAAGTTCAAAACCTAAAAATGCCTATAACTGTATAAAATAGTGTAACTAATATGCTTTTAGTTGCCCATGGTGCCCCATCTCTTCAACAGCTTCTGAAAACAACAGGGACGAAACTGTCATTTCATTCACGGATTAGTGCTTTATTTCTGTTATGCTACTTTGATGATATTTAATGGGAAGCAGAGGCTTTGCTTGTCCCTGTCAAAAACAAAAGCTGAATGTTCACTGAGTGTTTTTTGCATTTTGTCACAGAATCAGTCTGTAGAGAGATGGAAAGTGTACACCTGAGGTGTGCAGCTCCTCCCACAGAGAGATAAGCAGATTTCAGTTCTGCAGCTGCCTGAAACTTAACTTGAAAAAAACCCAGAACTCAACCAGAAAAACCACGTTTGCTCAGGGAACTAGTCTTGGGAGTCTCTTTTCTGTACAATCAGCCGCAGAGAAGCTACAAATGCTTCTTACCAATTGGAAAGGAAAAGAGTCTTTGTTCCAGACAGAGGGAGAGCCCTAGCAGTATTTCCTCAGGGCTGAAGTCAGGAAGAGTCAAACAGTCTTCTACCACCTTCTTACTCAACACTTTTTCTTCAGAGAGGGAGGGCTTGCTCTTGCATTTGGGACTCCAGAATTGCTACATTTACCCTTGAGTAGGTTCCCTACCACTGTGGAGGCTTGCTTGAGGAAACATGGGACCCCAGCCAAAAACGTCATTGGGAAAACTAGTCCCCAAGTAGAGCACCAACTCAAACTCCCATGAGTTAGCTAGCAGTAGGATAATTCATTCTCATAAGCTTCTTCACAGATCACTTAAATTCTTTGGTCATAATTCAGGGCTTGCAGGGCAAGTATCTGGTTGTAGGAAAGCATGAGGATATTAGTAGCTATGTGCTGCAGAAGGGGAGCCAAAAAAGCAGGATTTCATTACTTCAGCTGAATCTTCAGATGAGGCAAAGCTAAAAGTTTAAGTCAGACTGCAACTGCAGAAGAAAAGTACTAAGGCAGGAATTGTCAGAAGAGTCTATGGGAGACAGAAACACAGGTTTCCAATTCAATGGGAATAGATTACACAAATTCACTTCATCTTGTAAAATTTCAGCTTAAAGTTTTAGAATAAATTGGTCAACACTGTGGACATTTAAAGGTCTCAAACAGGACTTGTTTCTAGCATCCAGAGAAGCAACAAAGAATATTCATAGCCAGAAAATGGAGAAACATGGAAAAGATAAGCAATAAAATTTGTTCTGAAGGAAATGCGCATTTCTTTAGAAATTATTTGCTTAGAATATATTTATTTGCCACCACACTGTAGTATCATTCTAAACATTTAGAAAACGGACAGAGTTATAATGACCAGTTAAGGACAACCTGAGTCTTTTCAAGATAATAAAATTAATAGGTTGTTTTCCAAATAAAAAGTTTGAAGGCTTTCCCAGGATCACACACAAGTCCTTACAGCTGAACCCTAGCCTCTCTCTTACCCTCCTCTTCCCCAAAACTTCCCTAGACTGCTAGTGTACACTCTAATCACATGACAGTCCTACATCATGTAGCAAGTAGAAAAAGTAATAAATATTCACTTTAAGTCTGTGTAAACCAGAGAGAATTAAGTAAATTACAGTGAAACATGACTTTTACTTGTTTACAGCCAAATGGGTACCGCAATCAGTTTTAATACCAGTTTAGACTTAGGCTAAATACATAAAACAGTCCCAAGACACATCTAGTATTAAAAAATTCATTTTTTTAAATGAGAATTGTTGATTGTCACGAGAATGGAAATGCAGGTAACATAAGTTTTGACAGATTTTAAAAAGATGTATTTTAAAGAAACTACAAACACCGTTAATCAGTTAGAATAATTAACTCCATTTCTAGAAAATGATGTAACAGGATATGCAGCATATGGAAGTATAATTTCTCTGCCTTGGTTCCTCATTTGTGTCAAAACAGTCACCCTGGCTATGATTTCTAAAGTAATAGTTCAGGTAGCTTCTACTTACCCACACAACCCACTCCAGTAGGATTCAGCTGGAAGTCTGGAGGGCAATTACACTCATACCTTCCAGGAGTATTTACACAGAGACCATTAACACAATTAATGGGATCGGCACATTCATCGATATCTAAAATATATATAAAAGTTAACAGGAGAGTCATTGTATAAATCTGTTCACTGGACAGAAAACAAGAACAATTTTACTTTTTTGAGACAAAATGGGCAAAAAAATTTCAAATGCAAATAAATTTTAGCTGAAATTGAACAAAAGAATGACTAATAATTCATGAAACTTTTAGGAATAACCTTTGTACAGCTGCATATCTAAGAAGCCATTCTTTTTCTTCCATTCTCAAACCAATTCCAAAACATGCAATTCTACACATTGCTTGTTTAGTGAGGAAAAATGCAGTCTCATTGTTGTAAGAGAATACAAGGCATGTTTTGTGAACTCATCTTTAAATTAACTTGGTGCAACTGGAAAAAAAAATAAGTCTTGATGTATTTCTGAACAGAAGACATATACCTGTACAGTTTCCCCCAGTTCGATCTAGTTCATAGCCATCATCACAGATACAGTGAAACATTCCTGGTAGATTATTACAGGTACCAAATACACAAATGTTCTGGAAGGAGCATTCATCGATATCTGAAGGAATATATTAAGAACAGAAATTTACATATCATTACCATGTTAATATTACAATAGTGTGTTTTGCTACTCAAAGCAAATGAATACGCATGTAACAAAAAGAAATACTTGGAAAAGCAACACAATAATCACCTTTGATTTTCTGTAGAACACTATAGCTAGGGATTTATGAGACATTCTCCATTAAGCTGGTTCTTACTTATTCCTGTTCTACCTAGTGTGAAGTAAAAACAGCAAAACTGATTTCTCAGGACTCAGAATGAAAGCAAAGTCAAAACCCCAGTAAGTTCCCTTCAAAATATGCATTAAAAAGAATGAAGCATAACACCACACAAAGGTGTCGGTCATTTCCTAGCTCATAGTCTGCACCATTTGTTACTAATGGCTAATGGTAAGATTTTCAAAATACCTTTCTCAGGGGAAAAAAGTATACTAGGAAGAAAGAGAGGGAGTAGGCATGGACAGTTACTTATATCTCTTTGAAGAAAGAATACAGGGAAAAGAAATATAGGAACTAAGAATTATCCATGATTTTCTCCAGCCCATGTTAAACCAGTTACATAGTAACTACATGTAGGTGAGCTAAAATGTATGTGAAGGACTGCCTGTGTGCTCATGTAAACTGAAGCTGAAATAAAGTTGAAAGACACTGACAGAAAATTACATGACTTTGTCAACCACAGTACTAGAAAAGGAGTTAAATATTAACAGCAAAGAGTGCAAGGTTATGGTTTTAGACACAAACTATGAAGGAGTTCTGAGATGAAGGTAAGTAAGATAAAAGGCAAAAAAAACCACTGCATGTACTGTCTGTTAGCAAGACTTCTAAGTTGCCAAAACAAAGCAGCTGTGCAAAATGCTAATGCAATTCTGGAGTGTATTAGCGAGCTATTTTTAGCAGAGACAGGAAAGTGGAAAGCATTAATACTGTTCTACAATGCATAGCTACATATTCATTTGAAATTCTGTGTACAGTTCTCTGCTCAAGAGTGATGAACTAAAATTGGATGAGGTGTAAAAAAGGGATATTAAAATGATTAATTAAATACCTATTTTGAACTTGGCTTGCTTGCCTCAGCCAAAGCTTGAGAAGTGATACAATGGCTCCTTATAGGAACATATGAGAAGGGGTAACTTTCAAAGGGGAGAGAGAGAAAAATTTTTAAGAGAAAATGAAATTTAAGATAAATGCCTAATATCCAACAGTCCTGAGTAAATCAAAACCGGAAATTAAAGGAAGGTTTCTAAGTAACTTGGAGTGCAGCCATGGAATGACCTCCAAATCAGGTCATCAACATAACTTGTTTTCAGATTAAGCTTTCTAAAGTTATGGAGAAGACTGTCTCATTGAAAAGCTAATGTACTGACATCTCAAGGGATTTGTGAAGAAATTGGATGAATCATTTGTATCACAATTATTGTACTAAATCCAGGCTTCAGGCTTCACCGGAAGCTAATCAGCTTCCAGGTGAAAGACATTAAATAGGATTTATGCAACTTACTTCTTCGCAGCAGTGCTGCGTATGCACTCACCCCGTACCTCTGAATTTACAGTCCCAAGCCAAACCAAGATCTCAAGACCCAAATAAGCCATGAGGGAGAAGGAGGGCGATGGAGGCAGAGCCTGAGGCAGTGCTGGTTGATGGGAAGCTCAGCGTGACCCAGCAATGCGTGCTCGCAGCCCAGAAGGCCAACTGTATCCTGGGCTGCATTAAGAGAAGCACGGCCAGCAGGTCGAGCGAGCTCAATCTGTCCCTTTAGTCTGCTCTGGTGAGACCCCACCTGGAGTCCTGCGTCCAGCTCTGGAGCCCCCAGCACAGGAAAGACATGGACCTGTTGGAGCGGGGCCAGAGGAGGCCCCAAAAATGATCAGAGGGCTGGAGCACCTCTCCCATGAGGAAAGGCTGAGAGAGCTGTGGCTGTTCAGGCTGGAGAAGCGAAGACTGCGGAAAGACCTTACTGCAGCCTGCCAGTACTTACAGGGACTTACGGGAAAGCTGGAGAGGGACTTCTTACAAGGGCATGTAGTGATAGGACAAGGGTTGGTGGCTTTAAACTGAAAGAGGGTTAATATAGATTAGATACAGGAAAGAAATTGTTTACTATGATGGTGAGGCCCTGGCCCAGGTCACCCAGAGCAGCTGTGGATGCCCCCTCCCTGGAAACATTCAAGGCCAGGCTGGATGCGGCTTTGAGCAACCTGGTCTAGTGGGTTGGAACTACATGATCTATAAGGTCCCTTCCAACCCAAACCATCCTATGATTCTATTCTATGATTTTGTACCTGAATTGCAGAAATCAGCCAAGGACTCAGCTTATCATAGGACACATTAATATATCAACTACAAAAAAGAAGGTAACTTCTTCTAAGCGTTCAGCACGCAGATCTTTTACTTCTCCAACAGCACAATTTAATGTATGGAATGCTTTCAGATCTCTGTTGGAATCACAGTAATATACCAAATACCATGCATTTTTCCAAAATTCTTCAATTTATTTTTCAGAGCATTGTTGTGGACCAATTGAAAACCAAATGTTGGTGTCCCACTGTTCCAATGATTAGAATCATATCGGTTTTCAGAACATTGATTGGCTGATATTTATTTGGGGATTTTTATGAGAACATTGGTATGACTATCATATGACTAACTACTTGAGCTGCACTGAGAAATTTAGTAAAGACGATTGACAATACCTGGTAACTACTAACAGATCTGACCAAAACAGTTGCATAGCTGATTTTTCTACCGTTTTTCTACAGTTAGAAGTCTGATTCATAGATGCACACCTGAATGTTTGAATATGCCAAGTTATGGACTGAATTTTAGAGACTACATTTTAGAATCAGTTTTTAAGGTCTCATCAAGAATTTTAATTTCCTAAGATGTTATGAGGTTTCTACCATTAAATATGAAATAAGTTAAAAAGCTTTGCAGCACCAGCTCAAAAGACTTTATCTAAAATACAGTTCTTTTATATTATACAAAACAGACATAAGAACATAACAGGGACAAGAAGCTGAATGGGACTAAAAAGATAATGATCCCTTTTGCACTTCAGATGACCTGCTACAATATTGAGAGTGAAAAGGTGATGATAAAAAATCTCCGGCATGCATTTTAAGGAGTGTTACAAACTTGTCAGATATAGCAGCTATTTGCTTATTTCAATTCTCCCGAAAACATTTATTTTAAAACGAGGTCACTTAATGCAGTTTGTGTCTTCTGTGCGAACACACTAAAAATAGCAGACAACACAGGATTTTCCATACACTATTCACTAGTGACAAAAAGAAGAGAAATCATTAACATAAAACAAAATTACTGAGCCAAACCTCTACTCCGTGATTTCTGGACCAAGGCCAGGAAAACTTCATAAAAAGATCAAAAGCTACCTTCAACATAATTCACACAGCAAAATAATCCTTGCTTGAAGAAATTACTTATGCGTGAAGCATGTGCCGAATATTCTGCTTCCAGGTTGACGTCCTTCCAGCACTTCTTGTTTGCTTTATAGCAGTCATTCCAAACTCCAAAAACAAACTTGAAGTACCAGTGGCTTACCTTGGCATGACTTGCTGTCTGAAGCAGGAGTGAATCCCATCTCACATTCGCAACGATAGGCACTAGGGACATTCAAACATTGCCCATTTTCACACAGATTAATATTTTCTGCACACTCATCAATATCTGTGGGAGACAGAAAATTTTTTTTGGAACTACGTGCTTCACTAGCTAAATAAAAATATTATTCAGATGTTCAAAATAATAGTGCTGTTGACTATTGTTGATACAAAAGAAAACCTTCACACTTGAAGATTAAGTAAATTTAAAGAATGCAGAAAAGCAAACATAATGTCATTTCAAAAATGATTTCTTTTACCCTGCCATGATTTCCTATTCCTTGTTTTTCATTAACAGATTCAATTTTTTTAAAAAATAATGCAAGGCTTTCAAACTCAGTATTATTAGCTTCGACAAATAAGTTGAATACTTTGCTTACAAAGTCAAAATTTTGTCTCCTGGTATATATTGCTATGTTACTTTGACATAAAACACATTCAAAAGGCAAATTTTCTTATGTGAGTCATCCATCAAAAGTTATTTTCATAAGCATTTTAGAAAATATTCTTTGAGGATTTCGAACATCAAAACTACCATTTGCACACTATTGGTGATTCTTCTAACAAGCCCCAGAAGTGACTTTTTTTTAAAGAGCTCTAAAAGAGCACAATGACAAAAGAAGGCATTCACCATTGCAGTCATCATAAGGACTCATAATATTGTCAGATATGCCTGTGATTGTCCAAAAATATTTTTAATAAACTTTCTTTATTTTATTGGTCAATCTCTAGTATCTGTTTTTAAAAAACAGAAGATCTGAAACATAGTGTGTTAATAATAGGGATGAAGCTCTTGTTCATTAACCAGAAACTTGAAACACATAAATAATATTTGAAGATACTTATTCTGAAATAAATAACCTCACAACACTAATCAGAAGACTGTTTAGATAACGTGTAAATTAATTTTGATTTGGCATTAGTCAGTTAGCTAATAATGAATGCATTCACATTCATTTCTAGGTATTTTATTATCACTAGCATGCACTCCTTCAAACCTTCAAATTTGCTGACCACATACAGGACATGTATGTCAAGAGCAGAGACATTGCATCTCCACCCTGTAAGTGACAAAAAACATAGTAACGCAATACTTGCCCATTAATCTTTAATATAAAATCTTCACACTTTATATGTAAGCTTATTTGCACAGAATCACAGAATGTTCGGGATTGGCAGGGACCTCTGTAGATCATCTGGTCCAATCCCCCTGCCGAAGCAGGGTCACCTACAGCAGGCTGCACAGGACCTTGTCCAGGCGGGTCTTGCATACCTCCAGAGAAGAAGAATCCACAACCTCCCTGGGCAGCCTGTTCCAGTGCTCTGTCACCCTCGGAGTGAAGAAGTTCTTCCTCATGTTCAGATGGAACTTCCTATGCTTCAGTTTGTGCCCGTCGTCCCTTGTCCTGTCGCTGGGCACCACTGAAAAGAGTCTGGCCCTGTCCTTCGGACACCCACCCTTAGGATATTTATAAGCATTTATAAGGTCCCCTCTCAGTCTTCTCTTCTTCAGGCTAACAAGCCCAGCTACCTCAGCCTTTCCTTGTACCAGAGATGCTCCAGGCCCCTCATCATCTACCCAGCCCTCCACTGGGCTCTCTCCAGTAGTTCATCTTTCTTGAACTGGGGAGCCCAGAACTGGACACAGTGCTCCAGATGGGGCCTCACTAGTGCAGGGTAGAGGGGAAGGAGAGCCTCCCTCGACTTGCTGGCCACACGCTCCTTCATGCACCCCAGGATCCCATTGGCCTTCTTGGCAGCCAGGGCACACTGCTGGCTCATGGTTAACTTGTCATCCACCAGGACACCCAGGTCCCTCTCCACAGAGCTGCTCTCCAACAGGTCCACCCCGAGCCTGTACTGGTGCATGGGGTTGTTCCTCCCCAGGTGCAGGACCCTGCACTTGCCCTTGTTGAACTTCATCAGGTTCCTCTGCACCCAACTCTCCAGCCTGTCCAGGTCTCACTGAATAGCAGCACAGCCTTCTGGTGTACGCACCACTCCTCCCAGTTTTGTGTCATCAGCAAACTTGCCGAGGGTACACTCTATCTCTTCATCCAGGTCATTGATGCAGGAGTTGAACAAGACTGGGCCCAGTGCTGACCCGTGGGGAACACCACTAGTTACAGGCCTCCAACCAGACTCAGCGCCGCTGTTGACAACCCTCTGAGCTCTGCCATTCAGCCAGTTCTCAATCCACCTCACCGACCACTCATCCAGCCCACACTTCCTGAGCTTCCCTAGGAGGATGTTCTGGGAGACAGTGTCGAAAGCCTTGCTGAAGTCGAGGTAGGCAACAGCCCCTGCCCACTTTGAATCACTTGCTGTGTGCTAAACAATGTTCATTCTTAACAGTGAGTATTTACCAACAAACTTAAACACAGAGATCATGGGCAGTATTTTTCCAATGTAATTTGTTTTTCTTTTTAAAAAGTCCTGTGTTAATGATTAAACCCTGTTCAGCTAACATCGTCAGGGGAAAACAGATGATGCTTTCTCTGTCAGAGACAGACCTGGCCTACAAGACAGGAACCATAACAGAGAGATGATGTTTTGCTTTCTTGAGTAGAGAGCCTGCTGCTGCAAGCAGCACACGTGCATTCAAAAAAATTGGCATGAAGAGCAGGAGGAGGAGGAGAAAGAAGCAGACAGAACTTCGCCCAACAAATGGGCTCAGTGCATCCAGTTCAGCACACAAATCAAAAGAACAATCGGTTGCCTTTATTAGCATTTCTTCAGCATATGGGAAGGACTCTGATCTTAAAACACACTTTCACATTTATTATCTTGCACTTTGGGCTTAGATCTTATGTGAAAAGCTTCCAGACAACAGAAACAACCAGTGACAAGTCAGCTTTCACAGAAACTTCTTACCAGAACAAGCAAATCCATCCCCAGTGAATCCCTCCACACAGGCACAGCGGTATGACCCTGGGGTGTTCACACACTGAGCGTTCAGGCTGCACTGGTGGGTCCCATTGGAGCACTCATCAAGATCTGCACATCAGGGGCAAAAGAGGTACAGCGCAAGCAGTAACAAAGCAGTCAGTATACTTGGCTTACAATTAACTGTCAAACTAACAAGCACAACTGCAAAGATGATTTATGTCTCCATAAATATACAAAATTCTCATTAGAATATACAGGGTTAATCTATAGTGATTTCATTTTAATATTTCTTCCTTTAAATTAAAATGCATGGGACTGAGTAAAACGTTCCCAAGCAACAGACAGCGTTCAGCTGAGTCATTACTGGAATGTTAATATCCTGTTAAAGAACGTGAATTCAAAATCAGTTAAAAAAAAATAAACCAAAGAAACACAGTGAGGTGAAAATCTGCCACACATTTGTAGACTCTTCTCAAGTAACAGAAGACCGTGACAACCATGTAACCCCATGAAAGTTAATGCAAGCTTTCTTATTTACTTGGATGTTAGATAGAAAAAAAAAAGGCAAGAAAAAGAAGAAGCGAATGTCCTTTCCCTCAATGGTGCATTTGATGGGAATGGCCATATGGGTCCATGACACGTGAGTCACAATGGCTAGTGTTATAGGGTACCCAACAACTCCTTCTCACCTGTCTGCAAAGTGGTCTCCTTGGAATAACACTCTATACCCAGGAGCTATTCCAACTTCGAGGATGCTGCTAGAAAAACTTTTTAAGGGACTTTTTATTTACTTAGTAGAACCTCACATTTTTTTAATTATAAAGACCAGGAGGCCTTCCCCTTTTCCTCAGATATAGCTTTCAAAGCTTAGAAAATCTGGCCTGCAGTAAAATCTCATAATATGGTACTTTTTCTTTCACATATTACACCAATAAAGCCTAATTCATGAAGGAAGCTCCTCTTCCACAGATCCCAAAATGTTCTGGAAAAAAGGTAAATATTACCATCTTCTACACACCAAACTAAAAACTGAAGGCAAGGGGACATGATGCTACTCCAGCAGCCCAGCAAAAGCAGAATCAAGTTTTCCATACCTCAAGACCAATCTGCTTTATATTAGGGCCCATAAACTAGATATACTACCGGACATGTATAAAAAATGGTATTAAGTAGCAAAAATAATATCTTACTACTGGACATGTATAAAAAATGGTATTAAGTAGCAAAAATAATATCTTACTGGCAGAAAATCACACTACGAATTCCATTTTATTTTTGACTGATTTTTTTTTATTTTGCACCTTCTATCAGTTGTGTATAAACTTTGGAAAATACACAGTTAATTCAGTAAGATGTTACACAGACAGGCTTCTGAGATGAAAAGAGTGTTCTTCTCAGAAAACCAAAGCCCTGGAACAGAATAATCTTGCATACCCATCTATCCAGAGATAGCAGCAGATAGAAGAACAATACTTTATTTCTAATGGAGTAATCACAGTCACAATACATGCTTTCATTAAAAAAAAAAAAAAGAGAGAGAGAGAGAGAAAGAGAGAGAAAAGCTTTTTTTTCTGTATACTTACCAATACATTTAATGCCATTTCCAACCCATCCTTCTCTGCAACTACATTTAAAACTTCCTGGTATATTGACACACGAGGCATGCATGTCACAGTTGTGAGCACCAATTTCACACTCATCCACGTCTATAAGCACAAAATAAACTATCAGTATATACATCAGGAGCTCTGGAATATTACATATTATGTTCCTTTTACATGTTGCTTCTTTCCACTGTGCAGGTTTGCAGTTCTTTAAAACACAAACATTCAGGACTAGAGAATAATTCAAGAGAGTTTCCTCATACTATACATTAATAAAAAATAGTGACAATTGTATTTTCATTTTGTTCTTTGTTTATAAACATGACAAAATTAGTCTGCGTTCCTACAACTGCTATTTAGTTGGAAATTAAAGCCATTTTACAGACATATTAAATATGCTGATTTTTATATGACTAACTTTGGATGCACAGGCACGTTTCAGTTATAAAAATGACTAGTCCAAGATTTTAGTAATTAGACAACAAATTCCTAGAGACCAAATTATAGGATAAATTCTGGCAACTTTCCCACATGAATAATTTTGGAAGAACTTTGCTTCCTGAACACAGTGGACCCAGATTACAGAAGACAACGTACTGCTTAACTATCACAGGAACTCAGAGAGTCTGCAACTGACTGACTGTGATTCTTTAAAACTTGTTAGCATGGGTTGAAGGACAACATTTCTTTTCCCTTTTACAACATCACTTTTTCTCATTCTTTTCTTTTACTTTTTTTTTCCTTTTGTCCTGTTCTTAGACCACACAGTCATTTCCTACAGCTTTAGTTGACAAATGAGTTCATGCTTTAAGCACGCATGACAAATGAGTAGTGACAAAATACTTCTAACACAAATGCAGCTGTGCAAGCTATGTTTCATACCACAGATCCTCCCCCAATCTATACTGATAAAAGCTTTGGCTTTAAAATTACAGTTATGCAAGGGGTCTCTCATATCATATTGATACTGGTGAAGGAATGTACCTTTTCATACTCTGGATACATGGTGACAAATGTAAAAATACTTACTCTTATATCTACTATTATCTACAGATACCAATCTCTCTCTTACGTGTGAACACTTGGGCATTTACTTTACCCGAAAGCCAACCAAGATATGTGCACATAATATCATGTACGCAGGAAATTTGCTTTACCTGTGCATCCAGTGGTTCCCTTCTTGACTGAATATCCTAGCTGACAATGACAAATGAAGGAACCTTTAGTGTTTTCACACTCTCCAAACATACAGATGTTGGAATTCAAATCACATTCATTCACATCTGTAAGTGCACACAAATTCATTTTTAGTTGAACATTACCATCATTTAAGAGCATACTTTGTGATTTTTGGAATACTTTCATTCAGGTGAAAATATGAGAAGCATGGTCCAGCCCTAAAACATGTGACATTTATTAACTGTCATCATAATATATGTCAGCCATGCCATTCTGTATTCTTTTAATTCCCTAAAAAACAAGTAACGGATGAATGTGTAGGCCAAATACCACAGTGTTTTCTAATTTGTTTACAGTGCTAATTACTGGACTATGAAGTCAATTATTTCTTACAAGAATCACTTTTAGGCATTTTTAAAAAACATGTTCTTGACCATAATACAGCTGTAATTTTCTTCCAAAGAAGAATTTATACAGTAAATTGATTACTTTTCCTGTACTAATATTGTCTACAGGTTTCAAATTGCACATTTTCATCATTATTTAAAATTGAATAATGATATATGCAAGTTCGTTGGTACCTCCGAATAGCATTTGCCAAAATTATAAAAAAATAATGAAGGAAATTCAACCAGTTTTTTAAACAAGAATTCAACTTAGGAAAGACAACGAATCATTTGAAACAATTAAACCGGCATAAGAACAAACCAGAACTGGGCATCTGTCAAGTGCGTAACTGAGGTGTTTCATGTAAGTGTTCTGAGTCATACTGTGGCAGGGCTATATGGCCGAAGAACTTTTCAAATACCTTGTCCAATATTTCCATGTGTCCCTTGAAATTACATTAACTAACGGTCTTATACTACGACATTAAAAAGAGTCAGTGTAGTGTGGATGAAAAGGGGTTTCTGGTATTTGTAGTTGTCATTTTGAGTGAAGTAAGATGTCATGTAATGCAGCCAAAGCAGAGGCCCACATCACATATAAACTAAAACTGTATGAACTGGGATATAATTAATATTAGCTTGCCTTAAACCCCCATACAAGCATGCTAAAACAGTGTAATTAGTAATAGCATTTAAGTATTGTGTAATATTGTGATTGCATAGCCAGGCATGGTTTTGCATAAGGATGTGCACAAGAAGACTGCCAAAAGGACAAAGAAAGATGGGTGTAGCTGCATGTAGGACATACCAAAGTCATAGGAATTGCAAGACAAAGGACAGAACAAGCACAAGGAACAGCAGCTAGTCAGGAAAACCTCACAGGTACACCAGAAGAATGGCTGGTAACACAAGAAAACAAGATGAGCCCTATGAGCCTCCTCTTTGTGAGGGGAGCAATAGCATGAAAATATAAGCATGGAAAATTGGAGAAGAAAGAAGACAGACCCAACTCAGTTCCAGTTTTTCTTGTAGACAAGGTCTCAAGCCCAATCACCTTGACCTTTGTGACTATAAGGAACACCAACTGCTGGAAGCCAGTCAATGCAAACTACCCGTAACAGCTCTGTGGTATTGCATACTCACACATAACTGAGAAGGTGATTGTTAAAAACTAACAGTTTTGCATGTGCAGTGCTAATAATCAATATTGTGTAAGAACTGACCATTGGCAAAATATGTTGCTCTTCAATGTATTTAGTAAAATTTAGTTTTGCATTTTAAAGCAGGGTTGATTTCATCACTCTTCTAAATACTCTCATTAGAGCAACTTTCCCTAGTATATTCAGTTCTCACACTATAAAGCAAAGAAAATCTGCCATGCTCTAAGTCTCCTCAGCTGCAGGAGCTGCAGACTTGCCTCTGTAGTTGTGCATGCTGAGACAGCCCTGGAACATAAGAATTAGCCTGCTTCTTCCAAAATCTCACTGGAAAAGCCTGAACTATGAAGCATATCAAACAGGGAACTCTTAACACCACAAGAAAACGTCAACCTCCTCTTAGTAGCTCATGGCTATGAGTAACTCTGGCACAGCTTTCCATTTAGGTTTTGGAGAATGCCGATGGATCATTGGTAGCTTTTTAGTACAGACCTATATCTATCACTATGCTATGCCATTAGAAAATGGGTAGCTAGGAAATTTTTTAATAATGATCCCAAGTGTGTATGTGTGTGTAGCTGGGCGAATTCCTTGCTGACAAGAAACAAAGTCCCTCTGATTGTGAAAGAAGCTGAAACAAACTTCAAGACATTTCAAGAGAGGAAGAAAAATCAAAATGTCTATCAAAGTTGACATTAAGTAGCAATGATAGAAGAGGTCATTAACCATTGTCCTAATGATGATGCTGAAAGCCAGTTTGGGAGCGGGTAAAGAGCAGAGACATTAAGAGCATGCCCTTGAGAAGAACTGCTTCCAAAAGCTAGAGCTATCTCTGGCACATACAAAGACACAAAGCCACCACAAAGGTAGTGTTCAAGCAGAAGTCAGTCTGCAGGTGGAGTGGGGAAAGACCCTTGCAGAAAGAACAAATGATAAAACCCACAACTAAAGAAGTTTACCCACAATCGTGTGAAAAAATACAGTCACAAGGAAAAACAGGGCATCAGGACTGCAGATGTACTCTTGTGCCGGAAACCCTTCCCAGAGACCTCATCAACGTGACTGCTCAGCACTTGCTGCCTTGATGAAGACTGAGGTTTCAAGAGAGTGGTAAGTTTGCTACTGATGTCTGCCTGTTCTTCCCAATTTCACTGAGTGTTGCATATATGATGAAAACTTTCCATGAAGAAGAAAACCTCTCCTACAGAACAATGTAGTTTGTGCCTGACTCATGTTTTAGATTCTGATACTGCATGCTAAATCTTCAATACAGGCTTTCAACTATAACACAAGGCTTTAACATTATTGCAGAATTTACTTAATTTGAAAGCTAAATAGTTTATAATTAAAGATCTGGTTAAACACTTGTAGCTAAAACACAGTCATTATGAGTTACACCTATGTCAACTTTATGACTTCATTCCAATAGCTCCAATTTTACACTAGTTAAATGGCAAAGATCAGTCAATTTCACATACTGTCAAATAAATACAAGATATTGCAAATATTTTGCTGAAAAAAAAATGCAGTGCTATGTTGAAAGTCGTGTTGGGTCCAGTAAGAAACTGTAGTTACTCCAAAGGCTTTTCGACAAACTGGATGATGCTGTTAGCAAGGAAAGCGATTACATACATGGCAGAAGTTTATGCTTTCTCACTGTAGGTTTCTATCCTTAATATCAGATACTGTTTTCCTAGAGGAGAACATTTAAGAGCAGTTGTATATAAAATGAAAAGAAGTATTCTTATTTTACAGCTATTGACACAGCTAATATGAAAAAAATACTGAAAAGATCATTTCTAAACTTTCAAGTTGGTTGCATAAACATGGAGTATGTATGCAAAACTGAAAACAAGAACCTGGAATAACATAAAAGTGAAGGTGAAAAGAAAATCTTAAATTCAACTCTAACTGTGGAAGAAAGGATGCAAAACCAGCTCAGGACAGCTTTGCTCAGCACTATATACAACTAGTTTCTCCTCAGTGTGTGTGTGTGTGTGAGTGTGCACATGTGCAAAGTGAAGGTTTGTTTGACAGATGCTCACAAAATCTAAAAACATGTTATTAGTACAGCCAAAATCACCTTAAAATATAAACCATATGAAACTTGACATTAAATGTGAAAGGTAAGAACTTCATATAAACACTAAGATAAACTAAACAGGTTAGGTTAATTTGAGGAGATACTTTGATTTTAATTTCCTTTATTAATTACACATGATAACTTTCTGTAGTGGAGGCAATAAACTTAAAACATTTACAAGAGACAGAAAAAAATGTTGGAGCATTTAAACAATCTCTTCTCAATAGAGATGTTTTAGAGGAATCATGTCATTACAATTAAATCACTCCTATTTTTGGAACTATGTGATTTGATTAATCTTTACAGAATTTTCAAATTTTTTTCTACCCTTCCTGACACCTATAGTGATAGGCAAGAAAGATCTAGGCATTTTTTTTATAATATGCGAAGTTTCTATACCCACTTTCAAGGATTCAGCAGAACACTCTAAAACAGCTGTAGAATTTTTAGATTTGCATTAAATTTGGTGCATATTGCTACTTACCAATACAAGTTTTCATGTCCATAGAAGCCATAAATCCATCATAACAGAGACAGCGATATTCCCCTGGAATATTAGTACATTGCCCACCATCACAAATATCTGGATTGTTTTCACATTCATCAATATCTGGAAGGGAAAAACAAAAAGCAGATAATAATTCTGTCACTCTGGTACAGATTGGCTAAAAGCATACCATGTTCACATTGGCTAAAGAAATGAGTTGCTGGAACTTTTAAGATATTAAAACCTACCTGCACATGTCCTGACATCTGGCATTAGAGCATAGCCGTCACTGCAGCTGCATTCATAGCTGCCTTCTGAGTTGGTGCAGTGGGTGTCACAGCCTCCATTCATTATTACACATTCATCAATATCTAGGGAAGAAACATTAGCAGTACTTAAGTCTACTTTTAGAAGGAAAAGCCATCTACTCTTGCCATTGTATTTAGAAGATGAAACAGTATATCAGTGATATGATTCTGAATTTTTATTCTCACATTACTGCCTCTGATCTATATTTTGTTCAGCTTTCTCTGTGTCAAGTGCATTTTCATCTGTGGGAACAAGTGGCTACTTCTAGTTTTTGCTTTTGTTCATTCATATTACTATGGATGTAAAAAAAAGTGCAAAAGACAACATGTGGAAAGGAAAGGAAAGGAAAGAAAAGCCCTGAGAAACTCAGGTTTCATTAAAGCTTGAAATGTAGCACAAATTCATGTATGTGCAAAAAAATAAACAACATCAACAAACAAAAAAACTCTCAAGACATCTGTTCTCCTTACCAATGTGGTGACAGCTACATAATTCTGTAAGACTGTAGTGAAGGATTTAAGAGATGTACACGATAAGGAGAAAAAGCAAAAGAGAAACTGTCAATGAATGGGGCTGTTCTTGCTTGATCAAGAAATCAAGTAGTATTTTCTATTTGTTAGCTCAAGTCTCTGATTTTAATGGAGTAATATCATAAGAATATTTTTTCTCAAAGTATTCTGCAGAGTTCAGTACAGCAACGATATTTTTACATGTTCTTTATATTTCTAAGGTAAAAGAAGGGTCAACAATGGTTCATGATATGCCTAATAGCAGATAAGATGGCCCTGCTCAGTTTCAAATGGAAGGTATAAAATTAAATAAAACCAAAGACACATGAAACAACATATGCTGAAGCACAAATACATAGGTGAGGGTGTACAACACTTGCCTGTGCAGCCTTGTCTGTCAGAAGTGGCCTGGTACCCAGAGTTACAGGAACACTGGTATGTTCCAACCATGTTTACGCACTTGCCATTTTGGCAGAGGTTGTCACTTAAGGAGCACTCATTTACATCTGGAAAAGAATCATTTGTATCTTTTACTTGTTATTCAGAATGCAGACTCTAACCGCTCAAATGCCAGAGAAAGAGGGTGGGAGGTAATATTTTAAACTGGTGGTTTTCAGGCTTTTTTCAATTTCTTTCCTGTTCTTAGCATGTTCCAGTTCAAGGCATGGAGCTCTGAATAATATGTTTAAGTCAGTGTCCAATGGTTTACCTTCTTTGTTTCTGGTCTGTGAGCATTAACTGCACAGTCTGCTGGTTTAAACCACCTCTTCAAGGAACCATGCAACAAACACGGAAACCAAAGATATAATATGCATTATGTTTTTTTCACCATTTTTGTGAATTATGTGCAAAAAGGAGGGCTGCGTTTCAGTAAGGGCCCACACGTTTTTGACTGTAGCAATGAAGTTCACTTTGTGCTTGTATGTCTTTAACTTGAAAGTTGCCAACATGAGTGGTACAGTCCTTTGAGCTGCTAAATAATCCTCAAGAGGCCTGCTAAAATACTCCTCTTTGAAGTCAACAGCGTTAAGGGTATCGGAGATTTTACAGCATCTGTTATAACGTTTCAGTTTGAAGATACTCATATACAGCAGGGGCATGAATTTGTTTAAGATATTCCTGAGACCCCATCTTTGCCAGAGACAAGAAGTTTTCATAGCACAAATGACCACTCTTCTTACAAAGCTGGAAACTACTATTCCGAGCTGAAACTCACCTATGCATTCCTCACGTGATGGTGACAGCTCATGTCCCAAAGGACAGTCACACTGAAAACTCCCTTCAGTGTTCACACATGTGCCACCTCTACACAACTGAGGGTTGCGTTCACATTCATCAATATCTGTGAGGAAACCATGATAAACAAATATACAATCATTACTAAGGAGCAACAAAGAGAAAAGCAACTCTCAGTGTCTATAAGTGACAAAATTTGGAGGTCAGAAACAAAAGGACTGCTTCACTGAAGCAGTGCTGCTCCTTTCCTCATACTGCAAAACAGGGCAAACAAAAAACTATACATTATTAACTCTAAAATGGGTATTTTTCCTCTCAAGAAAACTAGAAATTAATCATTCAAAATTAAGTATTCAGGAGACACAGGACACAAGAAAACATAGCAACTGTTTGGATGGTTGCCATTTAGAATAACATATTAATGTGATGAAGTTTTTTTAAAAGTTCTTCTTAATGCAACCATTTACATATGCCTTGAAATTTTTGTCTATGGATGCCATTAATAGGGATATGTGTGTAAACTTTTAACTAAATGGCTATTCAGTTTGGTAACTCCTGCATATGTCGTCGTGTGGCTGAGAAATATGTTTGGTACAGCTTATACTGGCAAATAATATTTGACCCGCAAACTTGATAAAACCAGCTAATACCATAGATGTGGATGAAGAGAAATATGACCAAAAGATTTTCAAGGTGCAGGATGCACCACACTTTTGGACTCCCAGGAAGCATTATGGCTACCTGTTCTTGAAACTAGAGACTTCTATTCAGATAGGCAGACTAGTGTTATGTTTCATTAGCCTGAGATTTTAGCCAAGATACCACCGGGGTTTGCAGTATATTCACATGAGGGAAGAAACTGCCTGATGACAGAATTCAACATCTCTTTTGTTATATTCCTGCTTGGGTACTCCTCACAGGTCCAAGAGGTTTTCATTGAACATCATGCCCTCTATTTCCTAGTTTCTGCAAAAGGCCCTCAGTAAGTCATTTCTATTCTTGTCTTCTCTCTCTTGCTTATTTATCTGACATCATGCTTCCCTGCCTTTCTCTGTCTTACAGATAGCACATCTCCACCATGCAATATTGATTCTCTGCACTTCATGAATATACAATATACAATTCTAACTCAAGGTTTTTTAAGATGGCTAGTAACTTTTGGTGTCTCCATATCTATTCTTACAACTTTAGACAGATTAAAGAAATGCGATTTTTCAGGAAACGCTCAGAATTTCTTGAGCCATAGAAGAATCAAATGTGAATCACACTACTTTTGAAACTCCAGACTTCTACCCCGAACTTTACCAAATGTTTGGATACCTCATTAGCCATTTTTAAACTACATGAATGAATAATTGCCGCCATTTTAACATAACTATACAGCAATTTGTAAAAGTAATTAGCAAAAAGAACAACCAAAGTTATATGCATAGTTCATTTATCTGTCCTATAAACTGCACATCTGTCTCATTTGTTCAAGAAGTCACTATACATATGAAATGTTCAGTGTAGCAGAGCTAATATAGTACAGAGCACAGTCAGGATTTGTACAGTAAATAGACTCCAGGTCATCCTGGCAACACTTACCCATACAGTTCTTCATCATCATAAATCCACTTTCATAACCGTCAAAGCACTCACACTCAAAGCTTCCAGGAGTGTTGACACAAATACCACTTCCACATAAGTCTGGGGAGATTCGGCACTCATCAATATCTATTTTGTAGAAATGGAAAGGCAGAAAAAAACCCAGACTTTAAGATTATCCTGCTTTTCACTGAAGTGAACACTTGGCCATTATAAGTTAACTCTACAGAAACCATACACAGTATATAAATCAACAGAGAAAAATGAAATTCATTTAGAATTTGAAGGAATATCTCATTATGTGAAACAGTCTGTGAAAGATTCATAATGCAATGCCTTCAGAGCTCTTAACTATAGATTAAACTATGTAAAAAGTAGGCTTCCATTAAATGTAATTTAACGTTATATTTCTAAGGAAATTACTAACTGTAACAAATTCTGAGTTGTCATTACTATAGAGGTCCAATTGACTCCATGACTACAGTGCCGTTGATATTAAACTGCTTGTTGAAGATGTTTATCCAGTAACAGCATTATAAGCTTACATATAACCTTTCCATTAGGAATTAAAGTAGCTCCTTTGAAAGATGGGTTTACAGTTCACTAGTTGTCTTATCAGTTAAGTTTGAACAAAACTTTCTGTGGGAAAATACAGCAGGTTTGTAGAAGGTAAAAAGAGAAGAGAAGCAAGAGCTCTTTTTAAGACACTGGTGGTGAGGCAGAAAGGAATCTGTAATATGGATATGATCCAGTGAAACTAGTCAGTGCTGAAGGAGAGGACTGGAAAGAAGAACTGGGTAGCCTGTTATTTACTATCTCCTCATCTTTCCAGACTTCTCTCTTCCTTACTCCACTCTCCATCCAGTGTTTTTGGGGTGAACTAGGGTTCGTTGCCTTTGTTTCATGTTCACCACTATACCCTCTACCTTCAGTTTCATTCACTACTGTGCTGTTAATTTTTACATATTAACAAATCATGAAGTCTTCACAGGGAACAAAAATAACAGAATATTTGAAAAAATGAAGACATTAGTCCAGGACAGGTCATAGGATTGGTTCTGTCATCCAAGAAGTCCATGGAACAAGGAATCAGAGAAAAGCATTAACATGTTTGCAGTAAGTTGGTAAGCTGAGCAGTAGACTCATTTGTGTAAGTGGCTGACGAAAACTAGGCAAGTATAAGCTTAACTAAAGAAACTGCTGAAGATTTAAAACAGTGCTTTTTCCACCACATCCAAGAGTCTCTTTTGCCTCTGTGTCACTCGCCATGGCCAGGTTTCTGTCAGGTGAAGACAGTTTAATCCTCACACACAGATGTGTGGACATGTCAGATCGTAACCCATGGGGTGTGTCTGGGATGTTACAGAGTATCTGGCCTCCTGCAGGCTTTATAAAACATCTTGTTGATAATTTAAAACAAAAAAAAAGTCTTTGTTTAATAAAATCCAGTTCTCTACAGCTTCTCAGCAGAACACTTTCATAAGAACGAATTTTCAACGGAAAACAGAACCAAAAAAATTTTTGTAGGGAGAATTTTTCTAACCTATTCTTGTTAGTTTAGAAATAAAGTTTGTTAAATGCATTTCTCATCAATGCAATCACTATAAAAAAAAAGGAAATCACCAGTTAGAGCAACATTAACATCCAGGACAACCTCAGTTAACATGCCTTACCACCCACACTTCGTATTACTTAGGCTCATTCATAGACACCTGTGTGGTATAACAAGACCTCCTTCATTTTCAGCACAGAGCCACCCACAGTGCAGGCATCCAGGTTCTCATAACCAGAAAACTATCAAGCTTATCTTCTGTTTCAATTTTTCCAGGCACTTAATAAAAAATATTAAACTTTTAAATTAAATGCATGTCTCTTCCTGAGTTAACATTGCACTGATGTCAGAATTGCAGAGGTGCCTCTGTGTGTGCTTAGCTATCAAATCAAAATGAAAATTAATTTGCAGTGGAGTCTCTAAGTTCATTCAGTAACACAATGACCAGAGAGTAAGGAACATAAATTAAGTTAATCTGTACATCAAAACATGGAACTTGGCTTCCTGGTGATCCTTATTGATTTTTCAAGTTGTACTGGTAGAGCATGACCTGAGCATCTTGAACACGAATTAAAATAATTCCTAATATACATGTACAAGAAGAATGTTACATTTATTAAGGAATCACTTTCTGAAAAGGAAGCTTAAGATAGTTGGCCATTCTGTCCAAAGAGTAAGCTCTGGGAAACTGAAGGAAATGAGTAACACGAAGTTTCCAGATCATCAAGCTATTCAGATCAACAAGTGCAAGTTTCTTCAAAACGTCCTAGGGACGTGGTAGAGTCCCCATGAATAGGTGCTTTAAAGATAGACAGAATGCTAGATAATCTTTTCTAGGCACTCTTTCCCACAAAAGGTTGGAGCAGATGATCTTTTGAGGTCCTTTTCAACCTGGACTATCCTACAATTCTAGGAAAAATTGGGGAAAATGCAAGACTTACCTGTACAGTTTCTTTCCTCCATATCTAAAGTAAACCCACTGTTACATCTACATTTGAAACTTCCAATTGTGTTTCTGCATTTACCATTCATGCACATACCAGGGAACACTTTACATTCATTGATATCTATGAAATAAAAACAAAAAAGCATTTTTAAGCACAAATTTATATATGATTAATGGGAATTTCCTTTTCCTTCTTACCAATTGTACTGGGCATAAAAGGAAAAGTTTGTGTTGCAGGGGTCTGGAGGCATGGCTTTCTCTTACACAGGTTAGGAGAATGTAAAATAAAACAGAGGTAGCAAGCAGGAGGGGACACTGTTGGGAGACAGAACTGGAGAAGCATTCTTGGAAAGCAAAACTCCATGTCCAAGGAGGAACCCCTAAGGACCTGTCACCCTTGGAGGACCTATGCCAGGGCAGAGACAGGCCCGAAGGACTGCAGCTGTGGGTGACCCATGTCACGGCATGGACATGTCCGAGGGACTGTGGCCTACAGGTGACTCAAGCAGTGGTAGAAACACCCTGAGGGACAGTGGCCCATGGATAATGCATGCTGGGGCAGAGACATCTCTGAAGCATTGTGGCCCATACGCAAACCTTGCTGGGGTAGGGAGATCCCTGCAGGACCATGATCTGAGGGTGATCCACGCTGGGGAAAGGACAATAGTACATGCATGACCCACACCGGGGCTGGGATGTCCTGAAGGAACATGGGCTGTGGACAACCCATGCTGGAGCAGGAAGACCCCTGAGGGCCTCCGTCCCATGGAAGAGCACATGCCAGGGCACAGGAAATGAGTAAGAAGGAAGAAGTAATAAAAAAAAAACCTAAGCAACAAGGGGCAACAACAAGGAACCATTGTGGTGTCCGCAAGGCCCTATGCTGCCAACTGCCTCATCCATGTGACTGGGGATGCCACACACCAGGAAGGGTAGAGGAGAGTGCTGGGCTGAAGCTGAGCCTGGGGGTAGGGGAGAAAAGATGTTTCCCTACCTGTTGAATTGTTTGTGCTTTTTTTGCTTCTCAATACCCAAATCAGTAATGAAAAGTTTATGTTAATCGGCAATCAACCAAATTCGGTGAAGTTCCCCGAGCTAAGACACTTCTGCCCACGATGCAAATAGGTGTATTGTGCTTGCTTTCTAACACAATGAATATTTGTGGTGTTCCTGAGCTAGCTTGTAAAAGACATAACTACTACCTGGTTGATTCATTTCTTTAAAAAAAGTTAGACTGTCAGAGTAGTATCTGGAGTTCAGTTTAGAAAAAGGTAATTTTTCTTTTGTAAAATATCAAATGAAATGTTTCACCTCTTCTAAATGTATTTTGCTGGACACCTGGAGAACACAGGCTGCTAACAGATCTTGCATAGCACAAAGGTTTTTCATGTGTCAGCCTCTCTTATGCACCCTCCCAACAGCATTTACAAACTGGAATGAGCTTTTCTTACACTCTGCGATATAATTTGCTGATGAATGTCCTTACCTGATAATCATCTTTGTTGAAACAAACTTCTGTGTCCTATTTATTAGTATTCATGCATGAAAAGTGTGGTCCAAACACAAAAGCAGAAACAAGCACCAAAACCTTACAAAAATCTCAGAGTGGACAAGATTTTACTATTATTAAATAATTAAGAATTTTTTATTTCTAATTAAATAAATTTTAATAAAATAAAAATTTTATTATTATTATTAAATTCCTTATTTGTTTAGTATATCACGACTGAACATTCAGAGCTTTTCCTGAGAACAGTAACTCCTGAAAATCAGAGCTTATTTATGGTGAAGCAGAAGTCCAATCTGTTAAAGGTTTCTCAAGCAACTCAACATATTTAAAGACAAACTCTTCAGAATATATCCTTTTAAAAGTAAATAAATTACTAAAACATTTCCAGATCACTTCAGCTTCTGCACACAGAGATTTTCAGTTTTTCTTCCCAGATCTCAGTCACCTAAACTCTCTCACATCTGCTTTTTTTAACATTTTCCAGCCTCTTCAGTTTTGTTTTTGTTCTACAGGAGATGAAGCTAGTGAAAACTGGACAAAAGACTTTTCTTTACTTCTTTATCACTGCAGCTCCTTGTTATCATTGCTCTCATAATTTTAATGCTATATCAGCCACCCTTGCCTTTTAATCCCTCATTACTTCTGGTAACCATAAAAAGAAGCCATCATTCTTCAGTCTACCTTTCAGAGAACCCTGGCCAAATTTTGGTAATATTTTATGTTTACATTTTAACTCTCTGACTTTATCTGAACCTCAGTTCACTCTTTGCAAAGCACTTCCTTAAAAAAGGTGCACATTTTCTGTTATACTTGTAATTTAGAGCTCCCTTCCCTTCAGTCTTGTCACAGTCATTTCCTTATTCTCCTTACCAAATTCAGACTTTGCACCTTCTCCTTTCAGGCTCCTGTAACACTCCCCAGCACTATGCATGCAGACAGTTTCCAACCTCTAAGATCAGCTCTTTCAAACATCTTTATAACATCTCTTATCTCAAGTACATAACACACATAGACACAAAATCCTGGCATTTCCTTAGAATATTCACTCAGATGTACCTATATATAATTCATTTCAGACTCAGGAATGAACTCTTACCTTTATAAAATGGCCTGCCAGTTAGAATATCTCCCCTGTTGGAAAAGCCAGGACCTCTGGGGCACAGAGCCTCATATTCCTTGGTGCCAGGCTTAGGACACTCTTCGCAGTCGGAGCCCCAGGCAGCCCCCACAGCACAGCAGCAGGCATCTATACGGAACTTGCCAGGCACGGACTGAATGCACTCATCTTCATCCCATTTCAGGTAGCACTGTTCCATGCGAATATCTGCTCATTTTACAACAACAAATAAGCATTTTACCCTTTGCTAAAGTTTTCCAGTTTTAGGAAGCATATATTTCTGAGGCACAAGTATGTGTGAGGCTCAGTTTCTGTAAGGCAGAATTCTGCTCAAGACTCTACACTTTTGCACAATGTGCAATCATTTGAAGTTGCTAATACTCCACTACAGTGAAGTTTCTGGATCCCTGTTGTACAACATAAAAGTACAAGCGTATCTTCTGTTGTCTCCCAGTATCAAGATATACCATTACTCTGACACGATTGTGCTTTTTAGGTTTCTGTGCATATTTGATAGGATAGAGACATGTATTTCTTCACTGCATCAGGTATTCTCATATATAAGTTGACCTGCATTCATGGTAAAAAAAAAATAAAAATCCTATCTATGTTTATATTATTAAATTAAATTAATAGTACAAGGAATACAGAAAAAAAATAATTGCTGACCATTGTTAGGCTTACATTAACACCAGTTAGCAGAGGAAAACTGTATGGTTTCCAGAAAAAATAATTATGGTTATACTCAAGGGTCCTGTTTGCAGAAAAGCAGGTCAACCAAAAGATAAATGAATAAAGTGTGTAGGCAAAATCTGTACTTGCATACCCAACTATCAGAAAAAGTACCACACACTGGTCTGTACACATTAAAAGTCAGCTTTGCTATACCTCACATACAGTAAAAAATAACACTAACCCAATCTGAAAGCATCAGTACATTCTATACTTCTCATCTATTCATATTTCAGTATGGAAAAATAGTTTAAAATTTTTATAAAAATAATTTAGTATTTCTTAAAATACAAAATTGGTAGAAAAAATAGGTTGTTAAGTCTTTACTTGCTATTTTCTACAACACAGGAGAATTTCTGTGCTCAGATAATGGGAAACGGAGCGTATCAATTACAGCAGTGCTAGAGAAGATGTCTGTGATACTATACAGAAATTTATTGGTAGTCTAATGCTCTCCAGGAAAAGGGAGTTACTTTCAGTGTGCAAGGAAGATCACAAGGACACACTGTGTCTGACAAAATAACGTCTGGACATATTATAGGCCCTCTTGACATGACTGAAATGGACTGGAAGTCAAGCCGTATTTTCAGGGTAAATATAAGCATTAATGTTTTATATGATATACTAGACTGGAAGTTAGGCTTTAGCAAATCTAAAAGAACTCTTAAACGCTCAGTGCAAAAAGCTTTGGAGGAGATGCAAGATCTAAAAATAACACAGATGAGGTACTGAACTGTTGTCCTTACATGCTCTTTAAAGTTGTGCAGATTTATAATATAAATGTACCCTATGTATATCTCAAGTTAAGCAATTTAGAAGCAAGTATAAGAAATGGAAATTTTTCACAGAATACTCATGGTTTCCTGTAAACTATTCTACATGCAGATCATATTTATTTTAATTTCCAGAGATTCAGCAAACATACTGCTAACAAATATTTGTTTGCACAAAAATTACTGTAGTGGATCCTGCAGGAAATAAACATATTTCAGAAATACATGACATAGTTCATAGTGCTTGTGCAGCACAGAAGGCACATATCTTGTAACACAAAAGGTAATTTTTTCATTAAAATAAGAAAAGGGAAAATGGCTTTGAGGGTAAAGGAATCCTATGTCTTGCTTGAAAATGGCTCTTTTGTTCCAACTTTTCATTGTATCTGTCAACCACAACTAAATTCACACCTGTCCCTATCAAATTCCTCACTGAGAAATAATACAGGGTTGATGGTCACAGACGCCAGTGACTGGCCACAGAATCACTGTTTGGGGCAGGGGTGGGAGGAGTGGAATTTCAAGTAAATTCTAACACGTAGAACTGCATAAGATACGCACAAACATAATGGATACGTGCATGCAGGCAGACTTAGTGTTGAATTGTTTCTTTTTTCTGAGACATACATACTGGCATTATACTGATTGTACACATCTGCTTCATTTCAAAATTTCTGTTTATTTTTAAAAGTATCTCTAGAATTACATTCACATTAAAAATCCCACAATCTGGTAACTGTATCAGCTAATTGGTAGGGCATAGTGCAGTTAAAGCAACACTGTCTGCTTAAATTTGAATCTCCTTGAGGAAAGAAAACACTGTTGAAATAAAAAAAACAAGGGTTAGAGTAGGAAAATCCCTGACATGAAGCAAGGGCTGATTTTTTTTTTTCATTCTGCTGCTCTGTTTTCTTAAAGAAATGAATGCTGTCAGTCCTTAGAAGCCGTAAGAAAAATGAATACGGATTCCAGAATCTATTCTAAACATCCAGTACCCCAATTTTATCTTTTTTCATTTCTGATCATTGATTTCTAAAGATGCAGATTAATAGCGCTAACTACACTTCCTATAGGATACTTCTGTTTTCTTGAACTTACGCAGCAGTTCAGTACTTTCTATACCTGAAGTCTTTCCTAGAGAAATGTATGTCTTCACAGACATCATGTTTTGTCAGTAGAAGATAGTAATCTGTACAATGAAGATGAAGTCTTTTTATCTACACTCATTTTGATTACTCTCAGACAGACCAATTTGCACCAGCATATTCATGCTACAAGGCAGTATCTGAGTTTCACAAAACGACTAGATAGCTAGATAGCAATAGAGAAGAGCACCATTCACGCTGCATTGCAAGCTGCTGGCTGACCAGCTGACTGCTTATTATCTAGCTCCCAGTGAGTCAGACATTTCCATTCATGAATGGGAGTCAGAGTAAAGGCATCACTCTAGCAAAACCTGTCGATTGCTTTGTGGGCAAAACATGTCGTAAGACAAACTTTCATATTCTCCCAAGCGATTAACAGTTCTTCCCTTAACTTGCACAGGCATTTGATATTTAAGCAGGCATAAACTAAAATGTACACCTAACAAACTGCTTTCAGAGGAATTCAGAAACAAACCAAATATCCTTTCACACCCCTTTGAGAATAATTTTGAACAACTGCTGGACACAGCTAAAAAACTGGCAGAGTTGCGTGTGTTCTTACCTAAACACACTCGCCCTGTTCCATCCAGTGTCAGTCCTTCAGGGCACTCGCAGCGAAATGAGCCTCTGCTGTTAACGCAACGACCATTGGGACAAACGCCCGGGAACACATCACACTCATTTACATCTGTTGAGGAAACAAAGAGTTGAGTTATGTGCTAACTCAATGGAGACAGCTACAGCTCTACTGAGAATTTAAGCTACGTGAAAGAAAGTGACAGGCTTTCATCCACACTGTACTAGTGTCTGAACACTGTTCTGAGCAAGCGTCTGGCTCAGTCTTAAGAGGCTCTTGCAAGATCTTCAAGTCATAGGGCACTAAGATGCCACATTCTCTTCTCTAAAACAAGATGCTGGATATGGCTGAGAGAAAGGAAAAACTAAAGGCATTAATTGTATTTTGAAGGAGCAATTCCATTCTCTTTGTATCATTTTGATACTGTCCAACAAACAGTGTAACATAACACTTCCCAACAGTCAGTAACTGTTTGTGAAGTTATTTGTCTAAGGTCAATATGATCAAGTCTGACAAAAAATACAATGTAACAAATCACCTTTATCTCATTTTCAAGAAAAAAGCCCAACAACTGGAGTAAGAAGTAAAAACTTCACCTTCACAGGTAACACCCTTCACTCTGGCAAATCCTCTTGAGCAAGCCATGTCTGGAATCAAGCCAGAAATATATATCACTGCTTTGGAATGACAGAAATATAGGAGAAAATAATTTAAAACCAAATATATCTTCAGAATTCTCTAATAATTTGACTGTATAAGGTAGTAAGTGCTCTAGCCTCAATGAAGAGAAGTATTGACTCATACATGTTACTGAAAACAAGTGAAAAGCAGAGGAAATGAAATCTTAGGCATTTACTTTCTCATGTGCTTTCCTTAATGGAGACCAGAATGCTCAGCATCTAATCATATCAATCTCTGCACTCAGAGGTAGCTGAAAGGTAATTGTCCTCTAAAGTTGCCTGAAGATTTAAAGCTTTAGTGATGCCAGTTATCACAGAATCACAGAATGTTCAGGGTTGGAAGGGACCTCTGTGGGTCATCTAGTCCAACCCCCCTGCCGAAGTCAGGTCACCTACAGTAGGCTGCACAGGGCCGCGTCCAGGCGGGTCTTGAATAGAGAAGCAGAATCCACAGCCTCCCTGAGCAGCCTGTTCCAGTGCTCCATCACCCTCAGAGGGAAGAAGTTCTTCCTCATGTTCAGGTGGAACTTCCTGTGCTTCAGTTTGTGTCCGTTGCCCCTTGTCCTGTCACTGGGCACCACTGAAAAGAGTCTGACCCCATCCTCTTGACACCTACCCTATAGATATTTATAAGCATTTATAAGGTCCCTTCTCAGCCTTCTCTTCTTCAGGCTGTACAAGCCCAGCTCCCTCAGCCTCTCCTCGTAGCAGAGATGCTCCAGGCCCCTCATCACCCTCGTAGCCCTCAGATGGACTCTCTCCTGTAGCTCGTCATCTTTCTTGAACTGGGGAGCCCAGAACTGGACATGGTACTCCAGATGGGGCCTCACTAGGGCAGAAAAAAGCACTAAAAGCTTTTTTTCCCACTGCAGCTTAATGAAGGATCCAAGCAATGACATTATTTTAGGACATGCACATATCCTAAATGTAGCATGATGTAGTGATGTGAAAGCTTGTTGAAATTTAACTAGTTAGAAATGGGAAATTAAATAGCCAGCTGTACCAAATCTGAGCTAATTAGCTCTCTAGATTGATTAGTTTTTGATTAGTTTTACAGTCTAACCTGACCACGCTGCTTCCTGGAGTCCCAAGTAATATCTTTGCTTGATGCTGCACTGCACAGTTAAGAGCTCTGCTGGATGTTGTTCACGCTATGCTTGTTAGATGGGATACATGTGGCCACATCTATTGTCCCAATTAAAAATTACAGGTTAAAACGTCCTGACACTGGGTCAGCTGCAAGGAGTATTATTCAAATCTTATGGGGAGAACGTGGCAGAGTATTTTCTTCCACGAACTACAGCACACAGTTAGCTTTCCCGCTTTGAACTTCTAGACCTAGCCACATAACCTAATAGTACTACTATTCTGCAATCAATAATTGTACATAAGCTATGCGTTTGAAAATAGCTGGAAAAAGTGTTCACAGCCTGCAACATAAAAAGCCCTCAAGACTTCTACCAGATATTTTACTTTGCTATTGTAGTGCTTCCCTACCTCAATGCACAGTCCCTGTGGAGATGAAACATATGTAATTATTAACACATTAGTTATTAGTATACATAGTGTATGTATATGTATTAACATACATAGTATAATCATTCATATGTTATTTCCTGGTAAATTCAAAGTTATCAGAATGGTCTCTGATGGTGGAGATTACAAGTGATCCTAAACAAGACAAATCCATTTCAAAGATTTTTTTTGTGTTGCCTGTTTGTTTTCTATACAGGAAATGATGACAATCTGTCTAGTAGTACTTCCCCTCTTCTCCCAAAAGATGTAGGATATGAAAACATACCTAATTCACATCGCTCACATGGGCTGCCCCAAGCTGCTCCTAAGGTAGCACAGCATTCAGATTTCAGTGTAGCACCATTGATGTTGACTTCACAGCGACCATCTTGGATGTTAAGCCAGCAAGTCCCCTTCAGGCTATCTGCAGTGGAACAGAAAACAATATGGAATTGTCACAGCAAAAAGAGCTGGCATGCCATGTTCATACCACCAGCAGACAGAGTACCACAGGAGTGCAGGCTCTCTTTTAAAAGAAAACCTTCCATCAAAGTAATTCTGTACACATTTTCGTTTACAAGTGATGGAAAGGAATAGCACTATTACTAAAACTGAGCAACAGAGCACACTGCTTAAGGCATTTAACAGTCCAGGTCCCACAGATAGCATAGGTCCTCCAGATACTACAGTGGATTTATTTATTTACCCAGTGACTGATTGGTCTAAAAAACACCAGTTACAACAAAGGCAGAGATCACAACCTGGGACTCCTGCTCCTGAACCACTGGGTTATGAAATCCAGGTGCTCTTGCCTCTCTCACTCAGTGAACCTTCAAGGTTGTCAGGAAAGAAAAAAAAGATAAAAAAGTGAGGTTAAGGGTGGGCTACATTCTTTTAGGGATCTGGTTCTGCTGGTGCATTAGCTATGCTTTGAACACGCCTGTTAAGTTATACTCCACTCTCTGTTCCTGGGACCTCAGCCCCAGCACACCCAGCTCCTGAAGCATAAATCGGATTGCCAGGCTGGGAACCCAGACCAGCTCAGGGCAAACCCATCCCATTCCAGCAAGTGCCCAGCCACGCCAGTAAGCACCTCCTGACTACTGCCATGGAGCAGAGGGCAGATTCTCAGCCACAAATGTTGTTTCTGCTGCCTGAAATCCTCTGAAACTCTATTTTAGGTACCCAAATCTTCAAGTCTTAAAATCTATGCTCTCAGTGCCTGAGCTGTTTTTTGAAAGGTCAGTTAGATCCTGAATTAGTTTACACACTTTCAAAGTTGTACCTACCGCACCTTTGCTCAGTACCTTTACACTGTTACACTCAAATGATATAAAATTTCTTGAAGCAGACAACAATTCTTGCGATCAGATAGCAAAAGTAGTCTGTAAATACCTAACCCGTGGCATGCCAGTGTAGGGGGTGAGACTGACAGCCCAGCTCAAGTGCATCTACACCAATGTACATAGCATGGGCAATAAACAGGAGGAGCTGGAAGCCATTGTACAGCAGGACAGATATGACTTGGTTGCCGTCACAGAAACGTGGTGGGACAGCTTGCATGACTGGCATGCTGTCATGGATGGCTACACACTCTTTAGAAAAGACAGGCCAACAAGGGGAGGTGGTGCAGTTGCTCTGTATGTGAGGGACCAACTGGAATGTACTGAGCTCTGCCTGGGGGCAGATGAAGAAAGAGTTGAGAGCTTATGGGTTAGAATTCAGGGACAGCCTCGTACGGGTGATGTTATTGTGGGTGTGCACTACAGGCCACCTGACCAGGAGAAGGAAGTTGATGACGCCTTCTACAGGCAGCTGCAAGCAGCCTCACAGTCACAGGCCCTGGTTCTCATGGGGGACTTCAACCACCCTGACATCAGCTGGGAAGATTATACAGCCAGACACATGCCGTCCTGGAGGTTCCTACAGAGCATCGATGATAACTTTCTAATGCAAGTGGTAGAGGAGCCAACGAGGAGAGGCATGCTGCTGGACCTTGTACTGATGAACAAAGAGGGAATGGTTGAGGATGTGAAGGCTGGGGGGTAGCCTCGGCTGCAGTGACCATGAAATGGTTGAGTTCAGGATCCTGCATGGAGGAAGCAGGGCAGTAAGTAGGATCAAAACCTTGGACTTCAGGAGAGCTAACTTTGGCCTCTTCAAGGACCTACTTGGAGGAATCCCGTGGGTCAGGGCTCTAGAAAGCAAGGGGGTCCAAGAGAGCTGGTTTCTGTTTAAGCATCACTTCCTCCATGCTCAGGAGCGGTGCATCCCCCTGAGAAAGCAATCGAGCAAAGGAGGCAGGAGACTCACTTGGATGAGCAAGGAGCTTCTAGCGGAGCTCAGGTGGAAAAGAAAGGTCCATGGAATGTGGAAAGGGGGACAGTCCTCTTGGGATGAGTACAGGAATGTTGTCAGAGCATGCAGGGAAGCAACGAGGAAGGCCAAGGCCCACCTGGAATTGAAGCTGGCAAGGGATGTCAAAAACAACAAGAAAAGCTTCTTCAAGTACATCAGCAGCAAACAGAAGACTAGGGATAATGTGGGGCCACTGTTGAACGAGGTGGGTGTCCTGACGACAGAAGATGCAGAGAAGGCAGAGCTACTGAATGCCACCTTTGCTTCAGTCTTCAGTGCCAAGGCAGGCCCTCAGGAATGTCAGGCCCCGGAGGTAAGAGAAGAAGCCTGCAGAAAGTATGACCTTCCCTTCATCGAGGAGCACTGTGTGAGAGATCACTTAAGCAATCTGGACGCCCACAAATCCATGGTCCCTGATGGAATGCACCCACACGTACTGAGGGAGCTGGCAGATATCATTGCTCAGCCACTCTCCACCATCTTTGAAAGGTCCTGGAGGACACGAGAGGTGTCCGAGGACTGGAGAAAAGCCAATGTCACTCCAGTCTTCAAAAAGGGCAAGAAGGAGGACCCAGGGAACTACAGGCTGGTCAGCCTCACCTCCATCCTGGGAAAGATGATGCAGCAGCTCATTCTAGAGGTCATCATCAAGCAAGTGGAGGAAAACAAGGTTATCAGGAGTAGTCAGCATGGATTCACCAAGGGGAAATCATGCTTGACCAATCTGATAGAGTTCTATAATGGCATGAATGGCTGGGTAGATGAGGGGAGAACAGTGGATGCTGCCTACCTAGACTTCAGCAAGGCTTTCAACACTGTCTCCGACAACATCCTCATAGGAAAGCACAGGAAGAGTGGGCTGGATGAGTGGTCAGTGAGGTGGACTAAGAACTGGCTGAATGGCAGAGCTCAGAGGGTTGTCATCAGCGGCTCTCAGTCTAGTTGGAGGCCTGTAACTAGTGGTGTTCCCCACGGGTCAGTACTGGGCCCAGTCTTGTTTAACTTCTTCATCAATGACCTGGACGAAGGGACAGAGTGTAACCTCAGCAAGTTTGCTGATGACACAAAACTGGGAGGAGTGGTGGGTACACCAGAAGGCTGTGCTGCCATTCAGCGAGACCTGGACAGGCTGGAGAGTTGGGCGCAGAGGAACCTGATGAAGTTCAACAAGGGCAAGTGCAGGGTCCTGCACCTGGGGAGGAACAACCCCATGCACCAGTACAGGCTCGAGGCGGACCTGCTGGAGTGCAGCTCTGTGGAGAGGGACCTGGGTGTCCTGGTGGACAACAGGTTAACCGTGAGCCAGCAGTGTGCCCTGGCTGCCAAGAAAGCCAGTGGTGTCCCAGGGTGCATTAAGAACAGTGTGGCCAGCAAGTCGAGGGAGGTTCTCCTTCCCCTCTACTCTGCCCTATTGAGGTCCCATCTGCAGCACTGTGTCCAGTTCTGGGCTCCCCACTTCAAGAAAGACGACGAGCTACTGGAGAGAGTCTAGAGGGCTGGGTAGATGATGAGGGGCCTGGAGCATCTCTGCTACGAGGAAAGGCTGAGGTAGCTGGGCTTGTTTGGCCTGAAGAAGAGAAGACTGAGAGGGGACCTTATAAATGCTTATAAGTATCTTAAGGGTGGGTGTCAGGAGGACGGGGCCAGACTCTTTTCAGTGGTGCCCAGCGACAGGACAAGGGACAATGGGCACAAACTGAAGCACAGGAAGTTCCGTCTGAACATGAGGAAGAACTCCTTCCCTCTGAGGGTGACGGAGCCCTCAAACAGCTTGCCCAGGGAGCGTGTGGCTTCTCCTTCTCTGGAGATATTCAAGACATGCCTGGAGGTGCTGCACTCCTGTGCAGCCTGCTCTAGGTGACCCTGCTTCAGCAGGGGGGTTGGACTAGATGACCCACAGAGGTCCCTTCCAACCCTGAACACTCTGTGATTCTGTGTAACCTAGACTGGGAGGTCATTCTGGCTAGAGTTTAAATGCATGTGCATACTCACGAGTTCAAAGCTAAGCAAGTGACCCAGAGGAATTTAACGAGATGACTGATGAAAGAGGAATAGGATTTGGCTTTAAGATTTATGGATATTACATGTACAAAAAGGCAGACAATCTATTATGTGCTGTCGATCAGTATTACCTCATGTGTAGGAGCAGTGTCCTTAAGACAGAATCATCGCAGCTTACTTTTTTCAACCAACTTCAACTTCTCTTCAGAATTGTCATGTTATAAAATTGTGTAGACCACACAGAGCACAACCCCTTTTTTGGCTAAATAACACCAAAAAAAATGGCCCAAGAATGTGACTGGAAACAGCCCTAGAAACTGTTTATGTGTAAAACAGTTGTATTATTTAGGTTAATGTTGGTCTCAAACATGTGGAGCAGAACACCACACTTAAACAAGCGCACAAACCAACGAGGCGTACAGGAGAGTGGAAAAGGAATCTTTTCCACTCCTCGATCAGGCTTCAGCTAATAGTCAAGACTTGAGTTAACGTAAGCAGACCAAACACAAAACCTGGACAGTCATTAGCTGTGTCAGCTCATAGCCAGTCCTAGGATGGGCATGTCCCTGGTCATCAGATGTCCAAACTCAGGGACCAACACAGGGAGAAGGAATACAGGTTCTTTAGCTGTTCTTTTATGTCACATTCAGCTTGCTGTCAATATGTTGACATCTCTCCTTTATGTTATCAAAATGTAAATGCTTCTATCGCTGTATTCGCTAGAAGCTTCTTCAGCTCAATAATATTAATTTTTTAGTATCCATCTTTACAGGATGGAATAATCAAACTAATCTCTCAAAAATTATTTAAACTATACAAAATAGGTGACTTTCCTCACACCAGTTGCATCTACATTATCCTGCCAAAGCCTGCTTGTCTTACCTTTTTCAGGCCGTGAGTTAATTTCCTTTATTTTACATAATCTCTCTTCTCTAGACAAAATCTACAATGGGCAGTCACTGTGACTTTTGCTTTGGTGAAAAAGTTATTATTCAGCATCAAAGCATTCTTTCTGTTGCTTGCATGGCTTTGATTCTGACTTGAAGAAGAATATGTGCATACTACAGGCAGATGGCAGCCCACTGATTGTGCACTGTATGAACTCTGCCAATCTTGACTAAAATATGCATAAAACCCATATATTAACTGCATATTTCAAAAAGCACAGATGGCAGTATCCCTACTGTATGAATAATTCTCAAAATAGCAATGCAACATTTGTACCACCAACAGATTTATTTCAAATAAAATTCTACATTTTTCCTCTAAGAGTGCAGCCTCAAAATTGCAATCACTGTCACTGTGCAAGCAAAATAAATGCAAAACATGTCTATGTTTTTACCAAACACTTTCATTGTAACTGCTGAACTAATAACCCTCATTTGCTCAAGGTTTGAGCTTAAATTTGAGCACTAATGTTGTGACTTGAATTCTGACTGTAATTTGAGCAAGTCATTTCTTCCCTACCCAGGACAGCTCACAAATGGCTCACATCCATGCTCAATTTCTACATGTAATATGCGTGCAAATGGCTCAAGCCACCTGGTTCTTCAGCCTTGAGGATGACCAGACTCAGCAAAGGAACGAGAGGAACTGACAGACTGAAAGATTCTGTCCACAGAGCAAAGATCATGCATCAGCCATATAGCTTCTCCATATAAATCAGTCTAACGTGCCACACATGACCTAAGTCCACAAGACAGTAAAAACCAGCACTAAGACCAAGTATCAACAAACACAATGGAGCAATAAATTGTAAAAATAAAATTAACAGTGATGTTGTGTTAATGTTTCTTATTCTACCATTGTTATCATGTGCATTTATGTAAAAGTTTTGTGCCATTTTTAAGCTCAGTAACTTTAATCATAACCATGAAAGAAAGAAAGAAAAAATTTACAATATAGGACTGATTATGGTTCTGACATAAGAGGAAATTTGAAATTAAAGAAAAATAAGACAGGGGTCAGAATGTGATATAACCTTACTTCGATCATTCTTATGAAGAATACAACACATTCTCAAACCACAACACTATTTTAGCCATACATTTATTTTTTGGCATATGCTTTTCATATCTGATGTTACAGGAATGCTTTAAAGGAAGAATTCACTAAAAAAAAATTAGGGCAAATAACATTCAATATACAAGTCTTTCACTGCAGTGGTAATGCGAAAAAACAGCTTGTTCTACTGTAGAGATTTAAAATGGCATACATTCAACAAGAGCATATGCAAGTTTTTCACACAGTAAACTTACCTATAACTTCCAACCCCATAATCACTTTTCAATAATCCAGTATGTCCTCCTCTCATCACTACCAAGTCCAATGGAAATTTTGCCAAGGCATAAAAACGTACATCTGGGCTCTAGCAGTATAAATCTGTATGTCTTGCTTTAGCTGTACTGCTGACCCTTCTGTCCTAACATATTCTCCCCTGTACTACAGAAAACTCCTCCTGAGATGATTTTGGTCAACATGAACAATTAATGATTAGGCCTACAGTGCATAGGTGCCTCCTATTCTTCACTTTTTATCTGACCGTTCAGGTATTTTTTTTCTGTTTTATGCTACTTTTCACTCATACTCAGGCCAAATGCGACCTCACACTGTAAACATTCCAAAGGAGATAATTTGCTAAGTAAACCCAGAACATTGTTATAATTAGGTCCTTAGTGAACCTGTAGCACCTTTGGATGTGAGAACACAGTAAGATTAAAAATAAGCAGTACAAAAAAGCATAGGTTAGTGAGGTTTTACCAAGAAATTAGCACAATGTAAAAATGAACAAAAAACAATACTAAACTTTACTGGCCGGTAATGTTACAAGGAAACCTAACAGAAGGCTTAGGCACAAAAGTAACAGTCATTTACAAAACATATTAAGGCACAGACAGACTCAATTTCCTATCTTAAGAAAACCGTGGAAAGGCAAGAAAGTCGAACCAACAACATCAGACAAATCCACCTTAAAATAAAAGGAACATTTGCAACTAGCATCATCCAGTTATTAATGACACTCCAGTCCAATATATCCCACACATCCTACAATGACTTCAATTGTGCTGCACAAATAAGATGAAACAATGGCAGCTTGTGAGCACCTGAGAAGCACAGATGTCTCCAATTCTTTAAGTTTTCTTCGAAAGCTAAGGAAAAACCCATTAATGAATGGCTTCCAAAGATAATGTCAACGACATCTTGCAAACAACTGTTGCTGCTAGCTCCAATAAAATCTGTGCAGTGCTCTACTGTTAATCAATGCAACAGAATCCTCAAAGGATACTAACATTATTTATTATATACATATATATAGTGTGTGTGTTTATATACATAAAACCAAGACAATACTCATATATCTGCTCCAGGAGCGGGGTTCCTAACAAACTCAGATCTGTCTTACTCACCTTTACCAGCCTCCTACAAAAGAGGTTAAGTATGAGATTGTGATACAATTCAAAAGCCATTAACACTTCCTTAGAGGTAGAAAAGTCAGTCTTCACAGTTTATGAAGAATGTTCTGAACCCTAGAAGCCATGTGCTTTCCTATCACTATTTGAGTAGATGTTCTTCCAGTTTTACTTGCTTTCTTGTCTCAGATTTAAAAGTGGTTGAAGAATCGAGTGGGCAATTCTGCTTTACAGTTTCTTAACTACTGATCACCTATAGCTTTACTCCTGTCCTCGTTCTCCCAAAGGACAAGACAACTCCTATTAATAATAAGACATCCCCACTCTCTCCCACCAACCGATACCTGCGTTTCACCACTTTCACCACAGCTGGACATCTTCATGAATTACATTTCTCTCAGTTTGTTCCTGCTCCTATGCAAACAAACAAATTCAGTACGTGTTTGTTTGGTCTTACCTACAGAGCTACACATACTGTCTTCTGTCATGGGGAAGTTACCCAAATACTTTATTTTCTTGCTTAACTAGTCAGTGTGATCAATGTTTTTCAAGCTAGTAAGAAATAAGGAAAATACCATGAGTTAATACCCACCAATACATATCATTCCTGTCGAGTCCAACTTGCTGCCAGGTGAACATTCACAACTGAAAGATCCAAGATTGTTCCTGCAGGCACCATTGACACACGGGCTACTTTCACATTCATTTATATCTATAATCCAGAAACAAAAGACACTGTTAGAAGTACAATGTGCTTCTGGAAAATATTACACAGTATAAATGCTGCTGTGGACCATGATTTGCCAAGACTGCCTGGTATATTTGCCTCCACGTGTCCCCCCAGCATGATATTCAAAAGATACAGCGACAGGCAGGTAGCATGTATGTGCACGTGTATTTTAAAAGTATTAATTAAATGGCTGTTTTCTACAAAGATAGTAATTTCCAACAACTTGGACTATAAAGTTTTCCAGCATCAATTATAACTGTTCTGTGAGAAAACAAAACTCGTTTTTCATAGAACGCAATGCATTCCCAGCCAGAAAACGCAGTGCACAAAGGTCTTATTGTTTCTGTCATTTTTTGGCTCCAAGAGGCTTTGGAAGAATTAAGAAAACCCTACCAGAAGCAAAATATTACAATGCTGGCTGTGATCCTCTAGTTCTGAAAAGTGTTCAAGAAATAGGAGTTGAAACTGGAATACTGTAAATGGTACTTCCTTCTAGCCCCTAAAATCTTCTATTTATTACCCCTCTGAGTTTTTTAAGCCTGTTCACATGTAAGAACAGGATCCCTGCAGACAGTATTATTTGCTGATTATTTTTTTTGAAGTGAAATCAGTTTCAAGATTATAATAATACTAGCAAATTCTTTCAAAGAACAATCGCAGATGCATATCCACCATTTCTTCCTGAACTCAACCAATTTCATTTTTGATTTGGGTCTTGAACCAAGCCATACCTTCTAATCCAGCCAGACAGTTCCTTTGATCGGCCAGAAACAAAACTGTTTGGTGCTTGCTTACGTTTGCTAGTACTGCTTAGGAATAATGTTATATCCATAAATTGAAATATCCTGATTTAAATTATTTCTAAATTAATGCAGGATCTAGTTAAACACTGGAAACTTTAACAGCATCAAGAAATCATTTTCAAGACAAACCAAAATATGTTCCTTATTATTTAGAAGACGTGAAAAAGGTACCATTTGCTATTTGATATGTTATGATGCATCAAGCCTTCATTTCACCAGATATGTATTCTTTCATGATCTTCTGGGATCATAGGAAGGAATATGTGTTTAAAATACTCACCATATTATGAATATATTATTAAAAAAAAAAGAAAAGAAAAACGAGAGGTGGAAAATGCCCAGAAATCAGTAAACTTCAGACACTGTGACCTCTCTCTTCATGCCAAAAGCAAGCACTCAATTTAAAAGTCTGTTTTCACAGTTCCTTTACTTAATGGTATTACCTACAGTCCCTTTACTTAATGGAATTACCTAAGCCTGCTGCTTAGCTGGTAAGCCCCATCCTACTATGGGTTGGTAGTTCTGCAGGGCATTAGGCAGAGCTTCCATGTTTCTCTGCAAACCCTGCTTAGACACAGTTGGTTGTGTTGTCTCAGGTTAGGTCCTGAGCCAGCTTACTATGGAGAGTGCAGCATGGTGTATGAGCAGGTAGGGCCAAGCCAGGTCTGGCACTGGTAAGCTGCTGATTTGACGTGCTGGGAAGTGCAGTACAAGTAGATCTAGAAAGCCAGCTAGTTCTGACAGAGCAAGCTCTAAGTCCCTCTGTATCTGAGCCGGCAATCCAGAGGGCCTGCCAACATTTATCTGTTCCGCATTCCTTCTCCTCCCTGTTAATACATCTCATACTTTGCTACCTCAGGTTTTATTGTCCAAGGTATGCTCCCTGCCTCCCTTGCCTCTCACTTTATCCACAGCCAGCAATATCTGGTTGTGCAGAGTAGTCTCTGCTGCTTTTGCACAGAAACCAGATATCTGATTCCCACAATTAGAAACAGATCACACTGAGACAAAGAAGTCATCTTAAGTATGCACTATATGCCAAATAATTCTCCATATAGAAACGCTCTTCGAGAAAGACACACTTTTTCTTCCTTTCTATCTGCCATCTTGCTTTCAGCAGTTTGGCTAGCTTTAAAAAAATGAGAAAAATTGAACAGACAGGACAAATTAACTAAATTCAAGCTAAATATAGTTTCTTGCTGTCAAAGACATCTAACATGCACTGTCTTATAAAGTCCAAGAACAAAGCGATATCCAACAAAGCTGGCTGGTAGCAAAACAAGTAAAGAAATGGTTCTTTACATAACAGGTAGAGAAATTTGAAATCCTTGCCCTAGGATGGTGAAAGCTTGCATTCATCAATGGCAGTCTGCACAAGTTCATGGAAGATAAATTCACCAAGGTCTGTATAAAGCAAAGATCCTAATTCTGGTGTCAGAAGTCCCTGAACCACAACTGCTGGGGATTCAGAGTGTATTTTTGGAAAGTAATGTTGTATACTTGCTCTGTTGTGTGTCACAAGGATCTTTCATCAGTCTCTGCATTTATGTCTTTGTTCTTATGCAGATGCGAGTCTCTGTCCAGTCAGTTGCAAGTGCTCCTCCCTGCTTCTAGCTAAGATGCAACTTCAGAGAAGTTCCCATGAGCGACCAGGCATAATCTGCACCACAGAATCTTTGGGGTTTTTGGACACTACAAATGGTCTCCAATGAGCACATGCAAAACGAGACTTACAACTTGGCCACATCTGAGCACATTTTCAGAGCAAATAGGCACCATCCTGACACAAAAACTACTCAAGAAATTTTAAGCTGCAACAACATAGAGGAACAAGAGCTTTTTAAATAAAAGGTCACAAAGTTTGCATGTTTCTAAATATACAACTTAACATTTTCTTGGAAATTAACAAAAAGTTTTGTCTGAATTTTCTAAAGGTCAAATTAAAATCTAGTCTGTCCCAGACACCCAGTGAAGAAAAGTGCACAAGTGCTTGAAGTCTGCTTAAGATATTTCTAGTTGAAAACAGGTGATTTCCATGTAAAGTGTCACATGGTTTTAAGAGCTGGCAGCCCAAGCACACACAGGTCTGCACATAAACAACCAACGTGCAAGACTAAACATTGTAGTAAGCAGATAGTTGCCACTATGCAAAACATCACTTCAGTCATATTCAGAATACAAAAAAACCCCATGAAACTTAACATACTTCATATTTATAGATAGAATACCAGGTTACCATGCCTATCTTTAATACTCCCTGATAGTTAGAAAGTTAGATATACAATCAATTTTCCTCTAGGAAAATACATCTTGTATTTTGGGTTTTCAGAGTTAACCAGAAATGCAAACCTAACAAAATATAGTTGAGGGCCACACCCAGAAGTCAGTGTCCCCAAATCTACAACTAAAGGTAAATGGGTAAGTGGACACGGAGGGACCAAATCATCTGAAGCTCAACACCTTATGAAGAATCACAGAATGAAGCAGCTGTCTTCATTTCATTTCATTTCTTTATTCTCTGCCCCAAGATAGTGAAAGGAGAGAAAACAACTCAAACTGAACATATGGGTAATCAAAAATGGGGAAGGACAGAAAGGTGATACAGCATTGTCTGAACTGACCACTTTCTAGACTGGGAGAACCGTCTGGCCATTTCAAGCCAAAGTCAGACTAGCCTAAATCTTCACAAGCTTTCATCAAACATGTTCCTTGGCAAAACAGCGGACTCGATGCCAGATTGCTGCCATCCGCAGAGGACATTTCCCTTTCACCCTTCCTCCTCCTTTTTCTCCCAGTCTCAGTTTCCACCCTTCTCAAGTGCCAGTGTCAGCCCCTCACCGATCCCACAGACAGTCACTTTCCATCTTCTGCGATGAGAATGGCAGAAGCTGGTTACCAAGACCGGGGGTGAGGGAAGATGTATCACAGAACCAGACTCCTCCTCATTTCACTTTGCCCTGATGCAGGTGAAGGAATACTTATCCCATTTCTCTCTATGGAGTAGAAAGAGGGAGAGCAGCTTTCACTGAGGATTAGGGTATGCATAGCTGAGGGAATTAACTTCTGGTTGTTTCTAAAACGACCTTGTGACTATGCTCTAGGCCTCTAAACCTGAAAAAAAAACAGTTTGTTACTTTCTGCATTTGACATGCTTCAGCACTACGCTAGGAAAAAAAATAAAAGGGGGGGGGGGGGAGGAGAAAAGAAACAGAATCACAGAATCACAGAATGGTAGGGGTTGGAAGGGACCTCTGTGGGTCATCTAGTCCAACCCTCCTGCCGAAGCAGGGTCACCTACAGCAGGCTGTAGAGGACCTTGTCCAGGCAAAAAACCAAACCCAATGCTTTTGGGTATTAACAGGTTTATAATATTCAATTGACTACTCCCCACAGCACCATTCAGGAAAAAAAAAATGAAAGGATGAATGCACTTAAACATTAGTTCTCTGCTGAAATCAGGTGAAAAAGTATCATATGCACATTGTGAATAAAATCCAGAAATTGTTTCCATACACCTTCTAATAATAATATTAAATTAACAAGAGTGAGCAAGAAACCAAATTTATTTTAATACCGTTTTATATTTTAAAATAAAAGCCACTATGGATGAAAATATTTATCAAAGATTTTTAAAAACATTTTTTTCCTTAAGTGAGTATATATTATAAATGTCAGAAATACAAAAATTGAAACAGACCACTGTACATTCTTGGAAATGAACTTCAAAGCACATATGGTTTACGTTTAACTAGTTATGTTACTGGAAACACAATCTAAACCACAGAGCTTGTAAAAATCTCAACTTTCACAGGCCCTGGAGCCTCAAACAACTCCCTATTCCCCACAACAAGTTGATAAAAAAATTTCAGTTGAACTATAATGAAAACAGTGACGAGTTTTGTTGTTTCTCCACAGTTACTGATGGGAGTTAATTAAAAATATACTGGTGAGTAATAAGCATCAGAGCATTTTCAGAGCACAATATAAACCAGTATTTTTTGGTAAAAACTGTCAGTTTTTGCAAGTAGTTTACTTCTAACTCCAAATCAAATTATGTAGTGTTTCTTTGAAAACAGAAATTGGACACAAAAAGATGAATTTGTTCCTCTACTGCGAACTCATTTAACATTAGAAAAAATGTAATACATTTTATAGATTTTATAGACAGTTTTATGCTGAACTCCTCCTGATCAGCTAAATTTAACTGTCATTCTAACTATGAGATTTAAGATGAAGATGACAGATCCTTCCTGACCTATGTATGTAAGTTACTGTAGATAACAATATTGAAAGAAATGGAAAATCCTTCAGATTCTGCTGTACAGACAACAAAAAATGAGAAGTGTTTTAGGGTGATTACACTAAACTATGTTCAGGAAAGAAATACTCTCACAAGTCTGAAGTTTTAGTTAATGATCAGTTGTTTTCTTTTTTTTTTTTCCCAAATGAGAAAACAGGAGTTTTTTCTTCAATTAACAAAAAGATTTATTATTTTAAATATTACTGCAGCATTCATGGCCAATCACAAGGTCATTGCTCAGAGTTCACCAGATACACAGGATTATGAAATACAGCCAAGAGAAGGACAGCAAGATGGCAAAATATCCTACTTTTCAGTAACAAGCTAAACCTGATGATCACCATGAAAGGGCGATGAGACAGGGACAGATCTATCCTCTCACAGAATCTTCTGGAATATCAAATAGTATTCTTTCACTAGTCTTTGCAGGAGCCACAGTACAAATATTGCAAACATGTACAAAGGCATGTTCTTTTATGAATATCTAAAAAATGTTGAAAAAAAGATGAGGGTAAATGCATTAATTAAAATCTCACCAAACCCACAAAACAGAAACCCAAACGGCCTTACTTAATAAGCCTGAATGATCATCTCTATAATTATTCTTTCAAAATACAATAGATTTTAATTTACATAACAACTTGCTTAAATAGGGTGTGTGTGCATTTTCTATCTCATGCTCATGTTGGCCTGAGTTGTGAAATATCTCTGTTCCTGTATTACTAAACGACTGTCAGAGGCACTATAACATGCTAGTTTGAATAAATTATACTGGTTCTTTGTTCATGTTTTTAAAAATGATTCATAAACTGATAATTTGGGGAATGCACCTAATTCCCTTAGACAAAACCTAAAAGCAGTCACATTCTTTAGAAAAATGCACTAAGGAGCCATTAAGATGGGATATGTCCACCCTTTGGATAGCTGCTAGTATATTCTCTTCATCTACTTTCCTGCAAATACTATTTTATCTTAACTGTATGGGTTTTTTTGTTTTGCAGTTAGTATCAGCTGGCAATGCTATCTGAAGAAGCCACCCTCTCCCTAATGAACTATTAATTCAAATGAACTAGTAAATTCTTCCACTCCAGAATAACTCTCCCTCTTGCCCTTCTCCACTTACACCTGCCTCAAAAAAAAAAAAACTAAGATAAGCGACTCACAGACTCGGTTCACTACATCATGATCTCCAAATTTCTTCTAGCACAAGAGAAAATACACTGCAATGATGATAAGGATGTCCAGAAGACAGAAAAGATCACTTTTTTTCCAGAGGCTGTGGTGCCTCAATGCAACCACGAAACCACTTTGTTGTTGTTATATCCTTATTTTGAGTCTTATGTTGATACTACTATTATTATTACCACATTAAAAAAAAAAAAAGTTTTATATTTGAAAATCTGGATACATTTTATTCCAATAATTTTGTCTAGGTTGTTTACATTCCAGCATCTCATTCATCTACCTTTTGGTCAGTCTTCTGCTCTGAAGTTGATCATAGAATCATAGGTTGCAAAAGACCTCTAAGATCATCAAGTCCAACCATCAACCCAATACCACCATGCCTGCTAAACCATATCCTGATGTGCCACATCTACGTGTTTTTTTGTATACCTCCAGGGATGGTGACCCCACCACCTCCCTGGGCAGCCTGTTACAATGCCTGACCACTCTTTCAGTAAAGGCATTTTTCCTAATCTCCAATCTAAAGCTCCCCTGACACAACTTGAGGACATTGCCTCTTGTCCTATCTCTAGTTATTTGGGAGAAGAGACCAACACTTTCCTCACTACAACTGCCTTTCAGCTAGTTGTAGAGAGCAATAACGTCTCTCCTCAGCCTCCTCTTCTCCAGACTAAACAGCCCCAGCTCCCTCAGCCGCTCCTCGTAAGACTTTTTCTCTAGAACCCTCACCAGCTTTGCAGCCCTTCTCTGTACACGCTCCAGCACCTCAATGTCCTTCTTGTAGTGCGGGGCCCAAAACTGAACACAGTACTCGAGGTGCAGCCTCACCAGTGCTGAGTACAGGGGCACGATCACCTCCCTACTCCTGCTGGCCACACTACTCCTGACACAAGCCAGGATGCTGTTGGCCTTCTTGGCCACCTGGGCACACTGCTGGCTCATGTTCAGCCGGCTGTCGACCAGCACCCCCAGGCCCTTTTCCACCAGGCAGCTTTCCAGACACTCCTCGCCAAGCCTGTAGAGTTGCATGGGGTTGTTGTGACCCAAGTGCAGGACCTGGCACTTGGCCTTGTTGAAACTCATACAGCTGGCCTTGGCCCATCGATCCAGCCTGCCCAGATCCCTCTGCAGAGCCTTCCCACCCTCCAGCAGATCAACACTCCCATCCAACTTGGTGTCATCTGCAAACTTACTGAGGGAGCACTCAATCCCCTCATCCAGATCATTGATAAAGATGTTAAATAAGACCGGAACCAAAACTGAGCCCTGGGGAACACCACTCGTGACCGGCCGCCAGCTGGGTTTAACTCCATTCACCACCACTCTCTGCACTTGGCCATTTAGTCAGTTCTCCATCCAGCAAAGAGTACAACCATCTAAACCACAGGCAGCTAGTTTCTCCATGAAGATGCTGTGGGGAACAGTGTCAATAGCCTTACTAAACTCCAGGTAAACAACATCCACAGCCTATTCGTCATCCACTAGGCAGGCCACCTCGTCACAGAAGGAGATCAGGTTGGTCAAGCAGGACCTGCCTTTCATGAACCCATGTTGTCTGGGCCTGATCCCCTGGTTGTCCTTCACATGACCGGTGAGCGCACTCAGGATGAACCACTCCATAATCTTGCCCAGCACCAAGGTCAGGCTGACAGACCTGTAGTTCCTGGGATCCTCCTACCGGCCTTTCTTGTAGATGGGTGTTACACTGGCGATCCTCCAGTCATCTGGGACCTCCCCTGTTAGCCAGGACTGCTGACAGATGATGAAGAGTGGCTTGGCCAGCTCCCCCACCAGTTCCATCAGCACTCTTGCGTGGATCCCATCTGGTCCCATAGACTTGTAAGTGTCCAGGTGGTATAGCAGGTCGTTAACGGCTTCCTCCCGGATTATGGGAGGGTTGTTCCACTCTCCCTCCCTATCTTCCAGCACTAGAGGCTGAGTACCCTGTGAATAATCGCTCTGACTATTAAAGACTGAGGCAAAGAAGGCATTAAGTACCTCAGCCTTTTCCTCATCCTTGTTGGCGATATTCCTCCCCACATCCAATACAGGATGGAGAGTCTCGTTGGCCCTCTTTTTGTTGTTGATGTATTTGTAAAAACACTTTTTGTTCTCCCTTACAACAGTGGCCAGCCTGAGTTCTAGATGGGCTTTTGCCTTTCTAATTTCCTCTCTGCATGACCTAACGAGAGCCCTGTACTCCTCTTGAGTCACCTGCGCTTTCTTCTATAAATGGTAGACCATCCTTTTTTTCCTGAGTCCCAGCAAGAGCTCCCTGTTCAGCGAGGCCAGCCGCCTTCCCCACCAGTTTGTCTTGTGGCACATGGGGACGTCCTGCTCCTGTGCCTTTAAGACTTTCTCCTTGAAGAATGTCCACCCTTCCTGAACCCACCTGCCCTTCAGACTCTCTCCCAGGGGACTCTCTCAACCAGTGTCCTGAACAGGCCAAAGTCTACTCTCCGAAAGACCATGGTGTTGGTTTTGCTGGCCCACCTCTACTTCACCACAAACCAAGAACTATCATTTCATGATCGCTAAGCCCAAGATGGCCTCCGACCACCACAGCTCTCACCAGTCCTTCTCTGTTAGTAAACAGCAGATCTAGTGAGCCATTAACAGCACATGGTAAGCTATTTTCACAGCTAGAAATCCTTCAGTGCACGAAAACTAAACATATAGACAGACCCTGAAGAATAAATTTCACCTGAACATTGTGGACAGATACTTGGCATTGAGACAATTTAGCAGAGAGCACCACAAACCCATGGGGGTATGATATAACAAAAGCCCTAATCTGAACAAGTGCTACTAATTTTTAACATGCAGGGAGACAAGTCATCTTAACTTCTAAAAGTGACCTCTGAAACACACATGTACTAAAATATAAAGGAACATAATTTCTTTTGAACAGAAAGGGTGAAGAGGTGGATGATTTGATACCGCCAGAATTTAAACCATTCCATGAGATGTTTTGAATGTAAACATACATTCACTTTCCAAACAGTTGGAGACAATCAAAACACTATTGTTTTCCCATGTTTCTTGCTTCCACTCCTCTGCTGAAAACTAGCAAAGAGCATGAGTGGTCCTCACCTGCTTCAGTGCAAACTTAGCCCATTCACCATATGCTGCTGAGGAAATGGTTTCAGTTAACCTGACTGATCTTACATAGCAAGAATGGTTTACAGAGTGCTTCCACTTTCCTTTCCACATGTTTGTTTAGCCGTATGGCTGTAAATTCTGTCTGGTCAGTAATAACAAGCAGCTGACAATGATGCCTTCCATTGCTTCAGACAAATCTGGATGATGACACTGGTTCACAAAATAGGTATTCCATAACAAAGGATTATAGCTTCCCCATCACTCACTCAAATGCAAGACTATTTACAATAAAAACTTTCTAATGACAACAAATATTGAGATTTACAGATCATGGAACCAAATAAAAACTAACGCAAAAGATCAATAAAATTCTACTACTCTGAATACTAATTAAAAATTGAGACAAAAGCCAATGCTTCTATTTCAACTTTTTTTCTATAGCCTTAATTTCTTTTTTTAATGAAAACTTCTCACTGGTTTCTGCTATGTAACATTTTCACTGCTCTAGCATCTGTGTTCATTACTAATATAAGAAAGCAATTTTGATTATACTGTACTGTAAAAATAAAGTATAATTTTAGTACCACCAGGCAGTAATATCCAGATCCTTTAATTCAAACATTAGAGAAAGCATCACTAATACCAGAAATTGATCTAGAATTAACTATATCAACAGACTGAAGGGAGAAAAGAAAGAAGAGACTCTGTGATCAAAATAGATGCATTTCCCTAAATGACAGACCAGGTGTCCCTGCTACACAATCAAGGGCAAGCATATATTCCCCTTTATTACAGCTTAAAAAGGTTTTATCCAAGGAAATGAAAACATTTTCACACAAAAATGAACTGATTACTTTGAAAGAAATTCAATGGCAAGACCAAACACACTAAAAAATACTGCAGAGAAATTACACCAGGAATGCAATGATCTTTGCAATATCTTAGTTCAGTTTTTATCCAGTACTTGTCACCACTCTGAATCTTTTGTGATCGTTCAGCTTTAATGTTATATAATAGACAACAAAATTAACACAACTTGCAGATTTTTCACCTTCACATGTGTCTGTCTCAGTGCTGAACACATAACCCTTTGGACAAGTGCAGCTGTAACTTCCAGGGGTGTTTCGACAGAGCCCATTATCACACAGCAGCCCGTTCACTGAACATTCATCGATGTCTGCAAAAAGGTAAGTTAGATATACCAGTGAGTGCAAATGCCATGAGATGCCTTCACCTCCGCAAGCAGCCCCTGTTGCTTTCTACAGCAACAATTAGATTGCCCGATATGCAGTTTTCTACAACAGTGACTGAGCAAGTTAAAATGCCAATTCTTAGTTTCAAAAGTCTAATTAATTTCCAGATTTTTATTACCAAAAATACTGTTCTGATTTTAAAGTTCTTCATTTGCAGGCTCTAAATATATTTCATGGTTAGTCTTAAAATAATAATTATGTTTTCCTGGAATGACCATGGGATCTTTGTCAATTCTATGATTATATCACCATGACAACTTCACAGAGGTCTATTTGCCTTGAAACCAGCATTTTAAACTTTTTTTTTAAACACATAAATAACGGTGTGTTAGATTTTTGTTCTAATCCTGTTTTATGGGCAAAATCAATTCTGTTATCCGTGAAGGGAATATGTGCATTAAAATCTAAATTGTACAGTTCATGTATGGCAGACATCTCAAAAGCACACACATGTACCTCCCCTCCAGAGGACAATTCAGCATCACGCACACTGAAGCGGAAAAACTCATACACTAACATCACTCCCTGAAATCCTCTTATATAAACTGCAAATAATGCTAATAAAAAGTAATCAATCTTTTTAATTGCCTTATTGTTTATAAAAAAAAAAAAAATCTTAATTCTAAGTTACTTTGCTTTAACATCCATCACATGTCCCAAATACTTCAGCTTACAGAAAAATACTGACAGGATAAGCCAGGATAAACCTGACACTTTATCCTGTTTCAGAGTGTCTCCTATAGTTTTACTGCTTGATTTCCCAAACTTACAAGTGCAACTGAAATCTTAAATCAACTAGAAATTTTAGAGAGTTTAAGCTTAAAAATAAAGAAGAAAAACAAGAATGCAATATAACCACAATCTGGAGGCTCTTCGTTTCCCAACTACATTAGATTTTGCAAGCTATGCTTTTAAATTCCTTTAGGATTCAGACAATAAATTCTAAAATTCTCCAGAAAATGAATCCAAGATTTAAGTTTGGCAGCTGTAAAGAAGCTCTGCTAAACTAGCCTGTCCTTAATCTAACCTCATCTGACTGTAACTGAGTAAAGGAGGATGGATTTAGAATTTGACATTTTCAAAAGGAAGAGACTTTTATTTTGAGCTTGTTGTCATACAATCCTTTAACACACACTAGCAGTGTTATGAACGTATTACTTCCTTAGAATCTCACAGAGTAACTTCAGATTTGGACTGCAACCTATGGTGACACGCACTGTACAAACGCTGAACAATATAGCTCATGTTTTAAAACACTTAAAACTGACAAAAATAGTGGCTGCATTCTGTATGATGACCATTTTTATCTTACTGGCAGCTCATAAGCTATATCGTTAATTAACACATTTCAACCCTTTGTTTCAGTGTTCATAATTAAATTACTTCGTGTAAAAATTCTCCGATCTAAGAATAAATGCATTCTCACAGTCACTATGCTGTATTTTTGTTTAAATAAACAGACACATACCTATACTAGCACTTACATAATCCCAAATGTAACTAGATATATAAATCCCTTGCCATAAAAACCATTTGGAAAAGGAATATTATGTGAAGTATTTTAAAAAACCACTGACAGTTTTCTGCAGCAGTGCCTTTCCTGACAAAAGGTCATATTTAGTGCCTTTAGAATGTAACTAGCTGTAAAATTCCTTAAGTCAAGCAGATGAAAAGAAACACTTTTATTACTTTGTGTTTGCTTTGCATCACTGCGTAGGAATGATTGGTTTTAAAATTATACCACAGTTATATAGTCCAGGTTTTCCCTACCGAAAATGGTGGGGTTTTGTTGACCACAAATACCAGTGATAGGTCAGTAATCCTTTAAGTGTAGAGAGCAATAGTTCCCCAAAATAAATATATCAGATGCTAGGACAATACTTAAGACTTTCTAATAGTGTCAGACAGATTTCCATTAGCTTTTAATACAAACAAGTATCAGTTTTCTGTCTTAAATTACAGGACTGTAACAGGAGTATAAGCAATATTATTGTACAATGTACCTGTGGTATAACACACTATTTTTTGGATGTAAGAATTCCCAGAAGAAAGAAAATACTGAATTTCATGTATGACCATGAATAAATTAATTAGACAGAATGAAACATATAACATAGGTATCTTCTGTTCGGTATTCCTAACCACTTGAAGAAAATGTTTCTGCACACTCCAGTACTCTAACAACAGCCTAGCCAAACCAAACTACAAATGACAATTAAAAGTTTCTGAAGTGAATTATTTCTGTACACTGGTGACCTGAAATTCTGAGGAATTAAAGAACAGCTTGAGCCAACTGTTCAGACATGATTTGTGAAATCCTAAGAGTGGATCATTGCTTCCTTCATGAGCTGAAGCTTTCAAAAATTAGAGGACTAAGCACGCAGCAATCCTTTCTGCTGTACATATGTAACTCAGGGATGTCATGAATTATTGCTCATCACAGAGATTGTGTACACAGGCCAACAGTTATCATTCACTATGATAATGATAGCCATCTGTTACATTTCATTATGCAAAATCGTGACCTTCAGCTCTTGAGAAATGAACATCCAGCCTTGAAAGGGACACATTTTATGCAGTTGTGACCAGTGTTATACATTAAAATGTAACACAAACTAGCCCATGCTTTTGAGAAAATTCATTCCTAATCTGCAATGATATCTCCTGCTTACACTTCCCAAACAGTAATAACAGAAAAATACACCAGTAAGAATACTAGGTATGCAGTGACTGAGAAAAGCAGTTTCATTAGACATTTTTTGCATTTTTACTGTAGCTTTAAAAAGTAGATATCTTGCAACCTAAATTCTGTCAAATCAAATTAGCATCAATATAGAGAGGAATTACTCAACAATTATAAAAAAATTGAGCAACTTACCCACACAGTTCGTTCCAGATTGACCAGGCTCATAGCCACTGTTACAGTTACAACGATAGCTGCCACGTAAGTTTTCACAAATTCCATTGGAGCAAATGTCAGGATCCAATGCACACTCATTAATATCTGTATTAACGCAACACAAAAGACAACCAGATACTGAAAGATATGAAAAACTTTATCTTGTGATAGATGTGGGCAACATCTGGTACCCTGGCTGTTGGGGCTGTCATTCAAAACAAGCGTATAGCAAGAGCGCAGCCAGAAGGCTGAAAGAAGTTATTATTCCCCTCTATGTGATACTAGTGAGGCCAAATCTGGAATACTGTGTCTAGTTTTGGGGCACTTCATGAGGTTCACATGGGCCCACGACTCAAGCCTGCCAATGCCCCTCTGGATTTGCCTCTAGCTAATCAACTGCTCCACTCAGCTTGATGTCATCTGCAAACTTGCTGTGTGTGCACTCAATCCCACTGTCTATGTCATTGATGATACTGAGATTATCAACATATTAAGCTGTATTCATCCCAGAATGGACCCTTGAGGGACATGTTACTGGTTTCCTCTTGGACACCAGGTCATTGACCATAACTCTTTGCACATGACCATCCAGCCAATTCCTTATCTATCTAACAGTCTACTCATCAAATCCATCTATCTCGAATGTAGTGGAGAGAGAAGAATGTTGTGGTGGACCACATCAAAGACCTTACATAAGTCAAGGTAGATGATACCAGTAGCTATTCCGTTGTCCACTGGTGCAGTCACTCTGTCATAGAAGGAGATTAGTCAGGCACGATTTGCCCTTGGTGAAGCCATGTTGGCTGTCTCTAATCATCTTTATCTTCCATGTTTTGACGTAACTTCTGGGAGGATCTGCTGATCTTACAATGCACTGAGGTGAGGCTGACTGGTTAGTAGCTCCCAGGGTCCTCCTTTTTACCTTTTTTTAAAAATGGGTGTGATATTCCCTTTTCTGCACTCACTGGGGACTTCACCTGACTGCCATTTTTCAAATATGATTGACAGTGGCTTAACAACTACATCTGCCAGTTCCCTCAGGACCCTGGGATGCACGTCACCAAGTCCCATGAACCTGTGTATGTTGAAGTTACTCAGATGGTCTTGAACCTGATGTTGACCTATGATGGGAGGGACTTTGTTCCCCTGGTGCCTACCAGGGATGGTGTTCAGAGACTTGAGAGATATGGGAAGAGTGATTACCAGTTAAAATTCAGGCAAAAAAACACAGTCGAGTATCTCAGCCTTCTCAATGTCGATTGTCACTAGTTCTCCTGTCTTATTAATCGTGTTTATGTGTGTCTGTGTGGAATCTTCCTTTTCTGACTGATGTACCTGTAGCAGCCTGTTGTATTCTTTGCATTCCTTGCCAAATTCAGCTCCAGCTGTGCCCTAGCTCTCCTGATCCCATGCCTAAACATCTGAGCAGCGTCCCTGTATTCGTCCCAGGATATATGTCCCTGCTTCCACTGCCTATGCATTTCCTTCTTACACTTTAGTTTGACCAGGAGGTCCTTACTCAGCCATGCTGGTCTCCTGTCCTCCTTGCCTGCTCTCTTATACATAGGAATCGAGAGCTCTTGTCATCTAAACAAAATGTCCTTAAAAAGCTGCCAGCTCTATTCTGTTCCTTTACCCCGAGGGCAGTTTCCCAGCGGGTCCCATCCACTAATTCCTTAAACAACTGAAAGTTTGCTCTCCTAAAATTCAGGGTCCTGGCTTTACACTTCATCTGGCCCATATGCCACAAGATCATGAGCTCCACCAGGGCACAATCACTGCAGCCCAGGCTGCCATCAGTCCTGACCTCACTAATTAGTTCATCTGTGTTGGTAAGCAACAGGTCCAGTAACGCTTCTCCTCCGGTTAGGCTGTCTATCACCTGAATTATGAAATTATCCTTGATGCACTCCAAGAGTCTCCTGGACTACATACAGCTTGCTGTGCTGCTTTTCCAGCAGATGTCAGGGTGACTGAAGTCCCCTAACAGGATGAGTACCTGATGTACGAGAAGAGGCTGAGGAAACAGGACTTGTTTCGCCAGCGAGACGGAAGATGGGAGGGACATTTAAAAGCAGTTCTCCGATCTTAATGGATGGTTACAGAGAAGACAGAGCCAGACTCTTCTTGGAGGTACACAATGACAGGGCAAGAGACAATAGTTACAAGTTACAACAGGGGAAATATTAACTGAACACCAGGAAGACAAATCTTCCCCATGAGAGTGGTTACGCACTACAGCAAAATGCCCAGAGAGGCTATGGGACTCCCATCCTTGGAGATTTTCCAAATTCTACTGGGCAAGACCTTGAGAAACCTGATTCAACTTTCAAGTTAGCCCTGCTCTGAGCAGAAGGTTAGGTTGAATGACTCCAGATATCCCTTCTAACCTAAATCAACAGGGAACTATGTAAGAATACTTTGATGCAAAATATCTAGCCTGTGCGCTCTGTGCCAGTGGTTTAAGGATCTAGGTAAGCAGTTATAAATTATTAGGTGACACAAGTACTTTTCCTAATACAGGACTAACGCACAGGTCAATACAACAGCATACTCAGTCTTACAGAAATTATAGCACTTGCTGGAAATTTAAATTTTTTCTTAGATGAACAGAATAGGATGATGAATGACGTATATTCCCTGAATTTACAGTCCCTTATAGAATTTCTGCTGTAGTTGGAAAATTCCAAAATATTCACATGAACTACAAGAACAGGAACAGGCTAGTTTTAATGTTTTTTGCATCTGAGGAAAAGAGGGTTTTTCAATACTAAGTTATTTCTTCCCATACGGTAAGCCCATTACCTTAAATAGTTCCCTTTCCAAACCCTGAAAAGATCAGTAGGGATGCTGGCCTACCTGTGACTTTACGAAAATCTTGTTTCATACTGGTACTGCTCAACTTTTTTTAAAGGACATTTCCACTTTAATCATAGCACAGTTTAGATCATGATTTACATATACTCAGACACACATTTGGAAAAATCAAGCTATCCCTGGATTAAACTCAAAGCTATGAGACATCTGAAAATTTCATAAGAAAATCTGAATTAATGTAATATTTCAGCTTTATGTTTTGAGTAAAAATCTTTCTGTAGTTTACTGAACTTGTTTGTATCTCTTAATGACAAGCCACACAATTTCATGACTCTACCTCTCCTTATCAATTTAATGATTTCAGAAGGTCTAGCCCTTCCTGTTACTTCTTATATTAAAGCAGACAGCAAAATCTCTGTCCTCGTCTATGTCCAGATTTCTCTCATATGAAGACATGAAGGTTTTGTGCTTGTTAATCACAAGCTGAATGAGAGGAGTACGGATGTGGTGACGGACTGAAGTCTAACTAACAAGCTATGTATCAACTAAAAGTCAAATAAAATCTCTGTGACAAGAGCTTCACTGATAAAGTGTATTCCCACTTACTCTTGATAATAAGAATGCATGAGGAACACAACGGAATTTATATTATGGATTGAATGTGGGATCAGTATTTGTCTCCTTTAGGAAAATGAATTGGCAAACAAAGTCCCTTGGTATAAGTAGTAGTAGAAGTAGCAGCAAGAAAGTTGTCCATAAGGTCACAGTATGAGATGTACAGAAAATACTAGGGTTTTCTTTAGAAACCTAAACAAAGACGGATTTCAGCTGAGACATGAACCCCCGAGAGACTATATTCTTTATCATGCAGTTGGTAGAGACCACAACTAGTTTTATGTTTTTAGTGAGCAATTGTGTTTTCCATGTATCCAAAAGAACACATAACCTCCCTACCAGGCTACATTCAAACTCTCATAGTAGGATACTGTTTGTACAACAGTATTATGGTACACTGCCACTATTTCTCCGTCAGATTTAGCGCTTCTTCAGCTGGATCTTGTATAATTCACTGAAGAGAAAACTGAGAGAATTTACAAACTGTGGATTTCAAATTACTTGTAAGTTTGGCAACATGTTAAGCAATGAGCTCATACAGAAGATAAAACTATGCATATACACTTAGAGTACTGAACAGAAACAAAACGTCTTTTATTATCATACTATTTTTAAAAGTTATGTTGGCTGTTACTAAATATAACTATCAGAGGGTCTCATTCTGTTCCTGCTGAACTGAATAGGAGCTTTAATGCTGACAAGGATAAAAGCTATATAAATTAAACGCCTGGAAATATTAAATGTACAGTATCTGCTTTAATTTGGCTGCAACTTTATTAACTCATCAGGCTAGCAACAAATCATAATACTGTGTTCCGCCATTCCTTCTTCAACCCACTCTACTTATTTGGCAGCTGCAGCATACATCACCCCTACTTCAGGACTGGTTTAGCTATTATTTTTAAATCCCTTCTCTCTGTGGTGCTACAAAAAGGAGCTGGGGCTTTACAGTTCCCAATACTAAATGCAAGTGCTCACTTTCAGGACTTTTTACATGGATCTTTTTCAGTTAGCTCCCTTCCAACTCTAACTCACCAGAGCAATGATCCCTCCATGGAAACGGTCCATGTAGTGAACACTGGATCTGGAGTGAAAAGCTGCTTTATTACTATACAGCTGACTAAAAATCAACTGCAAATGCAAGTGGCTCCTGTTATTCTCCAAATGCGGGAGAACTGTCTTATGCCTATTCTAAAAAAAATAAATTGTTGGTCAAACCTTCAAATGGATGACTTTTTTTTCTTGTCAGGGTCAGGCAAAATTCATTGTTCTAGAAAATTAATTCTGGCCTTTTCTTTACACAACACTTAATTATTGTACTTTGATAATGAAATTACTAGACATATTAATCTTGAGGCAAAAAACTCCACCCCAGTATGTTAAAGAAAAATCTAAGTCTGATTTTTTGTTTTAACCTTGAATCATACATCTTAAAGAAAATGTGCAACCTACCTCGTCCATCCACAGTAATACCTATTCCACTGCTACACAGGCCATGGAATTCAGCTGCTCAGTTGAAGCAAGAGATGTTGGGGAAAAAAAAGAGAATGTTATTTTCAGTGTTTCACCTTCTTTAATCCTAAACAAAACCCACCTGTATTTTTTTCAAAATAATTTTTCTACAATGTAGCTAATAAAATACCAGTGTTCACACGAAATAAGTATTTATACATAATATAGCTAAATACATCAAGTAGCAGTCCACCCTGAACTTTCAAACACATAAACAAATGAAGTTTTTTAACAAGAATTAAACACTCAAGTGATTTCATTGTGGTTTTGACAGTACTGTCTCCGTAAGTTACTGCTTTCAGTCATAGTGCCAGTTTTACTTCATTCCTTCTAAATAGTTTTCTGCTATCTCAGAAAATTACACTAAATGAAAATAGTCCCAGCCACATCATCTCAGTTCTATATTCAAGAGATTTTTTTTTAATCAATTCCCAGGTTTATTTGGAGAACCAATTCTTATAAAATGAAATACAGGTTTCTAAAATTAATATGGGATGCTCTTTTAAACTGGATTTATTTGACTAGGAAATTTACAGATTCATCAGAGAACTCCGCTCATTCTCTTTAAAGTATGATTTGTTATAACCAACACTTAATTCAGGGACCGAACTTCATCCATAGTGTACTCATGTCCTTCATCTGGAATTTTGCCACATTTTAGCTCTGGAACTAAGTTCACCTGAAAATTTACAATGTATAAACCCACAAATACCCAACATAAAATACCAGAGACCTTTTCTTAAAAGGAGAAACCATTTCCAAAGTCACTGTACGATACCATTAAGTACCCAATTCACTTCTCTTTAAGGCATGAAATAAATGAACAACCTGATGTGAACAACGTTTTTTCAAGTCTGCATGTTCACTGCAGTATTCAAAGAAACACAAAATTTTACCTGAGTTTTTAGCCGGGCAGGGGTGACATGGCTCTCCAAAACCGTAGTCAGGATTGGCACAGCAACATTCAGACTTTGTCACAGCACCAGGGAAAGGACGGACACATGCTCCTTTTTTGATGCTTCCATAGCAAGTGCTACGCATATGAGTATCTAAGAAAGTGCAAGCAAAGAAATAATTTACTTCCATAGGCTGAGAGTGAAATGCATGCATACTGCCTCAACAAGAGGTAAAAAAAAAGATAGCCCATACACCAGAGCAGCTTCGTAAATCCGTCAACACATATCTCAGTAAGAAACACAGAACGACTTGAATCAGCATGTGGTGACTAATTTTTCTCTTTGATCAGTATTACAAACATAACCTGAACACACAGATCTCTCTGGTTTACTTCCAGAACAGTTCGTCATGTAGGACAACTCACCAGCAGCCCATGGCTGGTGGAGGAGGCTACCTATTTCCTGAAGGAGGAGCACGACCTCCTACTGTATTTACAAATTCTAAACAGAAATGCAGATTCAGCAGATTGTTCAGACCAGCATTTATGTGACATGGCTATCATAATAGGTTTATATATAAACTGGCACCAGTGCTGGATGAGGGTTAGGGTATCAAAGGGGTCCCAATACCTAGCTAGCAGCTGCCATTTAGCAATTCTTACACACAACTAGGTAGTGCGGAGAGCACCACTACTGCCTCAAGTATAAGAAATTTCTGGAGGTTTGTGACTGAAAAGCTACTATGGAAATTACGGTGCCACCCCTGAGGAGAGGGCTGGAAATGACGGCCAGGACAAACCACTACTTATTGAAAAAAGAAAACAGATAATACCTGGAAGGTCTCTAACCTTGATAATCATGCCATAAAAGACAGCAGAAAAATTATACAGGGCAGCCACACAGCTGTAGGACTCACCATGTCTATACTGCCAGTCTTGCAGCTGAGTTAGTCCTATAACTGAGTTTGACTGACTTGACCAGTAGATGTAGTAGGATGCGTCTTCCAAGGCAGTTATCAGCCCCACCTTTGGAGGTATAGCCATTTGCTATACTTACCCAAGAACTATGAGAATGTCTCTTAGACTGCTTTGTAAGTGTTTTGGTTTGGTTTTTGTTGTTGTTTTGGGTTTTTTGGCCATGCCAGGGTTAGATGCCTTTAGTGTATTTGCTTATAGGATAGTATTGGAGATCTTCTAACAAGCACGTGAGTGGACAGTCTACCTAAAAAGTGTGGTTGAGAACTGCAGGACACAAATGGAGTAAATAGCCTTTAGTTTTGACTCCTATACTTCTACAGACACTTGCTGGAGCTACAGAACCACTCTTTGTTTCAGGTATCATTATGGACTAGGCCAGAACATAGCTTTAATTTATGCTCCTTGTAGTATCTCCCAGTAAAACTACAACACATTGTGGCCTGCACATGAGCCTGGGTGCACTCAGAAACTGAGTAGGGTCTTAGGGAATCCTAACAGTCATCTACTTATGACTCCAAAACAACATAGAAAAGTCGCAGGAAAAATCTTACAGTGTACGTTGAATATCCTGTGCCAATCTGAATAAGAACTGGCAATTCCTTCTGTGTTCTGCCTGCTCTTTGAGTGTTGGAAGCTGGCTCCTACAAAACAGGATTGCCTGCACATAAATGTTTTCTCTTGCTTTTGGTATCCCATGGAACAGATAGTTCTGGAGCACAGTTAAACATGGCCCAGATTTCAGGGCTTATTCCTTGCCAAGGGTCTAGGTGAAGCCAGTGTAACTTGCTTGCACTTAACAGCAGGAAAAGATTATTATGCTTGACAACAATTAAGAATTTTTGCAGAAGAAACGCCTGTTCATGTACTCTGCAAAAAAATCAGTTGCATCACATCCTTTCCCTCCACCTCTAACAAATGCAGATGCCACTCTGCCATGCTCTGCTGGGAATAAAGTGGCTTTGATCATTGCCCTGTCACAGAAGCAAAGGCTTCCCCCTAGTTATGTGTCTGCAAGAGAATGGAGAAGCAATTCAAGGGAAGGAAATCGCACAAGGAAAACTGCAGGGGGAGAAAAGGTCAAAAAGTGTGAAAGAAATACTCTGTAGGAAGGTCTTCAAATATGTGAAGTGTGGGAAGCAGCTGGAGGAAGCTACAGATATACTTAGCAACTGCTCTGCATAAGAAGAGAGCAAATGCTTTTCCACATAAACCAATGTTTTCACAGAAGCAGCACAGGGAATTTGGGGATGATTGCCTAACTAGTTATAGGAAAACAGTCTTATCTACACAGTCAGTGATTCACAAAGTCTGTGTAGGATGAAGAACCAAGCTGGCTCCCCCAGAACCAAAGAAGCGATCATGTAACAGGAAGAATGTCCTCCCTGGGCTGTGCTTCCCATGCTGATAGCAAGTATGAGAAAAACAGGCACTGCTTTGTCCATGGCTTAGTTGCTGTAGGCACCTCACCAAGCTCAAGTTCCCCATGTCACGACAGTTCTGAGCGTGCACCTTACTGATGAACCTGCATTGCTCCCCAGGTATAGTTTGCTCAGCCTTTGGCTACTAATCTTAGAACACTGGAGGACTTTTTATGCCCTGGATTAGAGGTTAGCACTGGTGCTGCTGCAACCATGTACCTGCTTATGGGAAACTCCACTGTTTCCCACAAATAGCATTTCTAGACTTACAAATTTTGTGGTGTAGCACTTCAATGTCTGCAAATGTTACCGCCACCATACTTGTGGTCAAGGTTGGGTAGACCATGGGCTGACCTAATAGTGAAAGTCATTGCACCCATCCAGGTGTCTTAGGAGGTCAAACCATGCAACGCTCATGACAGGGACTTTGAGGTATGGTTCTGGAGAATAACCAGGGTAAAATAGAACTCACCTATTTTGTCCTAGATGGCTATAGCTTCAGGCAGACGTGGACTGCAGACTGAATTGTAATTAAAAGTGTCTCAGCAGAGAACAAACATGGCTATAGCCATAGTTAGTACAAGTTCTGAGGTGATACACAAACACTTGCATACATAGAGCCAGCTGAGGTATCCAAGCATGGAGCTGAAGTTAGAAGTATTGCCAAACCTAAAATGCCTGCAAATACTATTTTGGCTCTGAGCATTTATCTAAGTGTTCCTTTTCCGAGCATTTGTTCCCCCTTGCTCTATTTTTTTTTTCCAAACTTGCATAACATTTTGTCATACTTACTAATACAAAAAGCAATTTATTCTACGAATAGTCCCACCAGAATCAATGGCACTATTCAGAAGTAAAACACAGCTCAAACTAAGAGTGAGAGAACTGGACTGTAACCTCTTTGAGTTTACATTTTTGCTAATTACATAGCACATTTGCGGGAATACTGTTAGAAGGAAGCTCCATGTAACTGATTAACTTTTGGACTACAAATACTCTTCTGGCAGCCAGAATGTCTGAAAAGTATTATTTAGCTTATGTAATATATGCGATAGAATAGCCAGACGGAGAATTCCTGTAGTTAACACAGCATGTGTATATACATATACATATAAAAAGAGATATATACATACACACACATAAAATTCTCAAAAGCAGACTGGCTTGGAAATTCTATTCGAAAGGTCATGTATGAGGATATTTTTGTTCTGCAATATCTGAAATTTCCTATGTTACGTTATGCCTGGAATAATTACAGCATCTTTTAAAAATGAATTTTCCAAATAAACCATGATTCTGCCTTCTGATTTTTGTCATATTAAGGATATTTCCTGTTGAAAATGTAAACATTTATAACAAACCTTAAAACTATGCGACATGTGGAATTTAACATTTTCAAACAAAAAACAGTGTTAACAGCTGATGGCCAACTTGTGAAGCCTTTAGCTGCTAGAACTATGGTAGCATTAGGTAAATGAAAGCACAGAAAATCGAGCACTGCATTGATTCTTTGCAGCTGTATCACTGACAGGGGTAAAGATGAGGCCAACTTGGACCACAAAAAAGTACTGAACAGCTTGTACTCAAATCTCGTTTTGCTGCTGTGCCACTAAGCAGTGAAACTCCAATACTAAAACCCTAGTCTTTTCTCATTGTTTTATCTTTTGATTGCTTTTCTTCAAATATTTAGTAAATCAGAAGAAAACAACTTGGCTACAACACAGGAGAGAACAAACCTTGCTATGTTGGTTCAATCTCTAGTACAGTTCTGCCTACTTCAAAATCTCATTTATTTAAAACAAATATTTGAGTTCCAACTGAGAGGCGGAAACGGTGTTTTGGCTTTTTATTAGCCCATTTTTAAGCCATTCTGAGTTTTTATCGTGCATTTTTTAAACTGAAGTGGTAACAGAAAGGGCTAGTTTGTGCAGGCACTTGATAAGGAATGCTTGTACTAGATTTTATTTTAAAGAATGATGAACTTCTGTACAAATTAAAATTTTATTTTAAATTGATTGGCAACAGTAACACAAGGATGCAGTATCTCACATCCCTTTGGATGTCATGAAGTCTGTCTTTCCTTTATCTGGACACATGCAGATAAGACATAGCCAGATAAGACACATATGCATCCATTAACAAGAACAGTCATAACACTCATTAATGTATATAACTATTGCAGAGCTAAGCAAATGGTTTCCTCTCTGCTTTTACTGCTTCATGAACCTGCCAAGCATCATGATCTAATGAGCTGGCTTGATCTTATACCAGCTCAAATGGTAGTCTAGTAATGAGCAGCACCTAGCCACAAGGCCACATACCAAAAGTGAAGGTAATGTACTGTGATGCTGCCAGAGGTGCGCTTTTCACTCAGGGAAGCATAACCCCAGGCACATTTGCCTGTTGAAGCTTAATGCCATGCCTATCCACTAACTGAGCCTTGGGTCACCAACACACCTGATAACAGACTTAATCATGAGCTAGGAGAGAAGAAACCTAGGGGATACAGAGCAGAAGGACAGAAAGATGGTATCTCCTGTGGATTAAATTTGTTTATGGAACTTTGCAGTACCACAGCTTCCATCGCTTGTAGTCCCATCACTTTCAGAAAAATTTGTAAAACATATATTCCTCTCTATCCTTTTCACCAACAATCAGTAGAAAACAAGGGACTGAATACCTCTTTTGCTCTAACCTTTTTTATTCTTTATCAGGTTGAAAACGCTCCATTTTTCTCCAGTGAGCTCCCTGAAGCTATGCTAGAGCTCCTGGTGGAGTTGGGTGAAGGACTTCTTAACTGTCAACCTGTAACATTTCAGGGGGAAAGAGGTTGCAGTTCAGATTACATAACAAAGGTTATTCATCAGAAGACTAGAAAAGGTATGCCTCAAAACCAAAAAGAGATGCTAGGAAGACTTATTAGGAAGTTTAATTTGTATGAATAATGGGTAAACAAGACGTGGTGCCATTGATTCCATACAGGAATTAAGCTTCTTAAACCTTTTAACACCAGGTTTATGGGATAGTGCAATGCAAGATTTCTGAATAATTCTTACTGACATTTGAGTTCACAGAAACAAGTCTTCTCTAGTTTTCACCATTCCTTCTGTTAGAGCTTTTTCTTTTTTAATAGACAGGGAGAATAAAATGTTTTCAGAAAGAAAAGAAAAGAAAAATGGGAGTGTAAGAATATCAGTGTCATAACCAAGATATGTACTTATTTCAGTGATTTGGAGTTGATGATGCACAACTGAATGTAAGTATGAATATACACACATATACACACACACATATGTATTACATACACACACACATACATATACTTGCACAGACATGGACACAAACGCATAGCAGAACAAAAGACAAATATTCCAGATTTATCCTAGAACAGATCCTCTGTGGTTTCAAGTCAACATTATCTAGAAGGATGTCATTTAATGCACTTCTTTAATTTGACAACCTGATAATTCCACCTGCTTTTCAATGAAAAAAAAATAAAATCCCACTTACCTACACACACACGACCATCAACTCCAACAGCCAAGCCAGGTGGACACTCACACCGAAAGGATCCTTCAGTATTTATGCAATGACCATTCATGCAAATTCCTGATGTCTGACATTCATCAATATCTATCAAGAGGCAATACAATTCAACAATCCATTCACTGTTATTAAGCAAGATTACACTTAACATTTTTAGAACATTACCAAATTATTTATGATACCAGATGAATCATCAGCATATCCTTGTTTTGTTTCTAATAAAAATCTCTTATTAGAATTACACTAAATAATCAAAATTCCAGCTGTGCATTTAAAAAAAACCCAAATACCAACCCCCTTCCCCCCCCTGAAAACTGTAGCATTAGAGCCACTTCAGATTCTACATTAAGTAAAATTAATGATGAATCTTCCTCTCTGTCCAACCCATGTTACTATAACTTTGCTTTGAAGTGTGTTTATGGAAGCACTAATCACAGAATATCCATATGACAATAAATTCTAATTTCAAAGAACTTTCAGTGGTCATCAATTTCTGTTTAAGTCAACAGCCCAGCTGCATGTACATTAGGAACATCACAATTCATAGAAAAGGCTCAACTTCAAATCAGAAAACTAACAATTTATATGATTTTCCACTTACTAGAAATAACTCCAGCCCAAGCCTACTTCTGCTGGCAGCAGAATAGATATCTTCCATTAGTTTACTTAAAACTAAGGCTAAAGGAGACTCTGTTAATAAAATGTTTAATGTAAGTTTTCCATGACCTCACTTTAAAAAGTTTGTAATGCTATGTGTCAAATATGATGTCTTAAGTGTTATGTATTCCAAATTGCCACAATAATGATGTGAAAAACAAATTTGTGTGTATTCATCAATGTAAATCTTTCAAACCTTTTAAACTTCCCATATTCTTGCTCACTTTACCACTTCATAAAGGGCCTGCATATTTTGCTGCATTTACAGTGCTCCAAGACTTTTCAAAAGCTAATTTATCATCTGTTTTAGCTTTCATAATACTATTAAATAATTCAGTTATTTCTTTCTGTAAGTTAAAGATCTATTTCTACTCTAGGCAGCTTAAGAAATCTACTGTAATCAGTTAGTAAGGTATTAGTATGATATCAAATCCATGTGACGAGATTGCCATTCTCACATGAATGAATGGACCGGAAAAGAAGCTGCTTTCAATCAAGATTGTCTTAATGCCTTACTCCTCAGTTCTACATACCAGTACAGTAACGCCCATTTGGAGCCAGAACAAATCCTGGTTTGCAGATGCATTTAAAACTCCCATCTTCATTTATGCACATCCCATTTAAACACATGTTTGTAGTGGTACACTCATCATGGTCTGTAAAACATTGAGAAGAAATTTGTTTACAGTTTGTCACCTTCCAGAAGATTACACAGCAAAAATAAAACATCAGGACTGATGTGACATATTCCTTCACTCATAACTCTGATGAAGTATCTGAAGAGTCTTCATTCTATAGACAAAACAGCAAATTTTTTTCCATGTCGTGGTAAGTTACTTAGTGTGTTTCAGCAGACTGTGTATGGAAGCACAGGAAGTGTCTGTCTTTCGCACATGAAAGGACAAAAAGCTTCAATCACCTGACAGAATTAAGAGCTTGTTGTTTATCTAGGAAGTTTTTTTTGACACAGTACAGTCAAAATTAAAAACAGTTATTTCTTCAGCAGTGCTGATATATGGAACACTTGCTATGAAGCTTTAGGGAAAAATATTAGTCCTGGCACTGAGTCACCTGGGACTCTTGAGGAGAGATGTAGCTTCAAAACCAAAAAAATACCTCAAGTTTTCTTTGAAATCATGCAGTTCTGTACATAACTATTTGAACGCTTGGACTGTAAGTTCACCTCAGGTCGTACATTATTTCAAAAAAGGTAACCCTTAATGATCCTTCATTGTAGCATGAAGTACAATTTCCTGAATCACCAAGCTAATGCGTGCCTCATTATTTAGAAGAGTTCTTACCCACACAATTTTTTCCATCTGTAGTCAGTTCAAACCCAGCATTGCAAATACACTGGAAACTTCCATCGGTGTTTACACACCGGCCATTTTTACAAAGAACACCATTCTGGATGCACTCATCTATATCTAAGGCAAACAAACAAACAAAAAACCCACACAATCAGACAATTACTATAAGATAAAAACATATATAGTGACAATCACTGCTTTGAAAAATACTAGTATGCTATTTAAGTACTACTTAGAAAAAATTTTCCAAAGATAGCTAAGAATTTATTCTCACTGCATCAGAGATAGCAAAATTATTATTTTACAGACTTGTACAATTAATGGTACAATGCTACACTTTGTGAAGCTCAGCAATTACTTTATGAACACTTTTAAAAACCTACTCACACATTCATCTGCATACACACACAAATATATACCTGTTGTACTAACAGTCTATTTCCTGATTTTTAGTAGAACTCCACTGGGCAATTCCCTGGCCAAGTGACAGATATTCCAGAATAATGGACAAACGTTAAAAGACAAACAGATCAAATGGAATGGCAGCCCAGAACTAGAGCGCCAGTTAATATCACAACTGTTGGAATTTACTGAAATTGCATTGCTATCTATTTTTTGAACTTCAATGAGATCTGACATCAGGGGTCAGAACATCTACAGTGTCAGTAGGCGTGAAGCAAATTTTCTTACCTATGCAAGCTTGCTTGGTAGGGGTTCTCTGGAAGCCTGTGTGGCACCTGCAGTAATAGGAACCAGGTGTGTTGACACAGTCTCCGTTAGAGCATGGGTTTGATGTGCATTCATCAACATCTGTTGGCAGCAGAGGGAGCATTAGTGACTTCACAATGTACACAACATTTTCTTCAAGTCTAGAAGTTTCTAAGTGAAAAAGATGGTTAACTAACAGTCAAATGCTAAATACTAAAACTTGTCCTTGGTGCATAATCATCACTTTCCTAAGAACACAGAGGTGTTCTTAGTCCAACTAGGCAGATATTTTTCAGAACTGAATTGCCACTACATCACTTACACGCATCTTGACAAACAAAAATAAAAATACATGTGAGGATTTTGAGACATGGAACTTGTCAGTTGCCCAATAAAAGTGAACAACACTTTATTCAGCATAGTTTCATTTAATGGAACGACCATTCATTCTTCTTCAGAATAAAACCAATACAAATCAAAATTGGCTTTTTAAAATCAGAGCAAATCATGGCACCCATAAACCTCCTATTGTATTACTGGTTTATGGTAGACTTGTGAGCAGGGGCCACACACCAGCAGGAGGGATTCTTAATGAGACCACAGTCTGTGTACCACATCTCAACTATTCATGCCCGATTACATCCTCAACCCCAGCATTCGCTTTTGAGTAATGCCAGAATTAATCTAGCTCTTTTATATAATCTACCTTACTCCCCTTTCAAAAGATTTTTGGTATTTAGGTGCAACCAAACACACTGTAATCACCTTAAATCTTAGGTAACTACTCAGAAATAATTCCCATTTGATACAGGGCTCTGAAAACTTTAACTCCTTTGAAGAACCCTTCCTAGATTTGATCCCCAATGGTTACCACTGAGCCAGCTGTGTCTTTGGCCCGAGACAGCTATTCCGAGCTCTAAAATAACACTGACTATTCCTCCCCACTATGGTTCTCTAGACCCTCCCAGGACCATTGCCCTTGGTGATGCAGGGAGCAGAGGAGTGCACCCCTTTGGTCTGGCAGGCAGGACTCCCAGCTGAGTCTCTCCTGCAGCCACTAGAGCATGACCCAAGCAGCTACAGCTAAATCCACAGGCTACAAACTGAATGGATTCCTTGATGAAATCCCCCTTTCTTCATCAATCATCTTTCCCAATTTGACTTTCTTCCCTCCACCTATGCCCTCCATTTCCCTTGTAAGTCTGAAATTACTCATCTCTTCATTTAGGTAGGCTTTAACACCACAAAGCCAATGCTGATTTGGGGGGAGGGGTTTGTATCTGGCTGTAAGCTGCCGTAGGAAGCTAGGGCTAAGTAAAACCACTGCTGATCAATTTTTAGTAATGATGATTTTCCCACACATTTTGCAGCGTACGCTACTAGAAAGATCATAAAAAGCCCAGTGTAACTTTTGACGGCCACTTGCACTCACCCTTCATCAGGACTAGTTCTAAAACTTCGTTCATTACATCTTGGAAATAATGGAATAGAATAAGAGATTAAACTTGTAAGAAAATTTATATGTTAAATAAATGCGTACTTCTAGAAAGTGCTGTGCCATGAATGACTTGATTCTGAAGAATGGCAGAAGGTCAATTTTGTTCAGATTTAACCATGAACAAGACCATGCATTTCACAGGATTTATTGTGTTAATGCACACACAGTTAAAACAAATAGCATCAATATACATGTCAGAGAGATCTGAGTTTACCCAAATCACTGATTTAATGAGTTCATTTACAGCATTCTTGGTACCTAGGTACAATCAGACCATTTTGGGTAAACAGCTAAATGAATAAACGCAAAGCAAATGGAAGAATAAAATACCTCCTCTCACCCATATTTAGCTCATTCACATTTGCATAGCAGCTGATAGCACCACTCCAGTAAAACCACAAGAATGAAGCAAGACAGAGAAAAGGGAAATTCAGAGTGTTTAATACAATGAAGAAAACAGTTAACTGTATCTCTATACTGCAGTATACCTCCATTTAGTTATAGTAGCTTCCTGCTCTTATGCTTCTCTACAGTGCCTGGCTGTTGGGATGGTCTTTCTACGCTTGTTAGATTAGGTATTTTTTCCTCAGTGCTCAGCTGATATGGGGGGTCAAGGAGGACCGCACATAATTCCTTCAGAACAAAGACCTCAGCTACCAACAAAATGTCAAACTCCAAATCACATCTTCACATTGATGTTTTGTGATATGTCTTAATCCAAATGACTTCACTGTGTATTTATTCTCCTTTAGTACCGAGGAGGACAGGGGGAACTTCTAAATACTAGATATGGCACTCCTCTATTTTGCTTAGTTTTCCTACAGAGAATGACATTTATGATTTTATTATAGGCTTCAACTTGCTTCATCTGTTACAGACAATATGTTCAAGCTAGAAGTGGATCTCACTGTAAATTAATTTATAAATCATACAGAAGGAAATCAGTGTTCCTCTATGAAATAGCTGACTTAAGCTTAGAAAATCCTTCCAAAGCCATGTGCATCACATGATTTCCATACAAAATATGCATCTTAAGATGCTCTTATTTTTATAAGCTCTTGATAAAAGAGAGAAATGGAAAATATATGTTAATATAAAGGAGTTGTTGGCTTTGAGTTTGCATTGCAAGCATGCATATTCCAGCAGTATAAACAGGAAACATATCTGAGACAGAGACATTTAACCCATTTATCCCATCTCCCACCACATCCCTCTTCAGTGTCAAGTATTTCTCTTTTACCACTTGTATCACACTTCTCTCAGCTTCTCAGTGTTTCATCTGTAACACTTGCCAGAATTTCACTTGACACAGATGGAACTTCCAAATCCTCCCTAAAACTTATGCCGATGAGTCTGAAGATATAGTAAAAGATATAAAATACGGAGATTTGCATTTGCAAACAACTAAAATTTAACACAGCACAGCTACAGGCTTGCTGCCACTTTCAAAGTCTCTACAGTTCTATCCAGTGTTTTTATAAACAGAATGACGTAAGGAAAGGTAGTAATACTACAGCTGTCCATCAGTTTGGGGAAAGACACTGACAGTGTCAGATCACTTACGACACTTACAGTACTCGACCCATCAGCACGCTCCCTCATGAGAGCAGCATAGTACAAGATTAGGTCAGAGAGCAGTATGTAACACCATTATTTTTTGATTGGCCAGGATAATTTTGAAGTAAGACCCTTCCTTAATGCTATACAAAAATATCTAATGATTTCTGGCTTCTTAATTTATTGCTTGGGGAGTAGGCAGTCAGAAAGACAGAGCAGCATGGAAGCAGTGTTCATTTATATACAATTAACCTTACCCCACGCAGTGAAATATAACTGCTCCCAATGCCCCAAAACTGTTCTTTCAGTAATGAGAAGATTATCTATGTTAGATTCAAGCCAGCCTTTAATTTAATTTAGTATGTGTCAGTACGCACAGAAATTACATGCAGTTAAGTTCCTGCCTACATTTCCAAGATAAATATCTGTGTGATTTACAGCAACTACCGTTCACAAATCACTGATTCAGTGCGACATTTGAGATACTCTGGCTACTTCTTTATGGCACAACTAGAATATAACAATGAAAAAATCTAATATTCATAAAGTATACTTTTTACAAAAAGTCTTCTGAACACAAGCAGCTACTCAAACGTCAAACTGCTGAAGAGTCAAAATAATTAGTAACAACTGACTTGTTTCACACAGAAAAAAGCTGGCAAAATGACACTTAAACTTGCTGGAAGCCATTACTGGAGGTTTTTTCCCCACTTTCAATCTAGGATGTTACTGTAGCTGGCACAGCATCTTTTGCTTTTCTTAAATCAGATGAAACTTTTTGCTTGATCCCAGTGCACCCAAAATTGCCTCAGTTTTCAGATTATTGTTTCATGCTGAGGTGTGCATTACAAAGTTGAGACAAAATTCCCTAAGTGAATACACCTTTTTCCATGGCACACAACTGTGTGTTAGAGCCTTAAACAGGTCAACCATTTTTTTTTCATGGACCTATCAATCTGGTTTCACAGTTTTCAGGCACTTTCACCTCAAACTGAAAATCGATCCAACTTCGCTATAGCCACAAGCCTGGTGGTCTGCAGGGTGACCCCCCAAAGAGAAAGGGACAGAATGCCAGCCAGCTGTTAACAACACAGTGTATCTTTCTGTCACTCAATTTCAGCACCCAGCCACATAAATTAGATGGGCCTTTTAAACCACAGATGATTGTGCTACTTCAGTTTTTCTTGCATGAATTCTTCAATGAGAATTGAAAAGTAAAAAAGTTTAAATTAAATCCACACAGCTTTACTTGCTGCAACCCAATCATTAAGGGGCACAAAGATACAGCAAATGAAGCATTTCACAATAGGCTCAACAACAGAGTTTAAAACCTGTTCTGGACTAATCCCAAAAGCCACTCTCAGATGCAATTAGTACATTAATACCTGGTTCTTCAGGCTGGGAAGCCAAAAGGGAGCCAAAGGCATAATTTATTTTGTGCCTACAACTATTGAAACTGTTGGTCACTAAAAGCACGACTCTAAAAGGTCACCCAAGCTCAGGTGAGGCCTTTGGTTTATCTACTTACCTAAATTTTCCTACTACTATTAATTCCTAGTACTTAATCAGGAGATACCTCTTCTTTAGGAGTTAACCTTACCATCTGCATCAAGATTTCCTTTGGTTTTACTTTATTTTTCATGATTCATTTTTTCCTACACTCTTAACTTACATATACCACATTATCAATATGTGCATTTGATTACTAATAAAATGCTTGTAGTAGTATCAAATCATAGTAATTTTTACCTCAGTGTGGTTATTATTTTCCATGCTTCACAAATTAAAAAAAGGGCATTGTGAGTTTAACAGCATTCAAATCTCATACACTACTGTGAACTGCTACTTAATCACATGCCGCCTTTATGCTGTCTGACAATACGAAGCACAAAGTAGCTTAGTCAAATTTGTCTTACCTTGACAGGAAAAGATTTTAGGGACAGGCGACACTGTGCCCTTCCACGGTATGCAGGCTCATTTTTTATAGCTGTGTGCTCTTTCAGTATATTTCTTCTTTTAGAATAATTCTTTACAAGCATGAGCAAGCATTTATTCTAACCATGCTCTACCATGATGTCACTTATCACTGCTTTTTAATGATTTGAACCCAGGATAGTTGCCTCAAAAAAAGTACAATTTAGAAAGGCCGTTCACTTTTTTCAATTGCTAGCTTTGTAACAGCCATATATTCAGATTTTTATCATTACTAGTTTTTATTTCTTCATTTGAACTTAGAAAGCAAAAATAATAAAAATGCAATACACTGTTATCAAATAGATAACAAACATCAGTGTGCTTTAGATGATCTTTTCAACTTGCCCCTCAAGTAACAAAGAATATGAATACAAGCTGTGAACTGGATCTCACCAAGAAACATTAGTTCAGTATGCCAGCTGTCAGTAGATGCTCAGACATTTCAAGACAGTTCCTCAAGAGTCAAGGTCCAACACAGTTGAAAATATTCTTGATTTCAGCAATGCAAAATTTAGTACTGGGAACAAAAGTTCCAGGGCTCACCATACACTGTAAAGAAAGACTAACCACACCAGACAGATTTATATTAAAACTCCCACTCCCCACTTACAATTCACTTAGAGCTCCTGATGCCCAAGGATGAAGCAAGAGACTAAGCCTCTTCGATTTCCCAGTCAGAAATCAGAGGTACAGAAAACTCTCACCCAAAAAAAAAAAAAAAAAAAACTTAAAAAGTTGGGCTTGCTGTACCACAGAAGACAACAAGGAAGAACAACTGCAACTGTGTTTAACTACACAAAAGTGCAAAGAGAAAGGTACTGAACTGCTTTCCTTATTTACAGCGGATAAGACAAGAAACAATGAGCTGAATTATTTTCGAAAAATAGTATTTAAATTAGATTAGATGTTCTGAAAACTTCCTGGAAGTTCAACTATAGGAGCACTGCAACTGCCTGGGGAAGTGGTGGGGTCATCAACTGACATGTCTTATGGAGAGAGTGTACAAATAGTTGTCAGGATCAATATAACTACAACTGACTTCTCTGGTGCAAGAGAATGGCCTAGCTAAGGGGACTCGTAAACTTTCAGGTGCAGTATATCAAGCCGATTCAAGAAAGGAAAACAGACAGGTTAAACATAGTAAGAGACAGGGACATCAGAGGAAAAGTACTATTCAACAGCTGTCACACTTCACTTTCCCAGAAGGCAGGGTGCCAAGCCAAGCAGGTCCCTATACTCAACATACAATTCAGCAGGAGGTGGAAGAATTTACAGCTCAAGAGATGCAGTGTTCCCAGCTCAGCTTCTGGTTTATACCCACTCTGCTGCATGTATGTAAAAATCTGCCTGTACTATTCTCACTTGCATACCATAAACTGTGTAGTCTTGCATCAGAAGATCCTTTAAGGATTCATGTAGCTGCAATTCTCTGCATCCTTTGTTTCTGTATTTTCCTCTAGTCCACAAGTATGCTAGAAATTGATTCTCAAAGCACAGTTTCAGTGAGAAAAACCTATCGCTAACAAGCTCTTGTATAATATTTTTCACTCACGTATCTCGAAACTCTTCATAAAGAATCAGTAAGTAAATGTCAATCAGAAATACAATCAGACGTTTCTATTTAGATCCTACACATTTACTAAGCTGTATCCTGCATATAGGATTCTTCTCCACAAAACCACCACACAAGAACCCCCAATTTTTGTATTTTCCCTGAAATAACCTGATGAGTCTTTGACACCGCACGAGTGAAGTCCACACTAATGGAACAAAAGTGGAGAAACCCAAATTCAGCCCTTGTTAGAAAAAGCTAGCATTCAATATTTTCATATGAAATGCAAATATAACCAAAAGTTAATTAATGCATTTTGTGAATTATTTCATATCTTTCAAAATGTCATTCATCCTTGCGAGTAGGTAAAACATAAATTCTACCCTTTATTATCTTGAACGTAACTTGACACTAACTCCTGTAGCAAAAAATGGGGCTATGTCAGCACAGCAAATGAGAACACGGAACATAACCTACTTTACTGAATGTGAAGACAAAAATGTACAATATCCATCAGGTACAGGAATATTCAATAGCAATATTTGCAATTAAAGATTTTATTGTTAGTTTTTTAAGAAAACAGATAACTGCCATGATGATTTTAAATTAGTCCAGTGTAAGTAATACCATGGTCTCTACACTCTTTCACAAGAGTAGTATCATTAAAATTAGTATGTATGTTGAGGAAAAAGAATATGCAATTTTTTTTCGAAGAAAGTTTAAAGCAGAAAAATATTAGCATTTTAAAAGTGAATAATGCATTTTAGAAATGTGCACTTACCAATACAATCCCCATTTGTATCCTGTTTATACCCCATGTTGCACTCACATCGGTAACTAGAAATGGTTGGTACACAACGTCCATTTAAACAGAGGTTGGGATGGTGCTTACAGACGTCTATTGTCTGATTGAGTATTGCTAATAAAAAAAAAACCAGAACATGAGACAAACAGTCACATCTTCAAACAGAAGTAAATATGAAGATTATACTTGGCTTCAGAAAGTATGTTATCAGGTGCACAAATATATCCATCAAGTCCAATATTTTTTCCAAGCACTATCTGTTGACATGACAGTAAACTAACAGAAACAAGTAGCTCTCAGAAACAAAAAACACATTAGACAAACAGTCTTAATTATGATGTACTGTTTACGTGTATAGCCTGATGAGATTTGTCAGTGGCCTCATGAATAAACCACAATTTGGGTGAAAGTTGAAGCAGTCTGTTCCTATATGCTTACTAATTTCAGTGCACCCGTCTTAACAACAGCCCATGCATTTTATTAACTTTATGGTTCTGATCCTAGAAACGTGCTTACACATGTCACAAGCAACATTACATGCAAGAGACTTCCCCCTGAATATTACTCATCTGGGGCTTTCAGTCAAGCCAGTGTTCCTGCACAACAGCTAAATTGTACATTTGGAAGAACAAGGAAACAGAAGAGTTTATTTTAAACCCTGATGGTTTTTTGGGAACACTTAGAAATTTGGAGTTTTATTAGCGCTGACCAAGACAGGTCAGCAGGGATAGCACAGGCTCAAGGACTCTGTAACTGAAGGGAGGAAAAAAAATCTCTACGGATGAACTCTTGTTAGAAAAAGGGCTCCTGAACTTCCTCACATATCAGCTGAGGTCTCATAGATGTGCTTGACTACACAGGCATTTTTATGTGTTAGGAACACCATATCTTTTCCACACTAAAAACTAAGCAGAAAAAAAGGACAAAACAGAAGGAACACAAAAAGAGAGAAAGAACTCACGACAACGCAAGACTTACTTAGCCCTGTAATTACTGGGCCATTTCCAGTGGGACTTTGACCACCTGCCCCTAGGCCTGCTCCGCCTACGCCCAGGGAGAAACCATTGCTTCCAGGGATGGGAATGAATCCTGCTCCTCCTGGGCCATAGCCATTGCCATTTCCACCGGGAACGAACCCGTTTCCTCCTGTCCCACCACCTCTGGAACCACCTCCGGCAGCAGTGCCAACCACACAAAGTCGGCGGTGTTCTTCTATTACACAGGAACGCACAGAGAAGCATAATGTAAATCAACTCTTCAGAGTCTGCTTGTAAGGAAGATACAGATCTTTGTCTGCCACAAAACCCGCAAAACCAGCTCCTCGTTTCTTTGATGTTACGTGTTCCCTCTCCCACTCCTAATCTCAGGCATGATGAGATCCCATGACTGTGGCAGGTGTTACTTAAAGAAGGACACTAAAAATAATAAAACAAAATGCTGTAATGTACAACTATTTCATGAAACTGTTTTGTTGATGTGTTGCCAGCAGCACTGTAACTCCCCGGTCACTCAAGACCTTGATACAGATAAATTGAAAATATGCTTCACTAGGGATGTGGACTACTGGTCTGTGAGCAGAGTTAAAAGAACAAATGAAATACTGATGCATTTTTAGTTCAAAGTAATCCAAAATTTAATGGAACAAGAGAGCAGCTGTTCCTTTAAATCAAAATGAACTATGGACCCTCAGAGTCATTTCCTCTTTGAGCTTGACCACAAAAACTTTCCCATTTCCCAAGAACTATTTCCAAAGTCAACAAAAGGACATTAAAGAAACCAGTCCCAAACAATCATGGACCAGAAAAAAAACAGTTCACAGATGGTAACATCCATATTAAAAACACAAGAATGAATAATACTGAAAGTCATTACTTTCTTTTTCCATTTAGCCTACATTTTAGAGCAGTTTAAAATACTCCAGTGACCTCCATCCCAACTAGAACGGACAGCAAGAAGGAGAAAAGAAGTCAACCAGCCAACGACCCACTCACCTGATCCTCTGACAGGACACATCTCCGGAACAGACCCGAAGGCCCAGCACCGGCCAGACTCACAGCAGCACTGTCTTTTGGTGAACCTACCGAGAAGCTCTTGTGCACAGCGGCCATTCACGATGTTGGAGAAACACGTACTTGCCCTTTGATCTGGAATTTAATTGAAAAAGAAAACAAAAAACAGTAACAGAAACTCCCAAGGTGCTTTCTCTTATTCAACTCATGTAACGACTAAAATGTTTAAGAAGTTGTACTAAAAAAAAGAACGAAACCAAACCCCAACATATCCCAAAACACATCCAATAATCCTCTGAGGCGATCAGCACCCACGCATTCCACATTTGGTTTACTGCAGGATCACATATTTGCAGTGACACCAGCCTTGCATAAATCCAGCAGGCCATCTTCAAGTCTGCTCAAGCTAACAGGAAAGAAATATAGATGATACAAAAGATACAAAGCAATGTCAATAGACACTAAATACAAATCTATCAATAGCCTAGTAACGCAAAACCTGAGACATTTCATGTAACAGCTGCAACATCAGTAAATTCATTTAATTAATTTTGCCTTGGTGCAGATGTATCTGACTGAAGAAATGCTATCCAGCCTGCTCTTCTCAGTAGACTGAATGTACAACAGTACTGCTAATAGTGCCATGTGAAAACTACTCTATATAAATATGTCAGTGTTCGTTACATTCTAGTTGCTTCAAGGACACATCCTAGATCTTTTATTATCACACTCCTGAATGCTGATGAGGAGAAAAGCTCAATGAATTTGGAAAGACATGGGACTATGCACATCCTGATATTTTAGTTAAAAGCAAATATTTATCTTCAACTGCGAAGAATAACGTAACTTGTATTCATACAAGGTTTACATTCTTCACTCTTCTTCCTAGTAAAGGAGACATGATACTGCCAGAGTACAGAAATTACAGTCCAATACTATGAACATCTCAGAGCACAAGAACTTTCAGACACATCTTCTTTTCAAGGAAGGACACTCTGTGGAATAAGGGCCTGCATTGGCAAACTAGGGCACGTGATTTGTGTGGAATTGGTTTGGGGACCTGACTTTAGAAACCAGAATGTCAAACATACCAAAATCCACAGAAATTTTGATCTACTGGAGATGATAGGTTCTCAGTACTCCTGAGGATAGCCACAACATATTTCAGGTTTGGCACTCCTCAGATGAACCTGGGTAACAAAAGCTGGCTACGTTCTGCAAACAATTATCCACGTGAAATCACTTGTATGTCTTGTGGTGCTACTGGCTTGCATCATTTATCTGTAATTCCAAAATCCCTTTAGAATTCCCATCCCCTTCCCAACCTGACAACAGTGTTTTGAGATGTCTGAAATAAGAACCACCACAGGAAATCTAGAAAAGACACTATTATTAGCAATTGTTAATGTTTTTTACAAATGGTATGCATTTTTTTCAGTTAATTCCTCAGAATGGTTTATACCACATATTTGACATATGCAGCTGTACAAAAGAAATTACCACATGTGAAAATAGGCATACATCTTTTTTATAATGGAGAAACAGGTTTGAAATACATTGTCCTGTAAAAGCTACAATCTACTGCAATCTAATATTTGGTTTGGTTTATTATCTGCTCCAGCCAAATTAGCAGCACCTCAGAATACACTACTCAGTGCCGTCGGAGTTTGTATATGTGCCTTACATTGGTCTCCAAAGGATAAATTAACCTATGTGAGATGGAACTTGAAATACCAAGTAAGGATAAATGTTTGCTCCTTTCAAACCAAAGAGAGCTTAGCTTTTGGTTTCATCAGATGCAGGTTAGAGAAACAAGTATAATTAACACTTCCCATGTTTGCCTAGACAACAGGGAGATATTAATTGCTTTATTCCTAACAAGATCCAGATCTCAGGCAGGAGTTCTCAGGCTACAATACAGTCGACACAGAGGGATCCCCTCTCTCCACAAAGATGGCTGCACTGCCAATCATCATTGGAGGACGATGTTATGAAGTTTAAGTAGCTGGATCAGAGACACGAGTGACTTCGCACATAGTGAGGTCCTGCAACGAGGCAGGGAGTGCTAGATGGCTGGGACAGAAGTTCTGCTGCCACTGTGTATAAAGTGCCCTCGTAGCCTTGAGAGCTCTAAAAGCCTGCAGGGTGGAATACCTACCAATACAGCGGGAGCCATCCACGGATGCAACATAACCCCGCGGGCAGACGCAGAAATAACTTCCCACGCTGTTGGAGCATTCACCACCTTCACAGGCTCCTGGGATGATGCTGCATTCATCAATATCTATCCATAAGGGAACGGACATAGGATAATTAGCAGAGCACTTGAACATATTGTATTAAAGAGAGGAACAGACAGCTTCTCTGAAATGGAGCTGTTACCCAACTCAGATTGAATAGCATATTGCTGGTGTTTGCACACTGTAAATAATTTTGTTTGACATCTAATGGAGGCTTTCCTTATCCATTCAAGGGGTGCACCACTTCAAGTCACACAGTACGTCAGAGCAGTCTTGGATTTCCTCTAAACGACATATATACTAAGTGCCATCTCTAGGAAGCACACAACAGCTACAACGCAATACCAAAATACACATCCTGCTTTTGAGGTGAAGGAAGGAGCCTACAGCAGCCAAGCATGACAGCTGCGGGCTTCTGTGACCACACAAATATTGGTCATCAGGTCTGTCTGCTTTCTGACCTTCTAATACTCCAACTGTAAGCAAGAATTTTGGCCAAGTTCTTCAAATATGACCAAATGTTGCGTTTTTACTTTTTTTTCAGATATTTGTAATCCTTTCAAATGTTTCTGCTAACAAAAAGCAGCAGACCCATCTGGACACTGAAACAATTTTGTATGTAAATACACATAAAGTGAGCTGTCATCAAGCTGATGAATGAGCTGCAGTATGTAACAAGGGGCTGCTTGCTAGGGCACTTGGCACCAGGACTGACAGCACGGTGTGCACAAACTGGAAGCAAAACGAGGAGCTGAGGCAATGAGAAGGAATAGGAGGAAGCAGTGTGACTGTATTGTTAGAGAGATCAAGCACAGCAGACCAAATGGGAATGGAAGAAATACAAGTAGGAAGAACAGCATGAGAGCAAAGACTTCTGTCATGACCATTTATACAAAGGAGCCCTTTTAAATAACCACTTCACTCTACAACTTTGACAAACTTTAGACACGTGAATATTTTTAGGGTTATTTTAGCAACCTAATTTTGTCTTTTAAGTGACATCTGTCCATTAGTTGAGTGGCCTTTGGTGAATGCAAACTATGGCCCAGGTTTAACATGGGAAGAATTCTGACAAAACCTGGAAAAATATGATGAGCTGTCTAACTAGCTTGAGATGAGTTGTGTTTTCCAGCTGGAATGATGTGATACCACAGGTTTTGCATGGCTTGATACCAAAGACAGTCACAGGTACAAGACTTTGGCTTAACTAGTTTGTAAAAATCTAGGTGCAATATTCATTTAAATTAGCTTTCATACTTTGAAACAAAAATAAAACCACAAAAATCAAGACTGTTGAACCCAGACTGTCTCATGTCAAATAATTCGGGAGAAGCATCAGAAAGAATGTATGACAGAAATTATCTTGTGATGACACTGTGAAGGTATTCACACTCCTTGTAGAAAGCCCTGAGATTCCACAGACCACTCCTGGCACAGACCTACCTTTTCCTTGGACCTGTCACTCTAGAAATTCTCTTGAGATGAATGACTACTTGAGAAATAAACTTTAGTTTGTGTGTTTTATTAGGAGGCTTTTATGTAATGAATATTTTGCTCCCTCCCTTGCTACATTCTCCACACTGAAAACCCAAAGAAAAGGAAGAGTGAGAAAAAGATCTGGCCTGCACAGGGAATATATTAGAAAGGTAACTCCCCCACTGCGGGAAGGCCCACACATGAAGAGCTCCCTTCAGATATGAATCTACAGAAGACATTCAAGTACTGAAAGTAAAACTAAGTTTTGCCACTAAGGATGTGAAAATTTATCTTTCTAAACTGAAGGTAGGAATAAAACAAGCCCTCTCCCACTGGCATGTCATGTGGAGTGTCATTGTAGAAAAGACAATATATCTTACAGGTAGCATGTCTTCAAACACCCTAATTACTCCATACATATAAGCATACTGTGGCCCTTGCTATTTGCTTTACACTATGAAGCAGAATCTGAGGAGGTCAAAATTTTGTCTTTTTAATAAGGTTATTTAAGCGTTTCAGGGGATGCCAAAAGTTTAAATTTTATACTAAAATACTTACAAAATGATGATAACTATTCCCCACATTTTAGACATCTGCTCAAGTATGTACAAAAGAAAGTGTCATTTTTGCTAAATCAAAACACTTCTAAGTAATAATGCTTTCACTTAAGACTTTGTAGTTACCCACTGCAGAGACTCCAGAATTCCAAAGGATGGTAGAAATCAAAACCAAATTATTTCCCGGGCAACCTCCAAAATATTGCTTTAATTTATTGTATTAAAGACAATATCTATAATGTGGTGAACTGCTTGCCATGTGATTTAATCCAATGAAATGAAACCATGTGTGCAAATCAAAACAGAACCGGAACCAGCTGCATGCCTTGTTGAGATCTTTCATGCAGTACAGGTCTTTGACAACCCCTCATTCTTTTGAATGTGAATACTGTTTTCACGCACAGCCTGAAACCTCGTGTCAGAAAGACAGGCAAGAATACTGGACGAAATAAGGACTCCGCAGGAAAAGCTTACTTTTTCTGGAAAGTGACACCTTCCCGATGGCAGAGTCACTGGATGCTCATGCAAGACAACTCCCTTATTTTAACATTCCTCGAAGCACACCTTTGATCCCAATGAAACACTACACTACCCTTTTTCACCACTATGGTAATGGTTCCAAAAATAAATTCCAAGACTACTTCTAAACTTCTGAGGCACTGAAATATTGATAAAGATATTACCAGCATGGTGATCACAATTTAGCAGCATGGAAATACCGTCTGAACATGAAAATGCTGTACACACTAATGGGATGGCACAAAGCTAATAGCAACTGCCACCAGTAATATGTGAGCAAGTTAAACTTAAGAATCCCTGTGCTAGGAACTAGTTACATAGTATCTTCAAAACACCTGCTTCATTCAGTCACACTCTTAGAGCATGGGTCTCAAATCTTCTAGGTCTCATAGCATTTCTTTCTTTTTTTGATAACTGATGTACAACAGCAGCTATTATACATAACAAAAAGAAAACTACATGAAGAATGAGTCTATAAAAATCTGACTACTACAACCAGCAGGCACTTGAAAGCTGAAAGTTTCCCCTTCATCTTCACTCTGCTTGGCACAGGTACCTGCCACTTCAAAGGCAGTAATCTTAATTACAAGAACACAACACCTGATCTTCTACCAAAGGAAACAAAACTCCGAACTAGCTGGTCAGACAGCAAAAAGCCCACTGAGGTAATGAGTAGGTGGAGTTTGTAGCTCTGGCAAGTGAAAGGCAGAGGAAGGAAGTAGTTAGCCCCTTCTGCAAAGCTGCAGGACACAGACCATCCTTCTCACCTGGCTACAAGCACAGGAGTTTAACACTGTCTAGGGCTCTTGTCCAATAACGACAGGGAGCTGGGAAGGGAGGAAGGAGTTTCCCAAAATCTGGGCAGTGACCAGAGTGGAAGAAAGGCTCCTCAGTCTTCTCCATGAGAAAAAAACCGCATGTTTTTAACCAATTAGCATGGAGAACCCTTGTGCAAGAATAATTTTCTTACTTACTGGAGCAGTACCAAGTCAGTGGATTTTTTTTCCACTAGTTTTTGAGCTAAATCTCTGCCTCTCCTTCCCTGTCCCTGGTTCTTGCATGTGCAATTCTTTCAGCAAGATCTCTGTTCCCTCTGAATGGGAATTCTGAGACTTTACCTCAGGAAGAGCTATTTTTAGCATGGCTGATTGAAAAACATACTCAATTTCTTCCCTTCTCCCCTTCCAAAATACATAAATTAAATGCTTTTGGGGAAAATGCTCCAGAGATAGTAAGAGGAGATGCCGTCTTAAGGGTAAAAAAAGACTGGTGGCATGAATGGCTGTGGTTCCAAAGTTGCACGTAAGATGAGAAAGCCAGTCTCAATAGGAGAACTAATTTAAATGTGTGGCACAAACTCTGCAGGTGTGAGTATTAATAGGTGAGCTTCTGCCAAAAAAAACCCAGCCTGGCTCCCTGTCATCCAGAATTCATCACTTCTATTGCTACACTAACCAGGATTTTATGAATAACGGAATTAAAAGTACCAGAAAAGGGCCACTCAGCTGCTGAGTTCTGAAAAAGGGTTTCCTGGAAATAGTTTTAGTCTATAGTAATAGCCACTAGTATCAAAGCTGAATAACACAGAGTGTAGCAAAATTAGACATCAAAGCAGGAAAACCATAAATGGAACTGTTTCTTTGAAAGAGTTCTTTGCGTTTTGGTGCCACCTTTTAAAAAAACAAGGAGCCAGCCTGTGCCATGGAGTCCTAGCCCTGGCAAGTCAATAATGCACCAACGTCTCTTTCTGGAAGAGCATCAGAGGCATCCGACCTCCTAGAGTACCTTGGACTGTAAAGGGTGTCATAACTCACTGCATTTAGTCAGGGAACATGATGTATTGTCAGTTTGAGAAGAATAAATGGAACACATCTACTAGATCCTTGAAGCACTAAGTAGTAGTCCACCTCTTATGTAAACCAGCAAGCACAACTGAAAGCTTACTTCACCTCTCAGTTAATCTATATACAATCCATCTCTAAACAACCCATAGATCTAAGTTCCATTAATTCTGTAAGACAACATCCTAAAAATGTACAGTATTTCATTCTGAAAAACACAATGAAAACTCAGTAGGCTGTCAGCCAAAACTTTCAGGCCAAAAAAGAGAAGGGTCTGGGGTTTTCCTTTGTGTAGTTAAGATGTCACACCAGTGATAGCTGGAATTTGGTACAACCCTTGTAATGGCCTTTTCCACATCTTTTCAGCTCTGTGCCCATTCCTTGAATCCTTCCATAACTTGCCCAGCAGCGGAAGGAGTTGTCCCGACTATTGCGGAAAGTCTATAGAGCAGCAATAAAGAAAAGCCTGTGAGTAAAATCAGTAATGTTGAACCCTGAGCTGGATTAGTTTTAAACGTCATCTTTTCCCAAAAAGCCTAAGCTGCCCAGTTACATTTCTACACATAACGGCATGCACACAGTTATGCATACCAGCTGTTCTCCTGTGCTCTGGAAATCATTTAAACGCTCTTTACTGATATACAATTGCCATTAACTTCTGCAAGGTCCGTGTCAGTAAATTGTAATCTGAGGCTCCAAATAAATCCTATTAACTGCATATATGCCTTTTTACTGTGTGGGTTTTATTGTGGGTTTTTTTTTTTTCCCCAAAAGAAACACAGGAATATAATTTTTTTCCCGAAAAGAAACACGGGAATATAATGCAAGCAAATAGCCTAGCAATGCAGTGTTTATTGCTCAGCACAGTTCTAGCAAAATCCCTTATGGCACAAAAAGCACAACATGAATACTCCTACTTATTGTAACAACAGTTATTGCTTCCAGGAGGAACAACAGGAGAAAGAATCCTAACCCACAAAATACATTTGAGTGTTAAGGGTACAGGATATAGCAGGAGATCTCAAATCCCTCCTTCGTAAGCAGAAGACTTGCTGTTAAATAAAGAAGCTCTGAATACTTAGCGTAAATTTAATTAATTTAAAATTAAAGACAACAAGAAGGGCTTCTTCAAGTACATCACTAGCAAACGGAAGACTAGGGACAATGTGGGGCCGCTGCTGAATGAGGCGGGTGTCCTGGTGACGGAGGATGTGGAGAAGGCAGAGCTACCGAATGCCTTCTTTGCTTTGGTCTTCAGTGCCAAGGCAGGCCCTCGGGAATCTCAGGCCCTGGAGATAAGAGAGGAAGCCTGCAGAAAGGATGACTCTCCCTTCATCAAGGAGGACTGTGTGAGAGATCACTTAAGCAATCTGGATGCCCACAAATCCATGGGCCCCATGAGTGCTGAGGGAGCTGGCAGACGTCATTGCTGAGCCACTCTCCATCATCTTTGAAAGGTCCTGGAAGACAGGAGAGGTGTCGAAGGACTGGAGAAAAGCCAGTGTCACTCCAATATTCAAAAAGGGCAAGAAGGAGGCAAGTCATCCTCACCTCCATCCTGGGAAAGATGATGGAGCAGCTCATTCTCGAGGTCATCATCAAGCAAGTGGAGGAAAACAAGGTTATCAGGAGTAGTCAGCATGGATTCACCAAGGGGAAATCATGCTTGACCAATCTGCTAGCTTTCTAGATGAGGGAGAGAGCAGTGGATGCTGTCTGCGTCGACTTCAGCAAGGCTTTCAACACTGTCTCCCAGAACATCCTCCTAGGGAAGCTCAAGAAGTGTGGGCTGGAGGAGTGGTCAGTGAGGTGGATTGAGAACTGGCTGAATGGCAGAGCTCAGAGGGTTGTCATCAGCGGCTCTGAGCCTAACTGGAGGCCTGTAACTAGTGGTGTCCCCCAGGGGTCAGTACTGGGCCCAGTCTTGTTTAACTTCTTCATCAATGACCTGGACGAAGGGACAGAGTGTAACCTCAGCAAGTTTGCTGATGACACAAAATTGGGAGGAGTCGTAGACAGACCGGAAGGCTGTGCTGCCATTCAGCGAGACCTGGACAGGCTGGAGAGTTGGGCAGAGAGGAACCTGATGAAGTTCAACAAGGGCAAGTGCAGGGTCCTGCACCTGGGCAGGAACAACCCCATGCACCAGTACAGGCTCCGGGCGGACCTGCTGGAGAGCAGCTCTGCAGAGAGGGACCTGGGTGTCCTGGTGGACAACAAGTTAACCGTGAGCCAGCAGTGTGCCCTGGCTGCCAAGAAGGACAATGGAATCCTGGGGTGCATCAAGAAGAGTGTGGCCAGCAGGTCGAAGGAAGTTCTCCTTCCTCTCTACTCTGCCCTAGTGAGGCCCCATCTGGAGTACTGTATCCAGTTCTGGGCTCCCCAGTTCAAGAAAGATGAAGAGCTACTGGAGAAAGTCCAGCAGAGGGCTACGAGGATGATGAGGGGACTGGAGCATCTCTCCTACAAGGAAAGGCTGAGGTAGCTGGGCTTGTTCAGCCTGAAGAAGAGAAGGCTGAGAGGGGACCTAATAAATGCTTATAAATATCTGAAGGGTGGGTGTCAGGAGGACGGGGCCAGACTCTTTTCAGTGGTGCCCAGTGACAGGACAAGGGGCAACGGGCACAAACTGAAGCACAGGAAGCTCCGTCTGAACATGAGGAAGAACTTCTTCACTCTGAGCGTGACAGAGCACTGGAACAGGCTGCCCAAGGAGGCTGTGGAGTCTCCCTCTCTGAAGATATTCAAGACCCGCCTGGACAAGGTCCTGTGCAGCCTGCTGTAGGTGACCCTGCTTCGGCAGGGGAGTTGGACTAGATGACCCACAGAGGTCCCTTCCAACCCCTAACATTCTGTGATTCTGTGTGATTCTGTGTAAATTTCCAGCCTCTGCCTCTGAACACTGGAGCCTTGCCTGCTTACTGACTCCAACTTGGATTTTGTCCTTTGTAGCCAGCAAGTAATATTTCATCCGGTTTTCCATACTTCAAGAAGGGAAAGGATTGAGCAGGATACTCCATACTACCTCACTTCAATATAATGTTTAAAGTAAAAAACTTCATTAAAACAATGCTGTTTCTATTAAACCATTTCTCTGTGCACAGGTTCTAACTCACAGGAGACCAATTCCTTCTGTCCTTCCCAGTGGCCTAATCCATATACAGAAACGATGTAACTTCACTCAAATGAGCAGTCCCACTAACTGGAAGTGTAACTGCGTGAAGGACTGGCTGGAGTTTTAGCCTATAAATCTCACACTGAGACATTACAAACTCTCAAAGCCTTTCTTAAAAAAAAAAAACACAATAAAACCTGAATGAAACTATGGCTTGGCTTTCATTCTCTGCTTCATTCTTGGAATAATGTCAGCATGGTATTACGCTGGTATAACTTTGGTATTACCACCTTGGCTGTGAAGCATGGGGAAATGGACAAGCAATAATTTCATTCCTTTTTTTTTCTTCCTCAGAGAAAATGGTACAAAGTGGGCACTGTGGGTTGTTACCTGCATAATTCACAGAATCACAGAATGTTTGGGGTTGGAAGGGACCTCTGTGGGTCATCTAGTCCAAACCACTGGGGGGAATGATGTGACTAGGAAAGATCATGGGGAAGCTGTGAGCAGGCACTAATTAGTGCCTAATTTCTGCCACAGCCAGAAGTCGCAGGGGCTTAGAAGAAACAAAGCCAGAGCATACGACCTGTTCTGCAGTAGGCTGCCAACAAAGCAGGAAAGGAAAACCCACTGATTACTGAACTATGAAATAACAGCAAATCTTTCAGACTGCAGATGATGGTTCACTTCTTTTACACATGGTCCCACAAGCACCACAGATTTTTAAGCAGGTACATGTTAAAAGCATGTTCACCCCTTCACTATCGGGAAGAATTGTTGAATAACATTTTTAACAATTAAAGCAGAGCTTTAGATAGGTTGAAGAAGTAGAATGTAAAGAATGCTTTAATTACTGTTCTCAGAAGGAAGGACACAGATCATTAAGTTCTCCTCTTGGCATCAAAGCTGGTGTGCAGATGCCAGGCAGAAACACAACATATACAAAACGACCTGCATTTTTTGGATCTCTGTGAAAACATGTATTTGATGTATTCTAACTACATCCTTGCCTAAGAGGAGGTATCAGGTCTCCTTCTCACCGAGCTCTTCTAGGGTTGACAGCAGTAAAGCATGAGCACTGCCATGGGCAGATCACAGACCTCATCAGAACAGGGACTTCATCTGTTGAACCGAGACAGCAGTCCATCAAAACGGCTATCCAAATGCTGTCTTTGCTCTGACAATACATTTATCAGACTAGAAATGCCTTTTTTTAGGACTAACACCTCAACAGCTGGCTTGGCCAAAAGCACTACTGCCCTACTCCTGCTGTACAAGCCTCATGGAATAATAATAAATACACCATGATTCAGAGAACCAAAAACCCAAGTGCGCTTCTCATGAACAAAGCTAAGTAACTATTCATCAAAAAATGTAAAAGTTACTCTCTAACATGAAAGTAACCATGGCATTCAATACTATAAGCAGTTCTATATAGTCTCAACCTGAAAGACTCCTGCCAAAATAAACAGGTGTAATCCAAAGAATATCAATTTGAATCAAAGCCTTCCAACGAAATGTTTGGTAACTGGCAACACAAATCTGAGATGAGTAACAACAAAGCAGATGTTTCTCATCTATATGTTGCCAGCACAACCAAATGCACTACATGCTTGTTTAGAAATTAGAGCTGGTTCTTCTTCAGCTTTGAAATAGCGAGCTGATTACAGTTCTAACATCTTCAAATCCACTCTTTCAAGGAAGGCACCACAGTCACATTTTGGAAAACATTCAGTACTGCAAAGCTTTTTTTGGACAGTTGTTTATATTTAATGGCATAACTACAATAAAGTGTTTCTGAATTTTGTGTACTTATGTTGTGATGCTCAGTAAACTTAAGCTTGAATTCTACTGAAAGACAAACTGTATTGACAGAATTTTTGAAAATCACGGTAACTGTACTTGGTTTTTGAAATCCCACACAACACAAAATGATGGTAAAACCAGCCAGTTCTGCAAAGGCAACTGCAGTCAGAAGATGCTTATTCACTTCCTAAACAGTGTGTAACCTTTGCAGATGTACATTGCTTAGAAGTTAATGACAGCAATAAGATACTAACAAAATTAATGATGTCAGCTATATGTCAGATTTAAGGTGGGTACAGGTAGCTGTTAAGTTCACTGTGCCTGTGCTTCATGCTGGGAGGATAAAGGTTAGCTCTGGTGTGCAAGTTACACATCCACGTCAGTACAGCACTATGTCTAACCCAAGAGTAGTGCCAGACGTCGTTCTATAAACTTTGTCACAAACTGAGTCGCATGTAATTGTTAGTGGTACCTGTCAGTTGACCTTTCCAAATGATTAGAGTCCATTATCAGAAAAAAAGCAAGTAGTGTTGGATTGTCACCACACCCCTTCATACTTTGTATTCCGATTCATCCATTACTAATGCCCCTGCACCTCTCACCACTACTACTCAGTAAGGAAATAAAAAGGAAGTTCTAATTTGAAGACCCAGTGATGGAGTGGCGGGCAATTCTGGGGGTTCTGCAGTTAGCAATGAATGGAAAGGGATGCTTCACCCTTTGGGCTTCTTTCCACATAGGCGGAGAGGAGAAACAAGCCAAGTAAAAGGTCACAGGCTGATGAGCATGATGTCCTTTGCTAAAAACTGCAGGAGCAGTGGCAGCAGTGGACACGTGGTCTGTTACCTCCTTTCCACTTCTTCCAACATGGGGAAGCCGACAGGAGGGCTCTTGTGGAGGCAAAACAAAGCACTCTGCCCTCTTCCTCTTCTTCTAATTACAACTCTCCTTCCTATATGCTGATGCCTCACTGAGAGCCTACAAATGTCCCGTACCTTACCCAGCCACCCCTTCCTGTTTGCCTCTCTGGCAAGAAAGATCCAACCTATGGTTGGATCCCCACTCTCTCCCACAAAAAATGAAAGATTTTACTAGGATGCGCTGTCCATTCTGTGCTCAGCCCTGTTCCTCACAGGTTGCCATGCAGCACAAGGTAGATGAAATGCCTTGGATTTATCCCTCCCGAGGAAAGTGGTTCTGATTACAAATTCCCCTCCAGCCATCTTCTTTCGTAGCATTCCTCACTCCACTTGGTGCCTTCCGGTTTCTCCCTTCATCCTGCAGAAGGCTGTGGAGATGGTGCCACACTGTTGTACTGCTCTACAACTCTTCTACTGTTCCACTGTCTTCAAGGTATGGAGAGATTCTTTTGCCAGCATCTCAGCAAGGCTCCTGGTGTTCCCTCACTTCCAAAATGATTCAGATGGAACTCCTTTATCTGTGAAGGTGACTGCTCCCCGCAGAGCCCAAAACTGCTCTGCATACACTGGATACCTATCAGCACACTCTTGGGTACAGCTAGGTAGACAGACACGTGCACACACATAGACACATACACAAGCTGCTTCTACTTCTCCTCCATTGTTACAAGAAAACCTCTGTTTCTATGCTTGCATCTCTATTTCTTGCAAACTGTTTCTTAGAAGGTTTTAACAAGATACAGCAAGGCTTCCCCTAGAAAAGCTCATGACAGAAACATCATTGTGTACTGAGCAGAAATGGAAACTAGTCAACGTAAAGAAAGCAGAAGAAGGTGGAGGACAGGAGCAGACAAAAACACCTTTTGATTTTCTTCTTTTACTTACTCTTCGGTATTACATGCAACACCACCAGATGCATCATTTTCACTTACAAAATGTGATTTACAAACTGATTGTATCACTTAATTTTTCTGTGAATTCTGTGTTGTGGGCAAAACTAGGGAAAACTCTGAGATTACTTCCAAAATCGGCTACAAACCATTTATTTGTTTGTAACTGAACATACTAAGTATAAGGTAGGTTGGTAACACACTTAAATTGCCGCCTAACCACAACCCAAAGGCTTGAACAAGCCGTTCTCTTATTTGTGAAACTTGAATGTGAAGGTACCCACTGGCTGGCATGAAGTTTGAGATGGCAAATTCACTCAAATCAGCGAATCTTCATCAAACCCACAATAACTCCGCCATTTTCTCTTGCATTACTTCAAACTACACCAAATTGCTCCTCTTAATTGCAGCAACATGTTGACTGAAAAAACATGCTCTCTGTTTATTAAACTATGTTTATTAAATGTGGTCTATTGGATTTTTCATCTAAAGAAGGACATTTCCTATACATTTTTTACTTACCCAGGCTCTTCAATGCAAACTTTTCACAGCAGTAATTTCTTGCATCCATTACCAAAACTGCCACGTTTGCTTTTCACCCTGTATTCAGGAGGCTGAAAATACCTACCTGTACTAGAATATTTTGGACATCTTTGAGAAAACAAACAAAATCCTAATAACTCAGCTGCAGTTATATGCTGCTCACAGATGTGCTCTTAATCAATAGTTCTAAATTTTGAAACAGGGTAAACACTGTCTTTACCCACACAAGTCAGACAGAGCAAAACATTTAACATAAAACATGAACAGCAAAGTAGAAACAGATGATGCTGTGAAGAAGAAACAAAAAGCACAGTACAGTGATGTTACCTCCATTCAGACCAGACAGTGCAACTATTCAGAACATTTTCTTCCATTACTGAAGTGCTCTAACGCTTTACTTAACTGCTTTTTACGTATGTTGTCTGATAACATCACTTACCATCACATTTTTGTGTTGCCTCATTCTGTTTGTGACCAGCAGGACACTTGCACTCATAAGAACCTACTGTATTCATGCAGTTTCCTCCCTGGCAGACTCCAGGAATAGCCTGGCACTCATCAACATCTAGAAAGACAAAAAAGAAGGATTACTTGACCTAAGATACAAAATTTCATCGTGACTTTTGCTGACAGACCAAGAGTTCTGAAATTATTCTCAAAAACAACCACAGCAAACCCCAGCACCAGTCTAAGATACCACTTCAGCACCGGTCTAAGATACGGCAAAAGCAGTAACTGACTCAGACCTTCATGTGTGTTGCATCCAATTCTATATAAGCTCAAAATGTATTACATGTATTGACTTATGACTTACATAGGTTTAAATATTTAAGAAGCATACTTCAGTCATATCTGTACAATTTACTGTTGGTATTCCATGCCCTCAGATCATTCCTCATATATGGCCATTATAAAACGCAGATTCTGATTTTGAAAGGATCGCTACCTGTACATATGCACTACCCTCCTGTCCACCTTATCTAGATACGATAACTCTTGCCAGATATTCTTTCCGGACAGAACTCAAAACTACCTAAGTCAAAAAACATTGGTGCTATTCAGCCAGGAGGAGTTGTATGGCAAATGACCTGCACAACTTCATTTACTGAAGTAATAAGTAGGATTAGAATTCTATAGATTTCTTTAGGCTGGACTGCCCATGTTAAATAAATGCTCTTAGAAAGCATATTGTCATTTCACTTTGCATTTTACTTTCAGTAAGTGCTGTATTTTACTATGTGCTATTTCCAGTTCAAATTGTCTTGGCTTTTTCATTCCCCACTCTCATTTGTTTATACAGAAAACATCCTGTGTTTCTGCAGGTTTTTACACAAAACTATCACATGACCCAATGCGTAAGTGCAAACGGGCAGTTAAAAGTAATACCAAGGATCACAGAGGCCTCTATGAAATCACCAGTGGTAAAGCAGACCAAAATTCTTTGTACACAAGGAAAGGAAGAACAGGCTCTAAACTAGTGCATGATATACATATTGCATGTGGGTATTTAGCCTCTCTTCCTGTAGCTCTTTGAAAAGTTCAGCTAATCTTTAGCTATCAGAGAGTTCAGAATTAAACAACCAAACTCATTCCTTCACAACAAAATTTCACATGCATCCAAATGTTCACGGGGGAGAGAAGGCTTGGAAGTTTTGTTGCAAAACCTGCAGAAGTTCTTCTGTGAGATTTCAGGTAATATTTCTTGCCAAACAGTCTGCCTGTTCAAGAAGAGGCAAAAATCAACTGATTTTGTTAGTCCTCCACACTATGAAACAGAAATAAAGCCACATGGCTTCCAAAGCATTTCTTCTGAGCAGACATCAATTTCATGCTGTTTTCTCTTCTTGGATTACAATTAAGTATGGAATTCAATTACAGAGTTAAAGCAATACACTGCCTATTTTAAAAAACCACAATTTTATTTCACTATTTTCTCCATTACAATTAAAGTACCTATTTACGATTACGATATTTATAAAGCATTTAGGAAAAATCTGTTTCATCTTTTTTCCCCATATTTTTCACTAGTGCCAAATAAACAAAGAATTTTAACTGCTACCCTATTTTCCACTTTCAGTCAGTTTTCCTGTTAGCTTGCATGCATTATCAAACAAAGCAACTGGTAAGCTTTATTTAAGATGCAGAAGAAAATATCTCTTTCCTGTTCATATTCATGTTAGTTTTCTTTTTCTCTCTACTTTTTCCCTTCCACAATCAGCTCTTTGCCACCATGAATGTAGAGAACACCAAGATATGGACAGGGTAGGTAAGACAAACATACTAATACTAGAATACAGTACTCATTTTCAGGAGGATGTTCATCATCTTGAAGCCCTTACAAGACCCTGAAATTCCACCTGAGTTTGTGGATTATAATACTTCCTCAGTTTTTGTTACTCCTGGTGTTTGTGCTATAGACAAAACCTACGATGTATACCTTGTTCACTCATTCACTTTTTCATTTAAGCAGGTGTAATTACTCTTAGTCAAGGAAGCAGGCAATTTATTTTTTACTTTTATTGTATTTAACCACTGGTATTAGGGTTTGAAGTATACTTGCTGGAAAAGTTTGCATTTAGTTCAAGAATCTGTGCCGATTTAGTCAGCACAGTACCATGTTCAAATGCAACAGTTAGACTGTAAAGGGATTAAGGATTTTATCAGAGGCATAAACTTACTGCAAGCATTTTGATTCTAAATAAGCAGCGCTTGGTGCGATCTAGTTGACCTGGAAAGCAAACTTTTCATCTCTGAAGTATTTTAAGGAAGTTGGACACGATTTAGCAACATCTAGACAGAAGATGAGTGCTATCATTTCTTCACACCCAGCCCACCCAGTAGCTCCCTTCCAAGCAAAACTAATACGGTGTTTGTCTTTTGACCCTTGGGCCTCAAAACGCATTCATCACATGCAGTATATCTGTGTCCTGTGTCATTTATTAATGCTTATTTAAATTCAGCCAACTGTGTCAGCAGATCAGTGGTTAAAAATAACCACTGTATATCTTTCACAGTTTTGTAGGTCAAAGATGTCAAGTAATAGTAAGCTAATGGCAGCAGCAGCAGGAAACACTTTCCAGAAACAGAAAACGTATCACTGAAGCCTTGAAGTGAACAAAATTTTAATATCTACTGATTCCATTCATTTCTTTCAATTCTAATTCTATGGATTTAAAAGGACAAATCAATGTTGAGTTCTGCTGAAGTCTGAAAAGCCAATCCAAATTATGTAAAACAGCACAGTGCATGTCCAGTGAAGAAAACACAAACGGTACCACTACGAAAGGTGAGGTTCTGCAAATCTTTGAAACACATGCACTGCCTTGATTTTCTGTGCTAATATGCATCTTACTTTGTGAGGGTTTACATGTTAACTATTCTAAGTCATATTTAAACATAAGGAAAATAAGTATATACAACTTCAATGTTAGTTAAAAAAATATATATACATACTACAAGCATGATGCTTTTTTTGGTCAGTATCAGCTTTTTATGAAACCCCAAGTTTGTTTTAATATTTCACTAGTGTTCGGGAACTGAGAAACGTCAGAAAGGACAAAACTATTTTCTTTAAAGGGCACATTTTATGAATTGCTTCCTAAATGGTATTTTAAGAGATAAGAATATTTTTTTCTGAAAATACAACAAATTTGAAATTAAGCATATTTTGATGGACTTTTATGTATCTCTGACAGTCAGACTAAGCCACACAGGAGTTGTAGCATTATTAATTATCCATTTACTCACGCTTTTAAAACCCAACCACCTTAATGCAATAAATTTTTTGCCATAAACAGAACATCAGATTAATAACTTATTAGATACTTCTCTGTATACAAAGGTTCAATATGCTACAGATTAGGTAGAATTTTTCCATGTGTTCATAAGCCTGATAACATCTGGCAAGTGAAAAAAAAGGTTCTTCCCTTTTGCAGAGGTTTCTCTGCAAAACGCCTGTGGGCTTTGCACCACTAACTTTAAGCACGTACCTTGAAAACACAGTCAAATTCAGTTTCCCTTTCTGATGAGTGGACTGTTTCTCAAAAAACTATGATGACAAAAAAGCTCAGGAAAAACAAATCCTCTCAAGATTTTATGCAAAAATTTCGGAGAGTGCACTTTTTGATTACAATGGTAGGAACAACAACTACCCAAACCAAAATTTTCTCTCAAATTCTACCTGTAATATGCATGGGGAGTTTCCCTGCAGTGGATTTGACATGTGGGAACTAAAAAGTAAACTGGTCATTAATATAACGGAAAACTGTCGGTTCTTCCTCTGCATCCTAGATAAGAAAAATACTACAAACATACAACAGAAATAACACTAAGCTTTTTTTTCCTGTTTTAGTACTTATTTTCATGACAGCAGGATGGGATCCTAGATGACACTGTTAATACCCTCCGTAAACCAGACAAATTAATTTCAAACACTAGATTATCTAAAAATTATCATCACTCTTCACTGTGAATTTGAGCCTTCATCTGTCTTCTCTCTTTTGTCCAATCCACATCAGTGCCTTTAAGACTCAGTACAGTATATTCCTACTATAGAACAGATTTTTGGGGATATTGTCGCCTGAAATGGCTACATATACTTAACAGTGTCAGCAATGGTAGCAGGAAGAAGAACCTTCATATTTTCAAAAGAAATTCAGCCAGGACTATTTTTCTTTCCTCAGTGCTAAAAATTAATGGTCTGAAGGGAAAGGGTGTAGCTGAGAAATTGACTGCTGAGGAATGCAGGCAGGAACAGAGAAAACATCCAACACAGGATTTCTGCCTTTATGCTATTCCTAAGGCCATGTACCAATGGCAATAAAGTACTTTCAAGCAGAACATGTCAGATACTCCTGGCTGAATTCTTGCGAAGAGAGGTGAGGAGAACTGCTACAGTTCCTGTTTAAGTAACGACTGAACAGAAACTGTTGATGGGAAAAAAAAACAAAAAAAAATTTAATTTCGAAAAATTCAGCTCAACAGCTGTTCATAGTTATAAGGATATAACATTATTAATGTTCTATACAAGCACATTACTCATAGAATATAATTAATCCTGAAAAGGTGTTAAAGAGCCATTTAAGATACACTAAGATTGCAATGCACACATCCTGTGAAGAGTACAAGCAACTTCATACTCAGCAGTTAAATCCTGTCACACTCTGACAGTGCATATTGAAATTATGACCTGATTCCAATAGTAAGGATTGCAGTTTCTACTGATATCGACTGGTTCATACCAATTCCCAAACTAGGCCACCGACTGATGCAAGCATTCACTTCAAAAATGCCAAGCATTCAGACTAGGGACTGAGTAAGTCTAGTCTAATCCATACATGACAAAGATATAGTTTTACTGAACACCAAACGTGTTCCTTTAACAAAAGTCTCTGTAAATCTGCTGTCATCAGCAGAAAGAAAAGCACTGAAAAGTATTAGCCAGATCCCTGTATTAGTTTCAAAAACCTCAGAGAAAATATTTCATGTCAGTCTCATCTGACGTTTTATTTCACGAAATGAAGTCTCCTCAGATACAAGTTACCACATTTGGAGAACAACTGTTTCCTGAATTGCCAATACTCCTCTCGTTAAAATTTTTGTAGCACCCCCCAGAGCTCCATCTTGACCTCTTTCTCTTCTTCACAGTCTACCTCTGTGCACTCGCACTTGCCATTGTTATTGCAGCTTCTGTCCATGCACAACTAGCAGACCTACCCCCCTCCACTCCTCCTATTTGAATGAAACTCTCCATTCACCTTTCTCTGCCAGGACGAGTTTGGCACAGAAATGGTAAGAGTTGATTATATTTCCTTGCAGTATTGCACTGTAGTAGCAAGTACCTCAGCCCCAGTCTGTCTGTTCAGCCTAACAATCAGCTCCTGCCTAGAGTTTCCACTTTAACTGACTGCTGGAGGTTTTTTTGACCCCCTGTGAACAACACCGCTGTATCACTTTTTTCTAAAATTTTCATACCTAGCCGCAGCAAAATCCTGCATCTTATTTGTACAGACTATCTACCCTTGTACGGAGTTTGAAAGGTAAACAGTGTCTCCACAGTGTCAAGTGCTCAGTTCAGTCCCTTCCTCCAGCAGAGTGGAGTCATAATTCGTAACAGAGCAGACAACACGCCATCAACCTGCAACCACCACAGAGCTTAGATCAGAAGGAACTAACAGTACTCAGAGCTTAAAAAGGACTCCTGCTGACATAAATACAATCAGATCTCCCTTATACAGTACTAATAAGCCAAAAATGTAGCGAAAATGATGGCTGTTTAAAATTCCTTTGTTCATCCATCACACAAAGTAGACTACCACTATGTTTCCCAGTAGAATTCAGCAATAATGTTAACTGCGTAACTTAAATATATTTGCCACACAGAATAAGCTGGCAGAGAAAGGAAACACGGTACTGTGGGCACAGGTGCTAAAGAGCACTACTGATCTCTCACACAATTTGAATGCAGTCCCAGAAATTACACCAGCATCACTTTGGCAGAGAACTTTCAAGAATTCATTGCATCTCACCACCACCTTTGTCATACAACGGAGTTTTACTTAGAGATTGTAATCTCTGTGGATGCCTTCAGTACGGTTTTCTGTTTACGACATTGTTATGAAAAGAATGCCTAAAACATACTAATCACTTCAAGATGAACAGTAAAATACAAGCTGTTATATGCAGACAGAGGCCTATTTCTGACATATAAGGAAAAGCACAATCAAGTATTTCTGCTTAGTATCATTTGGATGCTTTAAGCAGTGTAAGCAGAGAAAAACAGGAAAGTAAATATTCAAAATCTTTTATTGTTGCTTAAAACTAGTTTAAGTATTTTAAATAAAAGATACCTTTGCTAAGATAATGCTGTGAGGAGTCCCACAGAAGTAAAATTGAACTAACAGCTTCAGTTGTAGTTTCACGTAAACCATACCACTGCATGAATGACAACTGAATGAAAAATCCAAAAAGATGTTCCATCAAGTTTTAATTTCTAAGAATTAAAAAACTTACAACATCTTGATTTTCTCTCAATTTTTCAACTCAAGTTCATAGAAGACTCTTACCAAGAACTCTTATGGAGGAGACTCGAAGTAGTAATCCATGCAAACAACTGACTTTGTTAGATTTGTGCAGTTGTAAGCTACTGAACTATGAAGCTGGGCAGCGGAAAGCAACACTAAGAGTAATGCTGCAATACAAGGGGCCCAGGAGAGGGCTGAAAGAGAAGGAACAGCAAAATAAAAGGGAGAAAAGGAGGGCCATACCTCGTCTCTTTTGAAGCAGTAAAAGAGTAACTTCCCTGAAATCTTTTATAACATCATGAGCAACCGAAGCAGCCCGAATAAGGATGTTTGTCACAGAATCACAGACTGGTTGGAAGGGACTTCTGGAGCTCTTCTGGTTCAACCACCCTGCTCCAGCAGGGACACCTACAGCAGCTTGCCAAGGATCATGTCCAGATGGCTTCTGAATGTCTCCAAGAATGGAGACTGCACAACCTCTCCGGGCAACCTGTGCCAGTGCTCGGCCACCCTCACAGTAAGAAAATGTTTCCTGATGTTGAGGAGTATTTTCCTGTGTATCAGTCTGCGCACATTGCCTCTTGTCTTGTCACTGGGCACCACACACAAACAGCTTGCCTCTGTCCTCTTTGCACCCTCCCTTCAGGAATTTGTACACACTGATGAGATCCCCCTTGACTGTTCTCTCCTCCAGCCTGAAGAGTCCCAGCTCATTCAGCCCTCCCTCAGAGCAGAGATGCTTCAGTCCCTTCACCATCTTCGTGACCTTTTGTTGGACCCTCTTCAGTAGCTCCATCTCTTTCTTGTTCTGGGGAGTCCAGAACTCAACACAACACTCCCAAGTGCGGCCTCATCAGTGCTGAGGAGAGGGTAAGAATCACCACCCTTGACCTGCTGACAATACTTTTTCTTCCACAGCGCAGGACGCCATTAGCTTTCTTTGCTGTAGGGGCACATTGCCGCCTCATGTTCAACTTGGTGTCCACCAGGACCTCCAGGTCCTTTACTGCAACATTGCGTTCAAGATCAACAGCACCCAGCAATACTGGCGCCAGGGGCTGTTCCTCCCCAAGTGCAGGAGTTTACACTTCTCGTACTTCACGAGGCTCCTGTCAACCCATTTCTCCAGCCTGCTGAGGTCCTTCTCGATGACAGCATGGTGCTCCAGCGTACCCACCACTCCTTCCAGTTTGGTGTCACCTGCAAACTTGCTGAGGGTATGCTCTGCCGCATCATACAGCTCCGTGAAGATGCTAAACAGGACTGGACCCAGTATCGACCCCCAGGGTTCAGCACTCATCACCAGCCTCCAGCTGGGCTTCGGTTGCTGACCGCTGTCAAGCCAGCTTTCCACGCACCTCGCCATTGCTCACCCAGCCCATGCACCGACAGTGTATGGGAGCAAGCATCGAAGCCCTTCTTCTGAACTACCTGACAGAAATCTGAACCCTCAAGTGGGACAAGACACGAGAAAGACCTCAGAACCAGGCCATGGAGGGAAGGTTCAGACCTAGGTTTGTCACAAGAATTCATGCGTAAGAAGCCCACTAGCAGTTTCGGGGGCCATGTTCCAAGCTGCCCACCAAGCTGGCCCGCATCACGTCCGCGGCAGGATGCAGACAGCCCGTCCACCGACCCGTTTTACGAAGACGTCAGAGAGGCTCCGGACGCTGCTCGACATGCGGCCGCCCCACTGGCAGGAAACCATGAGTGCCCGTACCCTGGCTGGTGTCCCAGGTACGGCAGCTTAAACTTCTCGAGTGGGACACCAAGGGGGGGGTCCACAGGTCATTATCAGCCTGGACCCTAGTAGGTTCCGTGTAAGATGTCTGATTGACACTGAGGCCCAAATTTCTTATTTTCTCTCTGCCTTAATGGCACCCCTGGGTATGTCTCCCCCCGCACGTGTTCACGTTCAGGGAGTGGGAAGCCAACCTCTCAGCGTGCCCACTGCCTGGGTCACGTTGCAGCTTCCTGATGAAGAGACATCGCCGAGCTGAAGTTGCTTTTGTTCCTGACCTAAAGCAAGCACTATAGCTCCACAAGCCTGACTGGGTTAGCTGCTTGCAGACAGCCCTGGCCAAAATACATTTCCACTGAGGCACACATGGTCAGCCGACTGGCAAGGCTCTTTTGCCTGGACTGCCCTTGTCAAACCCGTCAACTGCCCTGGGAGTGCCTTGAGACCTGCAGATTCAGCAAGCAGTATCTTTTAACCACCCCACTGTGGGGCCTTTTGAGCATGTATAATAACATCTGGAGCATTCAGACTCCCGACAGCAAGACCCTCAAAACTCCCCACAAGTGGATCTAGGGGAAATCGTTCGGCCTTTCACCACCGAGATTGTTTTCTTTTCTGTTCTGCAGGAATGTCATCGATCAAGCCATGAGTCAGGACGGCATAATCTGGTTCACTTGTATGGTACACGGTCCTTGTATTCTGCTGAGGGCCCATTGCCAGCACAGCAGGAATACTGTGTGATGTTAATTGACTTACTGGAGGGAGTGGAGAGGTTTGCCCCTAGTGACCGGATCAGTACAGGTTCATGTAGGCTTTTTGAATTTTTGGTGCAGCTGCTTGGCATGCAGCACCATACATCTAAGATTGAGGCAGCAGATGACACTATGTCCAGTGGGAGGCTAGATCAGCTTTGTTCTGGAAGGGTTGCTGCTGGTAGCACGTGGCCAATCAGTTGCATTTTGAGTGGCATCATGGGTGCCTGAACCACATCAATATGAAGTGGCTTGGCCTCTTTTTCCTGATGGCCATTAGCACATCACCACAGACAGATGCTTCTGCTCAGGGAGGGCTTTAAAGTAATGCATTCTTGCAAAAATGGTAGTGGATTTTGCACAAGATGTAGGTGTTAACGATGGTCTGTTTTCTGCCTGTACTGCCACTCTGATGTCAGCCGAGAGCTCACCTTTACACATTTATGGCTCAGGCATTGACATATCAGAATTGATAGCAAACATATCCAAAACAGCAATTCCCCTCAACACCCCTGAAGGTGTCCAGGTGTGTTCTATAACTCTAGCTACTCTACCTTCAGGCCCCATACGCTTGAGCCTAAATGACATCGAAAGCTGCCCGGAAGTAGATGGCTGGGCCACCACCACCACCCCCTACACTTGCGACTGGGATTGGACCAGCCCAAGCAGTACATTTAATTTAACCCACTTTAATGCATCAAAGCCTAATATCTCTGTTTCCTATACAAGGCAAGATTGTTGAGAGCAGCCCTGCTGAGAAGGACTTGGGGGTACTGGCAGATGAAAAGCTGGACATGAGCCACCAATGTGTGCTCGCAGCCCAGGTGGCCAACCATATCCTGGGTTGCATTAAGAGAAGCATGGCCAGCAGGTCGAGGGAGGTGATTCTGCCCCTTTACTCCATCTGGTGAGAGCTCACCTGGAGTCCTGCATCCAGCTCTGGAGCCTTCAGCACAAGAAGGACATAGAGCTGTTTGAGCAGGTCCAGAGGAGGGCCACAAAGATGATCTGAGGGATGGAGCACCTCTCCTATGAGGAAAGGCTGAGAGAGTTGGGGCTGTTCAGCCTGGAGAAGAAAAGGCTGCGAGGAGACCTTATAGCAGCCTTTCAGTATCTGAAGGGGCCTATCGGAAAGATGGGGAAAATATTTTCAGCAGGGATCATTGCAATAGGACAAGGAGCAATGGCTTTAAAGTAAGAGAGGGTAGATTTAGACTAGATATAAGGAAGAAATTTTTTACAATAAGGGTGGTGAAACACTGGAACAGATTGCCCAGAAAAGTAGTGGAGGCCCCATCTTTGGAAACATTCAAGGCCAGGTTGGACGGGGTTCTGAGCAACCTGGTCTAGTTGAAGATATCCCTGCTCACTGCAGGGGGGTTGGGCTAGGCGACCGCTAAACATCCCTTCCAACCCAAAGCATTCTATGATTCTATGATCGTGATATGAGAGACCGAGGCGAAACATGCAATGCTGCTCTGTGAGACATTGATTGGTTCAGTTTAGAAGTGGTAAAACAGCAACGCCCACACTCGTTTCAAATTCCTTGGTTTCAAGTACAAGATGTTTCCTGGTACATTTACTTAGGAGGAACAAAATCTAACTAAATGGGCCCACTCAGTGAATTACTCTAAGGTCCAGGAGTTTAAACTCATCGACCCACCTCAAGAGAAGTGGGCCCTCTGGTCTCATACTACAGATCAAGCTTTATTCATGTGGGAAAAGAATGCTTCAACAGGGGTACGGATACCCCTGGGTACGGTATGGCTGTGTAGTGACCAAAATGCCCTCCTAACTTTAATTGGTGGAAAAATAAAACCTGGGAAAAGGCCTATCAGCCAGCTGCCTGCACCCCAGGTACCATTCTATTTTGCCCTAGGAAATGGATGCCCCATATGTTGCTCCCCTTAACTGGGCATCACTACCGGCTAAACAGAGAAACACACACTTGGGGAAAAGTGAGTGTGGGTCAAAGGCTGAAATCAATGACAGGACGGGTGGCTGACTGGTTTATTCCAGACAGCAACATTAAGACTCATATTAATCACTGGAGATACCCTCATCCAACTTGGACGTCTGGCCAACAGCATCAGAACAACCTTCATGTTGGTCAACACACAATTGAAAGCCACTGCCAAGATGACATGACAAAATAGACAGGTGCTAGATGTCCTCTTGCTCAAACAAGGTGGAGTGTGTGCACTCACCACCACAGCAACAGACTGTTGTACCTCGGACTCTGAACCTTATTCCTTCATGGGGCAGACAGCGGCACAGGGTCTGACTGCAGCACCTACTTGGTTTCCACTGCTTCTTGGGAAGGTTCTAAGACAACACAGCCTATAAACTAAACAGTCTGTACCAGAAACGCAGTACATTCTCCTTTGGGAGTTCTAATATCCTCTGTTACTGCACTCTTTACACAGTTTGTTCTAAAATTTAGCCAAGCAGATACAGCAGAACAGATACCTGTCTTTCAGGATAAGTGGAGTGCAGTAACATCAGAAAGGAGGAGAAGCAAGTCTCTTAACGTCAGAGAAAGGGAGATCAGATAAGGCAAGAAGGTTTTCCCATTTCTCAAACACTTTATGAATCTAAACATAGCAGACTGCAGTCCTTCCTTACTCTTGCATTTTTCTAGCCCTGTACAAATAATTCAAACAGAGCACCCAGAAGGTTCATCATGTGCTTTATCTAAATGATGGGATTAAAAAAAAAATAAAAGTCTTTATATAAACTCCCAACCATTTCAGAAAGAAAACTACTCCATAGCAAGAAATACTGAATTTTTCAGTAGAACAAATGAAGTATGTACTAGTTAAGGGTTACAGCAACATAAGCCAGTTGCCTGATTGGTGCTTTACTGCAGGATCTGATGTCTATGCTCAACAGACATTCTGACCTTTCCATGCTCTTTATTTATGACTCCTTGGCTGGCACTCTTTTTCAACAGGCACTTGAGGTTTGTTCTGTATGTATACTAGCTAAAATCTGGGAGCAGCAAAGCATATCCAAATTTTATCAAAAGTAAGATACAGAACACACAGAAAGAAAACAGTGATGTTGTTTTAAGCTGACAAAAGGTTTTCAAAATGCCTGTCAGCAACACAACAGTCATGCACAATTTAAACTAGAAGGCTTACCTTGACATGCTCCAGTGTGAATATTAGGGATGAAGCCACGACGGCATGGCTGAGGCTGAGCAGGGCACATTTCACAGGGGTGACCCCACGCACGCCCAATGGTTGCACAACAGAGGGTTTTTGTGCAAACAATTCCCGTTAGCTGGCCCTGACACATCTGGTTGTTAACTTGTGTGAAACATGGGCCTGTTCTGTAATCTGGAAAAAAAGGAAAGATCACTGTATTACACACGATGGTGTGCGAGTAACTATAGAAAGAAGCAATTTTTAATCCAGCAGAGATCTATATTAAGAAAATTCCAAGAGGACCTGAAAATTTAAGTTATGTTACTCGTTACAGAAGTTGCACGACACCTTCCACTGCAGGTAATGGTTTTCACAAGGTTATCCTATCTTTCAGATTATTTCTTTCTGATAGATGCAAGTAATGCAGGGCAGCTAGACCCAAAACTGATCTGTGCATTGACAATGTATCCAGTAAAATCCATAAGAAGTGACAGTTTTACAAACAAACAAACAAGCAAACAAGCAAAAGATTAGATCAGATTAAGCTAAGAAGGACTGGGAACTGGTTTTCTTGTTCCTAAGTTACTTCCTGACAATTTATGGGAGAGAACTCCAGACCACAGCAGTCACGCGTTTGTTTACTCCACATTAAAGGTCCATGCCAGCAACCGTCACAGAATCAACATTCCTGATGGAATACTTAGTGCAAAATAATGCTACCTACAGAGGACTAACTAGTAAACTACCATTTATTTTCAGAGGAATGACATGAGATAATACAACCAAGTCAAGCTATGCTAAGTACACTGAGTATAGCATACAAATTATGGAAAAAAGTACTCCTAATCCATTCCTGTAAATAGTTAACTCATTAAGGTTCAACCTGTATAAGAAGAAAGACTTTTTGACCTCATGAGGCAACAGAAACTGGGAACAACAATTAACTGAAATTCTCTAGGAACAAATGAGAAACAGATGGTTGCTCTAAGCCAGATTTCATATCCTTATGGAAACTTCAAGAGGGGGAAAAAAAAGAAGAAAACGCAAAACTTCCACTCAGATTCAGACACGTGAAAGAAGGCGTAACAGCAGGGTTATGGCTGTTTGCCCTGCTCTCCTGTCCTATTCTCCTTTTTTTCCTACTGAAAACAGACTCCAGTACTGGTATGTGGGTCACACACTGTCTTCCGCCAACTTTCATTAGTGGACAGTTGGTCTCACAACTAAGCTACAAACGGGACGATCAATGCCTTCTAGAATTTGATACTTCCACCCTGAAGAACAGCAGTAAGAGCTTTGACATGTTTGGAAAGGGAGAAAATGGTCTTCCCGTGAGACCTCATGTAAAGTTTTCTTTGCACTAAGACATCAGGCTTTTAAAGTAAAAACACAAATAAACATTCTGCTCCGTGTCTTTGTTAAGGTTCATTCGGGTATCAGTCTGGGAAAGACTTTTGCACGCAGTTATTTATGCACATTGACAGTTAATTTCCACTGGGCTGTTTGCTTTAAATAAAGTTAAGCAAGCACATAAGTATCCACAACAAAAATGCCTAACAATAGAAGGAGATTAAAAGATCTTGAATACTCAGTAAGGAGTAAGGACTGTGAATTTTAATCTTTCTTGGTTTTCATTAGAAAATAATCTTCAGTTACAGCTTTGAACTTCCCCTGTGTCCATCAAGCCACATTGACAGTAGCTCTAGTAAAATATGTACAGTACTATAAGAAAATCCTGTCCTTTAGAAACTGGTTTCCGTGATCTTTCATCCAACATACTAGAAGACAAGCAGCTTCACAGTGGTCTCTGTTTAACCACATCCAAGGCCCTGGCCAACACAGATAAAACACAGATCCTGATGCCTGATAGCAGAAGACAGTGATCTCGTCAAGCTAAAGCCTCATATGGGAATGACAGGCTTTCGAAACACAAACTCCACCATCAAATATTTAAATTCCAGTAACTCACTGTAATCTTGTCTGGATTTTAGTAAAGGGGTAAGGAAAAGACTATCACAGATTATGACTGTATACTTCTTTCATATAATGTTTATTCAGGTATCACAAAGATTGAGGGGAGTATGTGACAGACTGCATTTAACCTGCAAATCATCAGCAGTGGTCTGCCTGCTGTCAGAAGAAAAACAGAACTATTCCGAATTTAAGAATTCAAAGAAATGGAATTAAATCCTGACTCCACTGAAAACAAATGGCAGTTTGGCTATTGCATTCAATGACAACATTATTTCATTCCTGAAAAAAACAGTATTGCGCTCTTTAGCAAATAGCTGTTTTATAATTTATTGCCTAGTATTATCTGTAAAAGCATTCTCTATGTCACATAACAAAAGTAATGAGCTTCATAGGCATGGGAAAAGCTTTTACTACTGATGAGCAGACACCAATTCTGTCAACTAAGTTATCTACACTGCTAATATGATAGCAATACAAATGATTAAAAAGACTCCACGCATTCCACTTTCTCATTAATGACGGAAGCACAAATAATAGGCAGTTTCTGGGAAAGTCTGTGCTACTCTATGTATTGCGACCTGATTTTTGACTGTAACCTGAACGTTGCAGGATTTTTGCCCAAGTGATGATTGCAGTTAGATCAATAAAGATTGAGTCCTTCATGAAAATTAAGATTCTATTAGACTCCTCACAAATGTGATTCTCCAAAATGTGAAGCTGAAAAAGACAAAAAAGATGTGTATGGGTAAACCTGCAAAGACCATTTATGAGCCAGTAGCAACACTGAGACGCCCATTACAAAATATAAATACTACAAGAAGGCAGTAAGATTTCCAGTAGTGGAAGGAGCACAATCCCTGGATCCACACAGATCTGTATGGGAATCATACAATCACGGAACCATAGACTGGTTTGGGTTGGAAGGGGCCTTTAAAGATCATCTGGTTCCAACCCCCCTGTCATGGTTAGAGATACCTTCCACTAGACCAGGTTGCTCAGAGCTCCATCCAGCCTGGCCTTGAACACTGCCAGGGAGGGGGCATCCACAGCTTCTCTGAGCAACCTGTTCCAGTGTCTCACCACCCTCATAGTAAACAATTTCTTTCTTCTATCCAATCTAAATCTACCCTCTTTCAGTTTAAAGTCATTCCCCCTTGTCCTATCACTACCCGCCCTCGTAAAAAGCTACTCTCCAGCTTTCTCATAGGCCCCTTCAGGTACTGGAAGGCTGCTCTAAGGTCTGTCCGCAGCCTTCTCTTCTCCAGGCTGAACAGCCCCAACTCTCTCAGCCTTTCCTCATAGGAGAGGTGCTCCAGCTCTCTGATCATTTTTGTGGCCCTCCTCTGGACCTGCTCAAACAGCTCCATGTCTTTCCTGTGCTGAGGGCTCCAGAGCTGGATGCAGGACTCCAGGTGGGGTCTCACCAGACCAGAGCAGAGGGGCAGAATCACCTCCCTCGACCTGCTGGCCATGCTTCTCTTAATGCAGCCAAGATTGCGGTTGCCTTTCCAGGCTGCGAGCATACATTGCCGGGTTGCATTGAGCTTCTTGTCAAACAAATCCTGTCCTACTCGAATCCCACATATCCTCTTGAATACCAAATCCTGTCCTGCTTCTAAAGTCATATGCTGCATCGGCCCAGGTAGCATGGATCTACTCCTGGTGGGCTACTCAATGTGTAGTTCCTCTGCAGAACTTGAGCATTGATGGCTGGTCATGCATTTCTTACTCCATGCACTTAAATGCAGCCCGGTTCTTACCAGGGGAATGCCCTCTACAGTGAAAGCAAGTAACGCATCTCTAGCATTATTATGCACCTCTAAAATTTCCAAAGCTTGCATCCAGGACTGATAACCTTGACACCCCAGCTCACTTTGTAATTCCCATTCAGAAAATAAGTACTTCTGCTGGAGAGTATTGTGTTTTTATAGCATCTGTTCCCTGAGGCACACTTTTATAGGGCCAATCTTTGGACAACATGATGCAATTACAGTAGGAGTAGAAATACGAATTAAGCATTTTTCTGTTTAATGGTTGGAGATTCACAGGAATATTCTGGCCAAAGATCTTCCATGTTAAGAAGTTCAGAATTCAATCAGACAAGATTAAACTTGGAACTTACACTTGAGTTGTGAATTGTATTCAAGTCCCATTACCTTCCTGTAAGACATAAGATGATCATGTGTACACTCCGTCAACCCTAGTAACAGAATTTCAGTTTGGAGGGTGTGTTTGAAAGAAAGATTAGAGAATATAACCAGACTACAAAGAGTGTTTCTGCAAGAGAATATGAATCAGTCAGATAGAAGAAGGAGTGACACCAGCACAACCATTGCTTAATATATGCTATTTAATAAGCAACATATGCTCTGGAAACCTATATATACGTGCCTACCCATGCCTTCATAAGCAGAGAACGCATAAATCATAATGTTCAGGTTCTACAACCAAGCCAACTTCCATCAGCTTAAGTCTGCAAGAGGGCATCTAAAAATCTGACTGCCACCACTTAAACAGTAGAACAAAAAAAATAAATTATTAAACCTTCAGTTAGATTTACAAACAAAAATATATTCAACCCAAAATGCTGAGATCCTAAATGATACTTCAGAATAATGACACATAAGCAACATCTCCTGAGCTCCTAAGAGAATGTGTGGCTTATACAACCTTGGGCTCCAGAAGCAGAAACCTAGCAGCAGACCATTTCTAGATAGCAACAGGGAAGTAACCTGCTATCTGCACCCAGCAAAAATGGTGCTTTGCACAGCTGTAGCAACTGCACTTCAAACAGGGTGCTGGAAAACACGAAAAAATTATGCAAAGAGTCAGAAGAATAATTTAAGATGTCACAAATATGCTTTATAGTAACAGTAATGTTGTAAAATAATCTTGTAATTAAAAATATTATCTATAACAAATGCATCCATTTTAAAAATCTTTATCCATTCAATTTATCCAAAATGAAGTCCAAAGGCAAGGAGTCTGAGTAGTGGCTGGTATTCTCTCCTAAAAGGAAAACGTACAAATTTACAACATGAAGTGAAGGCAGGCATGTTAAGGCTAACAGTAAAGTACAGCTGTTTACATAAAGGTCTCTAGTCACTTAGTATATTTTTACTTGGGGAAGCAAACATACTAAAACTAGATGCCATTCTGAAGATATTGTGTACTTTCAAATGAAGCTGTGGACTTGACTCAGAAATTGCCATGTGAGATTCTATGTTCTGTTTTATACAGTCAGTCAGATTATATTATCGTAATGACTCATCTGACCTTAAAAACCCTGAGTTTATGAAACAATCATCTTTTCCATATTGGTTTTCTTGTCTTATTGTTAGGTGTTTCTTCATTTGCTCCTTTCACAGCATTGCTGCCGCAATAATTTTGCCAGAAAGAACATATGTTACAACATATGGTATAAATCATTTGTTGCTTAGAAAAGGGAACTGCTTCGGTGAAAGAAAGTGATTTTCAGCGCATACGTGTTACGCAATTTTTTTAACCTCAGAAAATTATATTCAATATGCACCATGATTTGAACAATCACAACCTTTATCAACAACTCAGATTGTTAATACAATTAAATCTAATAAGAAGTACCTTTTTCTTGGCATCAACATAAAAAAAATGGAAACAGCATACTGGACTTCTAAATTTAACTCTGCTACAGCATTTCTATTCTTTCATAGAAGGGTGCATCCTGTATTCACAAATGGGACTATCCAGCTATCAGGGTTAATGGGATCTTTTTCATTAAGTCCTTTTTTTAAAAAAAAAAACCTCTAATTCTACCTGTCCTTTAAAAAAAGGCTATTTGATAAGGAGCCTGCCACAAGGATTCTTAACATAAGAATTCTAGTGTTGGGCATGGTCCAAGATCCATCTATTTTGTTTTTCTTCCTGTACCTCTGGCAAAAACCAGATGATCCAGATGAAGGTGTAAAAAGCCTGCTGTGAGTAGACATGCGATAATCTGTCTGACACATTAAGTTTCCTCCTGGTCTCCAACACCCACTGTCTCAAAACCCAAAACACACTGTTTAACATCCCAACCACCATTCATTGTCATTCAGGACAAAGCACTCAAATAGTCTGGTACGCATACAAGGATCCAGCTACTCTCTGAATTTTGTCACAGTCTTAGCCTCCACAGTTTCGCACCATGCTAACTAACTGCTCCTGCTCATGCAAATTTTACCTCTTGTCAGGTAACTATTAAGAGAAAAAGTGAGACAAAGAAAAAGTAAAAATGCACCTAGAGATACTGGAATGCCCACTGCAAGTTATCTGGAAGAATCTGAAAACTTGAAGTTTCCTTTCATGGGAAAGCACAGACCGCAATATTAACTGAAGTCTCCCAACACCACAATACTGTTTCTGTGTAAAGCCCAACATTACTATTTGTGGTGCAGTGGCAGCCTTCTGCACCTACAGAAAGCCTACATAAAAGCTCCAGAAAGGTAAAAAGACACAGATTGCAGTGCTGGAGCAGCATATTCTCACAAATCCTCTATTTCATGTCTGAGAGTGCTAGAAAGATTAGCAGGAAGGAACTGTGAAGTGTATTCCATCATTTTTATTTAAACAAAACTCCATAGAACTGTGTCTGGAAGTAAGCATTTCTAACTATAAGCTATTTGGAATACTGATACTTCTATGACTAAAAATAAAATACTGAAAACATTCAACATGTTGATCAGTATGAATCACATGAGGAGTGAGTTAAAGGGGAGGTCTGAGATAGGCCCTCCCACCCCATTCAAGTAAAGAACAAAACCTAATACTTGATAAATCTGTTTCACTTCCTTACGAAGAAAATACGCCTTTTCTAAGGACTTTTTACAGAACCTCTCTCCCATGAGTTAGCAAATATTAATGATGGGATGAGAAAATAAGTCATTTCAACTTCTAAGTCATTTCAACTTCTACCACCTCACTTGCAGGCTCAAGTATAGCAAGCAGCTTATTATTATTACTAATGATACCTCAAAAATCCATTTCATACGTCAGCACTATTAGATAAACAACCTAATACATGCGACCTGAATGTTGGAAAGTAGTACCTGCTGTTAGGATTACCAGGAACTTTACGCCCTTCCAAAACAAAAATCAGCACAGTGGGTGAAAGTCCAAAAGACTGGATTCTGCATCAGGGAACCTTTAGAGCAGAGATATTAAGCCTATATCGGCAAAAACCTGAAGTTAAAGTCACCTTGCTAGAAGATGCTCCAACGGGAAACATGCTGGAGAAGCAACGGTCTTCATTACACCTCTGATAGGATGCTGTGGCAAATTTTCCCGTAATTTCCACTGACATTCCAGAGGTCTCCAGAAACCTGAAACTTCTTTTTACTGCTTGTTGCAGCACCTGCTCCCTGATTACTGACGAGATTTTTCAAAGAAACTGTATATGAATGTGCGCCGTTGCAACATGACATCTAAATCTTTCATAGACTCACAGAATCATAGGTTGCAAAAGACCTCTAAGATCAAGTCCAACCATCAACCCAACACCACCATGCTTGCTAAACCATACCCTGAAGTACCACATCTACACGTTTTTTGAACACTTCCAGGCATGGTGATTCAACCTCTTTCCTGGGCAGCCTATTCCAATGTCTGACCATTATTTCAGCAAAAAAAAATTTTCCTAATATCCAATATCCAATCCCAATATCCAACATCCAAGCTAAACTGCCCCTGATGCAACTTGAGGGCATTGCTTCTTGTCCTATCGCTAGTCACTTGTGAGAATATTTACTATCAAAATTAGTTTCGATAATTAGAAGACAATTGAGATCCATCTTCCTGCAATGGGAAATCCCACAATGTGTGACTCCTGACATAACATCATCAGGATTGGAAGAGCAAGACATACCCCATTCTCCCACTGATTCTGCATAAATGACAGCATTGCCCAGACCTTGCATTTCCAAAAAATAGGAGATCAGGGCTTCCCTTGATGAGCTTTTCATCTGAGTATGAAAGGATGGGTAATACTTAATAGTTGTACTTGAGTTCAAACCACAAATCTGAAATGTATGCATACGCAAATATTATTCTTCTTGTTCAACTCCAACATCTGCAGATCCTAAGTCACAGTATGCAAAAAGATATTTAAATATTACAAACGTACATCTATTTGTTTTGTTAAGGATTATCTAACATTGTTCTTCCACCAATATTTTAATCATCATAATATGGAAAGTTATTCTTTTTGCATTAATGCTTAGTTGCCAACACTGAGGGTTCACCATGAGGGAGGTTTCAAAGGTAACAAGAAGCTAGATGAATTGTACTGCTTCAGGCTCGATATAAATAAAAAGCATTTTTTTCAAAGGTGACATCCAACAAGTTACGGAAAAAAGATTGTTGGCTGAAAATTAGAGCTAGCCTCTTGGAAAATGAAAGAGACTTGGCAAAGCTATTAATTCCTCTTGGAAAAAATAGTTTATGGGCAGTACAACTATTTAGACTAAGAAGTTCACATAAACCAAAGCCTGAACAGTAAAGTCTGAGCCTGTTCCCTTGACTTTTTTTTTTTTTAAGACACTGTGTGTGTCAAGTCCTTAATTAAGTATTTAATGCAATTAAGTTTATGATTACCGTAAACAATGACCACCAAAGTCTTGTAAACATTTTAAATTGTGGATAACTCAAAGTTGACACACATCTCCAGAAGGTTCTTTAGTCATTGTCCAGAGTGATGATTTTTATAAAATTCATTCTGATATACAAAAGTGAACAAGAGCAGTTTAGTTGAAAAAGGTTTTGAACATTTACGTTAAATATGTCATGAAGCCTTGAACATTTTTCTACACCTGACAGCTTTCCCTTTCAGGCTGAATTTTTACTACTGTTCTGCTGGTCCCGCATGACCATTTCTGGCCAGCCCCTGTGATGCAATACTTTCCATCACACAAACTCCTGCAATTGAATAGGCACCTTGATATACACATGGCAATCAAAAAGGGAGTGGAGGGCAGCTCTAAATGAAAGAAGAAACAAAAGCATACAGCAGTCTATGTGGGCTTTGTAGCTTTTAGCAAAATTCCAGTTTCCACCCGTATGGCTGTCATGTCCATTCTAAGCACTTTCTTATTTTCCTCTTGTTGGAACAGTGAAAGCAGCTCTTCTCCAAAAAAAACACTCCAGGGTTTGTACACCCATTTTAATGTAATTGATATTATGTCAGCTTTAAGCCGATAAAGTATTAGTCTGCTATTATCCGCAGATCTTAAAACTCTTTTGTTTTAACTAAAAATAATTCCTTCTTACAAACCAAAGCACATGGGAAAGGATGGCAAAGTACCAGATAGTCAACAATATTTTTGAAATAAAATGCAATTTTCTGTAATCAATCTGAACATTGAAGAAAATGTTTCTAATATTTTAAGGCACAAAACATTTAGAAAAATATACACACACAAACAGCACAGAAAAATAGAAACATGGAAATAGTTTGCTTCTGTCATTTAGTGTAGTCATTTTCAGAAGCAAAGTATTTCCATAGACTTACAAAGTTCTTGGAAGAAACTGTTGCCGTGTGCAACTACAGTATCATAAATTCACCGCTACAAAATTTCAAGTGTAGAATAAAAGCTGGGAAATAGATATACCTGAATCTTTGTTCCAGCAGGACTCCAATTTTGATTTGTTTGGAGCTTCTTGTAAATGTACGTACTTCCTTATACTTCCACAAGCCCTGCTACTATATAAAGTTTGCATCCGAGTTTGGATGTTGGACTCTAATGAAATACCTCTGCAAGCAAATACTTAACACACAAGCTGACGCACAACTAAATATTAAACATCAGTTATTACAAGAAAGTACAGGGTGAATTACCGCTGTGCAAATTGTACATGGAGATAAAAAAAATTGTAAGTGTAATTTTTTGCAAGACTCAGCAGCTCGTACCTACTGTCCTAATATTAGCTTCTTACATCTTTACTTTGCTGAGACATCTACAAAAATTCCAAGCAGTGAAGTAACTCTGTGTATCATGCTGCCTACTGCTTTCTCCTCTTATGTTTCTCCTTTGAGTCAGAGGAACTCCCAGCATACTGGCATTCTGGTCCACAACTAAGATCCTTTAGGACTACAGCACAACAAATAATACCCATCCCCCAAGCCCCAAATCTAAAAACTTGAATGGAAGGGAAGACAGAGCTTTTCCTCTCCACTATACAGTCAAGGGTAAGACGTAAGTCCACCAAACACCAGAAGACCAGAGTGAAGCCAAGGCCGTTTAAACCCTCACTGAGAGAGCACGCTGTACTACAGCAAAGCTTTGTAGGTGGAACAGGGGAGCACAGAAAGATTTTCTGTTACAGCCTGACAGCAGGATGTTTGATTTTCAATGACAGAAAGGACCCTCCTTACCTCTGTTGAAACTCCATAGCCTGCACAAAACCTGGTATTCAGATTTCATTGACAAGACAACATTTGCCCATACGATGAAAAGAAAAAGATGTTACTCATTAGAATTTAGACCCTGGAAAGATGGACAATGCACATTATACTCTTTAATTCCTTCATAAACCAACAATTAAGAAGTTGATACCTTGCTATACACCTGTAAAGGAAATCTGCTACTTTTCTGGACCATAAATTCAATTACATCTTCCACTGGCTTCTGTATCCCCACCCCAGGAAATCCATGCTATGCAGTTCAACCCCAAAGGAATAGAATTCTCTGTCAGCAAAGAGGAAACGTAAAGATTCAGCCTGCAGACCTGATAAACTTTTAAGAGCACTGAAGAACAGGCAAAGAGCACAGTGTAGACTTCCTCCGCCATCCTCACTCCCCTGCTTTGGAGTTCAGTGTCATTACTCATGCCAGAAACCAATCCCACTAAACAAAGTGAGGCATTTGATACTGGTTAAGACTACCCACATGGAGAAGGGTTTGGAGAACAGGTCCATGGAGAATAGTCATTCTCAGAAACTCCCATCTCACCATGGTACATTGGGACATATTTCCATTAGCTGAGTGCAAAAGAGCAGTCAGGACAATTTCAAGGTGCGAATGTACAGTTTTCTATAGCTGCCACACTTAAAAGCAGCTAAATGTACCTTAAACTTTAGTGGTAGGTGGAGAAGTGGTTTAATGTTTTTTTCAGCCCTCTGGCAATCTCCTTACTACTGTGTGAGGTGAAAAATAAGAAGGAAGACATAAAAGGAAATTATGTTTACATGTTAGCCCCCATCTGGCCACAGCCCAGAGTCAGAACAAAGTTAGGTGCCCTAACGCACAATGGAGCTTCTGCTGAAGTTGGGTAAAAGTGAATGGCTGCAGCTATGGAGTCTCTCCCATTAACTGTATTCTTCTTAGTAGCCATTTTAGGAAGGCCTTCAGAATTTATCTGTACTCACAAAAAGAGGAGGGAAAATATTTCATAGCCTATTCCTGCGTAAATGAAAAAAACTATGCAAAAAGCCTGAGCAGATCAGAAACGCTATTCAAACCACAGACATGCAGCTGAACTCAATGTTGTTAATTGTTCATGTAAGTAGGAAAACCAACTGTTTCACACATAAAAATAAAAAAAAAAAAATCACATTTAGCTTGCAAGAAATATGTCCCCAGAGGACTGTCTACACTGCCCTGACACTTTGTCCGAGTTGATAATAAAGTAACAACCCAGCCAGTTACTACTTACTAGAGTTGTCTCTGTGGAGAGGCAGGAGGACAGTTTCCTCTTCTTCAGATCTCTGTTCTTTGTTCAGCATAACAAACGAGCTTTAGAGATTTACCTCTCTGGCTTATACTATATTTTCAGTGGGACACTGTAAAGTTAGGTACCTTTTAACAATCAAAATGTATGACAGAAGCCAATTCAGAGGATTCATATATTCTCTCAATAAAGAAATAACTTACTGCTCTTTCTCATATACCAAGCTATCACTCTGAGGTGGACTAGACTAGCTTACTTTTGGGACTCCTGTACTCTGCAAGTCTGGACACAATGTGCTGTTGATTGGCTTCACCAAACGCTATCCCTGATAATACCTGAATTACTCTTTTCCACATCATTTTATTAGAGTAACTTTAGCTTTTAAGACACTGCACAACTCATGATTATGAGGACAGACATGGCTGAAAATTTAAACCAGATCAAATGTAAAGAATTTTAAACCCTTAAAATGGAACAATAGTTTAAAATTAAACATTTTCTTTGCTACATAATTGCCGTGCCATACTTCACCATCAAAATCATGAAAACTTTACTTCTAAAGTCAAATCTGCTCTTCGCCAGTTACACGAAGCTTACTCTTAGACTGTTCCAAGCTGAGTAACAGAAACATCTTCTAGCCTCTATCTTTCAGCTTCCCCTTTCAGTTCTTACAGATTGGCTCAATGTTACAGGGTTTAGGTAGCAAAATCAGACAATGTGTACTTAAAGGCAAACAGTGGTCGTAAACCTGAATTCTGTTCTTAATCAAACCTCCCAGAAGCTTCCCTGGGATTTCTGCCAGACCTAGTAGCGCAGGACTGAGCCCAAAAAGTCTATTTGCTTTGGCTTCAGCTGCATCCTGGGAATCTGCAGAGACAGAAGACTCTCACCTCCCTGTCAGCAGAAGAGCAAGCGATGACGGCAGCATGCTGCCAGCCTTGTGAAGGGGACTCCGTGAGGGGGACAGGGAAAGTCGATGGAGTCATGGCAAAGCAGGAAGGACACGCACACTACACATTTCACCCTCACCAGAAAATAAGTGGGAAAGATACTCAAAAGTCAATACTTCGGAAGACTAGATCTGCCAGCTGCTCAGAGCCCCTGCATTTTGTAAAATCTGATCTCAAACACAAAATCTGTCAGGGAGCTGGTAGCAGAACAGACATAGGGAAAAATCTCAGGGCATGCAAAGAAGATAGGAGGAGAAAACAGAAAGTTATTTCTGAATACCTGGCATCTGTCTAACCCTCAACCACAGAGCCACACAAAGTTTTGTGTCCTCCACACTCACCCTCCTGCCTCAGCATTTACACAGTTTTATTAAACTCCTTTTTGATTCCTCAAAACAAATACAAGGTTTGCAGTGAATGACTATGCCCTTTAAGGGAAAAGTAAACAAGCAAACAAAAAAATCTTTCCGTTTCTCAGTTTTCAAACTTAAGCTTCCATGAGAAGAATTGTTCAGGTTTTATTGAACAATATATCTATACTTCTCCTCTTCTCCTTCTCACTCAGCCCTTGAGTCCTGGTACTGTATTACAAAAGACACAGGAATATTCATATCCCTCTTTTCACTCTCTCTCAACTCTGTGTACACAGAACATGCATACACCCATTCAAGGTAAAACAACAGTTAAACAGTTGTGTTGTATGATGACCCTTTTCATCATACAGGGCTCTACAGGAGTAAGTTAGATCATTCTATGTGATAGTGGCGACATAAAATACGTCATTACTTATGTACAAGTATGCAGAAACAGAAACAAGCATAAATATATATTTATATTAGATCAAAAATATATTAAATACTAAAACCACTAAAAACATCCCAAGGAATGACGTAACTAATGTTACCAACACACTCCACAATCTTGAACAGTTTAACAACAGAATCCTGTTTCAGAGTACTGACAATGTGTAAAAATCATTTTTAACTTACATTTCCTATTCTCTTACAAAGGAAGTATTTTTCAAGTATTTTTAAATACTAGACTGACAACAAACAGTGCAGATTACTTGAAACTTGCTACCAATACCAGGGCGGGAGGAGAAAAGACAGAGAGAGGAACCTCCGAAGCCTGCTCAAAGTATGAAGTAATTTGAAATTTTAATTGCCTGTGTACTAATGAGAAAGGCCTGTGTGTGCTTTTTCTTTCGATTAATTTTTTTGTCTCTACCCCTTCTGCTAGGAAGCAATTTCAGGTTAACAATTCATTAATGTAGCATGGTTCAAAATCTCCTGCCATTGCTGTAAATATTAAAAACCACTATCACTATAAAGTATCAAGTAAGTCCTTACTTAGAGCTAAAAAATTCAAGGGTCAAACACTAATCCTTCACACCACTTTGATCATTATGAAACTTTCATCTCTTCTTGTTTCCAGCTTTTCAACTTGAATTAGCACTGCTGATGAGGATGGCTTGGCTCCTTGATGGTTTTGACGAGAAAAGTATCTTGTAAGAACTTGCACTACTACAGCTTTTTCAGTTTGGCTACACAGTTTTACCTGAAATGTATACAGAAGGGCAGGCTTTTTTATGAGATACAGCTGAAACAGTTCAAGAAAAATGGAAAAGTAATCAGGATCTGTCTCCCCTTATCACATCCGAAAAGACTCAGGGATTAACTGGTTTGCTTAATCATGCAAACAAGTCTAGCGAGAGGTATATTTCCCTCCAGCACTTCCTTCAGAAAGCATCTCTGTAAGCGTCCTTAATCAATGTCTGTATTTTTGGATGTTACTAGAAACCAACGTAGAAGCAAAAGCATATCGCATGCATTCAGGGGCTTTTTCTCACCTCCATGGGAGGCCTTAGCTAACCCAACTGAAATGAACAGAAATCTTTCCACTAGATTTCAGTAAAGCTGGACTTGTTACAAGTTTCTGTGTTAGGTTTCTTCTACTTCTTTTATGGGCAGTCCCCACCCCTTCCTCTCCTAATCCACACTATGCATTTTCCTAGATCTGTTTTTTTTCGTCTTGAAGGGTAAAGTGTGAGGAGAGGCAAACTGAAAAACATCACACAGCTGTATTTTTAATAACTTAGCCATAGCTGAAAGCATTCAAAAAATATTGCTTATTATGGTGCTACATTTAAAAACAGGCATGCATTACACGCCTGTAATGTGCTTTGGGTTCAGTTCACTGTAACTTCAAACTTTATACATTTGATTTAGACTATAATGGGCAGAGCAACTTGAGGCAGAGGACTGGCAACAGACACAGAAGGGAACTGTAAACATGTAACACTATGAAGCAATAGAAATACACCTTTGGAGCATAGTCTTATTAATAATTAGGAAATTTACTGAAATACAGTTGCACCAGAAGAAAACTACTCTACTTCTTTACAAGCTACTGTCTCAGAAAACGAAACAAAAGAAGGTTCTTTGGTCAGAAAGGTTTCTGCTTAAATCCTGTGAAGATCTGTAGTTTAAACAACTTCTACATTGTTTTATAGTGTAAGATACCCATCAAATTACAACAGTTTTCATCATCAAAGATACGCTAATAGAAATGAAGTGAAATGATTCTCTAGGCAGAAAAGAACCAAGAACTCAAGTTGTTCCTAGCGCCACGCTCAAACTCTGCTTTGGATACCTTGTCTAGAGGAGATAAGAAGAGAGCTTTACTCTGCTCATGATGCTGGCCCATCGGTGAGCAACCTGATGTCTCCCAGAGTTACAACAGCATTAATCATCTTCCCTATACTGGTTTATGAACGAGAATGATTACTCCAGCACCGGTCAGAAGTCACAGACATCACTTACTACAGCCCCTTCTTCCGCCTCAACCAAAATGACTTTTCTATGGGCAAGATGTAGGGTTACACAGGAGCAACACCACCCACTTTAAGGCAATAAAAAGGTCATTGCAGCTTGCCATGAAAATTATTCCTCTGGCAGCATCCTGATGGCCTTGGGGAGCCTTAGTGCTCTGCAGTGATACAAACTGGCACAGCTCAGTCTGGATTTGCAAGCAGCAAATAAAAAGCTCTCAAAAACGGACTGAAAACAGAAACATTAATTCCTGTTCTACAAAATCACAAGAACAGTGAATATTTATGTAATTGCGTTGAAACTAAATTTTTGTTAGTAAAGAACTTCGCATTATATATCTTAACTCTAACACGAAGAGGGAACATTTTTTCACATACCTGCCTAAATTGTCACATTTGCATACAGCAGTTGAATAACCAAAGGGATCCTTTACCTAATGAATGCAAGATTAGATTCTAAATTGCATCAAGACTTGATTTTGTGACACTGATTTCCAACTGTCAATCAAACTGGGTTTAAAAAAAAAAAAAAACTTGCTTCTCAGGAAATAAGACTTCTTACAGTTTCAAATGACATCATTTCTATACTGGGAAATGTCTCTGCCATTGTTACATTTTATTATTTTCAGATGTTTTTGGTTTAACCGGGAGGCCTTGTTCAAATGTTCCATTTACTGTAGATATTGCAGATTAAGCTTGCATTCTACAAATATTCAGAAGCAATGGAAGTTTTTGTGTGTCAAACTGCTAAATGTACATGATGTATAAGGTATGTGATGTCTCTGGTTGTATGAAGTCTAAAAAGTCACATTACATTACAATCCATTGTTAAAATAGTTGAAATTAGGTCAAAAATTAACATGGATTCTCCCTTTATTTTTGTCCTGTCATTTACACTACAAGGCAGAAGGGCTGAAAAGATCTGAAAATACTCTCTATATCTAGCACTTAAACTGGATTTTAAGTTTTAGATGCAAAGAGGAGACACACCTCGAGCTCCTGAAGTAGACTGCTTGAGAAAAATCTTAGCTCACACATGAAGGTCACTCACTGTTGGTCTTAAGAAAACTGCAGATTCAGAGTAATGCAGAGTCAGGAACTGAGGAATGATACACCTACTCTGGAAATGCACGCCTGCACTGAAAGTACAGGGAGGGTTACAGAAACAGCCTGCTGTGTCTCACCCCAGCATGAGGGAGAATTAGAGAGAAAGAGCAGTGCAGCAAGGAAAAAGCAGACTACAGGGCTGCGTATCATGACAGTAGGGAAAGGCGTCCTTCTAGGCATGGCAGAGAATTGCTTCTCTGAAGCCAGAGATTTATAGCTAGAGAGAAAGACAACAGGAAGATTCCTGCATGACAAAAAAGCTTAATCTGACAGTTTTAAGGTGTGAAGAGAAAGTCTGGACATCAGCTATAAACACACTTTTCCTTGATGAGCGGCATTTATTGACAGCACAATGAATTGGAGGTACTGTGCGAGCCTGTTAGTTGTATCAGAGCCTAACTTCCAAGAAGAACCTGGAGCTCCTAACAAAGTCAGTAAGAGAAACGTTGTTCAACACCTTTGAGAAATCAGGACACTTAATCTTACTTGATTCTTGTAGGCTAAGAATACTATAACGCCAGACAGGTGTAAAATATCTTTCTTGGTAGACAACGTTAGCTACTATAATGCTGTGCTCACACTAAAATGGCATTACACACCTGCTTCCCAAGAGGAAAGAAACTCAAGCAGAGACAAGACCATACACGGTCATCAGACTGCAAAATTTTCTATCCCTACTGAGACCCGATTAAGAATAGACAACCATGGTTATTCATTCACTGATTGGAATCAGGAAATCTTTTGTCATCATCCATTTGTTCAGGATACACAACGCATGCCACATCCTACTTGAAAATCAGCTCAGAGCTCACATAAAATACAAAGCTGTGCACATGTGGGAAAAGTCTGCATTACGTGTTAAGCTGCACAGCAAAATACAATCCTCAGGAAATGTTCTCTTAAATCTGAAGATGACAAAGTGTCCAGAATAGTGATTTGCCCAGTAACCTGCCACATAAGCAGTCAACAGTTTCTTCTTCGAAAAATAAATTTCAGACCACAATTGCAAAACACATAAAGACACTAAAAAAATAGCAAGGTTGCCACAGTACCACAAAGCCACATGCAGAGGCGAGTGTCCTCAATGGGGCACAGAGAGCAGCTGAAGATTCAGAGACGAGCAGGCAGACGTGTGCCACTACTCCTCCAGCAATAGTTCTTCTATGAGGATTATTATAATCTCTCTTCTCTTTCATTTTACATTTAAGATCAGTGAGAACTGATCTTAGTGATAGCCCTCCTGCTTTTTCTGAAATTTACCCAAAACCCTTGCTGCACAGCTTTTAACACCTCAGTCAGTTTAGCAGCATGTCAAGATTTCCAGCGCATACCTTCTACAGCTTTTTCAAGTGTGCTGGTAGTGTTACAGTGTGCACAGCTCCACTGCTGAGAAGCGACAATGTGTTGAAACTTGGCTATGAACTGACCTTAAGCACTACTGTCTTCGTTCTCCATGGGGCTCATCAAAACGCCTTTTGTCAGTCCTTGCCTGATGCACATTTTACCTTTTACCCATGCTGCTTTTACTGTATTCTATTTCATTCCTGACTGTTTTCCTTCCACTGTTTTCAACAGCCCGTTGCTTCCCAAGGAATATTTAAACTGCCACTTTATTTATTAATTCCATTGACTTTTCCTTTGCTGTTCTTTTGGGCTTTTCATGCTTTGAACACTTTGTAGATCACTGGCTATTAGTTGGCTAACTTATGGTAGTGATGAAATAGGGAAAAATCTTCTCTATAGAGAGTCATCTAAAAAAAAGTCAGCAACTGGCTTTTGCAAACTAGTGTTCCTAAGGAGATCTTTGCCTGAAAATGTCATCCTTTTGTTCTGCCTTTGCTAGACCGTGAAAAGCTATAGCTATACTAGAAACATATTTAATACTGATCCAGTAAAACTTAATCTAAATATCAATTACAATTAAATCACATTTTATTGTTATTGACTTAGTTAATACTAATAAATTAAGCTATCTTAGATTTCTGCTAGCACTATGCTTTCTGTTGTACGGAAAGATAGATATCAGTCATCTATGTCTGTCTATCATTTAAAAAAATTTCAAGTCCTTAACTAAGAAGCTTGAATTTATGTCATCTTTCCTTCCTGGCATTTAGAGCAACCAGAAAATTCGGACCACTAGAATCTTCACTGGCTCTTTGGGGGGAGTTACAGAGCAAACCAGCCTGAGCATGCAACTTCTGAAGGAGGGGAAAATAGTGTCCTCCTAAAAGACTCAGGGCAAATCTCTTTCTTGTCAAACACTCCTTTTCATATTTTTAATAAAATATTTGTCATGTACATGCTTTGTGCAACACATTGTTTTGGCCATGTTCTTGCTTCTTCTCCAACAACAAACACCATGCAGTTAATCCTTCTTTGACTGTTTTTCAAATTCTGATGATGATTTCTATGACTATATGAATTATTAACTAAGTCCTTTCAAAGAATTTTAATCTTAGTATACCTACACACACTGATTTGTTCTTGTTACACTACGCAACTAGTTATATAGTATTATTCCTGTTTTACCGGCAGGATGACTCAAACATTTTTGAACAGGAGAAAGAAAAAGGAAATGCAACTTTTCACATTAAAAAAATTAGTCTTTAAATAGCAGGAGTCATCTGCAAACAAACACAAACCATGCCACAGCAGCCCTAATGAGTGTAAAGAACAACATGAATCAAAATCTGTTTGTACTCTAAAGAAAACGCATGTTTCCTTCTACCGAAACAACTCTATTGAATTATTCATACATTGCCTATATTGATATAAGGCCACACTGGCATTATTGCCACAGATAAAAATGGTGATAAACATCCACTCAGGGAAAAGAGCATTGCACCATTGTGGTACACCAAAAGAACAAGGCGGCTTACAATGCTTCGGGACACAGTTATCAGTATCTGAAGCCGCAGATAAAAATGTGTTGACACCATACTAGATGGATCATCGAACAGTCAGCTATTCAATGATGGAAGTTGAGCAACCTACAATAAATGCTCACCTGATCATCTAGACATCGTATAATGAAGATATCCCGAGTACGACAAAACCCAGAAAGGGTTCTGGAAGTTAGAGGAAAGAGAACAGGTCCAACATCACCTCACATAGCCTTGAAAACTTGTGAAAATGTGTAAACTGCCATTATTTTGCTTTTGTCAGAACAGCAGCTTGTCTCACCGTTTTCTCACCTGTTTTTATAGAACTCAGATGAACTACCACGTGGTAACAACTGGAATAACAAAGTTTACGCGTGCACACACCCACCCCCCCCTTCAAGGATTCATTTTGCACACAAATGAATGACAAATCATACACACAATACTATCAATACTACTGGATTTCTACTTATGACACACTTGAAACTGTGAATTAAGGACAAACAATCCAGGACATCCATGCTTAATATAGTGGAATCGTAGAAAACCAGCGCACAGAACTTCAGTGAGATCTGTCCTATAGTGATGGCATGATGGTATATTTTCAGATTGCTGCACCAATAATTAAATTTGCAATTTGATTAATCTGAATTTCAAAAATTAATGTGAATTTCAGTTAAAGTTGAATTCTGAAAAATTCCTATCCATTCCTTTATTTTCTTAAATAAAAAGTCCACTATAAATCTGTGTTGCCTGAGAAAATTCTGGGGACTTGTACAGTGTCTGGCTGGGATGGGCTTAATTCTGTGCACAGCAGGTGGTAGAAGTGCTGTGTTTTGGATTTGCGACTAAACCAGTGTTTGTTGGGATAACACCAGTGTTTTGGCCATGGCTGAGCAGTGCTCGCACAGTGTCATCATTTCCTTTCTTTATCCTTTCCCACTCTCTTCTCCCCGTCAAGTTGGCTGGGGTGGTTGAGAGGCTGGGAGCAGACCTGAGCTAATCACAGGGACATTCCATAGCACTGGACCTCGTGCTCAGCCATAAAAGCAGGGGGAAAGCAGGAGGAAGGGGGGAGGTGTGTGGTTATGGCCTTTGTCTCTCCAGCTGTTACACACGCCGAGACCCTGCTTTCTGGAGAACAGCTTAACAGCTGCCTGCCAAAGGGAAGCAGTCAACAAATCCTCACTTTGCTTTGCTTGCGTGCACCACTGTGCTTCACCTATCAAACTCTCTTTATCTTGGCCCATGAGTTTTCAGCTTTTGCCCTTCTGTTTCTCTCCCCCATCCCACTGCAGGGGAGTGGGCAAGCGGCTGGGCAGGGGCTCAGGTGTCACACCACAGGAGCTTTTAGGTTTGCTTCCATCCCTTGCGCACGCTGAGGCTTCAGCCCAAGGCACTGCATCTTTGGGCTGACAGCCTCTGCTCAGTTCCTGTATCTGGAACAACTGCTTTTTGTGGATGTTGGCAGCATGCAGATCAATGACCAAGTACGGGAGACAAAACCACTTTTTGGTTCACCCCACCAAGACTTGAAAATCTTCAAAAAACCTAGACTGGAAAACGGGAAAAAATCTTGTTCTTGCATTTTCATGCTATACTCTAAGGACAGTTACAAGCTGTCCATTTAAAGACTCTTTTTCAAAACTTGGTATTAATAACAAAAAAATATGTCACGTAGAAGAACTGGAGGAACTGGAACATTCCCAAGAAGATTACTTGTTTCTATACAAAGAATCCATGAATGCAGTTTAAAAACCAGAAGATTCAAATAAACCAAGGAAGGAAATTAAGTCAGAGGGTAAAAGGAAGACAGACCCCACAGAGCCAGAGCATGACTTTATTACCAAGTTTACAGAAATCCATGTATCTTCACATAAAAAAAAAGGCAAGACATTGCAGAAATCCTGTAGTTTCCATTTCTAAACCCGTCCCCACACCAATCTGAATTTAAAAAACATTCAGAGTCAAGACATATGCTATAAGCCTCCTTTTTCCAACAGCTAGGTTTTAACTGATGTAGGAATACCAACAGAAACAGCATTGTGGAAGAATCAAACCCTGTCTGCCTAGTGTAGGTCCTTAATGAGTCAACACACCTACGAGGTAGAAGCAGACACAGTCTAGCGGGACACCCAAAAAAGAAAAAAAGGCACAAAATGAGAGGGAAGTTCCTCACACAGGTAAGAAACAAGAGAGAGGAAAAGGGGAATATGTGATTAATTTTCACACTGGAAGGAATGCTGGGACTCACAGTGATCCACGTATTCCTAAATGATCTCACAAGTGAGGAAAGGGACAAACAAAGCTGGTCACAACCGCCGCAGAACAATGGATGACAAGGTGTTAAAAACGATTACAATGCCACTTTCTCAGAAAAATCCTGAGCCACAAAATCATCTGGCCCTGTCAAAAAACTCAGGGAAATGCCACTTTTCTCATTAAACTGGCTACTGGCAGTGACAGGATCCTATGCTAGACCATCCCTTTGGTCTGATTTTGTACGACAGCTCTCCTGGGTGCTGTGACCTCCTCTCCAGACACTTTCAAGAGCTTCTTTTCATTCATCTAATGTTCTTGGACAACATCAACCACTACACAACACAAAAAGTGTTTCAAATTATACCTCAGCAGGATCTCTTTATGGGCAGACTTTTCCAAGTTTTTTCAAGTTTTTGTTTTACACAAGTACTTATAAGGAATACAGAAATCCAACACATATTCAACGTTTGTAACCATACTAGAAACAAACAACTTTCATGGCTCCTGAATTCCCCTGAGGACCTCTCAAGCCTCCTCTAACACCATATTTGTAAAGTATCAGCAAATCTCTTTGTCTAATTTGTCCTAATACATTCTACAGTCACAAAAGCAAAGAATTTCATTTCTTCATTTTTACAGGACTTCAGAACAGAGTTCTTTAAGTTATTTCTGCTTTTTTCCAATTTTAACATTTGCCTACAAAAGCAACACAAAACATTAACCCTTGCTGAATTTGACAAAAGGTTTCCTATTCACTTGAATATGTCAGGGGTCTTCACACTTCCTTTGCTAAAGACACTTGAATTTGTTAGGGCGCTTCACACTTTCTTTGCTAAAGACAATCCCCGTTGACAAGTGTCTCAACTTTATTGGGATCTCTAACTTACCTACACATTCTGCAAATATCTCCAGATATTTTTCTGGATATATTACAAATTAATAATTTTCCTCATTTTTCTGAAGAAATTATTTTTTCTTCTGAAACTCTAACAAAGCCATCATGGCTTTGCTCAGCTCCTGTACTTTCACTCCCTGACTAATTAAAAAAGAAAAAGAAGTCATATTCTAATCCATCTGACAAAAAGTAAAATTCTCACTGAGGAAGCAAAGACACAAGACCAGACAGAATTTTCCAAACACATCACCTTTCCTCTCCTCTAAAACACATTCACCACTCCTCATTTTGCTCCATTGCTCTGTATTATCAGACCCTTGTTTTACTTTTCAGGGAACAATCCCTAGATGCGGAACATAACCCAGTCTAAGTCCTACCTGACATATAAAAACCCCAATATTTTATGCTCTCCTGGACTTGTTCCTCCTGTAGGTAATAGAAAACACTAGTTTTCAAATACAGATTTTAAAAAATATACGAAGAAAATATATCTATTTGCCATAAGTATAGAGTCTAACAACTCTGCTAGTTCTTTCTGTCGTTTCCCAGTCTGGAGCAGTGCAGCTACAGCGCTTCCCTTTTAAAGCCTGACTGGAAGCTAAGAAGCTGTCCCTGTGCCCGAGCTACAGGAGAGCTCCATTTCACTCTGGTGAATATTTTCAAGTCCCTGGAAGAGGTTATTCAAATCAGTATTTTCATCTACCTTTTGTAGACTTCAAGGTATATAACACAAAGTGCAACAGCCCCACATCTACAGCACTTTAATACTTACCTGTCCTATGCCTGAACTGACTGAAAAGCACTAAAGTCTCCAAGCACTTTAAAACCAGCTACAGCAGAAAGTAACAAGGCTGCTTCTTTGAAGGATTTTTACCTTTTTCTTTTTCTGGTGCTTACTGTTTGTGGATAGAAACATAGTGTCATTCAAATTTGGGGCTTTTTTTTTTTCCCTCTTGTTTTCTTTTTTTTTCTTCCTCAGTTTCAGCTCTGAAGGAACTTGTAACTGCTCTCTAATCCTTCAGATAGTTTCTCAGGGCTTCTGGAACTGGGAGGTGGGCAGGGGCTACTTCTGATAGATCCTGCTGTTCAGAGACCACTCAGCACTAAGAATGCCCACAGCTCTCTGCTTCCTTCAAGGTTTGATTCCTCCACAGAAGGAATGGAAGGAACCAATTCTCCAGTCCCAACAGACCCTTTAGAAAGGTACAGTTCCCTACTGCTGCTGGCTTCCCGTGAAGGCCCATGCTCAGCTTAAGCACCCTTCCCTCTTGTCGTGTGTAACACCAGGCCACAGGAACTCTCTGGACCAGAGACTGTCTCTGTTCAGTGGATTCGTACAACGGCACTTTGATTCCCGGCACAGACTTTAGCTCTTACTGAAACGACTGTGCTGCCATCGCACCCTTGAACTGTAGGTTCAGACTCACCAGGTCTGCTGCCATGACCATTTTCTGTCTCAAACAGCATAGCCAGCTTTGGTCTTCTGAGTTCAGAGACAACAAGTACTACACCCACTGTGAGAATTATTCATGTAACTTACAAGCATACGCTATGTATTACTAGCATTCAAGCATAAAGTGACTTTGTTCACTGTACCCCTTGCTAGACACTTATGTAACAGACTGACTATGATAACGCAGCCAGAGGAGAAGTTGGCAAGAGGGAGGGAATACTGATCATCACGTAAACACTCAAAGAAAGCAAAAGAAGCAAGCAAGAGAAAGATACTGACTGGGACTGCACTACTTTCTCAATCATTACTGCCAACAGCATGTTCAGTATTATCTGTGACTTTTTGTAAATTGGAAAACATCTTTTGCACAGCTGGCAGAGAGAAATTTTCAGATACCTGTTGACAACCAGTAAACTCTGCAGTCATCTTAAGGGGATTTTAATGCTTCAGCAAGTTATTTGTCAGCTTGTGAAAGGCGAGGGAAGGGAAGTCTGAAAACCTTGTTACTGGAGATAACAATGGATGGCAAAGCCAGGTAATGTGGTCCCAGAGTCCAGGAATCCTAATAGCTAATGATAACTAAGACCATGACAGCAGATTTCTGAATCTGCCCTTCAGAACTACCATAACCCACCAAAGACTGATGTCTGCAAGTATCTACGGCTCTGAACATGTAGAAGGAAAAGGAGTTCTCTGAACAGGCACTGCACTTAACTGCATGTACCCTAAACGTCTGATGACACCTCTAGTCCCAAACAATGAAAATCTCAAACAAACAACGCAAATAACTAGCACATTCTTCTAACACAGATAATCTGACCTAATTTCATGAATCAGGTACTTACCTGCCACATAAAATGTTACCTCTTATTGCTGCAGGTATCTCTTACTACCTCCAAGAGAAATTAGAGGTGTGATTTGTTATTTTAAACTGGAGCTTTTTTTAAAATAATACCACCTCTGTAGCATTTTGCTAAAAATCAGCTTTCCACTGTGTGTGGAAAAAGCTGATAGAAATGTTTTTAACACAAAATTTAGGCAATAAAATAGGAAAGTATGGTGAAAACTGAAAATTTTAGGAAGATTCACATTTTGTAGAGCTTTAAACTACTGCTAACTTATTTGTAGTTAAATTGATTAAACTTAATTCGTTTTAGTGAAATTAGGCTTCAAGCTGATGACGTCACTCTTGTGCTTACCCCATTAGTGACGAGCACCCCCTGTGAACTGGACCGTGTACTTAGGGTATGTTACAGTGAACTAGCATTTTTTTCTTCACTCAACAGGCTCCAAACGACTCCTTTACGAACCTGCAGAAAGTATCTCAGGACCACTTGCTCCACTGCCCAGTGGCTAAAAGCAGATTGAAAATTAATCAAATGGGTGTTTAGGGGGTAAGTATTCCACTTACTGTGCACTGATAAAAAAAGACCACGACACAGGGCCCTGTGGCAAGAAGAAAAGAAGAATGCTGGCTGATATCCGAGAGTAGTATTTAATAATTATTTTCTCTTTAATCTTACTGCCTTCCTTTCTTCCTGCCTTCTCCTAAAATGCCCTGCATTTTCATTTACACTCACTCCTAGAGCCTGCAAAATTCAGCAGTCTTACATCACCTGAGTAAAACAGGCAGGACGCCCCAGTAGTTAAAACCTCAGCCTGAAACTCAGGATATTTGGTTGATTGCTAAGCCTGGTGAAGCTTCTCTGCTTGGCCTTCAGCAAGCAACAACCTCACGTGCCCCAGCCTGTCTTGGATGCAGGAAGGAGAGTAGTCAGACTTCCTTTGCCCGGTTCGCTCCTCAGAGCAGGGACCTGCTTACTCATACACACACCCCACACCCCCCCCCATCCCACATAAAGAACCTCTATTTCAGTTCAGGCTAATAATAGCCCCTCTAAGGTAAAAACCAGCACAATATAAAAGTTACATTCCCACAACTCCTGCAAAAAGAGAAGAGCTCTTTGATCAAAGGAGCATTTTTGCTGTTAAGCACCTGACCAAAGCTCACAGTCATTGGGGGCAGCTAACACAAACCAAGAAACCTGAGAAAAATCACAGGTCCTTTTATAACCGCTCGTGCAGCAGCATGCCATGGCCAGCAGACTGGAAACCTCTTGAATATAACCTGCCATAGCCTGCACAGGAAGAAGCTCTGTGGTTTATGAGATTACAGGTGTAAGACCACCTCAAAGAAAACCTTTTTTCCTCTTTGTTCCCCTTCTATTGCCCTGAGTCATAGGATCACCAGTGATTACTTCCTGTCGAGCAGGGACAGATGAAGGTAACTGATTTCAAATATAATGTTAGATGTATGCTCTCCTACCCTACAAAATGAACCTCTATTTCAGTTACATCCTCTGCCTCCCACCTTCTTCACCATCCTCTGCAACACCCTGTTCCCCAAGCCCAGAGACACTTCACTTACTCTACTGCTGTCCCTCCTAGGACTCCTCAACTGCACAGGCCAAGTTCTTGTACACATTGCAGAACTGGCATAAAAATCACTGCCTTGCACAGAGTCAGGTTTCTGCTGACTACCTGGCTGCATCTATGCAGTCTTCCCTACTAACCCCATAAGAACCTGCAGGGAGGCAGCTGCCCCCATCACTGATTTACTGCATCTGTGGTGAGCTATGGGCTCTCAACTCCCTTGATAGGCAGAAATTCCAAGATTCAGACAGTCAGAGAAAGCATCTGGACACTTGCACTGGGAATAGCAGGTGCAACAAACCCATTGGGCTAAGACATATCACCAGTGATTTTCTGGAGAAGAGCTCAAAAGCTCCCCGCTTTCAGAAGTTCTCATGCCATATTCAGCTATCCTGTTTCTTTATTTTTCCCCCTTCCCTCACTTGCCCAAGCTTGAGAGTTTTATCTGAAATGATCTCCCTTCTTCAAAAGGATATTCTTCCCAAGCTATGTATTTCTACTCCATCCAAATCCTTTTGCTTCCCATTAGAAGCCACTTGTGTAAAGAGTAAGCAAGCACTGCTCCTTCTCCATGGGATGAAGGCAAGCTTAGATCATTGACAGGATTCTCCTTTCCCACTGCTTCTTTCCCCCTTTAACCCATGATAAAGCAGGAAGAAAACATTATTGCTTTTCCACAGCTTCATACCTCTACTGGTCATCAGTTAAAAAAATGCCCAGGCCATGTGCAGTAATACAAATATCATTTGCTCAGCCAGTCTTGACAAACCAAAGGAACTGGTCATGCTAGAAAAAACTGCTATTGTGTGTGTGTGTGTATAACTGAGGATGAGGCCTCTTAATCCATCTTTTTTTTTTTCCAATTATTTTTCCCTTGGAAAAATTCAACAGCAGAATTTCAACATCTATTTTTTTCTTTAAAAAAAACCACCACAACAAAACAGACCAAATCGAATGCTTGAATCTTGTGTGTTTACAAGTCAAAGACAAGAAGCCGACCACAAGAACAGACTTGGATAGAAAATATAAAAGGTCATAATATATATCAAAAGGAGCAAAGCACAAGCTCCCAAACAGGTTCTGCTTTCTTGTTAACCCAGCAGCAAGTCTCAAGTTAAAAACTGTAATCATGCCTGTCACTAGTTATTGCTCAGCCTCCTGTCTCGAGCCCGGAAATCCGTCTGCTCGCAGCCCAGATAGCTGAACAAGCAGTCACATTTTATCATATAACTAAAGCTGGGAGGCCAATCTGAAAGAATTTCTTCCTGCATTAGGAAGAAAATACCTAATCTAAATGCCCTTAATTTACAGAACAATAAAAAGTATGCACTTAAAACACAACCATGTAAAAACATAACAAACCAAAATCTCTTATAACCTGATGTGATTTGCAAGAAGTTCACATAACTTTAAACTATAAAATTCTACTTACAGTTACAAAGTGTTGCTAAACTCAGTTCAAAATTAAAACACAGAGGCACTTCTTACTGTAAAGTATTACAGAAAACTATTGCAACCAAAAAACAGACGAAGAAATCATTGCCTTTCACATTCTCCTGGAAAGCACAAACTTCTTACTAGGTTAAAAGTGTAAATTACAAATTACTATTGAACAGAATATGCATTTAAGGGATCTTTTACAGTTTTCTCATGTACTCTAGCTCATGTAAAGAATAAAAAAATTAACACTTACAGTTACTGTATTAGAGACTTTTGATAGTCATTACCAAGATGTACTAGAGGAGTCATCTTTCTTGAACTGAATAATAGCACCATAAATCAGTAACTTCTTTGTCTGAATATGAGAATATGAGCCTAGGCAACACCAAGATAAGAGACCAGGTGAAATTTTACTTAGCCCGGTCTACTGTTGTAAAAGCATATTATATTAGATTAGTTATGCAAATTATATATGCAACTACATGTATTACATAAATGTTCTATTTCGGTGACAGTAACAGAAGCAAATTTGGCTTACTACCTCCCATTTCTAGTAAAAAAATGTAAACTTTTAATTATAGTACCTCCATTTCCAAATGGGCATCTAATGTAGCTTACACCTCGTAGAACAATAGTATTCTACACACAGAACTGAAAGGCTAACACTTTCAAGGACAGCTACGAAAGATGGATGCTGAAACACTGGTGAATAATTCCTTTACGTGGCTTGAATTGTGCAGCTTAAAGTTTCACAATGAGTTGTAAGAAAGCTAACTTCAATGCTTTCATCACCACAAAAGCTAAGTTACAATACCCACATGTACTAGCATCTTCTAAACAAGTCAACCTGTTTCAAGTGTAAGCGTCGGTATTAAAAACCCTGAGCCATCATCACAGCAAGAGTCTGTCACATGTATTAACACCATTCCACAGTCCTACACAGAATAGCAGTAGTAGTCTCTTCTTTTAGCTAGGAGGCAGGTGTACATTCCACAAAGACTGATTGGTGAAAACGGCTGTAAACATTAACAGAGCTTTTAACAGAATGATGCTTCCTATTTCCCCACTCACCAAAACATCAAAGGTTGGAAACCTTGCGCTGGGTTCCCAAGAAGCAGCTACAGAGAGTGGGCTGTATGTAACATGGAACAGCAAAAACCTAAACCAACAGCCAGGAACAGAAGTCCCTAAATCCAGTTTTAAGAATGAAAGCCACAAGCAACTAGAGACAAAGAAACAAACTCATCCCTTGTATTTCTCTGGTGCTTGTGACATCTAGTGGGTATACAAAACAGCCTGGAACAGCAAATAGAAATGCCAGCTTTTGCAGTCTCTGGATTAGTTATTTCGTTCGTCTACATGGAAATTATTTCCATTTCGCAGTCAGCAAATGTAAAAACATTGTGCAAGATATTCTCACAATCTGTTTACAGCTTTGACCACTTCAGAGCTGAATTTGAAACAGCGAATTCCACAGGATTCCCTTCAGAAGCCATTTCTAAACCCATGAACGACAAGAAAGTGTTTGGGAGCAGCGAGCATGGGTTTACCAAGGGCAAATGCCACCACTGCTTTCAACCCTGCAGTCACTGGTGCCAAGGACAAGGCAAGGGCAGTGGATGTCACCTGACTTGAGCAAGGCTTTTGAGACAGGCTCCCACAGAGAGACAGTGACAGGCGACATACAGGCAGAATAAGTGAACAACAGATAAGGGGAGTGGAAAATGGGCTGGACTGCCGGCTCCAAGAGCTGGGGTCAGCAAAGTCCAGCTACAGGCCAGGAAACTAGTGCAGTCCCTCAGGGATGACTCCAGGGACAAAGAACAGTTTAATTTCTTGATTAACAACCTGGGTGATGGTACAAGAGAGCACGCTCAGCAAGATTGCGGATGACACCAGATTTGGGCCACCAGTGAACAGGCTGGAGGGCAGGGCTGCTACTCAGAGTGATCCAGACAGCTTCGAAAAAACGGCTGGACAGTTCTCTCACGAAGCTCAGCTAAAGCAAAGGAAGTCTCATGTCTGGGATGGAGTAACCTGAGGGAACACCACAGGCTGGAGGCTAACTGCCTGCAGAGTAGCTCTGAAAAAAGGATGGGTGCGTCCTGGCAGCCAACCACCTGAACATGAAGCAGCAGCGTACCCCTGCAGCAGAGAAGGCCAGCTGCATGGGCTGTATCACGATGGGTGTAGCACCCAGCCCAGGGAAGTGGTCCTTCACCTCCTCCCGGCCCTTGGCAGACTGCATCAGAGTACTGTGTCCAGTCTGGGACTCCCAATAAAAGAAAGAAATGGACGTGCTGAAGACAGTCTAGGGGAGGGCCACCAGATTGGCCAGGGAGCTGGAGAACTTGCCCTGTGTGGAGAGGCTGAGGGAACTGAGTTCTTCCAGTCTTAAGAAGAGAAAGTGTCAAGGGGACTTTATCGCTCCCTAGAACTGCCTGTTCGGAGGACACAGAGAAACTGGAGCCAGACTCTTGTTGGAGGCTTACAGTAACCAGACAAGAGGCAAGAAATACAAGTTGGAATGTGCAAAATTGCCATTACATATTGGGGATTTTTTTTTTTTTTCTTCTTTTTTTTTCACCATAAGGGTGGTCAAATACTGGAACAGGTTGTCCAGACATATGGTGGCATCTCCATCCTTGACGGTGTTCAAAACCCAACCGGACATGGACCTGAGCAGGCTGATCTGATTAGACCTGCTTTGAGCAGGACTAGATGGCCTCTGCAGGTCCCTCCTGGTTTAAATTACTTTATCAAAGAAGTCGTCTTCTGCCCTGAGTGGGTGTCTTGTCCACTGCTAATGTGAATTAACAATGTGCCTTTCTATTTTCTATTAATGCAAATGATCCCATCCCCCTTCTTAGTACCAACAGCCTTTTGAACATTTTAAAGGAGTAAGATAACAATGCACACCAGTATTCAGCATTTCACGCTACGGTTCCTCAGTTCTCCAGTACCCTTTTTGATGAGAACAAGCACTCGCTAACACACCAACCTGGAGAAAGACAAAGAATAATTTCCCTGCTAAGCTCTTCAGCACCATCTTTGATTATTTTTTAAAACTTCACGTTAAAGCATGTATAATGTTATTGCTTTGATAAGCAATCCCCACTACATCCACTCCTTAAAAATCCATTCCGAATAGACAGTCATTTGGGTTACACTTGTCCGTTTGATGCACACAGAGTATGTTCTATAATTTTATCTGATGTTGAGCAGTTGCACACAGAGTATGTTCTATAATTTTATCTGATGTTGAGCAGTTGCACACAGAGTATGTTCTATAATTTTATCTGATGTTGAGCAGTTCTACATTACTATATTTCCACAGTCTTGGTTTCGAAATACAAACAACACACTGATTCATTAAAAAGCTTAAAAAGCAAGAAGTATAGATTTCCAAGATTGGGAGCAGGTTTATTCTAAATCACTATATATGGACTTAGTGCCTTAATTATTTGTGCGCTAATCCCATAGCGTAAGACTAAAAATGTTCTTGTTCAGCTTCATTAAAATTGACTTTGTCAGCATCTCTAAATCCATAAAAGAAGGCTGAGGGATTTCTCCATCAAATTTTAAAATAAAATCCTAGTTGAGGCCCCAGTTCATGAAAGCACTATAAGTAAAGTCAGGTCTAAGATGTTTCCTTCAATAAGAATGGGTTTAGGAACTGATCTCAGGATTATGATAATTGGTTATTTTTCCACTCCGTCTCTCACTTTCTCTTATAGGATAGAACTAACCAGAGCAAATAACTTCCCAAGTTCTTCTCATGAAAGAGCTGTTCTACACAGAAACAATCCTTCAAGTAGTTACACTTCCACTATTCTAACACCATCAGCAATTCTGCTGTAACATTATCTCACATAGCTGGGAGTAAAACACAGCTCATATTTTAACTGTTACATGAACAAAATAAGCATCTTAAATTAGCTCAAATTCCTACCAATTATGACGGTTTTCTACTTGCCAATCTGAAATGTGGTTACCACACTGAAAAAGAAGACACTTTCTAAAATTACAAAAAATAAATGGCTAACTGGAAGCTCACTGGCTCAACCAGAAAATATACAGCATCAAATATGTACCTACTGTATTGTTGCACATAACTGCTCAAAATTTCCTTCCTTCTTTCCTTCTCTTACCTCTTTCACACTGAGGGCCAGTAAATCCGTAGACACATGCACAGCGATTAGGTCCAATACACCGTCCTCCATTCCGGCAGCCGTTTTCACAGACAGCTTTAATTAACAGAGAAAAACTTTTAAATGTTATAGGAATGACATTTCCAAGATTATCATATGTGGTATTCAAAATTGATTTTCTTCCTCTCAACTGCTCTAAGTCTTTCTGGACTTGAAGATGAAACTGATCTCCTTCCTACCCATCATCACCAACAGTAATGACTGTTCAAGTCACATTCCATTAGCCCAAATTCCATTAGCACTTGTTTAATGCTGATTGCAAGCAGGGCTTTAATCAATCATATTCTTCACAGATTCTTAGCAGATGTTTAACTTAAGTAGTGTTAAACATATTTTCTGGATTGCTTTAGAGTCACTGCTTGAAAATTCAATCCTCTTTTCATTTAGTCACTGGAAATGTGCCCCGTCTGACACCATCCAGTATTTTAAAAATCAGCAGGAAGGGGCCAGCAACACTTCATAGTAAATCTGCCTATGACTAGGGTCACATTTTAGGATTACAATTCTTACCTCAAATTTTAGAGAATTTTATTCAGGTAGAAATAAAGCAGGAACAAGACTGCTCTCCAGCATCTGCAGAAATGGCTGAGACAAAAGGATGTTCTTCCACACTATTCCATCTGACTGCTCTTTGCATAGCTTCCTTTTGTTCGTCCTACTTCCTTCAGACTTCCTTCAGCAATTCATTTCTCAGCTAATCAGTAGCCAGCTAGCCTCAGAACACTCCTCCCTGCAGCCTTTAGTGATTTTTATGGTTTGCTAAAATTGTATAGTTTGGAAACCCTGTACAGGGACAGCAAGAGCTGTGCAAATAATTGACTTTCTAGCTCGTCTGCCAAACCAAAACAGTAGCCAAAAGCCTGAACCCTACTTCATCTTTTCCCTTGGTCAAGCAGAAAACAGAAAAACATGCCTCAACCTAGCAGTCAGGCTGCTCTTCTGAGACACAGAAACTTCATCAAAGAGAATGAAAAATCAGTGATCATCTGGTAAGAGAAGGAGAGTGGGACGTATACTGGCTTTGCTCCGAAAGGTTTTTCCAAAACTATTTGGTGAGTTCGATCCCTAATTCGAATTTCAGGGAATACAAATGCACTTCACGCACCAATCAACTTCCAGCTAAACACTATACCTCCAAACAGCACTCCGTTTCTCACAGACATTTCACTACATTTCAGCATATTGGCTTTTCTATCTTCCTACTCTACCTAAACTAAGCAGGCCAACTTGCAGACTCGTGTGGATGTAATTTTAGACGCAGCAGAGCAGTGACTTACGCTGCCCACAGTAGGTTCCGACGTAGCCCTTCTGGCACCAGCACCGGTCATCCATGCACGTGCCGCCGTTCATGCACCTGACGCTGCACTGCTGCGCTGCAGAGAGAGACCAGCGTTCAGCAAAAATGCCACATCAGGAAGCAAATGTGGATAAAAACTGAGACACCGGGAAGTAGGCATGAGCTGCGTACAAAGCGTGCTGTGTATTTGCGTGCACACCCAGGTATTCCTGTAACCAAAGCCATCCAAGCTGCAGCTAAGAGTCAGCCTCTATTTTAAAAGCAACCATGCAGAGGTTTTTAGAGTTTTCCGTCACTACTTTAAGAAACACAGAACTTTTAAGTATCTTGGAGGCTGTACAATCTTCAATTCTTTGGTAAATGGACTTGATGAAAATGTTAATACCACACACACTTGTATTTAAACTTGCTCATCTCTTTAAATACATATTTTTTTAAAATTTGTCGCACCGAGTAAACACGCATCTACGGTATATTAAATTTTACCAAAAACTAGACACATAGCAAAGTGTAAGTTACATGTATGTATGCGGTAATGACAAGTCATTTTTAAAGGATTTACACGGTAGTTCTTTTTGTGTTGACACTCAAAGAGGGTTACTTCAAGTGAAATCTCTAATGAAAACGAATATAGTAAGTCCTTACTCGATTTCGATCCACAAGTAGGTGATATTTGTCCACTTGCACAAGTGCACATGTTAGGACGGGAACAAAATCCATCCCCACAGCTGTTTCTACAAATCGCTGAGAAAGAACACAATTGAGAAGACAGCGATTAACAGTAATCTTAGTCTTAAACTACAGGGGAAAAAAAGCTAAAAAGTATGTTAATAGCTTCTTTCTTTTAGGGAAAAAAAACAACACTTGAATGCTCAGTTCATTGGGACAGTTTATATACATGCAAAAGTCACCGTAACTTAAATAAAGCAAACTGAATTTTAGTATTGTCTTTAAATTTGTCAGAGATACTGATAAACACAATTGAATACAGCATATTCAGACACCAATCTGATCACAGAAACCAGGCAATGAACTCTTTCCCTTATAAAAATACCAGCCTATTACACAAGTAATGTAAAACTATTAAAATTACGTATTTTAGACCACAAGACCTGTAGAAAACCTTACCAAGAATATGAGAGTTGAATGAACATAAACAATACAGACCGTAAATGCCAATTTATGGTATGGCTTCTCTCTTACCATTACCATCTTAGAAGGATATTAGGGTCTCGTTTTCCTAATGCCGGGCTTTGCAGATTTTGTGTAGTTTCCCTAAATACAGTTTTCTGCACCCAAGTATCTCCCCATTGTCATTTAGAAACTAACTTTATAAAAATCCCAGGGAAGCCTGTCCACACCACGCCATGTGTGCATAACATGCGTGCTGTCGTGCCATCCCCAACACACCAAAGCCTTCTGTCCCCACGCCTCAGCTAAGGGAGCTCCACCACACAAAGGAAGGACAGGCCCCGAAAAGAGTCTAAGGCTAAATCCACATTCTAAAGGAGGTCCAGATGAATACATTTCAATAATCTGCTGGATTAGCAAATGCACCAAGACACAGCCCAATACATTCAGAGACAGTACAGCACAGGAGGACCTCAAAAACACCTCTCATGCAAGAGACATCTTGTCATGCAAAAAAACCCAAGCAAGAATCACAGTTTCTTTGTAAATAACTCCAGGGTTTTGAGAGAATCTGATAATCCAGAAGCACACGCCACTAAAGGACTACAAAAGCAAATAATACCCCCGGCAGATAGTCTGACAAGCACACACCGACTACGTAAAAAAACCTGTCTACATACCTTAAAAGGAAAGAAAAAAAAGAAAATGCCTGGCCATATGGCATAACAAAAAGAAAGCAGAGCTAAGACATTTCCCAGAATGCTTGGGCTCCACTTCGGATTTAGAAAAGCATGCAGAAATGAGACACAGCTCCCACAATGAAGAAAATTGTTTTCTTGCCCCGTCACAGTTCAAATATGCCCCCTGCAAAATTTACACGCTCCCTTTTACCCTTTCTCCACCAAGTCAGAAGCCCTATCCTGACACTGAACACGACCAAACCAGACCAGATTTTGTAAACCCGCATCCTCCTCGACGCATTCCAATAAATGCCACACGTTCTTTATGAGAGAGGAGTAGGCAAAGCCACATCAGTGACCCACTGACACCACTCTCTCATCGGGCACCAGAACGGTGCCATCCGCATCATCTATATTGATCGTTAAACTCCTCTGCAACTGTGCCCTAATATGAAGGCCGGAAAAGTGAACAAGTTTGTGGGATTTCGCTGTTCAGTTGAAATTAGAGACGTACCACTGACTGGTAGGAAACACTTCTTCCATTAACAGATTTTAAAGTGAGAAAACGGGACTCGGATTTAGAGCACTCCACAAGCACAGGGAACCGGGCTGTGTTTCTTCTATCACCGTTCAGTCCATCTTCACACAAGGTAGCTCAGTCTCCTGATTAGGCCAGGTCTACATTTAGACCACTTTGCTGGCTTAGTATCTGTTAGCTAACAATTTTTCATCAACTGAAAGACCTACAGCTGAAAGCATATCCTAAATACGTTTTCATCAGTACAATTCCTTTTATTTAAAGAACAAGCAAGCCCAGCTGGACCTTTGTCAGAATGGTTTCCTGCTGACCTATCAACAGCTCATAGGTCTCTCTTCATCAGGTAATACTTTACAAATCACCAGTTAGGACTCACACTAATTACAATTCACACATCTCCAGTAAGAAGGTTGCTAGCTTGTCCGCCAGCCTGGACAAGAGGCTTTGTCGAGCTGAACAGCTCTTGTCAGAGGGACGACCACCTCAACAAAACTTTTGTGTGAGCATAGAAACATGTGTGCTTAAACCTTCACCAAAAATACAAATAGGAGAGTCTAACAGCCAATCTGCCCATGAAGAGACCTGAGACCAAGGTCTTCCAGAGCCACTGAGAGTCACAATTCAAGGATAATTTAGAAGGATTTCTGATGCCACCTAATTCGTTGCCTCTCCCTGACTTCATTTGAGCTAGACACCCATCTAGATTTGAAAAACCTATCAATGGCACACTAGGCAGCCTAAAGCCATTTTAAAAACTCTTCTTTAACTAAGCCAGTATCGTAAGAGACTACTAAACTGAACGGATCATTCTGAGGAGCTCCTCTTATTCCACAGTGGTATGCACACTAGCACCTTCCTCTGAATGACACGGTTAACCTTTGCTGGAAATGCTAGGCCAGCCTTAGATGACAATCAGAGATATGTGACACAGTTAGAAGAAATACTAGCAAGGCAAATTTATTCCTGTAAAACGAACAGACGTGAGCAGGTTGATAGTCCTGAATCATAAGGCAACAGCCCAAAAGTCACCTTCAAGTCTGGCAGATCTTGGTTGACCACCCATTCCCTCCCTAGTCTAGGCCCAATGTTTGTAGGTTGTCAGACGCAGCATTACAAAGACCTTCATCATCTACGTGAAAAGCAAGATGCTCTTGAACCTGAATTCTGAAGCTCAGCATACTTACGAGCAGAAGAGATGGTGACAGGCTGGGATGAATGGGAACAGATTCCCAACAGAGTTCAAGGTCTGGAAGAAGCATGCGTCTAATCTCAGCTTTTATCTAACAGACACAAAATTCAACTTCCTTCTCCATTTCCTTTCTAGGTAGACAACGTTTTCCAACCACAGCATTCAGCAGATTTCCCTTTTTTTTTGGTTTTCTTTTGCCAAGCCATGTCAACAGCCACATCTGTCAGCACAGCACCTATCATGACCAGGCAGTAACCCGAGCCCACATGCTTCACAGCTATTAAAACATAACTAAGAATGACAGACAGAAGAACAAACACCTCAGATGTAAAAAAAGTTTTCCATTTGTAATTCCAAGCTCGGCACAGAAGTTTCACAAAACTTCACATATGATTTGCCTTTTTTTTTTTTCCATGCTGCTCTAGTTGATTATTTGATTTATGGAAGGTTTTTTCCTTCTTCCTTCGTTGCCATGTTTTTCTTCACAAACAACTAAGCGCAGACATGCCTCTTACAAGCACACCAAAGAAAATGCAGCAATTTGACAATCTTTCAATTACAAGAAACACGGACCTGGAAACACACCATTCTTTTTTCCTTTTTCTTTTACCTCTTTTTAAAAATAAGGCAGAAGATAGAACTGGCCACATTAATCGCGAGATGAATTCTCTTTTCCCACACTGAATGGAGCAGTAACTCAGGGAAGAATGTTTATTCTCACTCTCACGCCTAGGGCCGGAGAAACTTGAAGTCAGACACTTACGAACAATGCACTGGTTTCCTCCGGGGAGCGTTTTCCACCCAGGGCAGCAGTACGAATGGAATCGAGAGCCACACACGTTTGGCCTGCCGCACCGACAAACAAGCAGATGTACACAAACAAATACAAACCGGGGTAAACAGAACCCGACGGCCCGCGCACCCGCACGGGAAGGGACCGGCCGCAGCCGTCCTCAAAGCGCCCTCCCGCCGCCCGCAAACCGCGAACGGGCGGCAGCGGGGAGGGAGCTGCGGGCCGGGGAAGGCGGAGAACCGAGCGCGGCGCGTCCCTACCCGCGGAGCGCGTCCCGCTGTCCTCGCCCGCGCGCCCGGCCGGCGGCGCTGCCGGCCCCCTCCTCCCGGTACGCGGCGGTGGGGGCCACGCCGCCCGCTCCTCCCGCGGGGCGGATCGGCGGCGGCTGCTGCTCCTGCTGCTGCTGCCCGGCCGCTCCCTGCGCCCAGATCGCCAGGCAGCCCAGCCACAGGAGGCAGGGCCGCGCCGGGAGCCACCGCCGCCCGCCCATCCTGCGGCTGCCCCGGCGGGACGCGGCGGCGGGCGGGGAGCCGGGGAGAGGCGTGCGGGGCCCGCGCCGCCGCCGGCGGGCACGGCTCCGCTCCTCGCCGGGGGAGGGCTTCAGCCGCGGAGACTCTTCCTTCTCTCCTGCCCAGCCCGCCCTGCCGCCGCAGCCGTCAGCGGGACGCGACGACACCAGCGGCGGGGTCCGCGGCGCATCCCCCCCCCCGCCCTCCGAAGAGAGGGGAGCAGGCGGAGGACGAAGGAGCCGAGCTGCCTGGGACGCGCTTTCCCCGCTCCGGAGCGGGAAACCCCACAGAGCCGCGTCGAACTCCCCTGGGGGGAAAAACAAAACGAAAAGCCCCAGGTGACAACGAGCGGTGACCGTGTCCCGGCAGCGCGGACTCTGCCCGGCGCGGCGGCGGTTTTACCGCGCGCGGGCGCGGCGGGGGAAGCCGGGAGGCGGGGCCGGGGGCGGGGCCTCCCGCGGCGACGGCGCGAGGGGCTCCGCGGGCCCGCGGCGGGGGCTGCGTGGTGCGGGTGGCACCGCGGGGCGGGGGGCTGCGGGGGCATTCTGCGCTTCCCTTCGGCGCTTCCCTTCGGCGCCCCCTCCCCTCCCCTCCTCTCCCCGAGGGCTGGAAACCAAACCAACCCAAAGCCGTGCAGCGGCTTCTGAGCTCCGTGTGCGCGTCATCTGGCGCTTCTGGTTCTGGGGTGAGGAGCAGGGGCCGCGTTTTGTTACCTCTGAAACAAAACCCACTGGCGGAGAGGTCGTGAAGCCGTTCCCTCGTTCATGTGGCTGCCCCACCTTGATGGTCCCGGGGCTCTAGCAGAGGCTCCGGTTACAGATCTCTGTTCTGACTGATCAGAAGCTAATTTTGTTAGAATTTGGAAGGTAACGTTGCGTGGAGGGGATCTGAATCCTGAAAGATGAAACCTGGAGAAATTCCGGGAATTATTTAGGGAAGGAACTATTTAATGAAAGCAAGAGGGTAGAAGAGTTCAGGAACCTCATGCGTATGGGTGAGGTTTGGGATTTCTTCACAACCGAAGCTGTTAAACCTGCCGTGAATGAGATGCGCCTGACAAAGCCAGGGAGAGGGAAGGATTCCGAGCCTGTTTAGGTGAGTAACTATCTCAAGAAAAAGAGTAAGAAGGCGGGCTACAAAGAATAAAAAGGAAAGAACTGATCTAAGATAAACTTAGGGCATTAGATATCAGGAAACACAGAGATAAAGAGGTAAAAGTTAAACAGAGTTAAACAGAGCTACATCTTTCAAAGGACAACGCAATAAAATGTTAAGGAAAAAAAAACATAAGTGAAACAACAAAAAAGTGAACCAGTTACACAGCAGGCGTGGGTAGAAATTAGGGAGAAAAAAGCTATGGCTCAAAGCCAAGATACAGATACTTTTCTTTTGTTTTTTTTCACTTTGAAACTGTGGATATTGAGCATAGGAACAAAAGCAAATGGTCAGCAGCTACCAGTGATTTCTAAGACTCAGAGACCCCGTTGCACTCAAACCAGAAGAAGACTAGGTAACACCTTTCTAGAATTTTGAAAGGAGCTAGCACACAAAACTACAAAGCACTCAGTAGCAAGGAGTCTTAATTCTGAGAAGATTACAATACAAATGGTCCATGTAAATGTGCATATAAATTAAGTGCTTACCAACAAAGCTGCCTTCGTTAGCAAGGGAAGCATTAATACTTTTTATGGGTACAAGACACTGATCAGACATCATCTAAAATAATGATTCACGTTTTAGGAAAAGGCGTGTTAAAATTGGAATAGGAGCACATAAAAGCCACTAGTATGGTCAAGGGAAGAAAACCACTGCTAAAGGGCTTGGGTTCTTTAGCTAACAGCACTTTTCTTAAAAAAATTGTGAAGGAAAACAGGAGAAGCAAAAAAGTGTTAAGTGATGATAAATTAGTGTTACAACTGGAAGAGTTTTTTAGATAAGACAGGAATGTGGCTCTGCATTAGAAAATGTAGAACCTAAAACTGTAAGTACTTTTGGGATGAAACTAGATTTCTTTAGGAACGCTGTTGTAGGCTGTGTCTCCCAACTCTTAAAAAGCGTTTGAATTCGGTGATCCCAGAGGTTGTCTCCCATCCTATTCCCTAGCTGTCAAGAAACAGAGTACCTTCTTTCATGCAGGATGCCATGATGCATTGACATCGTGTGACTGATGCAGAAGGATGAATGGTGTCTATTTCGCTCTAGCTGAACTTCAAGTCTGACCAACTCTGATAAAAATAGTTCAAAATGTTGTACACAGTGGATGTTCTGAAAACATGGAAGTGTACCTTTACGTACAGAAAATATTCCCAGCGAAAAACTCTCAGTGCGGCTTATTTTTGAATCCACACTTTTCCCATGTGGTTGACTTTTTTCTTCCCAAACAAAGGTGGGAGTTATTTTTAAGTAAAGGCAATCCTCCTATTTTGGCTTTTGGAAACAACGTAAAAACCTGGGCTATCACTTCACTAAAGCAGGATCCAATTAGACTAGACTTCCTGGATGTAAATAATTTCTTTTAGTACTAAAAATGATGTCTCTCAATGGCCACATTTGATTGTCAGTTAAAAATATTCTCAGCTCTTCATTACCCTGAATCATCATCAGAGGACACCTGCTTGATACAAAAGAATACACTTGTCTTAAAGGGGGTTTCGGTAGGATAAAGCTTTACTCGTTGCTTTTGGGGTTTTTTGGGTTTTTTTGTTGCTGTTGTCGTTTTGTTTCATGGCTAAGGCACTACAATAAAAATTATATAATTACAAATGTGTGAACTTGTGCTTCTGTACATTTCAACATCTTTCAGTGTTCAGGGCCAGGCACCAGTTTTAGGACCTTGGCATATGGTGTGGTACAGAGCCACCAGCTCACAGTTCTGAGCGCTTGGGTACGTACAGGTAAAGGATGCGGTTTACTGGTCCTTCCACGCAGTTGTACTGGTAGCCACGGATGTGTCTGACTGCCTGGCCATACCAAGTGTGGCAGGAAGCGTTCAGGTTTTTGGCATCATGAGCAATAGCTCCTGCTTCCTCCAAGGGAAAAAGGCTTGAATAATTTTTTCAAGATGGTCTACATTAATTCTAGATAAAAAGTGGTTCAAATGATTAAATTTGGTTGGAAGGGACCAGAATAAACTGAAAAAATCTAGTCAGTCAAGAAAGTATAAATATTTTGCTTTTTCTTTTTCCTTTTCTAATTAAATCTCAAGTTCCACCTACACAACTGATTGTTCTGTACAAACAAGTTCCTTACTTGCTAAACATGCACATCTTTTCAATATTATTTTGGTGTACCTTGTTGTGACAAGAGGGAAAATGCTCTCACCTAACTTCTTGCCACCACTACTTTGGACTATTCCAAACAAACTTTTTTTTTAAGTCTGGCAGAGCGCACTGAGGAACAGGAAAATACTGGGAAAAGTTAAATTGTGAAGTTATGAACATATTGAATGGAATGTCTGTGAAGTGCAGTTTAATCTTTCCTCTTTTTGTTCCACATTTAACAAAGCAGATATTGCAAAATACCTGTGGATTCCCAATAGACCTGAGGCTCCCACATACTAAATACTCTGGAAAACGGGCCAGGTCGGAACTTGGGTTCTGTAAGAACCGGGCATCTGTGTGAACTCCTATCTATATGCTGATGACTCGTAAACGCCGCTCATTTCTGACGTACTGTTTTCCTTCAACCACTGTAACCTGTCATCCTGTCTTTCTGACATCTTCAGTGAATGTTTAGTTGTTGTGTTAAAATGAACATTGTAAGGATTGAGGTTTTGGACTTGTCCTGTTACGCCAGTCCTCCTCCTGCTCTATGCAAGAAAATCAAGAACAACACAAATCTTGTAAACTTTCTGTTGCTCAGTTTTGTAACTTCCATATCATCCTTTTCTACATCCTCTCTCTCTCTCCAGAAGTCCACATTCAAGCTCTAACATCCACTCAGGTGAAAAACTGGTTCCGTGGGTCTAATTTTGCACCTTACTTATTGCTGCTGCCTCCTTTCTGGCCTTATCTTACATAAACCCATTTGAGATTACTGCTGACAGAAATAGCTCTATCTACAGAAACTTGCGCTGTCTCTTTTCAGCTGTTCCCTCTTCCCCACTGGATCTAATGCACGCTCCCTGTCTTCACCTTTTTAGTCAGGGCCCTCTTCACCACAGAAATGTTTAAAAAGTATTTCTGGAAAAGACCTTAGAAAGTCATCTGATTAATCCTCTCTGCTGTCAAGTGAAAAAAAACCCAACAATTACAACCTGTATCCTACAAATTCACCATGTACCCTGTGCTTCAGGTGCAGGAATTTTGCAGGGCTGCAGGTGATCTGCTACAGAAGCCACTGATTTACCACTAAAAAGTTTTTCAGACATCCAGCCGGAATCCTACTTTCTGCATTTGAAACACCTCCCTGAAATTCTCTTGTTATTTCCAGCATCTTCTTACATATTCGTGTCTGAAGAGCATCAGTGTGTTATGTTCTTTTCAGACTAAAGCAGCATGTGTCTTTTTTCAGGCTTTCAAGATCTTCACTCATTCTTGTTGCCTTGATTCATTCTACTGGACCAACCTGCTTCTGCAAGGGAGTTGCTCAGAGGTCAGGACAATTCTCTGGCTGAGACTGAGCTGATCAGAGAGGAGGGAGTAATTTGTTTATCTTACAGCTTAAAATCAATAATGTTTATAGACTACAGGGTGCTTGTATTTTTCAAAACAGTACTGATGTTATTACGCACTTTAGCTTACAGTATTCTATAATACTCCAGTCTTTTTCTACAAGTGCTACATAAGCAGTAAAAACAATTGCATTTCCATTTATTGAGCTGCATATTTTTTTTAACGTTTTCTTTTTGCTTTTTGCCGTTTGTCTAATTTATCAGTCCATTCTGAATTCTGACCCTGTCCTCCAGCGTAGTTGTGCTCCCTCCAGGTTGGCATTAATCTGCAAATGGAATAAATTTTCTATCATCTGCTTTTTATAAAAACGTATTGAAAAGTAATGGGTACAAGGCTGTCTGAAACTGACACATCGTACTTGCTTTCCTCCTTGGCGATAAGCTATTGGTAACAGCTCTACTATGTGTTCTTTAACCAATTCTGTGTTCACTGTGTAATTTAATCCAGACTGTGATTTCTTGCTTGTTTAGGAGAGTGTCAGTTGAGACTGTTTTGAAAGCATTACTAAAATCAGGCAGACAACGTCAATTTTTTTTTTGTTCTGTCCATCTGCCCTGTTATCTGCCTGTGTCTTGCTTCATTTTGACAAGTCTCTCTTGGTTGTTTTTGATATTCTTGTTTTCACATGGAAACTTGAATTATTTCTTTTCTAGCATTATTTCAGGCCAGGAAATTAGATTAGTTGGCGTAACTTCCGTTTTCCTCTCTTTAAAGATATGCACTGATTTGGTAGGTGCCCACAATTTGGGAAACAGCAAATAGAAACTAGTAAGCAAAAAGAGAGAAAATGAATTTATTCCAACTCTGACTCAATTCTCAATAAAAAATAAATAAGTAAATAGTTATTATCTCTTCCACGTCTGTGCTCATCTGTAAAATTTCAATGCACATAAAGGATATCACAACCATTTAAGAACCAGTTCCAATTTGCATTTTTGACTGATTCACTTAGAGTTGCTCTACAGTTAGGACCTCGGATATTGTCCCTCAGCATAAAGTCCCTTACGTATACAACGTACAGATCAATCATCTTGCAGAGTTGCAGGTTTATCACTTATAGAATTCAAAATTATGTCAGCAGTGGTTTCAAAGTCATGCTTTCACTGCAGATAAAAAAAAAAAAAACTAGTATACGTTAACTGAAGCCTATTAAAAAGAAAAAATGAAACCATTAACTGGGGCATATAAAATAAGACTAGGAAGATACTTAAGCCGTAAGACAAGAATCTGAAAAACACAAGAAAGCCATCACAGTACTGAAACACATCGTAAGAGAACTGTTCCATGCAATTGAACAAAAAAACCTCTCAATGCTAGAAAGCTTCAGCTGCAAAGAAATGAACTAGTTGTGAATGTGTGATTCTGGAGAAAATTAGTCATAACTTTAAGACTGCAGCAACTTTACCTTTATGATACATATGAAAGTGTGAACAAGGCAGAATATCTTAGCATATCCTTCCAGGACTGATTTGACACTTTTGCCTGTAAAACCTCAAAACCTCATATTATTTGGAGATTTTTTTTATTTTTTAGCATGGGAGAGGTAGGGTGGACAACTCTGTACTGATTTTTCTTTTTTTTTTAAGTCAGAAAAACCAAAAGTGTAATGTTCCTAATTTAGACATCTCAGCCACCAGAAATGACATCCTACTTTAAGCTCCAAAATCTATCATCAGAGGGAAGGAGCTGAGGGAGGGAAAAAACAAAGCTTAAGCACTCTCTCTTTTTCAGATGCAGACAAGGCTAACCAGATTTTATATACAAGATTAACAATGGGAATAAGATCTGTATATATGTCTTAGATGAACCAGGAGGCTGAAGCCATCTCTTCGTAGAGCACAAACACCTCAGTGTATATTTAAAAATGAGTCAAGTTAAATAAAATATAAAACACAACACAGATTCTGAGACATTCTGTTTTGCCTATGAAACAAAGCATATAGCTGCTGCAATACTTCCCATATTCCAGGAAGATGTGTACGGTTATAATTGTTTTGATTTGTCTTCATTCTGGAAACTCTGCCCTGGGGAGTCTGTAGGTGGAGCACATAAAAGGGCCCAGTTATTCAAGAGAAGTTTCATCTGGAATTCAACCATGGACTACATGGTTTTAATTACTTGAATAGATTAATAATTTTCTAGCTGTAGGATTTGAAATAGCTTTTCTTTTATAGATTCCTTTAAGCATTTTTTTCTGACTCAGCTTTTCTTTAACGTCTTTCAAAAGAGAGGATTCGAGTATCCTAAATCTCACTGCGATCACATGTTCAAATATACATTCATCTAGCTATTCGTCTGTCTAAAAGCCTGCATACTATTTATTGGGCAGTATGTTAACAACATCTCCACAGTTACTTTGTGCACTGAGGCAGTTTTCTTTGTCTAAACCAGGGGTGAAGTTCTGGGAGTTGCTGCTACAGGCACTGAAGTGTTGCACCACAAATGAGGAGTCTGAAAAACTAGAGATCATCTTTAACATGATCTGTTCTACATTTCAAGGTTTCTGCCCATGCCCCGTGAAGATAAACTTCTAAAGACGACAAGGATGGACTGGGAGAGTATTTAAGAGTTGTGGCCAAGTTTCAGTTCACCTGAATTCCGCCATTCATTTAAATGGTCCAATTCTGTACTGACTGCTACACTGGCTGAATCACTCCTTAAAGCCTATGTTCTCATTTTTTATTAAATGTTACTTCAACTGTGGAATCACAAAACTAAAGCAATCTTGACAGCCGTCCCAAGAATCTCTGATAAGCCCCAAACTAAGCAGCAGCACTATCTAAATACCAATAATTTTTAATGTGAAATTAATAAACAGCAATTTTCTGTTGTGTTTGGTTTGTGTTCTTCCTAGCTGATGGACATGAGGTCATTGTTTTTGCATGCTAGAACCAAACTTTATTTTTACCAAATTAAAATAGGTTTATGGAATATAAACACAGGTAGCATGCTGTTGCATGCTGTAAGACACATGCAAATGTTAAGTTGCCAAATTACTGTCATGGCAGTTCCTCCATATAGGCACATACCTATGAAGGGCAAAGCTGGTAATTTTCACTCAACTGCAAATTGAAACAGATGGGTGCCAAATTTATGTAAGGTTCAATTCAGCATAATCTTGATAGATAAAACCCTGATCGTTATTCAGGGAATTTAAAAGTCCATGCTCAAAACACATAGAGAAATAAATATCTATGTTCTATTCTAAAACTCCAAGATATTATGTTACATAGAATGCGTTATATGTAGAATACATATTACCATTATGGAATGCTTCAGAAATCTGTGATGGCACTACATATACTAAAAACAATTCAAACTTTGCATTAAATTATATCAGCAGCGCTATGCCAGCGTGTTGTATTTATGGCATGTAATATAGAGCATGCCCTTGTATAGACTAATGGAAGGAAAAAGAATAGGTCATACACCAATGCAAATTCCACAAGAAAACTGGCAGTCAGCAGAAAAGTTTGTAATGTGGCTTTGCAAAAAGAAGGATTTTTCAGAGTATGCTGGTCGTCTCAAATCCAGCTGCAGTGCCTGCAAATATTGGTACGTGGTTTGGTACACAGCCTGCTACACACAGCCTCTTAAACAGATATCTAAAGATGCAAGGGCTTAAAAATACTGTGAACCTGTCTGCTTTGATTTTTATTTTCTTAAAAATATCATTTTAGTCTTTTTAAATATTAGACCCTAAGGTACAGTCAGTCCTGATGTTTTTATTAGGTGAAACAAATCTGGACTGAAGATTATAGACGCTAGGTTTGCAGTTGCATGAATCTCAGTGTATTAGGGAGAGAAGCCATGATAATTCCATACAGATGTGCTGTTGCATTCCTGTAAATTTTCAGACTGAAAAGGAAATGCTAGTTACACCCCCTTCCCCTTCAGCCTATGGTAGATCATTTCACAGATTGCATATGGGTTTTGCATTCAGAGAAAAACAGTCATAGATCTCTTTGACCAGATACTCTATTTTTAACTTGACATTGACATATTAAAATCAAAACCCTGTGTTTGCTAATTGAAGCATCGTATCTAGGATATATCTGTTTATTAACAATCTAGGAAAGCTAGCCTTTGGGCCTCAGATTTTTTTGCCAACATGCACACACAAAAATATGAATAGCTTTATTCTCTTAGATGTCCTCCTTTACATAAGAAGAGAGCATATTTCTTTTTTTATATATGTGAGAATATACAAATATGGTTTCTATAAGTAAAATTCAAATATTTTTTTGAAGGACTTGATTTCCTAGCTAGAGCTAAGAAAACTAAACAAAGGAAATGTGATAATACTTAGCTTAGGCTGGAAAGTACTTTGCACAGGGTAAGAGCAAAGGCTTCTAAGACTGCCATGGCAGAGCTTTTCAGACCAGCAGCTAAAACTAAGGAAAGTTCTCCACAGATTTCCATGGGCGTAGACCTTAAAGAGGCTTTCAGTAGTGGGAAATACCTGTGAATGTGACTGTAGAAATCCGATACCTACCTTCCCAGCCTGAGAAAATTCGTTGACCCAGACAGACATGGGAATGACTAGAATAACAGAAGGAGGGCAGAATATGCTGGTTTGGGTGAACCTGTTAGAAGCTTTTCAAACTGAAAAGTCACCTTTGTACATCACTGTCCAGTTTTGAAAGAAGGCAGATTTCAGCATAGTTTCTTTGTTCAAAATATTCATCCTTCCATGCTGTGTGCTGGATGTCTCCAGTGATAGCTGCACTTCAAGAACTGGTATGATTCCTGTTTGTAAACATAGTGCAATAAAACTTCTCTTAAATCACTGCTCAAGGGACTCGCAAAGGTGTGTCTTACAGAAGACCACTTCTGTCATACAGAAGTGGTCTTCAACTAATAGTCAAACAGAATGTGCACTTGGACCCATGAGGATACTTCGGGCCACTGAGAATGTGGTTGACGTCAGGATGGAGACCTGCTCACGCAGCAGATCCTGTTTGTTATTATCGTCTAAAGCATTGTGTTTTAAAATAGCTTTCTATTATGTTGTAGTTCAGTTATCTTTACTAAAACAATGCTGTTATGGAAGTGTTTTCGAGAATCATCTTTGTAGCCAGGTAATGGCAAAGGCAGAAGGAGCACAACCTCTGTAATGTTCCTGAATTTCAGCAACTTAGAAACCATCTTTTTTTCTCTCTTATCTGTTGATTAATATCTGTTTATCAAGTTACTTGAGTGTCATTCAATATCATCTTAATAATAAAATGATTCTGCTACTATTTACAGTTGTTACTGTTTTTTTATTATTACAGTGACATCTAGGGGCTTTATTAATGGATCAGGACTGCGTTCTGCAAGCGTAGGATAAACACATGAACGAAAGTTTCTTGATAACAAAATATTGTGATCAATATAAAAGAGGCAGGCATTATCTAGGAGAGACTGCACAGAAGAAATACTGGTAAGCTTGACAGGTGGACTCATTATGGATGTGTGTTTTGCTTTAGCCTGGGTAAACACCAAGTGCCCACCAAAGCCACTTCATCACCCCCCCTCCTCAACTGGACAGGGGAGAGGAAATTCAATGAAAGGCTCATGGGTGGAGATAAGGACAGGGAGAGATCACTCACCAATTACCCTCACGGGCAAAACAGATTGAACTTGGGGAGAAAAAAAGTTTATCACAATCAAATCAAAGTAGGATAATGAGAAATAAAACCAAATCTTAAAACACCTTCCCCTCACCCCCGCCTTCTTCCTGGGCTCAGCTTCACTCCTGAATTCTCTCCCTCCTCCCCTCGAGCAGCGCAGGGGGATGGGGAACGAGGGTTGCATTCAGTTCATCACACGCTGTCTCTGCCACTCCTTCCTCCTCAGGAGAGGACTCCTCACACTCTGCCCCTTCTCCAGTGTGAGACAGCTCTCCACAAGCTTCTCCAGTGTGAGTCCTTCCCACGGGCTGCAGTTCTTCCCAAACTGCCCCAGCGTGCGTCCTTCCCATGGGGTGCAGTCCTTTAGGAACAGGCTGCTCCAGTGTGGGTCCCCCATGGGGTCACAAGCCCTGCCAGCAAACCTGCTCTGGTGTGGGCTCCTCTCTGCATGGGGCCACAGGTCCTGGCAGGAGCCTGCTCTAGCACAGTCTTCCCATGGGGTCACAGCCTCCTTCAGGCATCCACCTGCTATGGCGTGCAGTCTTCTACGGGATGCAGGTGGAGATCTGCTCCACTGTGGACTGCCATGGACTGCATGGGGACAGCCTGCCTCACCATGGTCTTTATCACGAGCTGCAGGGCAATCTCTGCTCCGGCGCCTGGAGCACCTCCTCCCCTGCATCTTCACTGACCTTGGTATCTGCAGAGTTGTTTCTCGCACATCGTCTCCCTCATCTCTCTTTACTGCTATTTCACCGCAGTTTTTTCCCCTTCTTAAATACGATATCACAGAGGTGCTACCACCATCACTGATTGGCTTGGCCTTGGCCAGCAGTGGGTCCATCTTAGAGCCAGCTGGCATTGGCTCTGTCACACATGGAGGAAGGTTCTCGCAGCTTCTCACAGAAGCCACCCGCTTGTAGCCCCCCTGCCAGAAAAACCTTGCCACACAAACCCACAACAATGTGGCATAGTTGTTTGCTAAAAAATAGAGACGTGAATGAGGAGAAAAAAGGGTGGTTTACAGATATGTTCAGGACTTATTTTTCCGAAGAGGAAAAACAGCAAGAAAGATGCAGAAACAGATGACCTTTTTAAACATGCTTGTCTATGAAGGTTTGTTCCCCAGGCCAGATGAAAGTCAGTCTCTTGATCCCAAAGAGGGGCAACTGCAAGAGTCTGAGAAACTAAGATCACATAACCTATATTTGATATAATTAGGGGATGTAGAAACAGTGAAACAATGGAAGAAATTTATCTTTCTATTAGCAGTCTGGATATATATTGCAATTTAAAGCACTAGATGAAGAGTGGTCATCACTGGCATGTGAGATGACAGCCAGAACAAGACTTTTAGTCATACAGATGGAACATCGTATGCAGTCCAAATGATGGTGAGAGCATGGGCCTGAATGACAGACAGGATGGCAATCCTACTAAAAATTCTTAGAGAGAGGATGTGGGGAAAACATGCAGTAAAGTTTTATTTTATCCTTGCAGACCATGCACTAACAGCCTGCATTCCAAGACAACAAATCGGGTAAACAATCCCAGATTTAATTTAGAGGACAAAGACTTTGATTAAATTAGGAGACTAGAACCAAAATGGAGAGTATAGCATCAGTTCTTTGGAAAAGTGATAATCTATAGATGAAGGACAGAGCATGGAAAAATAAGAAACCCAGAAACAGAGTTTTGAAGTTTTTAAATGAAGTTGGAGGGCTGAAGAGTGCGTTTTATCTTATCTTGTCTCAGATACCTTGATCTCAGAAATTTTAAGATTCATGTTCACCAACCATTCCCCGAGTCAGATTCAGGGTTTGTTTGTTTGGTTTTTTTTTTCTTTTGAGCAATCTTACAGCTCTAAGATGATGCCTGACTACTTCTTATGGCCTACTCTCTTGAGAGGCAGCAAATTACTCTCAAGACTCAAACATTTGGCATTTACTGTAATTGCTATTTCAACGTATTCTCAGCTGCATCAATACACCATCAAATTCTTTTGTCCAATTTGACAACAGAATTAGGAAATTAACATCAGGAAAGAGAGCTTACAGTTGTTATTGAGAAGTTAGTTTAGTCTATAAATGAGCTTCAGTAATGGAAGATCCTTTAAGGGTAGTATGCAATACAAATTTCTACTGGCGTTTTAGCTCTGTGCCTTCAGAGTTAGATGTCCGGTTTAAAATAGTCCTTTATGTTCTCTCCAGTACCAGAGGACCCATTCATGGCTCTAATCTTAGATAATTCTCACAGGACAGTATCCCCTGTCCCCCCCCACTATCCCCCAGCACCCTCTGCATCCCGTTACTGCCTGACGTGGAACACACACTTGAGCAAGGACAGAGTCATCCTCTCCACACTTCATAAACAGTATCAGCTAGCTGGAAAAGTATCTCAGGAGAGAAACTGGAAGGTAACAGGAAATAAAGAAACAATACAGCTTTTTTTCCCCATAAATTTGCTTTCAAGATAACAGTGATGTAGCCACATTTTTAAAAAAGCATTGTATCCACAGGCTTGGACCCACAGTTGTCTTGACACAGTTGTCTTCCTATGTATAAAAGTATCAAGAAAATTGTAAAATATGAGTTCACATACTTCCATTCTTCTGGGAAGAATCTCCAATTATTTAAGGTTTATTCTTCAAACATTTCATTGAATGAGTAAAAGGGATGCATCTATTTCCTTTCTTTTTGTAACTGCAATGTAAAATGTTCCTTTGGAAAATGTCATTAGCTGAATTCCCAGATTTTCCTGGCATTTTAAAGATACAGCACCAGAACGGAACCTCCTGAATTCTCTTAAATGTCATGTACCTAAAATCTATAATTTGAAACTTCAGGGAGCCGATGCTTTACTTCACCAGCAAGTAACAAAATTGCTAATGTTAAAAAAAAACAAACTCCCACAGTTTCAAGCACAGTTATGTTGAATCAAATTTGCACTGATCCTCAGAAAAAGATGTTACAATGATCTAGCGTCAGTAGTAGTATGGCACTGGTGATATTGACTGCATGGGACTTTTTGGTAAAAGAGTGTGTTCGTGCAGAATGCTGTCTCTTACTTTCAGCTATTTGTTTTAAGTAAAGAAGAAAACAGTCAGAATTTGGACTTTCCAGTATTAAAAGTGGATGTATTTCCCGTTAAATCCATTAAATCGTTGTTCACAGAAAGAATATTACATTTCTTTGTACTTACTCTTATCAAAATTAAAATGATAGAAAATTTTAACTAGTCCAGAGCCTCACTCAGTTATACTATCACAAACCCATGTAACCCAACTTATTTCATTGCTTTCCTTTAGATTTGCCAGCAGTATCCATACAAGCGATGTCCAGAGAAAGGATAGGAAAAAGAAAGCATAAAACATGCTGAGACAAGTGAATTAAGACTGAAAAAAACATGGAGAGAGAAGATAATTAATTGTATTAGCTAGAAAAAGACAGTGTCGATGAGCTATAGAAATATTGCTTTGTCTAGAAAACAGAAATGTTCTTCAATACAAGTGACTCCAGATTTAACCTTTGGAAAGCTGAGAGCATAAATTGGCAAGTGTGATTGCATGGGTCTACCTCTTATTAATGTGAATTGATTTATTAAATCTATGGTAAGTTAAGGAAAAATAGTTTAAAGCCTTTTTCATTTGCGGATGTAACGCGACTAAAATCCAAACTTCCTCACCCCTTTACTCTAATATTATCATCCTTTATGGTATTGGCAAAACAGGAATATAAACAAAATTAAAAAATGAAAATGTTTTTCTAATCACTGCAAATTTAAATACCAGCTGTTACAAAATAGTTCAATCATACTTATCTAACAATATAAGAACACAGACATATCCAATCTTTTTCTCAGTTTTCCCCTTGTGTAACACGATATTTTTTCTGAAAATGTAGAATGATTATTTCTAATTGGAATGATAAATTTAATATTTTTAATTCATGCTTCCCTCATAGAACCATAGCATCATGGAATTATAGAATGCTTTGGGTTGGAGGAGACCTTTAGAGGTCATCTAGCCCAACCCTCCTGCAGTAAGCAGGAACATCTTCAGCTAGACCGGGTTGCTCAGAGTGCCATCCAATCTTCCCTCCTTATATAGAGTTTGAACTCAGGCTACTGAAATGACTTGTCAGGAAACTCTGACACAGTGAAACTCTGGAAACCACAGTGATGGCCATGACACTGGTCATTATGCATAACAAGAGGTAAAGCTATAGGGCGGTAAGCGATGTTCTAATGGAGTCCCAATTCAGTATTTGACAAAACTTGGGAAACTGTTTTGGTCGCCTTCATCGTCCTAATCAAAATAAAACTGAAGAGGAAATTTGGTTAAAGTTCTCAATAAATGATCACTACATAAACTGAAATATCTTTTAGGTAGATCAAGACAAATCAACTCCAACTCTTTTAGGCATGTGAGTAACAAGCTGAATTGCAGTATCTGAAAATGTCTTTGTATTAATCCAGAGAGTAGCACTGAAGAATCTGACTGTAAAGGGAAAGACAAAAGCCTTCTTAAAGAATGATGCCTTTGCAGCAGCAGGACAAGACACAATAGGCATTAACAAAAGAAGTGGGCAGGGGCTACTTCTGATAGATCCTGCTGTTCAGAGACCACTCAGCACTAAGAATGCCCACAGCTCTCTGCTTCCTTCAAGGTTTGATTCCTCCACAGAAGGAATGGAAGGAACCGATTCTCCAGTCCCAACAGACCCTTTAGAAAGGTACAGTTCCCTACTGCTGCTGGCTTCCCGTGAAGGCCCATGCTCAGCTTAAGCACCCTTCCCTCTTGTCGTGTGTAACACCAGGCCACAGGAACTCTCTGGACCAGAGACTGTCTCTGTTCAGTGGATTCGTACAACGGCGCTTTGATTCCCAGCACAGACTTTAGCTCTTACTGAAACGACTGTGCTGCCATCGCACCCTTGAACTGTAGGTTCAGACTCACCAGGTCTGCTGCCATGACCATTTTCTGTCTCAAACAGCATAGCCAGCTTTGGTCTTCTGAGTTCAGAGACAATGTATATTCAGCCCATTGTAAGATTTATAATAGCAGGCTGTAAGCACTTTCCAGATCCAAGATTATTGATTTGCATGCAGATTATTAGCACAACGATGTTTCAATCCTGGCATGGATATAAGGACAACATTTTTCCCATAAGAACAGCCGAGCAGTGGAGCACATGGTCCAGAGTGGTTGTGCAGGCTCCATCCGTTGAGGCTTCAAGCTGGGTGGGTGATGCCATGAGCAAGCTGGTCTGATCTCAGAGCTGACCCTGCTGTGAGTAGCACATTGGACTGGAGACCTCCTGAGCTCCTGCCCAACATGAACCATTCTGTAGTTCTACAGGCATCACATAAAGAAATGGCAGCTATTTTTTATTTACATTTTATTATAGTTGCTTTAGTAAATGATTTAAACTGCTAGGTTTTGGCTTTTTTCCCCTGTGTCTTTAAGACAATTATTTTAATAGTGCTTTTTTGATAGCATAACCTTACACCCGATGGTATCTATTTTGTACCTTCCAGGGAGGACAGGCTTTATCCCTCTTTGAGCGTATTCAGAGCAATCTTTTCATCCTCTCGGTAGAACTTCACAGAGCTAATATAGCTATGAACTTGTTATACACAAATGATTTTTACCTTTGCTTGCTTCTGCAGTGGAGAAGAAACCCCTTTTTGTAGCAAGATAGGCCAATCACTCTTTTTATTTATCTGTCAATCACTTAACAATGATCCCGAATGTTTTACAGAGAGGAAACTTCATTTACTGGGGAAGGCAAGGTCCCTTTAGCTTGACAAGGCTTTCTTAAGGACTGCAGGGATGCTCCTGGTCAACTGCTAGATGAATCCAGAGGCATATTCCAACTGTGACAAAGAAATGACTTTATCAGATTTCTTCTGAGGAAATACAAATCTGTTCATATTCCGACCCTGTTTTTTTGTGATGCATCATTCACTTGCTACCTGTTGTCCTTGCGCTTTGTCTGTACTGAACTATTTTGGTGGTTGTATTCTTTCATCACGTTGAGATTAACGTTTTCAAAAAATACATTTAATTTCAGACATTAGGACTATTCCTGAATCTCTACTTTTTTTTTTGTTTTCAGTTTATAATAATATCTTTTCTTTAAATCTTCTTTTCTCCTAATTAAGCACATCCAAAAACTGCAGCTATACCAGATTAAAACAACTAAGGCAAAGTAAAGACAGTAACGACAAAATATCCAGAGGATAGCATAAATAGTCCAAGGGACATAAACATCCACTCACGGACACTTTAAATAAGCACATTATAGCTTGCATTGTCACCTCAAAAAAGGGAAGTTGTAGTCTATATCCTGGGATATTTTCCACCTCACATTTCTGATATTCTTTGAGTTAATTACAGGTATAATCAAACTTTTACTCTCATTCAACAATCTGTGCTCTTTTTAAAATGAAAGTAGGCAGTACTGTACTAGAATGACTCCTCTCTCTTAGCTTTCCATTTACTAGGCTTATTAAATTGTAACATCTGCCTTCAGCTGGGCCATTTAAGCAGTGCTGCAATCTCTATTCTCACCACAATTTTGTGCGTAGGCTCACACAGGAATTTTATGTTGATATGATAACGTCCCACATTCTTCCTGATTTGTGGTCTCCCAAGCACAATTCTCATCCTGCTGTACAGTCTAGATGCTTTGTATCTAGATGTTACGCAGCATCTGGTCACATGAAATCCAGGCTGTTTACCTGATCAGCTGTGAAAGCATCAGTACCAGTCCTTAGTAGGTACCAGTCTTTGCAGGGCTTTATTAGAAAAAATAAACTTCAGAGTAATATTCGGTAAAAAAGTCCCATTAACAGTGAAATTTGAGATCCTTCAGTTGTCCAATCCACATCCTATGCTTTATAGAGACTACATTTTGTTGAATCTTTTGGTCAGTGATACACCGTACGACATCAGATACTTTGCAGATGCTGAAAATATTATACATGCGGTTACTTTTATCCACCAGTTCTGCAAAATGTAGTGCTTGACAAAGTAAGTTTTCCCTATAAATATATCAATTGGAATTAATTCTAAATATAGTATATATAGTATACGTAATATATATCAATATTAACTATTAATTGTATCACTGAGAAAGTCTTCGTTATTTGAAATCTGTATCACCTGTTAAATTGCTTTCTTCCAGTTCACTCTCAATTTAAACCTGTTATCCACTGGACTGTACGCTCTGATGACCTTTTAGCAATAGGTCAACCATGCTGAAAGTTTCAGGTACCTCTTGTCTGAAATACCTGATTTGAAAAACTGCTTTAGCAGATGATATTTAGTAGCTATCTCTACAGTTTTTGTTTGAGTGAACAATACCTCATCACTGCAAATCATCTTAATTTTTTTCCCCCTTAAGGGACACTCCCCCCATTTCTCACCTTTATAATACTGCCGGGATTTTTCCAATTACTGATGACACCTAAATTTCCTCCTGTTGCTGCTAGCTTTTGCAATAAATATTTTGTCTTCAATATCAAATTCACATTCCATACTGCCCATTTCCTCTGTATGTCTCTCTATCAGTATAATCTGCATCTTATCATATTAACACACTAAAACAACAGCTAGATGCTGAAAGCAACACACTGAGAGGCAAGATAGGTCTTTTTAAGGGTGCTGGACCCAGGAGAATTTTACATGAATATGGAATAAAACCTAGAGAGCAGCAAAAGCAAGGCAAAACCTAAACCAAACAAAACAAAGCCACCAACACCCCCAAAAAACAACCCCACACATTTGTTTCTACCAGCTTGCCACTCTCCTCATTGAGTCCTGAGAATCCACTGCATCCCTCAGCCCAGAGACAGCAGGTTCTCAAGAGTTTCAGGACCTCCTTCATCCCTCCCGTGTGCTTAAAGTTTCTCATTAGTTTCCCGCATGTGATTTCAGGGCTTGCCATCCCTTACCATAGATGGGCTAACAATCAGGGAATCATTCTGTAATTTGCCAGGTTCTTTCTTACTATCTGTGATTGTAGAGAATAATTACCAAAGACACTCAGAAGCATTCAGAAAAATCAGAATCTTACTGCTGTTAGATGTAATAAAACCTACAGAAGAATATATGGTAGGTGACACTGAAAAGCCACGTGGCTTTGCTGTGATTTTCCCGTGTCTTATGTATTTACAACACATACAATCTCCTAAAACTGTTAAAATGTTCTTTCTTAGAAATCCAGTGTCGCTGGAGGGAGAAATTCAACCAACAGTGCAAAGATCCTCCTCTTTCTTTTTATTAGTGCATTTTCTTGGAGATATCCTGGAAGGTCCTAGACAGTATGCTTTCTGCCTCGGTGGCAGGGTTTAACTGACAACTCTTGAAGCAGTTGTTGATGATCTTGGCTGACAACGTACTGGGCGGGGGAGGAAGAGGGAGTCCCCTTTTCAGTGGGATGCATGCCATTGAATGGCCTTAGCTAAGCCTAATCTGCTGGGGGGTTCATTTATTATCCAACTCTGTTTTTAGCAGGTGTTTTTACAGCAGCTGCAGATTGCTTGCATTGATTGTGCCTGCATTTGAAGTAACTTTGTATTATTTTGCTTACTACATTTTTGTGTGTCAGTCTTATTTCTCCTGTAGCCTCCAAAACCTCTTCACAATAACCTAATTTTCTGGGATTACTGCCACCAGTCTACATTCTTCTTTCTTAGTATCTTTAACAACCTTGGCTAAAACCCCTCTGGACCTCAGGATTTATTGAGTTTAAGTCATTTCAACTCATTTTTCACTTCTGTGTTACTGACCTCAAAATCATCCAAGATAGTGAGTGCACAGCCAGTTCAGATGAGATTTCATTACTGCATTCTGTCTCCAGTAACTGAACTCAGAAACTATGAATAACTGTCCTGAATATGTAAACTTTGGTAGAGAAATATGCATACATAGTGGAGAATCCCACATCTTTAGTTTTACGCAAGACAGTTAAGCGTGTGGGTGTGGGGAGGAGAGGGTCTTTCCAATCACCACCACAACGGTGCACCAGTGGCAATACCGCACCAGCTGAGACTCCCTGATCTCCATCCACAAGCTGATTTTTTAACTGGAGAGCTAGGGAGTGATCAGCAGGACTCGCTCACCCTTTAATAGTCCCATGTGGCCAGTGTGAAAATCTAATGGAGAGTGGAGACTGACAGTAGACAGTTGTGGCCTGAATGAAGTCACACCACCGCTGAGTGCTGCCGTGCCAGACATGCTAGAACTTCAATATCAGCTGGAGTCAACGGCAGCCAAGTGGTACGCTACAACTGACATCGCTAATGCATTCTTCTCCATCCCTTTGGAAGCAGAGTGCAGGCCACAGTTTGCTTTCACTTGGAGCGGCATCCAGTACACCCGGAATCGACTGCGCCAGGGGTGGAAACACAGTCCCACCATTTGCCATGGGCTGATCCAGACTGCACTGGAAAAGGGTGAAACTTTGGAACACCTGCAGTGCATTGATGACATCATTGTATAGGGCAGCACAGCAGCAGAAGCTTTTGAGAGAGGAGAGATGATAGTTCAAATTGTTCTGAAAGCTGGTTTTGCCTTAAAATAAAGTGAGGTCAAGGGACCTGCACAGGAGATCCAGTTTTTGGAAATAAAGTGGCAAGATGGGCGTCATCAGGTCCCAATGGATGTGATCAACAAAATAGCAGCTATGTCTCCACTGACTAGCAAAAAGGAAGTACAGGCCTTCTTAGTGTTGTGGGTGTTTGGAGAATGCATGTTCCAAATTACAGCCAGATTGTAAGCCCTCTCTATCAAGTGACCTGGAAGAAGAACTACTTCAAGTAGAGCCCTGAGCAACGACAAGCCTTTGAACAAATTAAACAGGAGATAGTTCGTTGGTTCATGCCGTAGCCCTTGGGCCAGTCTGGACAGAACAAGATGTTAAAATTGTGACCTGCACCACAGTCAGGGAGAATGGCCCTACCTGGAGTCTCTGGCAGAAGGCACCAGGGGAAACTCAAGGTCAACCCCTCAGGATATTGCTACCCAGGTAGAGAAGCTGGTTGTAAAGGTGTGTCATGTAGATGCCCCCGTACGAGTGTAAGAGTTGGGCCATGGAGGGACATCAAAACAACCAGCAGGTGGATCAGGCTGCTGAGATTGAAGTGTCTCATGTGGATTTGGACTGGCAACATAGGGGTGAATTGTTCATAGTTTGATGGGTCCATGACACCTCAGGCCATCAAGGAAGAGATGCAATGCAGAGATGGGCTCGTGATCAAGGGGTGGACTTGACTGTGGACGCAACCGCACAGGTTACCCATAAATGTGAAACATGCACTGCAATCGAGCAAGCCAAGCAGGTAAAGCCTCTGTGGTATGGAGGACGATGGCTAAAATACAAATATGGGGAGGCCTGGCAGATTGATTATGTCACACTCCCACAAACTCACCAAAGCAAGCGCCAAGTGCTTACAATGGTGGAAGCAAACACTGGATGCTTCGAAACATATCCCATGCCCCATGGCACCACCTGGAATACCATCCTGGGCCTTGAAAATCAAGTCCTGTGGTGACATGGCACCCCAGAAAGAATTGATTCGGACAACGGGACTCATTCCCAAAAGAACCTCATAGACACCTGGGCCAAAGAGCATTGCACTGAGTGGGGATATCACATCCCCTATCACGCACCAGCCACCAGGAAAATGGAACAGTACAATGGACTCCTAAAAACTACACTGAGAGCAAAGAGTCGTCGGACCTTCAAACATTGGTATACACATTTAGCAAAAGCCACCTGGTTAGTTAACACCAGGGGATCTACCAACTGATCTGGTGCTGCCCTGAGGAGACTGACAACACGGACTCCGATATCCAAATCGAAGACACTTTATTTACCAGAAAGCTGCGTTTTGTACCCTTACAAAGCTGTCCACGCGCTCCAGCCCAAATCATTATTCGTTAACGTAAATTGTTCACGCGCCTATCCTATACATTCAATTTGCCAGCCTCGCTGTGCATGATTTCTCCGTCGTTCGCTCCAGGCATTCTGCCAAAGTCCTCTGTTGCAAGTGATAAAGTCCTTATTTTAGTCTTGTTCAGAAACTCCCAAGGACATCATGACCTTCATTAATTTAGTATGTTCCCACACTGCCCAATCAAAACTTCCACGTACTGTAGAAGGGAATAAAGCCCCCGTAGTGCACATGAAGAGTATGTGAGGGAAGAGAGCCGGGGTTAGTCCCTCCTTGGGCAAAGGTCCTACTGTCCACAGGATTGCTTTTGCTCAAGGACCTGGGTGCACTTGGTGGGTGATGCAGAAGGATGGGGAATTCTGATGTGTACCTCAAGGGGATTTGATTTTGGGTAAGAATAGCCAAAAAATGGAACTGTATGATGTTAGCTGCTAAATAACTCTGCCACTGTATGTCATCACTACTGTAGTTGCTATATGCCTTATCAATGGTATTACAGTAAGAATCATCCAAATTAATGAAGGATGGATTTTATTGAAACCAAGCAAAGTGCAGCATTGATGGAACTAGACCTGGCTTCAGCAGTTGGCACCCAGTAACCTCCTCGAAATGAACATCTTCAACCCGCAGACCATGGGCATGGGCAGCTCCAGATACACCAGCCACAAGCTCCGGATGTAGCACGCAACCACCCAATGCCAAACCTCATCTGTCCTGCCCTGAAAGACTGTTATGGCAGATGGAGCCCAAAGTCATGGATTAAATAACTCAATGGACGTTTTAGAGAGATGGTCCACAAAGTGAGTGATATCTCTGTGTCTCTATATGTATAGATAGATATATGTGTATACTTATATGTGTATGAAAGACAGGAAAAGTGGTGGTGATTTATTGGAATGTGGGGGACCTAGGAATGACATAGATGATACAGAATAAGGGGCAGATAATGTCCTGGGTTCATCTGGGATAGGATTAATTTTCACAAGAAGCTGGGAGGGGACGCAGCCAGGTTGGCTGACCCAAACTGGCCAAACAAATGGGATATTTGGTACCATGTGACATCACGCTCAGTATTTAAGTAAAGGAGCTGGCCAAAAGAGGGGAATCGCTGCTCGGGAGTGGGCTGGGCATCGGGCTGTGAGAAAACTGCACTCCGTATCACTCGCTTTTGTGTATTCTTTTTATCAGTATTATTGTTGTTATTTTCTTCTCCCTTTGCTATTCTGTTAAACTGTCTTTATCCCAGCCCATGAGTTTTGCCTTTTTCTTCCGATTCTCCTCCCAGTCCCAATGGGGGGAGGAGTGAGAGAGGGACCACATGGTTCCTTGTTGCTGGCGGGGGCTAAACACAACACCAACCAATACCCCCACATCCTTTTCCTCAGGGCTGCTCTCAACCCATCCTTCGCCCAGCCTGTATTTGTCCTTGGGATTGCCCCGACCCAGGTGCAGGACCTTGCACTTGGCCTTGTTGAACTTCATGAGGTTCACACGGGCCCACCTCTCAAGCCTGTCAGGGTTCCTCTGGATGGCATGCCTTCCCTGCAGCGTGTCGACCACACCACACACCTTGGTGTCATCAGCAAATTTGCTGAGGGTGCACTCAATTGCTGAGTGAAGATGGGAGAGATAGGTAAATTTTGTGGTCTTGTTAAAATATGAAGTTCAAATAATGGCCCTGAATGGCAGGGCTAGAGGGGGCATAGCAGCCAAGTCACCAGCAGTGCTTATCAGGGCTTGATACTAGGGCCTGTTCTGTTCAATATTTTTATTAATGATCTGGAGGCAAGAGTTGAATGCATAGCTGGTAAGTTTGCAGATGATCCTTAACTGGAAGGTGCTGTTGACTCTCTCAAACACAAAGAGGCCTTGCAGAGGGATCTGGATAGATTGGAGCATTGAGCAGCGATCAATGGCATGAAATGCAAGAACAAATGACAACTTCTGCACCTTGGATGGAGGAACACCAAGCACAAGCATAAATAGGGAGAGGAGTGACTGGAGAGCAGCCCTGCGGAAAGGGGTCTGGGGGTGCTGGTGAACACTAAGCTCAGCATGAGCCAGCAGTGTGCCCTGGCAGCCACAAGGGCAAACCTCATCCTGGGGTGCATGAAACACAGCATGATCAGCCAGTCAAAAGAGGCAATTATCCCGCTGTATTTAGCATTGGTGAGGCCTCCACTGCTTGAGGAGAGGAAGCAGAGAGGAAGCTGCTGATCTCTTATCCTTGGGATCCACTGACAGGGTGTGTGGGAATGGTGCAAGCCTGCATCAGGGGAGGTTCAGACTTGATATTAGGAATCATTTCTTTACTGAGAGGGTAGTCTAACTCTAGAACAGGCTCCTTAGAAAGATGGTCAGTGCCCCATGGCTGTCAGTATTTCAGAGGCATTTGGACAATGCCCTCAATAACATGCTTTAACTTTTGGTCGGCACTGGAGTGGTCGGAGAGTTGGACTAGATGATCGTTGTAGGTCCCCTTGAACTCAAACTATTCTATTCTATTCTATTCTATTCTATTCTATTCTATTCTATTCTATTCTATTCTATTCTATTCTATTCTATTCTATTCTATTCTATTCCATTCCATTCCATTCCATTCCATTCCAAGTCAATGATTGTGAAAGCTGCTGAACCAAAGCAAACAAGAAAGTGGTCTTCTGACATTGCAGCTTCTGGAAGATGTTGCACCTTTGGAAACCTTTGTTACATTTCCCAAAGCTTTCTCCTCCAGGACTTCAGCGAGCATCCCTTCATGGGCTTCTGACAGTTGTGCTCTGGGTTGTGGCCACTCAGGTCTTGAAGGCTGAGCTCAGGCTCAGGAATCACACCTCCTCTCTGGGCAGCCCTCTCCAGTGCTTCATGACCCTCACAGGGATTTTGGTTTTGATTCCTTATCTCCAGCCTGAACCTCTCTCGTTTCAGGAGGTGCCACCATCTGTCACCCTCCCTCCGGGCAGTGCTGGGAAGAGCCTGTCCCCATCCCCTTGACGCCTTCCCCACAGGCACCGGGCTGTGCTGTGAGGTGCCCTGACCCCTCCTCTGCTCCGTGCTGAACCAGCCCCATCCCCACAGAGCCTCCTTGCGTCCCCTGAGCCCCTCTGGTTTGTCAGCCTGTCTGCGGGACCCCAGATGGGTCGTAGTGCCCGGAGGAGGCCTGGTGGGTGCTGAGCAGAGGGGATCACCCTTGTGCCCTCTGGCTAGGGGAGAGAGATGCGAGAAAATGCAACAGACCAAGACAAGTGCTGCTTGTGACTCCCCGTGGGACAAATCAGGGGAGCCCCGAGGGCTGGCCAGCAGTGCCGGGGTGTGGGGAGACCCGTGGGACTTTGGCCTGCAGCCCCCCAGGGAGGCCCGAGGTGTTACCCAACGAACCCTCTTGCCATATGTGCCTGGAGACGTCTGCCCCGGCCAGAGCGACCTGACGGGGCCCTGGGAAGACATGGCCGAAGCCTTGGTGCCTGGCGGGAAACACCAATGCTGAGCCCGGGGCAAGAGGTGAGGGGACGGAGTGGGTTGTGGCATTGTGGTAACCTCCGACGCATGCGCTGGGGCTGCGGTGATGCTGGGGCGAGCGTCATGGGCCAGGGTGGCCTGTTGGGATGTCCTCGAGTGATGGGTTCTGATGTCTTCAACACCCCAGGTGACAGGTTCTGTTGTCACCAAGGGATGGGCTGTGATGTCACCTAGCAACGGATTGTGACCAAGAGCCCCTCGCTGCCTATATTCATGCACCAAGCCCCACCTGGCTGGCTCGTGCCCGCACTCCAGCTGAGCAGTTCGTGAGGCTGGAGTGTTGAGCAAAGCCTTTGGTGCTGGTGTCCTGCTCGGGGAGCTGTCCTCCTCAGCTCTCCACGCCTGACCCCAGAGCCCCTCAAGGATTATCCCCGGCCCTGCCAGCTTCAGGCAGCCGGGGCACCCAGGAGCCGCGCTCGCAGCAGCAGAGGTGAGCTGGGGGGGAAACCTCACCCTGGGCAGCTGGGAGGGTTTCCTTCTTGAGGGACCTGGGCACTTCTTCCACCCCTCCCCAGGCCAGCCAGTGACCATGGCCTCTCTTCCTTTACTAGCACGACACCGGCTGTTGCAGCACCTGTCACCCATGGAAGGAAGCATCTGGTCATCTCCAACTCGCCCCAGCCCAACACAGCGGGTGGAGAGCATGGCTACAGTGGTGGAGGACCGCTGCCCAGTGTGCCTGGACAGCTGGGACGATGCTGCCTATGTGATGCCGTGCCTCCACCGCTTCTGTTACTGGTGCATTGTGCGGTGGGCTAAGAGCAAGCCCGAGTGCCCGCTCTGCAGGAGGAGAGCGCGATCCATCGTGCACTCTGTGCGGGCAGACGACGACTTTGAAGAGGTCGTCGTCAGACCACCTTGGCTGGCATGGGCATAAGCTGGCATCCGCCAGGCAGAAGGAGCTCATGGCCATCCAGCTGATGACAGCCCTGCAGCAAGAGAACAGCAGCCTGTGGGGATGGTGCCCAGGGCTCCTCTGGGTGGCCTCCAGCCCAGCATCTGGGCAGCCCTTTTCCGGGACCACCCAGATCTTCTCCAGTCCCTTCTGCCCTGGGTGCATCAGGAGCTGAGACTGATCTTTGGCAATCGGTGTTCGCGGGCAGATGTAGTGGAGGACATGGTCATGCCCCTGCTGGTCCTGTTCGGGCTGGATGAAGATCTGCTGGTCCAGCTGCTGGGAGTCACACTCCAAAACCACGTGGCGACATTTGTGCACCAGCTCATTGATGTCGCCGTGCAACGGTGCTGGGGGGGAGGCCCGCCGTCTGCTGGGCCTGAAGGGCAGCCATGCTGCCAGGGGGTGGGAAGGCAGCTCTGTGGCTGCTCCTGGCCCCGCTGTCTCCCGAGGAGGGTGTCCTTCCCCCCGCCTGGCCCCCTCTGACAGCCCAGAGGGAGCCAACACGGACAACCTCCGCACCACCTCAGCAGCTGCGCTTCGTGGGGGTCCCTGCAGCCCTCCCTCTGTCCCTGTTCCTATCCCCGGGGAGCAAGAAGAGCCCTGGGAGGAGCCTGAGGAGGCCGTGGCACGTCCATCCACTTCCAGCCGTGGCAGGGAACGCTCCCTTGGGCAGCCACAGCGACCCGCAAAGAGGAGGGCTGGCAGCCCCGAGGCCTCTTCTCCAGCCAAGAAGAGGCCACCCCGCCAGCAGCACTAGAAGAACGGCCCAGGGGCTGCTGAAACCAGGGCTGGGCCAGCAGCTGGAGCATGTGCCAGCCCTCAAGGGCTCCCGGACCTCTGAGTTGAATGAGAGACAGTAAAAGAAAATAAAGGCCTGCAAACTGTGGAAAAAGTCCCAGTGTCACTGACGGTGCCGGTGGCGTTGCTGTCCCCACCTGTGCTGCTTGCTCCCCCTTTTCCTGGGGCTGTGCCCAGCGTTTCCTGGGCAGTCAAACCCTGGAACAGCCTTCCTAGAGAGGTGGTCGATGCCCCATACCTGTCAGTGTTTCAGAGGCATTTGGACAATACTCTTAACATGCTTTAACTTTAGGTCAGCCCTGGAGTGGTCGGGCAGTTGGACTGGATGATCGTTATAGGTCCCTTCCAACTCCTCTCCTCTCCTCTCCTCTCCTCTCCTCTCCTCTCCTCTCCTCTCCTCTCCTCTCCTCTCCTCTCCTCTCCTCTCCTCTCCTCTCCTCTCCTCTCCTCTCCTCTCCTCTCCTCTCCTCTCCTCTCCCTATTCTAAATATTTCCTTCCTGTACGTGACAGCGCTGTGTGAAAAGAACTGGAAATACTGTATGGGCAGGGCAGAGACTAGCCAGCTCTGCTATCATATACCCGCGGTACCTGCTCTTGAGTAATTACCTTTAAAATCCGTTTAGCCTCTCATTAATACATTGAAGATCCTAAGGTCCAAGAAGAAATGCAGGAGAAACTACACATTTTACAAGGGTCCTAGCAAACAAGTGGAAGGTATTCTGCAAGAGATAAAGGTGCTTTCCTGGGTTCAGGGTGGCTTCACACCATGCACGCAATAAGCCTTATGACCTTCAGCAAGGACACCACCCAAATTAGACAGCTGACAACATCTTTATGCATTTGGATTTAGAGTTACAGATGAAATAGACTGTCAGCTAAGATTGTTGATGGCTAAATAAAGCCATCTAGGCTTTATGTGTAAGTTAGTTTTTTAATATCGTGTATAAGATCTTATTACATACCTCTTTTTTTTTTCTTTTTAAACAAAGCACTTTCATTCTAAAAATTTTAAGGAATGATCTTCACGTAGTGACAACTGGGATCAGTTTGAAAGCATGATTTCAAGGTATTCTTCATTAGCCTGAATGGAATCTTCAGGTATTTTCAAAGCCTGAACAATATTTATCTGCTTTTGGAAGGGAGAGAAGCAGTTTTAGCAGACAGATTGAAACTTCCTCATAGTTTTGTGGGAGGTGACTTATGAGAAAGAAGTTCAAGACCATCCCTGAGACATCAAATGGGAAAGCTATGAAGAACAGCAGAAGACAGGGTTATGCAGTCAGGAGCAGATTGCTAGGCCACTAGACTAATATGATGGAAAAATACAATTCATATGATACGGAAACAAGTGAGCTTCAGAATTTGCCACTTAGCTATTTAGAAGAACGGCATACACAGAAGCTACTCAAATGCCTGCAGTTAATGATGTAGATTACATTCCCAATAGCTAGATTAAGATCTATCGCACATACAAAGTTTGCAAATTTAGTGAAGTGTCAGCTGCTGACTTCAAGATGAGTCCAGGAATTTTCCATGAAATTCCTCTTTCACATGAAGAAGAAGAGCTTAAAAGTCTATGACAGATTCAGGGGAGGACTAATTTGTTTGTTTGTTTATTGCAAACTGAAAACTCAGTTTCTGCCTTCTGGCAGGAAACAAAAACTCAGCTGGTTAAAGTGTTTTATAAGCTAGTAAGTAGTAAAATACCTTGTAATATACAAGGTAGTATATAGTATACTATATATACTTATATATACATAGTATAGTATACCTATGTAGTATACTACCTATGTAGTATTTATTCCAAGTCCTCTGTGCTTTTATTGTAAATCAATATGACAGTGTCTTCTGGTTTTTTCCCTTTAGCTTCAACAAGCAAGAAACCCAAGCAAACAACAGCGGAACATATAAACTCACACTTCTCCCTCCACCTCCTCCACCTCCTCCCCCCCGGGTAAAGATTCTGAAAATTTGACACAGTTAAAAGAAATTAATGGATGTATTGTGCAATGTAACTGTTGCTCTTTCAGACTGCATTGAAAGCAGCATTTCCAATATTCTAGAGTCAGTGACACTCCATACTTTTCAACCTGCTCACATATGCTAAACACATAGGAATTCACCGATGGATGTTGAGAAATACCCTGAACAAGAGCACCTGGAACATCTGGAATGGGTGAAGTGCACACTGTAGAGCAGGAACTCCAGTCAGCTGTGCAGCTGATTACAGGTCTCTCATATATTGCCCAGTTCACTGTCACGTTAGGCTGGCACGGGCTCTAGGACACAAGGAAGCAGATCACCAGCAAAAGCGAACCAGAATCCACCAACTCTTTGACTTTGCCACCCTCTCGAGTTTTCTAGTGCCTTCCTTCAAGCCTGGTATGCACAAGTGTCAGCTAAGCCTCTGTTCCACCCTGTGAGCATTTCTGTTGTGTCCCAAACACTGGTTTCTAGGAAATGGAAAGAAGTCCAGCTAAGAACATCCTGCTAACTTTGGGTGACACATGTAGCCACTTTTGCATCTGGGAATTAAATTTTTATGAAAAAAGAAAACTAAAGGTCTCTCCTGCATTTCATCTTGCTTGTACCCTGTCTTACCTTCGCAGTTGTGTGAACACACTGTGCTGCCTGCAGCTGCTTGGCAGAATATGTCCTGAGCACAACACGTGAACCGACAAGAGCTATGGCCCTGACAAGGCAGGTACAGTATGAGGCTGAAAAAGTTTTTGACAAGAATTACTAGCTTTTTGTCCTGAGCATTATGTGAGAATTCTGGAGCAGGAAAGCATGTATCCAAAAGAACAAGCTATAGCAATTCCTGAACCTGCAGCTGAGAGAATTACGAAATGAGGCAGGGAAAGAACTGTCTTCTGCTAGACACATGAGAGTCTGGCTCACCAGGAGCATGGACTGAACGAGGCATCTGGAAATCGTGCTTCACGTAATGCCACTAAGCAAAGCTCCTTAAGAATGCACTCACCATTCCAACTAGTGTTTTGTTGCTGCTACTTCTCCGCCCCTGGTTACATGCTGTTTGGTCTGAATCTTCCAGTGAAAAGAGCTGGCATGCTTGTGAAAAGCACAAATTATGTTGCTACAGGTTGCCAGAGGGATATTTTTCCACTGACTTCTGTCTCGTGTAACTGCTGAAGTAAATTTTCTGAGCTGATTCAATGTTATTGGGGAGAGAAATACATCGCTTTCATGGAGACTTCTGATTTCTTTTTTCTTTAATCTAAAAGGAGATAATTCAGACAAAGTCTTATAGTATAGTATTGTTTTATTGCAAGTACAGCTTGATTGTTTACATTTCTTTATTTTGGAGCACATTCTGTCCACCCCTGCCATAGCTGCAGATTGTGTGAGTGGAAGACACAGGCAGATTTGCTAGCCTCCCACAGGACAGCAGAATTATACACTTGAACTTCAGCACCAGTTTATATATGATAGTGTTGAATAGAAATGAAGTGTTGGAGAAACTTGAAGAAGCAACATAGCTCTTGCTCTGGATCTGAAATATCCTTGCACATCACTTCAACCATAAAAATGGCATACGTGGCATAACTGAAGTTGTAGATGGAAGAAGATTTTAAATTTTATCAGTGAAGATTTTTGCACCAGTTAAATAATGTGGTTAAAAAAGCAAGACTCCAGGACTCATATATGCATACGCACAAGTGTTCAACAGGTTAGTCCATACCTGTGAGGAGGCACTTCCTTTTGACATTTGCTAGCTCTGTGCACAGTAACAGACTACAGAATATTTGCACAGCCTCAGGTTTGCATCATGCTATCTGTAGATGCTTTTGCCAAAAATTTTAAATATAAACTCTTTCCAAAACAAATGCTGTCATGCTTGTGGGTATCAGAGACCAAAGTAATTTCAGACCTTTAACCATCCTGCATTTTAAGAAGCAGCTAGCAAATGGTGACCACATACAAACTCTTGTCTCAAGAAAATACTCTTATTAGTACTCTATACTTAATATTAGTGTGCTGTATTTTACCAACAGTGCTGTACTGAAGTGTGAGATGTGAGCTAACACAGGAGTAAGTTCTCAGCTAACAGTAACAAAGCTGGTAAAAAGATTATTCTTATTTTCTTGTGCTACAGAAAATGTTATTGTATTTACAGATTACACCCCTTTTTTTTCTTAATGTACCTTCAAATAGTTTGGTAAAGGTCAAGATGCCAACATATATTTAACTGGAGATAATGCTACAGAATGTTTTTATCCCTCCAAACTCGTGAACAGGAAAGCTGATGCTATGAAAGGGCCTGGGCATAGCATATCCTGCGTGGGAGACAGAACACCACATCTACACACAGAACTCTTAGCAAAAAGAGAAAAAAACCCACAGCCTTCCTTTAGCACACAACGTTCCAGTCTTTCTAAATCAAGGTAAGTGCATTTGGATTACCACTATTTTAACATAAAGTCTCAATGTTTTCAATAAGAATACAATATTTACAAATAATTTTAACGTTTCATACATATTTTTTGAAGGGAAAAGTTTTGAATGAAAATACTCTACTGTTCCTGGGGTGCATCTATACTTTGGAAGAACTGAGCTCTCAAAATATGTCAATATTTGAAAACCCACAATTCCTCACAATATCTCTGTTTAGCTTGAAAAAGAAATTATTTTAAATATTTAAAATTTCACTTCAACCTTGAAGATGTATGAAATTGCCATTTGAATCAGCATTTCAGAGGTTAAATTAAACCAGCAGAGCGGCTGGAGGCCTTTCTTTCAGACCCTGAAGTCCAGTAAATGAAGTGAGTATCCATTATTGATAGAACAAACACAGGTAAATCTTTTGCTTCTGACAAATCTGTGTGGTTTCTTTCGAATTGATACCGGTTTTTGTTTGTACATGCCAAGTGGAAGTTCCAGATTTGTAAGACAGAACAATTTATAATATATTTCCCCCTCATATCACCATAACCTCAGTACAGTAAGGGGAAGTGAGATATGAAAAAATAGACTGCTCCCATCTGAGCTTTCCTTAGGGTCTGTCCCATCCACTGCAGGTGACAAGGACTCTGTCCACATCAGCCAATTATCAACTTTACCCATACTTCTTTTACTGGCAGTCCTTACTCTATTCTAACTGCAAGATCCACCCTTTTTCTTGCTCGTAACTGGAGTGAAAAATGTCTCATTGACATTTTTCCCTTTGCTTTGGGCCAGGTGCTGGCATACTGACACAAGCTGACCTATAATCCTATGAACAGTCATAAAGATTTCAACAGGATTACTCCTGGAATACACTGACAGTAAGCATGAAGAAAAGTGGCAAGATATGAAGCTTTCTAGGTAGGAACAGGCACCACTCTGTGACCTCAACTCTGCATCCCCCTCCTGCCCATTCCCCACCCAAACAGACCTTTTAATGACTGTTTAAATTGTAAATGTGAACAAGTGCATGCAGCTTTAGTTCCTCGCAGGAGAATTTTTGATCCAGAACCAGACAAGCTCGGGTTCGGTTTCCCTGCTTTTCTACCAAGCCAATGGTGGAACTAAGCCAAAGAAGGCTTTTCATAGCTTGTTGCAGGATTTTCACAATTAACCCTTTTGCAATTAACCCTTTGTTGGCCAAAGGAACTGTGTCTTAAAGCAGTGTCAGCAGTACACTGCCTTCAGATTTCCTTGTTCAGACTTCTCCCAAAGTACCAAAGTGTGCCAACAGCTGCTAACTACAGCTGCTTAGTGACCTCAGAGCTGAAGTCTAGACACACAACTAAGAAACATCTTGAAAGAAGGTCTTTTAACATCACCCAAACCAACACAGTTTGTCTGGTTACAAACCTCTGAATCAAAATCTTACATTATACAACTTTGCCCAAAACAGGTGCTTCAGTAATAGAGATATTCAAAGATATACTTTTCTTTCCTTAAACTAATAAAGCCAGTTTTCCACCTCTAAGTGATGCTTAGGTTCCTATATCAGCCAACAAAGAAAAGCAAAGCAATTACACATATGAATGTTTCTGTAAAGCCTTTAATTCTGGCAAATAAAGTACTGGAATTTCCCAAGTGATTTCAACATACCGTAAAAATAAGCATCTTAAACATGAGGTGACTGGTGAATGTGATGAGCATCGCCTTAAGCATGGGGTGATTTGTGCGTGAGGTGTTCCCTCCCTGCACAGCTCCCCCTCCCCCCACCTTCCTTTTTTCACCCCAGTTTGAGACTGGCATGAGCAGTACTTTTGCAAGAAGCAGACATTCCTTAGGATGTACTGCCAAAAATAATGGAAAGTTTGATACAATGGAATGGTAGAAAATGGTACCCGAAATGCTTAGAAAACCATAAAACTTAATGTTGCACAGCTCCCTCAGTCAGTGCCAGCTACTGCAGCTGCTAAGACGTACTTCAGGAATCTGAGGATTTTCTTTTCCTTTTTCTGTGGAGTCCCGCAGACGTCTGTCTTCAGGAAACTTTGTTTACAGTATCAACAGCTACAGCCTATGAAATAAGCCAGAAAAAGGCTTCTGCGTGTTCACAAAGGAATGAAAAAGATGACAAAGTGCTCCTAACAAATTCCCTCACAAGAATTAATGGTGGAATAAAGTGTAGCATCTTACATGTTCTTCAGTAACTCTTCCCAGTGAGATCTGTAACCCTGACTGGCTGCTAGCCACGACACTACACAGCAGAAAGCAGAAGAGAACTACAGCCCACGCTGTGGAACAGGGGTCTGAAACGCCTCACCATGGGTACAGACTCAGAGTTTCCTGACCATCCTTGGGCAGACCCTGCTCAAGCTGCACCACATGCTGTGTGCGAAGAACAGAGACACACTCGATCTGTCGGTGGCATTCCTGCCTCCTGGCCTCGCCATCAAAGACAGACAAGAAGCCACAGATCAGCTGGACTGTGAACTCCAGAGAGCAAGTATCTCCTGCTGCCGTAATCAGAGTTAGTTGTGTACTGACTTGGCGATAGCCCTGTAGCTGAGCTAACGCGGAGTCAGAAAGTGTGATACTTCCCCCATGCCGCTGTTTCCCTGGAGGATAAAAGCTACAGGGTTTCTCTCTAATTTTCTGGGCCAGGTGCTCAAACAACCCAGGAGGATTGTCCTGGACACTGCTGAATAGTAATGGACTCACCTTTTCCTCACCTTTTATTGCAATTTTATTTCAATAGTCCCAAGACATGGGAATTAGTTCTTTAAAATCTTACAGATCACATTGGAATATAATCAATGAAATATTTATAATTCCTCTGAAGCAGATGCTGTCATTAACATAGACTGTCTGTGCCTATGATCCTGTGGATCCACTCAGGATTATTGTCAGAAATTCAGTGTAGTAGAAATACGATTGCAGAAAAGCTTTGTAGTGCTTTTGACTCTTTTATCTGAAACTGCAGATTCTGATTCAGACTTGCAAAGAGTTTCAAGAAGGCATATCTGGGACTGAAACCACTAAGTGCGTGCCACTCCTCCTCAAAGAATGGATAATCAGGACCAGATGCGAAAACAAGAAAAGGTGTCTTTGGGGAAACCAGAAGTGAGAGAAAGCAAGTAATCAGTTCTCTGAATGTACTGGGGACAGACGCCCTTCTCCCTATCTCAGAATAATGTCATGCAGAGGCCTCTGGATCCCAAATTAATTTTGGGAATACAATAAATTAATTAAGGATTCCTGTGGTGTCTTTTCTCCCACAATAATAATGCTTGTATGCAGCATATGATATTTAGCCCAAAGAGAGAAGTCATCAGCAGTGATTTTTGCTATAGTCAGGACAAGGAAAGATGCAAAGCAGGTTTATAAGAAATGGAGAAACTCACACTATCCGCCCCTGGCAATAAGCCAGGCTTCCAACCTGAAGGATATACATAGGGTATTAAATTGCTTTTTCAAGAGGTGATAAGCAATTTGAGAAATTTAATTTACTGGTACATAACTCTAAAACAAAAACCCGCTATCTTTGTAATAATGCCTTCACTTATAATAAGGAAAATAGTTCATGAACTCAAAGTGAACTTGTGGAATTCTGAAATGCTGTGGTCTGGAAATTTAGTAACACCTCACGTCTGGTCATACCAAACATCATTTCTGAGAAATTATCTCCATTCCCAGTAGTTTTTGAAGCCCTAAGAGACTGCTTCCTTTTGCAAATATAATGTTAAATGATTTATATTCTATATGAAATATGTTTTCTAACAAAAGTCTTACTAACTTTTGAAACTCTCTGGAAAGTGAAGATTAGTTCCAACAATGTTATTGGGCATGAAGCATTGATCTTTATTATTACTTTCTCAGAAGTTATAGCTGTTTATCCATAAGAGCAATCTGCAAAACTCACATGTTTTTCAAATATGTGTGCTGTGACTGCTGACATCTTTGTCTAAGTATACTATCAAACTTCCTTGACAGTGATGTTCTAAAGTTAACTTTTTTTTTTTTTACTACTGAACAAAGAGAAGGCATATGTATTTAAATATATAGGAAATAATTCTCGAACTTTTCCAGGGAAGTTGTTTTGCCAAACATTCCAAGTAATTTTACATATAAATTGACAGAGCCGATGCTGGAGTAATGTAGCCAACTTTTGGCAGACTTGTTTCCGTCTCTTACAGGTCTGAGAAAACAGCATCTGTAACTTTGAAGGGGTGTTCACATGCGCACTTTGAACACTCACTGCCACAGTAATACTGTGCTACATGTCACTTACATGCAAAGTTCAAGCCTGGGGTGGGGTGAGATAAGCTAATAGCCTTGGATACCGCATACTCTTGCTATCTCTGAGAAAATAATGGAATCCCAAGGCACAAAGTGACAACTACTTGTTGACAATTTTCGACTGTTCAAAACAAGTCAAAAGAAACAGACAATCAGTATCTGCACACTGTAGTGATGTTATGCCACCAACTTTTGGTACTTACAGCACTTTGGCACTTACTCCTTTCTGTAGTAAAGACAGTCCATATTTCAGCTACCTAGCTTGGGCCCAAGCTTGAATGCATTTGCAGGCGTGCTATGAGGTGTACATAAATTACTCCACAGTTGCCACCTGCAATCTTCTATGAAAACATCGGATAATGTTGCTGTGTAGCATTTTCTCCTATTTTGTGCCCACTAAACCATCTCCAGGGTGATAGATAACACACTTCTAAACTCATAAATAGCTTGAATAGTTGTCATTTAAAACAGACAACATGATAGAAATGTGTCACATCTCACAGCTTTGCAGAGCCAGAACAGGAAACTTCGCATCATTAGAAAGAGAAGATTGTTGGGTTCCTTTCAGATACATAGGTAGTTACTTCTAAACGTAGATGACTATTGATAGACGTTAAGTAACTCATTCATAAAAGAAGCGAATTTTTTGGTGTTTCTTTAGAAGATGTCTTATGATTTTCTATAAGTTTGCACTCATGGCAACTAAGACACCTTCCTTTAATAGGTGGAAGGAAGGAAGGAAGGAAGGAAGGAAGGAAGGAAGGAAGGAAGGAAGGAAGGAAGGAAGGAAGGAAGGAAGGAAGGAAGGAAGGAAGGAAGGAAGGAAGGAAGGAAGGAAGGAAGGAAAAGTACTAATAGATTTAATTAACTAGATAGACTATCCCTGAACTAGTTTATTTCATAGAAAATTCATCCACAAAAACCTTCATAACCTTCACAACTTCTTTGCTTGTAGATTAAGCAACCACTTTAACCACAATCCAGTAAACGTGTCATGTGTTTCTCCATTTCCCCCAGAGACATAAATGATGGGAATATAGAAGCTTTTCACTACACCAGCTATGATGGTTGCCTAATCTTATGTGGTCACATCAAATGAGCACCCCTAAAATTTTTAGGCTGCATTAATCTCTTGAGGCGATATTTCATGGAAAACTGTTCTATGGAGTTGCAACATAAGTAGGGTTATTGTTCATATTCTTCTTGTAGAAAGTTAAATTCCTTAATATCATGAGGTCATCTTGACATATCGCTAAGGCAACTACACAGAGTCTGATTTATCATGCTACAACCCAACTGTCAGGTTCTGACACTGGTCTGAACTAGAGGGTACTCCTGAGGTGCCGCGCCTTTCATCCATGTTATCCAAATCGATTTAACTCAGAATACCAGACCTGAGAAACTCTGATGGTTATCAGCTTGCTGGGACCAGTCAATACAGCAGAGACATGGAAGGTGTAACGGTTGGGGTATGCCTTCTTCCCCTCATTTGCACACTGGCACATCAATTTGCTTGTCCAAAACACAGCCCCAAGGAAGCAGGCAGTACTGGCAAGCAGGACAATGGGATTAAACTCCAGGGGTTTTTTTTTTCCATGTAAATCTTACCTGCACAAAATCCTTCATATAACATTTTCAGTCACACCATAAAAGAAAAATGTCCCTGGCAGATTGGATAAACATCATAGTAACAGTGATTTGTTTTTTTTAATTTTCTCTTTGAAAAGACATTTGCTATTGCTTCTAGCAGGACAGCTATAGCAAGCTATAGAAACTTTGCTTTCATTGCATGTACAATAGTTACAGAATGTATAAGAAGTCTTTTTTTCAAAATAATTGTTTCCTGTTTCAGCTGAAGGAAATGCATTTCTTCCCCTCAATAACAGAGGAATTAATATTTTATGGTTAAATCTGGCTGGGTCAGCTAGATGATACTGTTTTAGCAATATGCTTCCAGACTCTAATTTTTTATGTTTTATGGAGGAAAAACTTATTAATGCAGCTTCCCTGAAAACCAAACAAATGATCAAGCCCTCCTTCTCCCCCCAAAACAAGGAAACAAACATCAAGCTTCTAGCAACCAGATTCCTTTATACTAATGACAAAAAAAAAAAAAAAAAAAAATCGACTACTCTTAGCTTTAATTTCACAGGCAGGAACTGCAACATGACCAGGCATCAAGCAGCCTCTTTGATAATACAGAAATGAATCATATTAATTTTCATATACACCAGAGAGAATACAAAAGCGTTGTTTCTTGATTTATTTACTGTGGTCACCAGGAAGAAACAAGTGATACTGCTTTCTGGATTAGAGCCTTGAATGGTTTAAATCACGCACAGGGTAGAGAGTGTTTTTTCTTGTGCCAGCCAACTGCCCTAAGCCCAGAAAAGGTACTCACTTAGAAATTGTTGCTAGCAAGCCCTTCCACCCAGGAAAGTGTTCTCCCTGCAGAGCAAGGCATTGGTTATTATTAATTTATTGGTTATCGTAATATTTACGACTTTAAAAATCATTTTTAGTAGTACCTAGTAGCACAACAGAGCATAAAGTCAAGGAAACCAATCTGCTTGCTCAGTGTTCTTACCCAAAACCCCTCAGGCCCTGGTAAAGCCTGAGTCAAAGACTCCACACACCCGACTTGGAGCCATTCTGCCAGAGACACAGAGGAGGGAAACAAGCTTCAAAGCCTCGGACGGGCAGTGCTGCCCACCTCTGGGCTTGCTGCATCACCAGAGGCTGGTATGTTTCACAGGAGAGGCAAATCTCTGCCTGGTATCGAGGTGGAGTCCTCTCCATTCCCTCCCACCCTGAACGGCTTTGCAGCTCGTCTTCCAGCCATCTCATCAGGGCATAGCGGGGAGCTAGGACTGAAGTTCAGGACGTGTTTCCAAGTTTCAGCTTGTGGCTTTTGACTACCTGCAGCACCCATTTTTTCCTGCTGAGCAGCCTACTAAAATTTACTTTTGTCATAAACCCAGACATTTTCAGCTTGTATAACTTAACTTTGGTAAATTACAATTCATTGGTATGATATACGGGTACGTCTTATAGGTGGTGGTGATTGTTTTCCATGAATGCGTCCTAATCCTTAGCAAATTATTGCTAACAGTGCTCTTCACCACTGTAAATGCTGGAATTAGTTGATGTTAACGTACAAAGTAGGGTGCACTTAGTAAAAAGCCTACTGTTTGTTCGCAATCTGAAAGCACTAATTAAACATGAAATCATTACACAATATCTGATGACCTGTCAAAATCTCGAAACAAGGAAAGATCAAAGAGAATTAACTTTCAATAAAGTAAGAGTTGCATACCAGTTTGGCTGTCACAACAATAAATTTCGTCGCTCATAATTATGAAGGACTATTTATGTAGCTGTCTGATTTTTAGTACTTCCCTTTCCAACCGGTTGGCTTTCTGGTTTACAAGTTCATTAGACCCTCTGGAAACTACAGCCCCCAGTTTGCTTTGGGTCTACATCATAGTTGCAAAACACCAAGCCTGACTCTTTCTCAAGGATTCTTTACAGCCTGTGCTAAAACTTCATTAAGCTTTTGTGTTCCCCAAGGTGTCCAGCTACATGTTCTGCTGCAATAAAATAGTGATAATATTATATCACTAAATATTTTTTATTACAGTAAAAGATGTAACAGGATGTCTCACAAGAAATGAGTAATAAAACTTAATTTAGCCTTATGAAACTTAAAATTACATGGGTTCTTTCATTCTCAAGAGACATGTAAAATTCCATGCTGCACTAGACATTCAGAAACTCTGAGCCTCTAACTACTTCAGTTTATAACTTTGCAATTTGCTTTTTGCTCCAAGGGCACATTTACGTTGTGTGTAGCACAGCGCGAGTCATTCCTGGCTTGGGTTACTTTCTGCATGCAGTGCGGTATTGAATCATGCAAACGCAAACTAGCGCCATGAAAGCCTGCACTGAAGCAATTAAACTGCACCTCATTCTTGAACAGACTTCTGCAGCTCCAGTTCCAGGTGGGAATCACTAAAAACTATAAAAGCTGTTGTGGCTGAAAACATAATGTCAGGCCACAGAATCAGCTTAGCCCCCCCCACCCCTCCAAGTTTTAAAAGTCTTCTTTACAGACATAAAAAATACGGATCTCTAACTCTGGTGGTGCTCACTTCCTATTATGAAGCCATTTTCCTTTCCTTATCTTCTCCCCCCACCAAGTCTGACACGCTTACACTGTTTCTGACTCCATTAACTATTTTAAGAACTGTGATAAAAATCATGAGGTCAGTGTTGCTAAAGTTCTATGTACTATGCCACTCTATTTGTATCTCTGCAAAAAAACTTCTTAGAGCTATCTCTCTGCTGTGAAGCTAACAGACTACCATTGTCTGGTCATTTTTCATTCAGCTGCCTAGCATAATTATTTTTGTACATTAACTACTAAACCAGAAGTATTTGTTCCCAACTCTGTGCAGTAGTTTCCATTCCAAAGCTTGCCTTGGAGAGCAGAGCATCACTGTTCTGTAGATGAACGGGATGTTCTGATGCTGCAGTGAGGCTGGACATAGCGATTTTAAACAGACACACTATTTACAGCATTGCTCTGGGAATTCTGTTACTGCAGCATCATGGGAACACAGCCCCAGTCTGGATTACGTAGTTTAGCGTGGAGATTAGCAGGTAGTTACAGAACTGATTTTGATCTTTTGTTCTAGAATAGCAAGGAAAAAGGTGATGAGAGGGGTCAGCTGTGCATTGGAAAAAGCATTGTAATTGCCAGAAAGAGGATCTTGTAGTCTTTCAAACTCGACAGGTTACCAGCTACAGTGTCTTCAGTAGACTCCAAGGGTGTTTGGACTGAGGAACACCAGCAGCAGGAACTGAACAGCTGGTCAAGGTCAGTGAAGTTTTTGTCTGTACTGAGCCTATGTGAAGGGCCAGAGATAGTACAGACCCAGCCAAAAAATTCAAGACTCGGCCTTATCCAAAACCCACAACTATTTGGTACAGCCAGCAGCAACTGAATCTTCAACTTTCATATTGAAATGTTTGCAGAATGTCTTGGTTTTGCTGAAAACAAACAGTAGTTTGGCAGAAGTAAATAAATAAATCTTTCATGGCACTTAGTCTGTCTTTGTATATATCCATATGTACTTTAAATACTCATTGTCCAAAACACCAAAGAGCTGCTTTATGTAGATACAAAGCCTTAGGTCAACAGCCATGACTGATTCCTGCATGAAGTCCTGCGTGTGTTGGTTTACTTTGCCATATCCTCCTGAACTTCCTATAAAACAGGAAAAGTACAATGCAATACTGTATAAGTAAAAAATTGAAAGCATTGTGATAAAAATCAAATATAAAATTAAATTACCAAGTTGAGACATGCTATGGCAAACATATCAAACTGCACCACACAGCACTATCTGTTCCTTCTAGTGTTTCACAAGCAACAAATGCTCCAGAACTGATACTGTCACTAATAGTTCTGGAATCAATATTCCTTCCGACAAAATATTCCAGGATGGAATAAATAAACCTGGAATTAATAAACTACATAAAACTGAAATTGAAATTTGTTATATGTACATAAAGTAATAACAAGGAGAATACTCAGTGTCGTTTGTAAAAAATGTAAAAAGAAAATGAAATCATTCATTGTAGTTCGCTTTTGTCCTGCCACGAAAATGTTGGAATCACTTTTCAAAACATGAAAGCAACAAAAATATTCAAGCCTCGGCTGCAATTCTCCAACAAACGCCAGTGAGTCTCACTTGCTTCATGGAAACTTTGTCTTACTACAGAAATCTGAAGAAACACCATCTTTTTTATGACCATGATGAAGAAAAACAATAAATGAATGAGTATGATAAAACAGATGGGCTGTAGTTACTCTAGCCATGACTGAGTTTGGATACTTGTCTGTTTATTCCTTTTGCACATAATTTGCTGTTGAATATGTAAGTTATGTGCAACAAGGAGTGTTGAACTCTATTAGATTAAAACAGAGAAACTGGAATGACACCCAACTAAACTTCTGGAAATTTTGTAAAGCTGGATTAAGACTTTTAATGTTATTTTACTTTGTAAATTCTTGGAATGTGTCTTAATTATTATTTTCTGAAAAGCAATAAAGAGTTATAAAGTGGGAGGGAGCAGGGGGGAATGAGGCTAGGGGAGGGAGGAGGGTCTGGACCTGTGTTTACTGTCCATAGCCTAGTTACACTGCTAACTGAAACCAGCAAGTCACCTTATGCATATCACCATATATCACATGCCCCTATGGGATTTAAAGCATCCACCTAACAATGCAGGAAATACTAGCTTATGCTCTAAGGAGCTTCACATATGAGGATTTTCATGGATATTGTTAGAAATTGTAGTGTTAGAAAGACAGAAAATATGGGCATCATCTTCACTATAACTGGTATGGTTACAAACTTTATCTACTTTGTGCACTGAGATTTCAAACCAGCTGCCAAATCCAGTTGTAAGCATAACAATTCTTTGCGAAAGCTATTAGAACAAGATTTTGTACACCACAATTGTCACTCACTCTCAGTTTACACTGTTTTCTAGTGCTGGCTTTGCTGACACTTTCTGTTGACAATGTGCAGGCATTTTGCTTTTATAGACACATGTAAAATTGATTTATAGTTTCCAGTATGTGTGGAGGTGTATCCACAATGTCCTTGTTCAAGTTCATCTCATGTTTTACTTGACCTAGAACGTACCGATTGAGAAAACCAACTCCTTTTATGAACAGCAAGATTTTCACTGGGAAAAATCTTCCCAACACTAATTCTGCCAGGTCTTATGAGAATATGTGAGAATAGTATACGGTCTTCATAATGGCATACAAGCACCACGCCTGTTAGCATAACACGTATAAAACAACTGTAGTGACCGAGCCTCTCTGAAGCTTGTTAGGATGTGAGAAAGCTCGTTACGTGGAGCTTTGAAGGTCCTGCTACAATCTTGATAAAAGCCTCTCAAACCCTACCTATGTTTACTTCTGGGAAGGCAGGCAAAAGGTGCCAGAAGTCTGCCAGAATAATTAGCTCACAGCTCATTTGACAGTATTCTTTCCAGAAGATCCTGAACCTATGATTTCTTTAGAGAACACACAGTATTTCACACTTGTCTGATTATAGCAGTAAACATATTAGAAGATTTCAATTTAAATGAAGAATAAAATCTTAGGGGCGATGACTCATGGCAAGAAGAGTGTTGTTTTGCTACAGCATTCCTAGAAGGCACCTCATATTTGTCAGCAGAAGAACAAATCTGACAGGCTGTCAGTGTTAGTGGTGCACAATCTCACCTACAGAAGGCACACAGGTAGTAAATCAATTGCTCACATGAAAAGTGCATAAACCTGATCTATTTGCATTTACTCTGGAACACAGCAGCCTATAAAAGCGTATGGAAATGTGACAGTCTCATGGTTCATTACCCTGTGCAACTCAAAGTTGTTCTCCCCGAAGGAAAGCAGGGCTTTGGAGAGACTGGGGGGGCCTGTGGACAGAACATGCATGACCTCCTCCCACCAAACATTTGTCACTCACGAAAACACACAAATGTATGAGTACGTTAGCATTATTCTACACAGATAATTGTCTCTGTTTCAGTGATAAACATGCATGAAATTTAATACACTTGCTGACTACTTAGGATATAATACAGGTCAGTAGATTGACAGTAAAAGTTCTTGCTGGTTAACACCAAGAACACGTTTGGTAATGTGGCAAGAGACATCCTCTAATTGAAATGGTCTCCATCCATCCACTGAAGCTACACTGCCTCATCTACTTCACTGTTACGATGTGGGTACTTGGAAGGGGTTGAAAATGTAGTGGGCATTGCACCCTTGAGTAGATTGCTATTCATCCACTTTCGTTGGTCTCAAACAGGGTATTTACACCTAAATGGAATTTCATATGGTTTATCTCTTCTTTATTGAGATACACCACCTAGTCTACCTTGCACTACCTCCAGAATCGAGACCACTTGGAATCTGAGCAGCTTGAAAAGGGAGTAAATATTTAACACTGGATAGGGTCCCCAACTCTTAGCATCTATTTAGAACTTAATTTCCTTGAAGGTAGGATTATATATTAGCCTGTGAGAAAGAGAGGATGGCAAATTGTATTGGCAAAATGAAAATTATACTTCTTAAAGGTTTGGTTTTAGTAAGGGTACTTTGGTTTAGATTAAAATGATAGATGTCATCCTGATTTGTTTCTGGAAGCCCCAACTGGAATTTATCTGTATTTGCTTAAATTAAAAATGCCAACATGACTCATACTTCTCTCCTAGCAGAAAATCTCAACGATCATTAAATTAACAGCTGCTAAGAACCTCTACTTAGCACTCTCCAGTAATAAATGCTAAAAATGAAACTTTTCATTATTTTGCAGACTAAAGCAAAGGTTTCCAGAATCTCAGGCTACTTCTACATAATGAAAAATACATTATTGTTTTTAAACATAAGCCCTTCTTCATATCCCAGGACAAATTCATTGTTAAAAGAGTATAAATTCAGCTTCAGGAAGAACATTTTAAAAAAGCACTAGTCTTACATCTCCAGTAATGAAATTCAGAACCACTTAAAGGACCATTGTCAGAAAAAGGAAAGACTAAGGACCTCTGAAAATCGAAAAGCAGCTTGCAGACTTTTTCTTGGAAGTGTGTAAAGATCTATCTTCTGGCTTTTATTCTGTTTCTGAAAGTTCCTTTTCAAGACTAGCGCACTATTCGTTGTGGCACAAAGGGTCCAGCGTAACATGTAAAATGTGTAATGAACTATATGCTGCTTTTCTGATAGGATATTCGTGTCCTATTTTCAGTGTTTGGGGTTCTCAGGTAAAACTTTCTCAATAAGATGTGCACAGCATATGATTTCAAACTCCATAAATTCAATAAAATAGCCTTGTTCATGACTAAATAGCATATAAGCAATCTTGAGAATTTGGTATGTAGCCCACAGTGGAATAAGTGATCAAGAAATGATGTTGGATAGACAGTACATGGCAGTGGTGTATTGTAGTCAGCTAACACTATGAAAACAAGGAGCCAAGTCTATGATTAGCTGTTAGGCTTGCAACCATTACATTACTCTACTGGTTCTCTAGAGACCATTATAAAAGCAAAATAATGTGGGAAACTTTGGGCTCTATTGTAGTTCTAAGTCTTGTGTACAAGTAATCATTTTCTGCCTTGAATACTTTTAAATAGCTTGGAATTTTAACAATAGTTTTCAGAGCATTCAGGCTGTGAACATTATATGCTTAGTGTGTCAGTTCTAACCCGAGAATTGCTCAAGCCTGTATGTTCTCACAAACATAATTCTCTCCTTCTTTCCTGCTCATAGAATTCACCACTTGCTTTTGATGCCGTGAAAAGCCGGAATTGAAGACTCAATAGTCGGCAGACTATTAAGCAGGTATTCTTTATTGCGGCGCCAGGCACACAGGGGATCTCTCCTCCAAACGTGTGCACCGAAGAGACACAGTTACTAGGTATTTATGCTATGTTAACATACATATTCATTACATTTCCAAGAAATGTTTATCATAGTAATGTCCATCGCACATGTTTGTTTGGCATCTCTCGGCAGGGGTCTTCAGTTTATCCTGCAGCCTCCTTATCTCTGTAGTTTGCATACCTGTTCTCCCAAGGCCCAAGCGCCTAAAGGGATTATTCAGGAGTCTCTTGTCTTGCAACCGTCGGATTATTCACAAAGAACCAAGACTTGTTTCTGACCACCTGAAGTGATAACATCCCCTACATGTTACCTTTGTTACATTTACAGTTATCACTTTTGCAGGAAAATGATACAGAACAGTTAAGTCAAACTAAATCAGAGCTATTATTAAGCTCAGTGGGAAACACGACTTCCGTGAAAGTAACACGTACATCAAATGGTATTTTACGTCTTTTTCTTCTATGCTGACGTAACAAAAGCATATCTTGTAGTAGATGTGAGTGTATCTGTCTAGATAAGAAAATCCAGTGCTGACCCAGCACATCCAACTCTATGTTAGCATCTCCATCAAGTTTTATCTGTTGCAATAAAGCAAAGTCACAAAGGTAAAGGTCACAAAAGAGATGAATGCCACAGCAATCTACAAACTCTTCTGTCAGACTGCTGACAGCTGTTGCATTTCACATGGCCACTGTTGTAGAAGTGCTCTACTCTGAAGTACTGAATGCCGCAGAAGACCTAGTTCGATTCCTTGCTATGCTTGAGAAGACTGAACTCATACAGTACAGAGTGATTAGGATATTCAATGAGAAGGAAGAGATTATTTTAGTCCCAACTCAGTCATTTACAAGTTATCTCAGGAATGTTGGTGCCACACGGTTAGTCGCTGTGATAACGATAAGAAACAACTAATGGAATGTAAAACCTAATAGAAGTACTCTTCTGCCCCAAATTCTGTTTAATATTCTTTTTTGTAATTCTTGATTAATGAAAAAAAACCTGTTTTGAAGGATTCTGCATTCTGGTATTTCTTCCCAAACTCTTGCTGTAATGAGGACCGTTCCTGTACAAGCTACTGAACGTAAAACGGGTGGCAACATGAGGTGTTATACAAGCAAAAATTAAATTACAATTTAATAAGTAAGGGATAACAACAGGAAGAGCCTGGGGGTTGTTTGTTTGATTGTTTTTCAAGTAATAGGTATTTTGAAAACATATTCCCAGAAAACTCTTACCTCACTTGTCCACAGAGATTCAAGAAATACATTAGAGTGGCTCCCTATTTTTTTTACCAGTAGAAAATTACTCCTTGTGCCTAACCTAGATCTTCCCAATTTAAGTACATTTCTTTTTCTTTATAGCTTGGCCAGGAAAATTATCATCTCTCTTTTTTATTTCAGCCTTTTACATACTCAGAGATGTATCTGACCCCTTCTTTCCTGATACGAGAAAAGTATTTTTATATTAATAGTTTACAATCACAACTAAATTTAAATAAAAAGAACTATCTTGTTAACCTTTCGCTCCACATTGTTTGTCTCATTCCAGGGCTTGCATTATCCTCAGAAGGTAGCCAGCGAACACGGCACTGCTTCCATAGCCTAGGTCAGAAAACAAGACTATAGTTCATATATAAGTACCAACCTCTGGAAACAATGTAGGAACTCATAATATGAGGTTTACAGGTTTTTCAGATGCAACAATGTAGCTACCACATCTGCTGTGCATGTGGAACTTTGTTCCGAGTTCTCTGCAGGGACAATTCAGCTGCAGATATGGGAACAAACACCATATGTTGTTGTAGGATTTTTATTACATACGAGTCACTCTCTACTACATTACAGCCACCCTATAAAAACAAAAATACCTAACAGTCACTTCTTTCCCTACTGGTAAATTGGTGGCATGGGTCTTAGTAAATGTGCTCTTTCAGTCTTTCATTGCGGTTTTATGCAGTTGTGTAGAAATTAGGGTTAATTTACAAAACACCCTTCACTAGTCCTTGCTGCTAATTGAAGAGCTTGCCCACATCAACAGATCCATATCAGGTTTTTTAAACAAAGGCGACAGTGTTGTTGCTCTATAGATAATCCCTACCACTAGCTCACACTTTTGTACTACCTTTTCTGCTCTAGGGCGCTTGACATTCCAGTGCGAACAGGGCAATAGTGCATACCAGTCAGCTTTCCTATTGCCTTTTCCGTGCTGCTTTTCAGGCAAAGCCAAGCTCCGTTTCAAATATAAACTGGAGTAAATTTTAAAGCTTCACCGGAGACACTCCAGATTATATACAGTTGTGACAAAGTGCAGTTTAATACATGACATTTTTAGCAGTTTGAAGCCTCACTAAGTTACTTCAAAATGGTGATGTACTTGTGCAAATGCTGCTCTGCAGTTAAGACGAATACACTAGATATTGCTTACTCAAGACACTTAGCTTATGAAGAGATCATGGCAAACGGATACACCACTGTGTTCAGCATTCGTACATTTTCTAGATGAGATGTTCTCATCTCTTACAACTCCCTTCTTGACTCTAATTCTTTGGGTTTAAGTTTTGATTGTGTAATTGCACCAGAGATAAACCCACTCTGGCAGACAAACAGATCCTCTAAAGAAACTAAATCTGGTTTGCTCACTCTGGGGGTAACTTGCCTTACTTATACCCTAACAGTGTGATGCTGGTAAAATGGTCTGAATGAATACACAAAGAAAGGTGGATAAATTGGGGCACTGTCTCCTGTTAGACAAGGCCTGGTGTACTTTGACAGGCTTCCCCTTCAACTAATTCCATTCACACTTTACACCAGCTACAGCTTTCTAAATAGTAGAAACTCTACCAATAGTAAGACTTCTTGCAAGGGGTGAGAAGCATTCCATTCCTAAAAACCCAATACAACAGTTATTATCACACAATCTCCGCTATTGCGTATATACTAGGAAAGATAAGGAAAACAATATGTGGGTTGGTAATGTTCTTCTACTGCTAGAAATGCCCATATTAAACATAGAGTATTCTGTTCTAGCACTGTCACCATTCTGGTGTTTTGCCTTTCTCCTGAATAGAAACGTTTTCCTTAGCCATGCAAGAGTTGTAGATTTTATTTATACAATTACACCAAACTTGTGGGGGGAATTCAGTATGTCTGACTGGACAAATTCTGGTATTTATTTTCATGTTCAATTTCTGAAAAAAATTACCTATAAAACTCCAGACAATGCAGTTCACCACTTAGCTACAGTTCTCATTTTGTGGAAAGGGGACTAAGGAGCAGCTGTGCTTGTTTGGGAAACCATAGCCAAAAGGGAAAATGAAATAAACAAAAAAGTCCTTTCTTGCTTCTGCATGTGGGGAAGAAACTGAATTCTGGTTTCATTTGGAGCTTATATTGATACTGATTTCAGGGGGGATACTCTGATTTTTACTGACATCAACAACAGCAGAATGAATTTCTGGGAATTGTCCTCTCATGTTCCACTCAAACCAGTGACACCCAATCCACTATCCATTTTAAACCTAAGGTGTTTTGTGTGACTTTGCAGCACTGACACTTTTGAGATGTGAAGGGCTCTTTTATGCAAAAGTTGCACAGTTTGGGTGCGATTCATTCCTTTTTGTCATCTAAGGCATTCTTCCACATTGTTGTGAAGATCGTTTTTATTTTATGGTAGTGTCAAACACAAACATACAGAGGCATATGCAAGATTTAAAACAACACCTGAAAGTAGATATGGTTTGGGAGCATCAACAACAGCTAGTGATACCAGTTCCTACTGCATCCATCTATAATACCTTATGCTTTTCTGTTTTTATGGAGGCCTAGCAGTCCTTCAATATGTTACTTAAGACTTTCATAGAAAGCAAATCCTGGAAGGCTTGGGAGAACTATTTGTGTGAAGAAGAAGGGAAGCTGTGAAACCCTACCCATCCTACAGCTCCTTCACCATTAACAAATGCATGATGTATTTTTTGGAAAGAGTTATTTTTAGACAAAGATGGCTGGCTGCTTGTAAAGTCAACCCTTGACGCGATCACCTCTCATTTCCCTCTTTTGTCGCACAAGAAAGAAGATTCTCAATGCTGATTCAAAGAACTTTGGAAAACAAATAGCTAGACACTACCATTTCCACTTATGAATAAAGCAACAGTTTTAATCCAGACTCACAGATGTCTAAAATGCTAAAGCTTGCAGCGACAAAACTCCTGTTGTGCCTAATCAAAAGATTACACTGAATTGCCTGCCTGACATCAGTTCACTCTGAGGGTGGCGGAGCACTGGAACAGGCTGCCCAGGGAGGTCGTGGAGTCTCCTTCTCTGGAGATACTCAAAACTCGCCTGGATGCAGTCCTGTGCAGCCTGGTGTAGGTGACCCTGCTTCGGCAGGGGCTTTGGACCAGATGACCCACAGAGGTCCCTTCTAACCCTGAACATTCTGTGATTCTGTGATTCTTAGACTGGGCTTTTTAAAATGTAGTGTAGCTGCACTGTCGCTAAAATGGCACCTTTCTGTATGACATCCCTCTTTAGAAAAATCGGCCAGTCATTGTTTGTGTGACACAGCTCTAGAGGAGATAGACATCCTGATATCCTTCAGGCCACATGAAGGTTTTGATCAGGTTTGATGATGTTTTCTCTGTTTTCACAACGTATTCAAAAGAACCTGTTGGTGTAATTGCTGCTTGGAAACAACTGCCCTTATTTTCCTTGCTTGGGTTACCAGACTTTTTTTTAAATATACAGCTGTGCAGTACATATGTTACAATGAAATTTTACAATTAAATTTTTATTCCTCAGGGGAAGAAAAAGAGATAGTGTTTGTATGATAGTGCAGAGGTTGTGAAAATGGGAGAGATTCCAACAGGTTAGCTTTTTAGCTTGCAGTCCACTTTCCAACTTGGAAAGTGTGGAGAGGTTATAAATGGATGTGTTAAATACAGACTGGTTTCTCGAAATTACTGCCTTTCTGGGGAGGTGGTGATTAGGTGTGTGATAAACTCTTCAAAATTTAGAAACCTAGTTCTGAAATTTCACTTCAAAGTTAGTTTAATGATGGGCAGTGGGCTAAAAGAATATCTACATTTATTCATCAATCAAGTGTTAAAATTTTGATGTGTTCCACTAGGAACATACCTGGATATGCATCAGAGAGTGATAATTTTTCATCATTATTTAACCAAGCACAGCTGATGTGTAGCAGATAGATAGTAACCTTAAAAGCTGAAGAAGCATTCAATTCAGCATTTGACTGTTACTTTCAGGTACGTAAGAAGTTGATTATGAGACGTTGAGATATCAGTGATCTAAAAACTGATACTATGAAACTGAACTATGTAAACATCTTTAATAAATAAATTCTTACAGATTTTTTTGCTTAGATACGTATCAGTGATCTGTAGCTTTATCTTTTTATAACCCCTGCCACCACAGGGGTGTGCAAGTAACATCTACAGTATGTAGAGAGCAGGCAGTCAACCTGTACGGAGATCTCAAGCACTAGGAAGAATACTTTGCTTAAAACCCTACTAGATTAATTTTACCCATGTGAAGAAACCCTGTGACGAACACGGCCTTCTTTTAAACAGAGTTATGCACTCAGAGCTGCTTCAACAGCTTGACATACAGAACTGATAACTCACTATATTATGGTGCAAAACATACCATCCTTTGAAAATTCTGCAGTGCTAATACTTCTCTGATAACACAGCAAGAAGTTAGCTATCAGTAAGTCAGTTATTAATCTTCCCACACTGGGGCAAGATTAGAATAGAAGGTATGGATAGACACAGAAAAATGATAAATTACAGGGGTAGCTAAGAATATGATACTCCTCTGAAAGATCTTGAATGGTGCAAACAATGAAAGAAAAGAATGGTGCAAACAGTGAAAGAAAGAACCTGCAGAAACTGGAATTTTTTTGGTTTGGTTTTGTTAGGATGCTTTTCCTTGCTGGTGAGGCCGTAAAAACCTTGTACAGCTGTTGTCTGGCTTTCTCCTGTCTGGCACTCCATGTAACTTGAAGAGCACTTAACACAGAGCCCTTGAAACATGCAGCATTGGTGTAGCTGTTCTGCTCTTGTCAGCCACTACAACTCTGCCAGCAACACTGTGCTCCAACTTTAGCCCTGGACAAAAAAGAAAATAAATTGTACCTATTCACCACTTCATGTTAGCCCCGCTTTAAAATATGGTTTACAAGTAAGCTGCATTAATACATTTGGTATCTCAGAATGGGAATGAATTAAGATTTAGGGACGGATTTTTAACATTGGCCTCATTGCAGTGCCAGCCATTGGCTTCTCACTGCCTTTACAAAAAACCTGCTGTATAATTATTCTGTGATCAGTCCAGCAGAAATGAATGCAGTGGGACGGATTTTGAGAAGTAGCCAGTAAAAGTTACCCGAACTTCAAGAGCAACAGCGTGAAGCCAGCGCTGGGTGCTTTTGAAAGTCCTAGCCAGCAAGTTTTGCAAATATAGAACGAGATACAATGCTAGCTGTATTGTTGCTATCTAGTGAGAAAACATGTAATTATATGCCAGCTTAATCCTATGCACGTGTTTCTGTTGAATTCTTTGGAGTGCATGTACTATGGTTTGTCATGTCACAGGCTGAAAAGCACTCTTAAGTGCACTGCTCACTACAGTGTTCCTGTGATTTCAGCTACACTGCTGTTAACGTTTTCAGCAACAGGCCCTTGTTTTGGACAGTTAGCAAAGAGTAAGTGCTTATTCTTCTGTTAGGTCTGTTCTCCATGCCCAGCATTCTATTTTTCTAAGCTCTTTGTCATTTTCTTGTGAATTCCCTGATACTGAACATTGTCATTATGCTGGATATGTATTTGAACATGAACAATCAAATATCCCAAGGATGTGTTTGTCCTTCCATATGAAGGCAGCAGACCATAAAGCAAGTAAGTTTATCTCTTCTCAACATTGCTACCATAGCTTCTTGTGAACTCATGAAATCATTTCAACACACACACAGGATGAAAGCTACAAGGAAATCAAAGAGGAAAAACAAAGATAAAAATGCCTTGAGAACTTAAATTTGCCTTGTGACAAAAGATAGGAAGTATTAACTAAGCCAAAAATATGGGAAGGGTCTGTAAATAGCTGAAGCACATGAATATCAAGAATACTCGCTAGTGCCATAGATAAGGGCATAACTCCAAGTAACAGGATGCAACTGAAAGGGGAAGATGTAGACTGAACTGCAGAAGAGACTCACTAGGCAGGAATACGGACAGAAAAACTAAATAAGTCCTTTTGTTTTCTAACTTGTAGGATTTAAACAGGTAGATTTTCCATAGCACTTACCTGCTCTGATTTAGGGAGGATAGGCAGGCTGGGACTCAACTATATGTGCAAAGAGTAGTTTTGCTCTAAAAAGAAAATGACATAGTCTGCAATGTATTTAATTTGTAGTTTTGTATTGGACATACTATAAGGCAACCTTTACATTAAAGACTTGTTCCAGCTAGACGATGGGTACATTTTAATGCTCTTTTATGACTGTGTGTGCGTTGCTTTTGTGCTTTGCATTTTTTTAAACCCTTCCGTGTTTCACATGGACTACGGGATAAAAGCAGAGCTCATCTGTTCCATGCTCAGAACAAGAGATTCAAATTAATTGTAAAAGCTCTATTTGCTAACACTTTTCTGTCATTTCAATATTACATTAATAGACACACAGAGACTGTCTGAGTCTCTTCGCAGAGGACAATTACCAGAAAGCAGAATAACAGCACCACTAGTGCCAAAACAAAAATAGATTTTAGTTTAAAAAGGATGATATACTGTTAAACCTGAGCCTTCATGCATACCCCAAAACTGGAACAGACGTCTCTGGGATTACTCGGATCTACCTGAAGTGCACTGTTCTGTTGCACTGGACACTGCATTCAGATAATCTTCACAGAGTAATGTAGGAAACACATGTTGTATCTTTTTCTGACAAAGATCTGTCTTTTTTCACTCTATATGTGCATAAAGTTGTTTTTTGTTGTTTGCTGACACTCTGCTGGCAGTCTGCCGGATCTACCAAACGCAACTAAGAACAAGTTATAGCTACTAGGCTTAAATTCATCTGGAAAAATGCAGGGATTTAGAATTTGAGAAAGGCTGAAAGCAAATGCTCAATGAACAAGATCTGAGGGACAGGTGATAGGAGGTTAAGAGAAGACAAAATCTTCTTTTGTTACCAGATTATCCTGCCCATCCCTGTCAGTTAAACTAATAACCTATTGCTAGTGTGAATGGTTAATTGATAAATGACATGAAAATTGCTAGCTGCGGATGCGTTACTAAAGGATTCTCGTCTCACACTTGCACGCCTAACAGCTACTGCAACTGTAAACTATCATAACTGAGGCATAATGGTGAAGAGCCAATCTACCTGATCTCTTTGTTATATGGTCATTTTGGTTTTACAAAAATTTCTTAATATAGTGGATTGTTTCACTCTTTAGGAACTTCCCAGAATATATCAAGAAAAGCAGAATAGGCTTACAGGAAATGTTTTGCTTCATATTATTTAACACAATTTAAATTAATGTCAGTATATCAAAAGAGTTAAGATATATCTATTTTCCTCACCATAGAGAAAGAAAAGGATACCATGATCCTTCACAATTTATGTAGTCTCCCATATTAATCAGACAGCTGCAAGAAACATTTCTGGGAGGATTCACTTGGAAACTGAGGCCATGTTTGCCAGCGGCATTTAATTTTACATTTCAGTAATTATATCATGCTAAGAAAAAAAATAAAAGCAATATATCCCTGCGGACACAACTACCTTCCTTTTAAACTGTGCAGGGACGGGATTCTATTACTAAAAAAAAAATATTAAATGGATTTGGCAGTTCTTTTGACTATGAGGTACAGGTAACACTGACTCATGTCTGTGGCAGAGGCATGGCTATGCAAGCCCCCACAGCTATCCCTTTGTGTGCTGACCCCCAATAGCTTAACTGTCTTAGTCTCCAACAGTCTGTCACCTAAGCCAAACTTTCCGGTGGTTCTAGGATATAGCCAGCCAAATGTACACTGAGGCACATACAGGGACCACACACCCCATTTGAACTTGCAGGATTAACTTCATTTTCAATATCAGAACAAGACAATTTGAATTACGGGAGCTATTATTTTCAAATCAGTAAAGCACATTAATAGTATTGCACTATACTAAGTGCAAGGTAAAGTCCATTTATTTCATATCCTCACTCCTACAGAACAGAATCCAAATAGATTTTTGAAACTCCCAAACAAGAGAAAGCTACAAGGGTTTAAAATATTCCTTTATTCTCTGGCTGTCAGACCCATATCTGCTAACAATCAAGTTCCATAACATTACCCTGTAATCACATAAGAAAGTTTAAAATTGTGACTGACCATGACTGCAACAGCACAAATCTGTTAACATCCTTTTTGGTATCATTTCCATTTACTTAGGTTCAGATGCACACGGTATTATTCTCCATCAACTCCATATGTACGTACATTCTCCTGAAGGCAGAAGACAAACAATCTTTTACAGAAATTGCAGAACACAAGTAAGTTTTTAATTTCCTAAGTTGTCATCAAAGCATATGGTAAGAGGATTTATTTCTTAAGAGAACTCTAGAATTAAAGGCAAAATCCTTTAAGTAACACCTTCTCTCATAATAACCCACCTCAGCTTTTTGTAATGAGACATGCCATGCCAGACCCCATTGCTAAAACACCTAAACATGCTCAGCAAAAAGCTCCTCCAAAAAGCATTAAGACTCTAGAAGCATTCCTAGGCTACATACACGACATTATTTTAATAAGGTACAGTGGCAATAAAAAGTACATATAGATCCTATTAAGAATAAATAGGGTAGAAAATGTGTCTCTTATTCATACTGCTACCATGCAATGTTTGGATCCAATCAGTCTAGTATTCTGCCAAAGCAAAAACCAAAAGCATTGAAACTAGAGCTTGTAAACCTCTCACTGCTGCTGTGATTAGTTCCTTTATCCTATAAAGAACAGTCTTATACCATCACAAATCTAAAATAGCAGGTGGATTCTGAAAATGACTGGTTGCTATGATCCAAACATTTCCCTGCATTTATGGTACAAAACAAAGCTTCAGCCTTTCAAGTAATTGAAAATAAATTTTCCCTGGCAAACTGGAATGCAGATATATCAACTCTATCCTTGCAAAAAGTCGATTAAAACATATTTGCTGTATTCTAGCAGTTTTAAGTACCAATATACCTGTTTAATAAGAAGTGTATCCAGGATAGAGAGATTTAAATAGTTTTACAATGAAACCACAGAGCAAGAGCATATTTTCACTACTAGGCCTTTTCAGGGAGTATGTGTAGGGAATGGATGTTTGCCAGCACTATCTGGAAGAGCACAAAAAAATACAGCACTCGGGACAGACTATTACTGTCACTTAAAAACAGACAATTTTTTATTCCTGGAGAGGTGTCTGAGAAGTTGGTGAACAAGCATATGTAACACCACCTGCCTTCTGCCAGCAGACAAGATTCCCCACAATAGCTTTGGCTTCATAACATCACTGAAACTGACTGATTTTAGCTGTTCCTTTCTTTCCTCTCCCTTTACCAAAGTTGAAAGTACTGTGCTTTTCCTCTTCTCTTCAAAAAAATTTGTTTCTTTTTTGCTGTTTTATTCACACTCAAGTTATATTCATCAGATAACTATATAGTGATATATAAGCAACTTTAAAGTGGCTTTTCAATATACAGGTCATTTGAAAATCGCTGTCTGATACTCTGTTTCCACTCTTCAAATATTCAAATACTCTAAATTTTTTATTTTTTGTACATAAATCACATCATATTATAGCTATTATCATACAAGAGAAATATTTGATGCTACTGTAGTTTTATATTTTTTGGAAGTAATGTACTTCAGAATATTCTAATTTATCTAACCGTCATACAATAGTTTTTAGGGAAAACTAATTGGACCGTTCCATAGCTCTGCCAGTAACCTACAAGTAAGCAGCTTCTGGATTTTCCTCATAGGTCAACAATTTGCTGACTTATGCAATTTGTCTTTCACAACTTGCCTAAAATGCTGTGTTTCCCTGTTGGCCCGAGGAAAGTAAATAGACGTATGTCTGTATTTCATATTCTTCCATTCAGAAATTCTCCAGATTCCATGAATGTGAGTTGATGTCTGTTGTCAGGGGCTAATTCTCTCAGGCCTTCTTCATGACTGAAAAGAATTAATAAAAATTTGATTAGTCTTGTAGAAGTATCTTGGGAAATAAAAATTCGTTTGGGCTTTTTGCTGTGGTAATCTGTTCTACTGAAATGTTCTCAGGGCTGTTTATAAAGCAATCTCCTGAACACGTCCATAAAGTCATTTGATAAATAACCGCTACAGTGTTTTGATGGATATTATGGAAGTAACGCCGTGTGCTGTTCTGAACTGGAAAGCCCATCATCAGACCTGAAAGGAGATCTGAGGGATTACTGACATGTGGGTCATTTGTGAGAACAACAAGCCAGGCAGGCTTGTGGCCTTATGGGAACAATAAAACACGGGGTGCCGTCTCAGCCAAACATTCTGAAGTCAGTGAAAGCCACACACTTCAGCTAAACAACTTTTGCATTTTCCATATAGTTTTCCAACAAAGCAGATTTGCATTTTGTGTAAGGATGTATTCAAAAAGACGATGTACATTGACATTGTCTTGTCATGGCAGTACTCATTTCAGTATCACCTCCCAGAGAAATGTCATACCTGGAAACGCACCAGAAGCACGCTTCCATACTGTGTTCTCCCATCTCTTACGATGCTCAAAATCTATAGGTGACAGTGCATAAACCAGTACTGAAGGGAAATACTGCTTGCCTGCATCTTTTTGGTTAAGAGCAGTGGTATCTGTGAGGAATGTCTTACAATGGGTTAAATCCTTGGAACTGTTTAATTTTCCCAGATGAGCAGAGCATTTTGTTTCTGATCATAAAAAAATATTTACTTTGGTTCTGTAGAACTGTTGACGCAAAAATACATTTTCAGCTCATCTGGGTGGAGCTGCAGATACTGCATCAAGTTCACACTGAGACTGGTCTGGAGCTCTGACTGCTAGAGAGAGCAGGAGAGGCAGAGACTGCATTTTTAACAAAACACTTTGTAATCTTTCAGAACAACAGAGATGTCTGTGTTCACAAAAACTCGAGCTTACTGAAGCAATAAAATACCTAAAAATATGCTCATCCAAACACCAATTTCACCCCCAGGAAATGGTCAGATTTCATGGACTGGCTTTCTGAGTGACTGGTGTAACTATTTCTCTGAGATTACATGGACCATGTCTCTTTTTTTTTTCCTTAATTTAAACTGACATCAGAACTTGTACGAATCGCTAACTACAGTGCTTAGTCCTTGTATATCCCTTCCACAGTCTAATCCTTCATGGGATGTAATGCAATCCTCGTATAATGCTGAAGTCTAAGGTTGCCAATATTTTATTTCTGAAAAGCTCCAAACTCGCTTTTCCATTTTGCGACAGAGGATAGTTGTCATCACTGTTGCTTGATAACAAGTATCCACAAATCTAATACACTTGATAAAATCAGCCAGAATTGATGATTCTTACAGGTGCAACACAGGAGCTGTAATTCATTAAAGAAGATGAAGATTGTGCCTCTAAGCCACCACTATGCCTGTGTGATCCTGGATATTTCAGTAGCTGAACTAATTTGCAATATTTTACGAACATGGATGGCTCATCAACAATGCAACAGCCTCCTTAAACTGTGCTACAGGTATCCTAGCTACCTGGAATTTCTACAGTGCTGTAGAATTGTGCAGCTTCTGATCCTGGCCAATCTTAAAAAAAGACTGTAATTTGGACTCGTCCAGGATGGTTTCCCAGTTCATCTGGTCCAGCCACTTCTACAGGGGGACCTCAGCAGATGCTGCTGAAGAGCATCGGTTACTCTGTCATTTGGTCTTTTGGATACATTCTCCATTTCTGATAGCTGACTACAGTTTCTGACTCTCAGCAATTTATGGCTTCCAGCCTGAGGACTGTAGGTCTGTTCCTAAGTGCTGAGCAGGACTGAGCAAAGAGAAAGTATGCGTACACAAAGCTAGAATTTTCCATGGACAATACCAGATGGACACCGCCATCGTATGGCCAGTGTTGGAGACAGGATACTGGTCTCAGCCCAAACGCTGGAACCTTACTTAGTCTGAACAAGTCCAACCATTCCTGTCTTCTTAAGAGCTCCTCACCTAATGGAATAATCTTTCACGCATACGGAGGTAAAAAATTTAATGGAAGTCAAATCCCTTTTAATGGCACCAGATAGGCATTTGGAATGCTGCCTGATGCTGCAGGGTGTGGGGTATGCATATTCATCCGAAATAATTTCCATGTGAGTGACTGGGGCTAACTGAGAAACGAGGTGTATAATGTCCTATGGTAATGAGTCAGAACAGTTTCAGCAGAAGTGGAAATAAAATTTCTGGATGTAAGTGAAAAGTAGTGATCCTCCTGTACTTTAGGCAAAATATGTGCAGCCTCAGTTTGACTTGTCAGGAAAATCCTCCATTTTCTAGAAGAGAGAAGTGGACTATGGTAGAGTGTTCCCTACCGCTCACGTTGCAGCTCACACAGCTCTTCTGTTTTTATGTCTGCTGAGAAAGCCAGCACATGTGTGGCCACTCCTAGGGTGTGCTTGGCAAGCACAGGAGCACAGACGCCAAGCTCCGGAATGCATTTTTTCCAGCATCGATATATGGGACTGTAGCTGTCTTCGTGGCTGGATTTCTTCATGCTGCTGGCTGGCTCCACATTTGGCTGCCAACACTACTGGAGGAGTTGCCAACAGGACTGGTGTGAGGATTAGTCCGGTTTAGCTGTCCTAACCTTCAGGATGCCGTGATGTTTCTATTTCCCTTTCACAAAGGGAAAAAAAAAGTCATCTTTTTATGTTTAAGAACAAGATTCTAGAAGCATTTCTGTTTAAGAGTTCCTTTTTCAAGTGACTTTTGTGGGGAAGGAAGAGGAAGTGCCATATTTCTCTGAGCTATTAGAACTCACACAGCAAACAAACCCCTGTGCAAATTCTGCTCATATTTTTTGATCAGGCCACGGACTTCTCAAGTTCCTTCCCAGACTTGCTCATAGCTACATGGGAGAACTGTATTGCTTTCCGCATTTCTTCAAGACTGGGTATCTTGAATATTTTTAAGCTGGCAACAGGCAAACAAACTTCTTTATGTCTCTAAAAACAGCAGGTAAGAACAAGTTGCATTGTTCAGTTTATGACTAAAGCAAGAATAACAAGAATAAAAAACAACACTCAGAGAGGGACCTCTGTTTGCATCTTGAAAAAATGTACTAATCCAAACTTCTTCCTGAACATTTTAAATGCATCGGAGAACGGTGATAGAGAGAGAATATCAAGATCTTCCTGAGCTTCCAGGTAAATGTCACAACCCACAAGCAGGTTTAAGGTATTGAGAGATACCAAAATGACACTAATTTCTTTGCCTCTTGGGTGTAGGACAGGTGTGTGAATGATGCCCATCCTGAAAATGGGCCAGCAGACAGCGCTTCCCCACTACATTTTGGAGCTCTGAAAGGCACTGTAGCTTATTGAGGCAGAAGCTATTCTAAGGTTTCTTTGAGGATGATGCAGTTCTGCACTGCCTGAATTCAGGGCTATGCTTACAAGCCACGAGAAAATCCATCCTGTGCTCACTCCGATATCACAGAATCACAGAATCACAGAATGGTAGGGGTTGGAAGGGACCTCTGTGGGTCATCTAGTCCAATCCCCCTGCCAGGTTACATAGGACCTCCTTCAAGCAGGTTTTGAAAATTTACAGAGAAGGAGAATCCACAACCTCTCTGGGCAGCCTGTTCCAGTGCTCCATCACCCTCGGAGTGAAGAAGTTCTTCCTCATGTTCAGATGGAACTTCCTATGCTTCAGTTTGTGCCCGTTGCCCCTTGTCCTGTCACTGGGCACTACTGAAAAGGGTCTGGCCCCATCCTCCTGACACCCACCCTTCAGACATTTATAAGCATTTATTAGGTCCCCTCTCAGCCTTCTCTTCTTCAGGCTGAACAAGCCCAGCTCCCTCAGCCTCCCCTCACAGGAGAGATGTTTCAGTCCCCTCACCATCCTTGTAGCCCTCCGCTGGACTCTCTCCAGTAGCTCTTCGTCTTTCTTGAACTGGGGAGCCCAGAACTGGATACAGTACTCCAGATGGGGCCTCACTAGGGCAGTGTAGAGGGGAAGGAGAACCTCCCTTGACCTGCTGGCCACAATCTTCTTAATGCACCCTGGGACACCGCTGGCTTTCTTGGCAGCTAGGGCACACTGCTGGCTCATGGTCAACTTGTCATCCACCAGGACACCCAGGTCCCTCTCTGCACAGAGCTGCTCTCCAGCAGGTCCACCCCAAGCCTGTACTGGTGCATGGGGTTGTTCCTCCCCAGATGCAGAACCCTGCACTTGCCCTTGTTGAACTTCATCAGGTTCCTCTGCGCCCAACTCTCCAGCCTGTCCAGGTCTCGCTGAATGGCAGCACAGACTTCCAGTGTGTCTGCCACTCCTCCCCGTTTTGTGTCATCAGCAAATGTGCTGAGGGTACACTCTGTCTCTTCATCCAGGTCGTTGATGAATAAGCTGAACAAGACTGGGCCGCATACTGAACCCTGGGGAACACCATTAGTTACCAGCCTCCAACTAGACTCAGTGCCACGGATGACAACCTTCTGAGCTCTGCCATTCAGCCAGTTCTCAATCCACCTCGCTGTCCACTCATCTAGCCCACACTTCCTGAGCTTTCCTATGAGGATGTTATGGGAGACAGTGTTGAAAGCCTTGCTGAAGTCGAGGTAGGCACCAGTACAGGCTTGGGGTGGACCTGCTGGAGAGCAGCTCTGCAGAGAGGGACCTGGGTGTCCTAGTGGATGACAAGTTGGCCATGAGCCAGCAGTGTGCCCTGACTGCCAAGAAGGCCAATGGAATCCTGTGGTGCATCAAGAGGGGTGTGGCCAGCAGGTCAAGGGAGGTTCTCCTTCCCCTCTACACTGCCCTAGTGAGGCCCCATCTGGAGCACTGTGTCCAGTTCTGGGCTCCCCAGTTCAAGAAAGATGAAGAGCTACTGGGGAGAGTCCAGCGGAGGGCTACAAGGATGGTGAGGGGACTGAAACATCTCTCCTATGAGGGGAGGCTGAGGGAGCTGGGCTTGTTCAGCCTGAAGAAGAGAAGGCTGAGAGGGGACCTAATAAATGCTTATAAATATCTGAAGGGTGGGTGTCTGGAGGATGGGGCCAGACTCCTTTCAGTGGTGCCCAGCGACAGGACAAGGAGCAATGGGTACAAACTGAAGCACAGGAAGTTCCGTCTGAACATGAGGAAGAATTTCTTCCCTCTGAGGGTGACAGAGCACGGGAACAGGCTGCCCAGAGAGGTTGTGGAGTCTCCTTCTCTGGAGATATTCAAGACCCACGGGGACAAGGTTCAGTGCAGCCTGCTGTAGGTGACCCTGTTTTGGCAGGGGGGTAGGACTAGATGACCCACAGAGGTCCCTTCCAACCCCTACCATTCTGTGATTCTGTGATTCTGTGATTCTGTGATTCATTCCATCAGGGACCATTGATTTGTGTGCATCCAGATTGCTTAAGCGAACTCTCACACAGTCCTCCTTGACCAAGGGAATGTCATCCTTTCACCAGGCTTCCTCTCTTACCTCCAGGGCCTGGGATTCCTGAGGGCCTGCCTTACCACTAAAGACTGAAGCAAAGAAGGCATTTAGTAACTCTACCTTCTCTGTATCCTCCATCACCAGGGCATGCACCTCGTTCAGCAGTGGCCCCACATTTTCCCTAGTCTTCCATTTGCTGCTGATGTACTTGAAGAAACCCTTCTTGTTGTCTTTGACATTCCTTGCCAGGTTTAATTCCAGGTGGACCTTAGCCTTCCTTGTTGCATCCCTGCATGCTCTGACAACACTTCTGTATTCCTCCGAAGTGGCCTGTCCCTCTTTCCACATTCCATACACCTTTCTCTTCCATCTGAGTTCCACTAGAAGCTCCTTGCTCATCCATGTGGGTCTCCTGCTTCCTTTGCTAGATATCTTCCTCAGTGGGATGCACCGATCCTAAGCATGGAGGAAGTGATGCTTAAACAGCAACCAGCTCTCTTGGACCCCTCTACCTTCTACAGCCCTGACCCACGGGATTCCTCCAAGTCTGGTACTAGGAGTGGATCCAGTTGCACCTAGACTCTGCTCTGAGAGAGTTTAGAATGCAAGGGGGTCTGCTCTGCACCTCATGCCTCAACGGGAGGGCTCTGCTTTTGCCGCTTATCAGACTCCTTTACCCCTTTTAATGCAACAGCCACTCTCACATCTCCCTCTTTGGGATGGCACTGACAGCCCTCAGCCTCCTGCTGCCCGCGTTGTCTTTTGATTTCCTTTTTCCCTAGGCTCAGGAATGGGGAAGATAGACTTTGCCAGTCTTTTTGGAGTTAGGTTGAGAATTGCCATTTGCCAGTATGCCCACTGCTTTCTCAGTGACCCTTGGTATTCTTAGCCCAGCTCTCAAGGTTTTGTTTGTTGTGGTCATCACTCATTGTTAATTTGCTGATGGTTTCATGCCACAAGAACCTTTGTTGATTTAAGGTAAGATATGAAACAGGTCAATTGCATAACTTTCTCAGAAAAATGAACAGCATGCTGTTCATTCCCTTCCTTGCCACAGAAGTCTTTCCTACTTCAAAGTTCAGACATCACTGTTGGTCATCCTCATAACATATCCCACAAGTATCACATTTAAAGAAATAAAGCAGCCTGAGGCAAATGAATGTAAACTAATTGGCTAGTTCTCAGCTCACGCTTTTCGAACAGAATTGTTATAACACCACAGCAATAAACTAAGCAGCTGTCTGCTGTTCCACTTACTCATCCGAAGACGCTTGCCTGTGTGGTTGCCAATGAATCTGAAATACATTAATTCATTTTAGTAACAGTGAGGACTGCCATGCTCAGCAATACTACTACCCCAGAATTTCAAAATGTCACAGGCTCCTTTAGAAAGGCTGAATTAAGTATTATTAGAAAAGAAGTCTTGAGAGATACTACATTTAACCACAAGCCTCAGAGTTCCATGAAGAGAACCCAGAAAGCACGAAGCCCAGAAACAAATGGGCACATTGCAACACGCATGTCAAAAGATTACTTCCAAAATGCTCACTGGATTCATAAAGATTGCACAAGTAACTTGAAAAGCATTTGCCTTTTTTCTATAGTTGTAGCAAAAAACTCCAACCTTCAGTTCTGTCAGATTTCTTGCCAGTATAGACAAGCCTTAACTGTGCACGATGAGACCCTGTGTCAGTTAATCAGCAGGTGGGTTCTAGTGAAAGAGATTTTGTGTATTTCCCAGCTAACTCGCCACAGAAGAAAGATGTGCTGTTAGGCTCTACTTTGAAAGACTTAGACACGTTCATTCTGGTTTACATGGTTCCTGGTATATATTCAGAGAATTTCCTTTCCTGTTTTAAATTTCCCTTATTCTTTGGGCAAAGTGGAGGAATATGCTCAAAGGTATGCCTGTGTGTCCTTTCACCTTGTAGAGTAACTGTCTAAGTATGAACAGCATGTCAGTGAGGTTGACCTCCTTCCGTTTCATTCCCTTTTTTTTTACACCTTCTTCTTCTTTTTTCTTCTTTTCTCCACTTCCCCATATTCCCCGTGCTTGTGATAATTGAAAGAGGATCAGGAAATTTTCAGGGCTTGTTTTCATGTATTTGACAGAAGTATTGCTATTTTCTTATCCCATTGCTAATGTCTACAAAGTATTTTGTATGTGCAAGATTTGATTAAGGTCTTGGCACATGTGACATTTGAACTCAAGGATGTACTTCTAACCTCTAGCTTTGGCTACCTTGTCTTTTAGAAAAAAAGTAATGTCAGGTTTCCCACACTTCAGTGTGAGTGTTTTTCTAAAATTCAGATGTGATTGTCTTGCAAATACAGATTTTACTGTAGAAGTGCTTTTAATTCCCGTCTTGTAGATAAATAAAGAAAAATCACATCAGAATTCCTAGAGCTGTAGAATAAAACCTCACTCACTTCTGTGACTGTAGGTAACTGCATTTCAAATTTCAAAATTTGTATGACTTTATACCTGCTTATTATTTTCAGACTAAATGCCGTACAATCTGTCATGCACCAGTAAAGAACAGGACTAATTTTGTAGTTGTATTTTATTTTAAATTAGCAAATCTGTAAATCTGTGAAGATACTGCTTATGATCTCGAGAATTACTTGTTAAATTCAGATGTACCCTTAAAGACCAATCTAGTCCATTTTCTTTTGTGGTTTTTGGCTGTGGAGCCTACATCAGATCACAGAGAGACAACTTCTGATCTCTGGGGAAAGATTTTTGACAGTTTTGTGAATAATTCACAGCCTGCAGCTGGATGGTATCTTATCAACATTTTTCCTAAATAAGTTGCTTCAAAATTTGCTATAAGGACTGAAAAGATATGTCAAATATTTGTCTGGTTATCAGAATGGTTCCAGTGACCGCTTGCTTGCATTGCCTGAGTTACCAACATTCTGGACCAAAAACAGGTACTGCAATAGCTAAGCCAGGCAGACACCCCATCACTAGTTGCCATGCTCAGAACGTTGATGTCTTGGTTTAACAGACTAACCTGGAGAAAGAACTGAGTAGAACCTTTACCTTAAAAGGCAAATCAAAACAAAACTTCTTAGGCTGTTAAAGCATTCAGCAATATTTTCTTTTTCTTTTTTTCTTTTTGCCTCTCTGCTTCCTGTTTTTGACCACAAGAATAAACAGAAATGAACTGCAAGAAGAGCTATCCCCTCCAAACCAGACTGGTTTGGATAAGCAACTTTTGGAAGCATCCAGTAGAACTTGCCACACTTTTGATGTTTACCCAAAAGTGCACACCCACTTCTCATGTCTCCAAGCACAGACACGGCAATCAATACCCCACAAAGTAGAATGTCACCCCTGTCCTCACAACTCTTCAAAGTTTCTTGCATTCTTTTAATCCATCATTGTATCCCTCTCCCATCCCAAAGAAGTCCCCTCCCCAATTTTTACTATTCAGTTTCTTATTTCAAACCCTTTTGATCAGTAAAAGGTTCAGTTCTTTTTCCTATCCTCTCCAGACAGGAATAAAAACATCTTTCTAAAATGTTTATCCCACTTGATCCTTTCTTTCTCCTAGGAACTGTCTTTTACCTTAGTAACAAATGGATGGACATTTTTACAGTCTGTAGTTACTTGTAGGGTGGGTTTTTTGCACTTATCACAGTTCTTGCCTTGCCCTTGCCATTGCCTCTGGCAAAACACTAGCGGTTTACATTTCCTTCTACTACTTGTCAGCTAGTACCTCCTGCCAGAGCTGTCTCAAAGTCTATGGGGCCCAAAGTACAGGCCCTAGATTGGAAATGTTCCTGTGGTGGGATTTGCATGTAAGACCACAAGGTTTAAACCTTGTTGTCTCTACATACAACCCTCTCTGATCCGGGTTCTGCTACTTCCTTTTCTCTGTTTCCTCCATCTTTTTCCCTGTTATTCATTTTTTGAGCATTTGGCCTTCTTAATCTTTTCCCCCTTCTTTTTCCAGGCACTTCACTGATGGAAACATTTCCCAACTTCTATGCTTCTGAAGAAGATTGAGGAACAGTCTGTACAAATTGCAGTCTGTTCCACGTTGGGAATGGAGCAACAGCACCCCAGTCTGTTCCACGTTGGGAATGGAGCAACAGCACCCCAGGCAGTGCTCCAGGAAGGACTGAAGCCACCACATGCATGACAACTTTTCAAAGCACAATGAGAGAGCCAAGGCTCTTCACCTCTGCAGCCCATGCCTATGCGCAGCAGTGGATATTGTTGTGGAAATTAGTACCAAAGGTACTTCTTAGCTGGAGACTAGAGATGTCACCCTGACATCTCTAGCAGACTGGCAGACTAGAGTCTCTGGAGATGAGCAGATGTCACCCTGACATCTGCTGATAAGACCACACAGCCAGGCACACACAGTCCAGGATCTTCCTGCAGAACATTGATGGTAACTTTCTGATGCAAATGGTAGAGGAGCCAACGAGGAGAGGCATGCTGCTGGCCCTTGTACTGATGAACAAAGAGGGAATGGTTGAGGATGTGAAGGCTGGGGGGTAGCCCCGGCTGCAGTGACCATGAAATGGTCGAGTTCAGGATCCTGCGTGGAGGAAGCAGGGCGATAAGTAGGATCAAAACCTTGGACTTCAGGAGAGCTAACTTTGGCCTCTTCAAGGACCGACTTGGAGGAATCCCGTGGGTCAGGGCTGTAGAAGGTCAATGTTTTATGTCTAAGGGGTTAAGTATGTAGCCATTTATCAGATTCAATGTTTGCCTGTCAGCGGCCTTCCAAAGACTTTCACTGAAACAGCTTCGCAAAGTTGAAACAATAGATAATTTATTCAAGTGACAGGTATCACAGATTCAGAATTGTCATTGATAAATGCACTGCCTAGAGAAGCTGAGCTCAAGGTAATAGTTTAGCACTTTAGTTCACAATGTGTTCCCGAGGATACATCTGACAAAGTCAGAGGCGCAACTCTTACCAAAAAGATGTCCCTTCTTGTGGGGGCAAGAGAGGTTCAGGCCTGTCAACCCGTCCATCAGGTAAGGTTTTCACTTGGCTCCTCCTCCCCAAAGAAAGTTTTCAAGTGCAATTTTTATACTTTCAAAAGTATATAAGTATAAAGCCCACTTTTTTTGGCGAGGTGGGGCTAAGTCAATTATTACGTGTCGACTGGCTCTTGACATGGTATGTTGTGTCATCAGAAGTGGGACTCGGCAGTTCAACACGCCTTTGGAGCAGGCATCTTGGTATGTGCTCAGGGGGCCATCTGTTTTTTATCTGAAGCAACCTCTGGCTGTGCAGCGTCCGTCACATCCTAGAGATCACTTGATTTACAGTGCTGGTCTATCCCCCCTTACTTCTGTCCAACACAATAAGCACAAGTCAATTGCTCCCAAAGCTAACTCTTAGGCTCTTGATGCCTGAGTCCGAGCATGTCTTTCCTCTTGCATTGACAAGTCCAGCAAGGCCATCGACCCACAGTGGCATGCTTAAGAAAGATATCAAAACCACAGTAAGCCTAAAAATGGGTGGAGCGCTTGTGTTTGAACAATACTGAAGTGTGGTGCAACAGAGAAAGCTAGAGGGCATAACGAGGGAGATTTGTCTGTGCGTGCTATTGATGGCAGGTATCATTATTTAGCATGTGCTAACAGCTGTACTGCAGTACAGAATCTCTGCCCTGCTGTCACCTTACTAGCTAGTCAGGCTTGCGCAGGTGCACTGGCTCTTGATGCAGTCACACCTTCCTTCTGCTGCACAGTCACCCTCAGAAAAATCCAATCTCTAATCACAACAGTGTTCACTGTCTGTGTGCAAATCACCCTGGAGCTGCACCCTGCAATACCAGTATGAGAAGTGGCATAGACAGTGCTTGGCTGACATTCTTCATTGCCACTGCTGTCAAAGGTTGAAAACCATCTCTGAGGACAGCCATGGACAGAGAGTTGGCAAGAAAAGAAGGTTCTGAGCTTGAGCTTTTATGCTGTAGAGTCCATTCTGAGCCCATTGGGAAAGAGGATGGGTGCACCTTGGGCAAAGGAAATGCACTTAGTCCTTCACATAGTCATAGCCACCACAGGTGGCATCCACCAGAAATAAAACTGCTGATGTTTCCCAACAGTCCAGACTGTTGGGAGTGCAGTCCAAAACAGTCCTGTTTGAACCTTTCAGAGACTTAGACTAGGGCTATGATACTTGACTCCAAATAGAGTGCGCTTCACTCAAGAATTTGATTCAAAGGACTGTATAGAATTGCTGTCAAGTGCCCTGCACTATGCAGGCTAATGGAGCAGGACAGAGGTGAAGCTTATGGTGGTCAAAGGAACAACATGAGCTACAAACTGAAGGAAATGGCTCAAGCAGAAATGAACAACACAGAGGGTGAGGGAAGAACTGGTGTACCCAAAGTTATCCATGTACATAGTTACATACACAAAACCACAGACTGTTTCACTGTCAAACTCAAGATGGCCAAACATGCCTAAATTCTAGATAACTAAACTGAGATAAAAGTTATCCTTCGTGCTAAACAAAGAGACATTCTAGCAAACCAAGAAACAAAGCCCCAAGCAAGCCCTTAAGCACATGTTGGGCAGCCCAAATGAAAGCCAAGAGCAACCCAAAAGGATGAAAATAACCACATGCATAAATCCTTAGAAAACCACTTTTAAGGGAACGTATGCATCATGTTCACCTAGTTATAAAAAATATCTTACTGCATGTGACTGTGGTTTTTGAAAATTATGGTCTCTTCGGTGTCGAGTTGTTTATCGTGAACTACATTGTGACTGTACATGGGTAATTGTAGGCTGCACCAAATTGTTTTCAGTCTTGGACTAGTACTAGTGTGCATGACAAAATGCAAGCATAAGGAAAATAACATTATTCAATTTGCTGCCAATAGCGCACCTTTTGAAAAAGTGTAGGAAATAATACATACTCTTCTGACAGTCAAACAACCTGTCAAAAAGTTTCATGCTGTTTTGAGTTCTGCTGAAATTGCATCACATCTACATCACACCTCAAAAACATTCGCAGTGCTGGTAGGAAGACAAAAATCAACATGTAAAGGAGTAGAGGTTTAAAATCAAGAAAAACCTTCTCTTGTCTTGCTTTCAGTCTTGTAACTTCAGTTAAAATGATTGCTGTAAGAGACATGCCAGAGGCTGCCGAAAGGGAGTTCGTTTACTGGTGGGGTTCGTTTACAGTAGTGACGGTGTGTTATTCATGTTTGTGATGGAAGGGATACTGATTTGATTGGGTTTGATTTACTTGGGTGCACATCAGATTTTAAATGATAAATTCTTCATTATTTATCTGTGTTGTATATCGATGAGCAAATGTAGCAGTATTCCTGCTGACCCTATCACTGATTCACAATGCCTGGAACAATTTGTATTTTCTTTCCAGGATATGCGGCATGGTGGGGTTTTACAATACACAATTCAGTTGAGTTTTACTTTTATTTTACCACTCCTTTTACTTCATCTCACTTGAATTTGAAAGTACCTAACCACTGTATAATTACTGCACAGTGTGGCCCAAGGAATCTCTGAATTTCTGGTTCTGTAATATGCAACTAAACATTACGTCTTTGCATCCCTGAGCTGTGGACCAGATGGGATACATTCTCTTTAAGCATCCAGGCGGTTTCTGTTGAAAGGAAAACGTCACTATTTGATTCTGTTCTCAACAGAGCAACTGTCTGCTTTTAGTACTCAGCATTCACAGAATATGTTCTAGTCCAAGCCAGAATTCTGAAGTCAAAATACTCTCTTTGGTAGGAAGCGGTCGGGTTTAGTTTTGATTATTTTGCCCTTTCCTTTTTGTGGAGTGGTTTTGGTAGTTCACACAGAAATGCCTGTTTATGAGAAAGTGCTTCCCCTTGTCATGTTTTTCCAAACTACAGTCACATGAAGCCAAACAAGTGTCAAGGACATTCTGAAGGAGAAAAAGGCAGCTATTTCTCACATTTTCTATCTCTAAAATGCTAGAAATAAGCTTGGACTATCATGGTTGGATCTTTTTTTCATCCTGGAGGTTTCCCACCGTTAGTAAACAAAGGAGCCCTGCAGAATAATTCAGAATAATTTATATCTACACAGGAATGGATTCTTTGGGACTCTTTCTACTTTTGTGTGCAAAGGGAACAGTGAATTTTCAGAAGCACAGATATTATTGACTGGTTCTTCAGACAGTCAGATTATAAGGGAAAATATACAGAAAGGTAGTAAATTCGTAACGAGAAGCTGGACAAGGACACCAAGCCTCATGTCTTCGTTTTCATGGCTCGTACAGAAGCAAGAAATTTCTCCTTTCTTCCCCTTCAAACCAGGAGGCATAATCTGCTCCAGAATCAGTGCTAGAATCTTTTTAGTTCACAGCTGTAGAATTAGAGCAAGGCAGGAAAGCCACATGCTCTTTAAAAAGGTAAAGATTTGGGTGGAAAAAATGGTCTTCATTTGCTACTACACGTCCCCGGAAAAGCTGAATGGCTGTTTTGTATGATCTTGGCGAGGAATTGAGCCAAAATCCATGTGTTTCTCTAATAGCTTTGGCACATGCAGTTCAGCCTGTTTCCTCATGTGCGTCTGCGAAATGGACTTCATCTTAACAGTATTGACCATGGCATTGTCATGCAGATAAAAGCACAGACAGACAGAGAAAATGAATTTTGATTGTAATCTGTAAGTGTTATAGATTCTGTAAGAATTACAAATCATAATAAGGAATTGAGATTATCATACATAAATCTAAACCCTACAAGGAATGAAAGGCTTATAGATCATAGAAAATAAATATGGATTTTTGCACATAAAATGTGCACCTGAGGTCACATTGTCTTCTGGTTTTTTGATTATTTTTTTCCAAATAGGTATACAGACAGCTGCATATAGATGGCTGGCTGAAAGAAATAAGAATTATTTCCCCTTCCCATTTTCATACCTACAATACCCAGCAGAAAAAAAAAAAAAAAAAAGAAGAAGAGAAAGAAATATACCAGATGTGTGTCCTAGCATGCTGCTGTGAAGGAAACTTTGCCATGAATGTTGACATTTTGGTATTCAGGACATTGTTCTGACTGGGGTCTAAGTGGTGGAATGTCAACATTCTTCCTCCTAGTAAAATATTTGCTATCAAGTGTAAATAAAGACTATAGAGTTTTTTTCTTCACACTAGCTTGCTGAAACATCTGGATTTGTGTTTATATCGGTTGGCATCACAGGCTTCTGCAGAGTGGAGGCCTGACACTGCAAAGATACGCTCACCAAATCTACATGCTAATACTAAGAAAAACTAAGCAAAGCCAGATGTCTTTGGATTGCATGAACTGCAAGCATTTTTTCCAGGAGGTTATTCCTTCTCTTTTTGAATTCTGAATTTCACGTTGAAATTTAAGGTTAGAGGAACGAGAATTGAGACAGAATGCAAAAGAGGACCAAAAGGTGAAGCTTTTCTGTGACCATTACCTCTCCGATTTTTCAGAAACTCCAGGTTACTCCACCAATAAAAAGTGCCCCCCAGCCTGGACAGCACTTTCAAGCCTCCTTAGAAAAAAAGCTGAGTACGTGAGAGTCTAAAGCCTCTAATATACTCTTGAATCTTTATCCTGATAGGGAATAAATGTGACACATCTACTACACTCTTCGAGAAACTGAAATGAACATACTGTCAGAATTCTTTGTGGTACTCAAATCCAACTGGTTTACAAGTTTATCTGTCCTATGTCCAACAAAATCTCTTGAGGTTTTCTTCCTGTCTAAGAAAATGTCCCATCAGGGCAAGAAGGACTCAGTTTTCAGTCCGTCCTCTCTCAGAATTGGACAACTCAGCAGAATCTGGAGACCATGGTAAATCATGTTCATGTTTCTTCCTAAAAATCAGTCTCCAAAACTGCCTAGCCTGTCTGGACTTCCACAGCCCTCAGCTCGCCTTTCCTCCTCTCCCAAAAGACTGGCAAGCACGACTCCGTCACTCGCACAGGAGCAGCCGGCAGCCGTCTAAGGGAAAAGGAGGGAGATGGGACAACAGTCCAGCTGCAGTGCTTCGCCGTGCCTGAGAAGTGCTGTCTCGGAGGCACGGAGGCTGCAGCATGGGCAGCATCCACCTCTGCAGCTGTGGCAGCCCCAGCAGTGTCAGGAGTTGCAGCATTTCTTCTGTGGGCTGGGTGTGAAAGGCAGGGTCAGGGCAGGCAGAGTAGGGGCACAGGGGCCTGTTCAGTTTTCTGCATCTTTCAGTCATTGTTCTCCACTCCTTTTCTTTATCAGTGCTTCCCTGAACTTTGCCGATGCGATAGGGGCTGGTGAGTGGCCGGTTCCCCTCGCTCTGTCCATGAACCGGGCATTTCTGTGGTCCAGGGTTGCACTAACTGCTCACAGGTTCCTGTGAAAGCCGCTGGAGGATGGGGTGGCCTCGCCTTTGACTCAAACCATCATCTTTGGCAAAAACATAAAACCACTAAAGAGCATTCTACTGCAGAAGCCATGAGCAGAAGATATCCCAGTACCTACAGCAGCCTGAAATAGTGATCACGTGTTTTCATCAGCTGCCCTAACCAGATTGCACTGCGTCAGACTACACCCCCACAAGTGCTGTTACTGAGTTTACAGCAGTGGGGATTAAACTGTCTTCTGGACAGAGTCTGCTCGACAGACTGTTGTACGCATCTTACCAAGCACGTGAGAAAGTAGTGCAGAGGGAGCATACATTCACTGACTATCACACAATTTCTGAGAAGGCTACACAAAACACTCAAAAAAATCAAACTGTACATTTCAATAGTCCGTTCACCACAACTTGCCTTTCATACTGAAAATACCAGTAGATCCGGAACAGTCATGCAGGCCTGATGGCAGACCATGGAAGTCAATGGGCATTTGACCTTCAAGTGCTTCATACAAGAGCGTGCCTCTTTGCCCGATGGTCTTTTTCTGAGCACTTGTTTGCTGCTGAACCAGAAGAAGCAGTCACGTCATTAAATCACATGATATCACTCACCTTCCTCCGCTGAAGTGGATTGAAGAATTTGCTCATTTTCTTCCATCGGATGAAAAAAAAAAGAGTCACTGCTCTGAGTCTGCTGACTAGAGCCTTAAAAACCATCATTTCTTTATTTGGCCATTAGGACTTGACCCAGGCTCCGGGTTACTTTGGTGTGGTATAAAGGGGATTATTTCATAGCACTATAAGCCTATGGCATAGCACTAAAATAGATTCAACGCGTCCAAGCCCTTTTTTTAAGTGAAAACTTGGTTGTCTATTGAGAACATTAGGCCATTTTATAACTGATAGCCTATTGTTTACCTTGTGTAGTTCATCAGGACAACTTTATGCTAATTTTTTCACTTACTAGTAAGATGGCTATTTGAATGCAAAACAAATCAACTATTTATGATAAAGTCCTCCATTTCAATAGTGTTGAAGGAACATGAAGTTGCATATCTCAGATTTGCACACAAAAAGCTGGAAGCTAGAAATATGCTTTTAAAATAATGAAAAGTAGCCATCTGAACTTCAAACACCAGTATGATCAAACAAATCAATTCTAGGTGAAACAATGACCATAACTGAGCACAAAATATTTCCCCTCTCCCCCAAAAGTTTACATCTCTTTATCCTCCTGATAGCGACAATAAAGGTAGCAAGAAGAAAAAATGCTTCCAAAAAAATTAGTATTATATTCCTTTTTGTCCCCTTGCATGCTACACCAGAAATATCGTTAGTGCTATGAAGACTGATTTGAAGTACTCTTCCTTTAAGTATCGCTAGATGGTACCACTGTGCAGGCTTCTTCGCACTGAATGCAAATGTGACCCTAAATGGTGATTTAAAGAGACCGTATTTATTATAATACAATTTTGTTCAGTTGTGTTCATCTATGATGGCTGCATTTGTACCTGTGTTTAAAATGTGCGTAACTTTAAAAACTCAGTGAGACAGGAAGAACCTTCTGAGACAGAAATAAAGGAGGTGAAAAGCTAGATGACTATGCCTTAGATTTGACTTGAGGAAGCCTTGCTCTGTGATTTAGGTAGAACGGGGCACTCTAAATATATGCCAAGAATATAAGAGCTGAAAACTGTTTGGGTGGAAATCTTAAGAAAACCAAACCAGTTGCAGCATCTCTCAGCAAACTTGAAAGTATTCAAGCAGGTGAAGCACACGAAAGCAGACTGTAAGGATATTATTCATTGAAGTCATGTCCAACATGACAAGGATCAATAATTTTGTTATTCATTGCAGAGGCAAAACCAAATTTTTACTCAACCTGAATAAAAATGAAAATGTTTCAGCCTTCCAGACAGAAATGCTAACATTTGCTGAGAAGTATGTGTACGTGCATGGACAGGACTCGGGTATCAATATTTGCTGGAGGAAAAGAACAGGATTTTTCAGACCCAGTGTTGCCTGAACCATAACTCCTCATCCATTGAGAAGGGCTGGGCTAATGCCAGGTGCTGCTGACATCACCCACAACTTCTGCCTATACAGGGCAGAAATTCAGTGACACCCACAAAGGGGCTGGAGGCTTTAGTGAAGTTTCCAAATCCCAGGTGTGCAGGAAAAGCATTTGCATTGCAGAAGCAATGGGTGCTGATGTCACCGTGTCCTGAGTGATGGGTTCTCCTGTCACTGAGGGATGGACTGAGACGTCTCCAAGTGATGGACTGTGATATCACCTGGCAACAGAAGGTGACATTCCCAAGAGATGGATTGTGACCAGGCATCCCTTGCTGCTTAGAATGGGGTGCCCAGCCCCACATAGCCGGCTTCTGCCCGCACTCCAGCTGAGCAGGTTGCGAGGTTTGGAGTGTTGAGCGAGGCCTTGGTGCTGGTGCTGTGCTTGGCGAGTTGTTCTTTGCAGCTCTCCACGCCTGACCCCAGAGCCCCTCAAGGATTATCCCCGGTCCTGCCAGCTTCAGGCAACCGGGGCACCCAGGAGCTGCGCTCTCAGCAGCAGAGGTGAGCTGGGGGGGAAACCTCACCCTGGGCAGCTGGGAGGGTTTCCTTCTTGAGGGACCTGGGCATTTCTTCTACCCCTCCCTGGGCCAGCCAGTGACCATAGCCTCTCTTCCTTTTCTAGCGCGACACCCGCTGCTGCAGCGCCCGTGAGAGGGAGCGTTTTCTCATCTCCAGCTCGCCCCAGCCCACCGCAGCGGGTCGAGAGCATGGCCACAGATCTGGAGAAGCGCTGCCCCATCTGCCTGGGCAGCTGCGAGGAGGCCAGCTACGTGATGCCATGCCTCCACCGGTTCTGCTATGAATGCGTCCTGTGGTGGGCTGAGAGCAAGCCAGAGTACCCCCTCTGCAAGAGGGGGATCCAGACCATCTTACACTCAGTGCGGGCAGATGATGAGACTACAGGGAGCTTGTCATCTCGCCATCCATGCCACCGTCAGATGTTATTGACCAGACAGAACCAGCTCCCAGTGACCCAGATGACGATGACCTCCAGGACCGTGGGTCAACCGAATGGTGGGCTGCAGAAGAGGTGCCCAGGAATCCTGTCAACCTCCTCCAGCACCCAAACTGGCTGAACACTTTCCAGGACCAGCCGTCGCTCCTCCAGACCCTGCAGTCCTGGTTCCATCAGGAGATGGTGGAGACCTTCAGCAGCGGGGTGTTGGAGGCAGCCACGGGCATTCACACGATGGACACAGATCAGCTGATCTGGATGCTGGGGGCCTCCTTCCAAAACCCCAGAGCCCCCAGCCCTGCTGCCTCCCAAGGAGGTTCTCCCAGCCCCGACCCAGCCCCCTCCGGCAGTCCTGCAAGTTACAGCACAGACGAGATCCCCGGCACCTCATCTGCTTCCCTTGCTGGGGGTCCCAGCAGCCACCCCTCTGCTCCCATTGCCATCCCCGTGGAGCAGGAAGAGCCACAGCAGGAGCCAGGGGAGTCTGTGCCCGGCCCGTCCACTTCCAGCCGGGGCAGGGAACACCCCTGGGCGGCCACAGCAACCCTGAAAGAGGAGGACTGGCAGGTCCAAGGGCTCTCCAGCCAGCAAGAGGCCAGCACCATGTCACTGACCCTGGAGGGTGCCTCGGGCAATGGCCACACCAGAACTGGGCCATCCACTGGGTCCTGCGCCAGCCCTCAAGGGCTGCCAGCCCCCCACCATCCATACAGCCTAATAAAATAAGTGCCTGAAAACTACAGAAAAAGTCTCAGTGTCACTAACAGTGCAGATGGCGTTGCTATCCTTGCTCTTTTTGCTTTTTTACCGCAGGGGTGGGATGTTAACACTGAGGGGTCCTTCTACGCATGCCAGCTACTATTTCATTGTTCCCCCTGAAGGCAAGTCCTGCATCCAGGCCTGCAGCTCTGCAGCTGGTCCCGGGGCAAGATGTTTCCAGCCAGGTGGTCTCCAGGGCCAGCCTGTGCCCCACCGCTCATCTCCCCAGCCCTGTCCTCCTCCCCACCCCACCCTCTGCCCCCATGGCCCCGGGATCTGCTCTCCTACCAGCCTGCGCTGCCCGCTGCAGCCTCGTGACGGCAGCGCCCAAATCCCTCCTCCTGCACGGAGTCACGGCTTGGGGCTGCTCTCGGCATCACCCCAGGCTCCTACCCTGCCAAGGCAGGAGCCCCAGCAAGCTCAGCCAGGGGAAGCACAAAGTTCTGCACCTGGGGAGGGACAACCCCAGCCACCAGCACATAGAATCACAGAATCACAGAATCACAGAAAGGGAACGTTTCCAAAGGGAGCTAAAATCCTGATTCACAGAGCTTTTTTCTTTCACATTACACTAGGGTGTGAATGTAAGCTGACGTCCTTGCAGCAGACCTCTCCTTACCATAAGGCTGCCTTCGACAGCTGCTTTGTTTTCCTCCGTTGTCCCTACATGCCAGGGTCATGGGTAGACCAAGACCTGCAGACAATCAAAGAGCAGTCAGAACAACAGAGTTGGAGGACACAACTCAAACACACAGCAGTGGAAGAGAAAGCACGAGAGCTACTATTTTACACAGCAACGCACTCCATAATTCTCTGTCCTGACACATTATCCCCTGCAATACCTCCACCCTGGTTACAGCTTTACGTCACCTGGTTCCGCTAGACCTGCGCCCATGTGCTGCCCCCTTACACAGCCACACAAACTCATTCCAGACCAGGGGTGAGCACACAATCTAATTTCCTTCAGTCTAGTCACACAACAAAACTGAGAGCTTATGGCAGTCTGCTGCTGTCTTGCCAGCTGCAGGAGACAAGCATCAGAAGAACACACCACGGCTTTGCAACAACCATCATCGGCATTTGTGAAAGGTTACTACAGGCTCCGAGGCCACACTTGCCATAGTTTCAAGCTTTTTGTTTGCTCTTCATAGTTCTGTTACCATCCAGTTTCACCATGGGTATGTTACTAGGACTAGGAAAGGGTGAAAGTACCACTCAGGAGAACAAAGCAGGGAAGAGGCCAAAGGAACACAACTGGCAAGCACTGGGACAAAGTTACCAGTGTTTCACGTAAGTAAAGAGTTGGTTGATCTCAAGGGGCATTCTGCCGGAGTAACAACCGTGGACCCATGCCCGTAAAATAAAAGCACTGTGAGCTTGGATCATAAATAGCAAAGTATTTGTCAGTCGTGCCAAACCCCAGGACTACACACTAGCAGAGATCGATGCCTTCTCCTCTGCAGCGCTGTGACACGTCTCCGTGCACTTGGCAACAGTCCCCACGTGCAGGCACAATTCCTGAACTCTGTTTGAGCTACACATGACAACAAATTCAGCACCGCAAGAAGACCCCTCTGTATTCTTTGATGGTGAAGCTCCCCATACCACAGGCTGCTGTGTTGAACAAAGCACAGAGGAGGAGGGTGGTACTCAAACAAACCTTTTCCCCAGATTCTGCAGTATGCTCATGTAACACAAATTCAATAAACACCTCCAATAAAACACCATGCACTCGCAGTGCAGTTCTTAACCTGCATTTGCTAAAGAAAAAGCACTGCAAGCAAAACCAGCACTCCGAGATGTGTTGCTACGGAAGGTACATCATTTTTGTGACATGTCTTTAACATTAGCCAAGTCTGGGTAGCAAACATAAAAGGAACCTGCGATTTACAGTTGCCTGACTTCAACTACTTTTGAAGGACAAGTTGGAATAGAGTTCAATGCAAATACTCTCACAACAGCTACTCTCAGGATGTAAAGTAAAAACTGCAAGCCTCTGGATGGCACAAAGCAATTCCCTTGCAAACTGGTTTTGCTTAAACTCACTGTAACACCCGACGTTCTCAAAACGACCTAGTGTCTCCTTGGCTCCTAGCAGGAAAAGGCTTCTTCATCTGCGGACAGCTCAAGTGAACCAGCCCTGTTCTCTGTAAGCGCTCTCACACAAACACAGGCAATGTTAAAATGTGCCTTCATCCCTCCTCATTTTGGGCTGTGTGGCAGCTCTGCACGTGAAACCCCGTCCTTGTCATGATGCCTAGAAATAAGGAGAGGAAGCACATGCATTGCTTCTCGTCCAGGCTGTTGGAAGCTCTCATTCTTGTAACTGTGGCTGTCCTTGAAGGACTCAGAGAAAGCATCTTCCCCAAGTGATTTTCTACGTAGTGACTAAATCGCTTTCAATGCTGTGAAGTATCATACACGGGCTTAGCAGCCTCAAAATCAATTTGTGCAGCATTTAGGAGGTATTTACCATTACTTACTAGAAATGCTTCCATTTATAGACTGATCTAAAATCCAGCTGCCTAATGAGCCTGCAGTGACAACTGTTCCGTCACAGATACTACTGCTGTTGGCCCCATCTGCTCGTATCGATTTAATATCCTAAAAAGGGACTATCTCCTGCCGCAAGGTGCTGTAATAGACTAGAAGATGATTCATGTCGAGTGCACATATTTTGCAACTGTGGAAACTAGCGTAATGTGAGATAACAAAACCACATAAGGCACGGAACAATACATAGAAGTCCAGTGTGGTTAACTATATCGCTTATGCAAGACAAAAACCAAGTGCGCACGCGCTTATAGGAAAAGGACATTTAGAGGACACCGAGGAAGAAGAGACTCTTCATCCCAAAGACCACCAGAGGAACTACAAAGACCACCAACACCATAAGACACATATGTCAATAAATGATGCCACGTAAGCACAGAGAATCAAAAGAAGGAGGAGACTTCACGGAAACGAACAGCTCAGAGAGAATATAAAGACCGCCAGTGCCATTAGAAGGTGTGCGTGTTGGTGGAGCAGCGACTCCCCGCGCACCCAGCGCTGCTTGCTTTTTATTGCCTTAAATTTAATAAAGAAAGAGATAATGCAAATTGCATATTGTCATTTACAACAGTGCTCAAACATTGTCACATCCCAAGCAGCAGGGAAGACAGGAATGAAGGGGACTCATCTGGGCCACCAGTTTCACTTCTTCTAACTCAGTAGTGCTGCAGAAGGTCTCACGGAACATCCTCTAGAAAACATCCTCTGTCGATGGCTGGCAGCAAAGTTAAGATTGTGGAGGGTTAACCATGGGGAAGAGCCAAACTCTCACCCAGGCCCTCCTCAGCAGGACGGGGCAGGGCATGGGATGAGAAAGCTCCCGGGTCAAGACAGCCGCAGGGAGGCTGCTTGCCAGCTGCTGTTGTGGGCAAGACAGGCTCCACTTGGGGAAAAACCAATCTAACTTAGTGCCTGATAAAATAGATCTGGGCGGAGAGAAGCTGAGGCGGACACTCTGGCAGCACCTTTCCTCCCCGCCCAGCCAGGCCCCGCGCCCCCTTCCCCCAGCCTCCCCCAGACCCGCCGGGCACCGCAGGGACCAGGGCTCGGCAGCACTTACCAGTGTCTCTAGGCCGCTCCGTCCCTCTCACAGCTCCCCCTGCTCCGGCGCAGGGTCCCCACGGCGGCAGTGGATACCTCCTGGCGCTGGGATCGGCTGGGGCACGGCCATGGCAGGACGCACCCCTGAAGCAGGGGTTTCAGCAAGCAGAGCCACAGCTCTGGAGCAGAGCCAGCTTCCAGAGCTGCTGCCCCGCACAAGGCCTCGGGCTTATTCATATCAAATCCTGCGCTGCTGTCACGGCCAGTAGCAAAGGGCCTGTGCTTCTACACGCTACAGAAATCTGAGGCATGGTGGAGGGAGTTCAGCCAAGGGGAATGAAGATGACGAAGGGATGGGAGCATCTCCTGTGCAAGAACAAACTGGGAGAGCTGGGCCCCTTCAGCCCGGAAAGGAGAGCTCTGGGGACCTTACCAATGAGTACCCGACGGGGACAGTAACGATGCCAGAGCCAGACCCTAGTATAAATGCTTATTTGTTATGAGCAGATGCATGTTCCTTTTTGGAAGAGCAATTACACAAAACAGTGAGGGGATCTGAAGCCTTGTTTAGACAGGAGCATTGCAAACCCCGACCTCTGAGTTAATGACCTGCATCCCAGCCTAATCAGTGGGGAGAAACTGGATTTCTTTGATATGAATCCAGTGACTCCAGACATCTCTTGTTTGGATAGATTTGGACTTGATGCTGTTCTGGTTTGGGCTGCGGCCGGCAACAAAAGCGCCACGTGGCCGCCCCTTCCCCTGCCGGGGTGTGGAGGAGAATGGAAAGAAAGAGGCAGAAACCGGTGGGTCGGGATAAGGGCAGTTTAACACAACAGCAAACAAAGGGAACAGGAACAACAACGATACACATAAGGAGAAAACATGACATGAACCGCACGACCCAGAGAGCTGCTCTCCCAGACAGGACCGGCGCCTGCGCTCCCGAGCCGCAAGTGAGTTCCTGCCGCACACACGCCACTCCGCCCCCAGAACCCAGCATGACGGCACATGGTATGGAATACCCGACTCTGTTTGGCCAGGTTGGGGTTGGGTCAGCCCACCCGGCTGTGCCCCTTCCTGGATTCTGGTGAAAATTAACCCTGTCCTGGCCAAACCCAGGACATTATGCACCCCTTATTCCATACCATCTACGTCATGCCCAGGTCCCCTTTGTCCAGTTGATCACCACCACTTCTCCTGTCTCCAGATATCATTCCCTTAGTCTATGGATCATCACTCTAGAGTGTCCGTTGAGTTCATTTAATCCATGACTTCAGGCTCCATCTGTCGTAATGGTCTTCCGTGGTAGGAGAGGTGATGTGTCGTGATGGGCGGTCACCTGCTGCATCCAGAGCTCACGGCTGATGTATCTGGTGCGGCCCGTGCCCACAGTCTGCAGGAGAGGTTGATCTTGATGACGTTGCTGGATGCCAGTTGTTGAAAACCAGGTCCAGTTCCATCATCGCTGTGCTCTGCTAGGTTTTCATCGAAAAAGTCCATCCTTCTTTAATCTGGAGAATTCTTACTATGCTACTACTGGTACAAAATATAACAATTATAACGGTGATAACAAACAGTGACAGGGTTATTTAACAATTAACTTTGTACAATTTAGTTATGGACTACTCTCGCCCAAAATTAAATCCCCATGAGGTACACATCGGACTTCCCCATCCTTCCGCATTACCCACCAGGTACACCCAGGTCCTTGAGCAAAAGCAATCCCGCGGACGGGCTTGCCTTTGCCCGAGGCAGGACTAACCCAAACTGTCTCCCCTAACATGTTCCGCATGTGCGCTACAGGGACTTTATCCCCTTCTACGGGGCACTGAGGTTTTGACTGGGTAGGACCAGCCCGGTTGGTGGACCCTCTGGTGTTAACGAACCAGGTGGCCTTTGCTAAAAGGGTATCCCAATTTTTGAAAGTCCCATTCCCCATTGCTCTCAAAGTGGTTTTTAGCAGCCCATTGTAACGTTCGATCTTTCCAGAGGCTGGTGCATGGTAGGGGATGTGATACACCCACTCGATACCGTGTTCTTTGGCCCAGGTGTCTATGAGGCTGTTGAGAAAGTGAGTCCCGTTGTCCGACTCGATTCTTTTGGGAGTGCCATGTCGCCACAGGACTTGTTTTTCCAGGCCCAGGATGGTATTCCGGGCGGTGGCATGGGGCACAGGGTAGGTTTCCAGCCATCCGGTGGTGGCCTCCACCATTGTGAGTATATAGCGCTTGCCTTGGCGGGTTTGTGGCAGTGTGATGTAGTCAATCTGCCAAGCCTCCCCATGTTTATATTTTAGCCATCGTCCTCCATACCACTGAGGCTTTACCCGCTTGGCTTGCTTGATTGCAGCGCATGTTTCACATTCATGGATAACCTGTGTGATGGTGTCCATGGTCAAGTCCACCCCTCGGTCACGAGCCCATCGGTATGTCGCGTCTCTTCCTTGGTGGCCTGAGGTGTCATGGGCCCACCGAGCTATAAAGAGTTCACTCTTATGTTGCCAGTCCAGATCCACCTGAGCCACTTCAATCTTAGCAGCCCAATCCACCTGTTGGTTGTTTTGATGTTCTTCAGTGGCGCGACTCTTAGGGACATGGGTGTCCACGTGATGGACTTTTACAACCAACTGCTCTAGCCGGGCAGCAATATCTTGCCACAATGGGGCAGCCCAGATAGGTTTGCCTCTGTGCTGCCAGTTGTTCTTCTTCCATTGCTGCAGCCACCCCCACAAGGCATTGGCCACCATCCAGGAGTCGGTGTAAAGACAGAGCACTGGCCACTTCTCTCGACTGGCAATGTCCAAAGCCAGCTGGATGGCTTTCACCTCTGCAAACTGGCTGGACTCACCTTCTCCCTCGGCATTTTCCGCGACTCGTCGTGTAGGGCTCCATACAGCAGCCTTCCACCTCCGCTGCTTCCCCACAATGTGACAGGACCCATCCGTGAATAGGGCATACTGTTTCTTATCTTCTGGCAGCTGGTTATACAGTGGGGCCTCTTCAGCACGTGTCACCTCCTCCTCTGGCGATGCTCCAAAATCTTTGCCTTCTGGCCGGTCCATGATTACCTCCAGAATTCCTGGGCGACTGGGGTTTCCCATTCGGGCGCGCTGGGTGATCAGCGCGACCCACTTACTCCACGTAGCATCGGTGGCATGATGCGTAGAGGGGACCCTCTCTTTGAACATCCAGCCCAGGACCAGCAATTGTGGTGCTAGGAGGAGCTGTGCTTCAGTGCCGACCACTTCTGAAGCAGCTCGAACGCCTTCATATGCTGCCAGAATCTCTTTTTCAGCGGGAGTATAGCGGGCCTCGGATCCTTTGTATCCCCAGCTCCAAAACCCCAGGGGTCGACCTCGAGTCTCCCCTGGTGCTTTCTGCCAGAGACTCCAGGTTGGGCCACTCTCCCCGGCTGCGGTGTAGAGCACGTTTTTAACATCTTGCCCTTACCGGACTGGACCAAGGGCTACGGCATGAACTGTCTCCCGTTTAATTTGTTCAAATGCCTGTCGTTGCTCAGGGCCCCATTCAAAATCATTCTTCTTCTGGGTCACGTGGTACAGAGGACTCACAATCTGGCTGTAATTTGGGATGTGCATCCTCCAAAAACCCACAACACCCAGGAAGGCCTGTGCTTCCTTTTTGCTGGTTGGTGGAGACATAGCTGCTATTTTGTTGATGACATCCATTGGGATTTGACGGCACCCATCCTGCCATTTTATTCCCCAAAACTGGATCTCTTGCCCAGGTCCCTTGACTTTATTTCACTTAATGGCGAAACTGGCTTTCAGAAGGATCTGAACAATTTTCTCCCCTTTCTCAAAAACTCCCTCCGCTGTGTCACCCCATACAATGATGTCATCAGTGTACTGTAGATGTTCTGGAGCTTCACCCTTTTCCAGTGCAGTCTGGATTAGTCCATGGCAAATGGTGGGACTGTGTTTCCATCCCTGGCGCAGTCGATTCCAGGTGTACTGGATGCCCCTCCAGGTGAAAGCAAACTGTGGCCTGCACTCTGCTGCCAAAGGGATGGAGAAGAATGCATTAGCGATGTCAATTGTAGCGTACCACTTGGCTGCCTTTGACTCCAGCTGATATTGAAGTTCTAGCATGTCTGGCACGGCAGCACTCAGCGGTGGTGTGACTTCATTCAGGCCATGGTAGTCTATTGTCAGTCTCCACTCTCCAGTAGATTTTCTCACTGGCCATATGGGACTATTAAAGGGTGAGCGAGTTTTGCTGATCACTCCTTGACTCTCCAGTTGACGGATCAGCTTGTGGATGGGGAGAAGGGAGTCTCGGTTGGCACAATACTGTCGCCGGTGCACCGTTGTGGTCGCGATTGGCACCCGTTGTTCTTCAACCCTCAGCAACCCCACAACGGAGGGATCCTCTGAGAGACCAGGCAAAATGGACAGCTGTTTAATTTCTTCCGTCTCCACAGCAGCTATGCCAAAAGCCCACCAATACCCCCTTGGGTCCTTGAAATACCCTCTCCTGAGATAGTCTATACCAAGGATGCACGGAGCCTCGGGGCCAGTTACAATCGGGTGCTTCTGCCAGTCCTGCCCAGTGAGGCTCACTTCAGCCTCCAATACACTCAGCTCTTGGGACCCCCCTGTCACTCCCGAAATGCAAATGGACTCTGACCCTTTGAACTCTGATGGCATTAAAGTACACTGTGCACCAGTGTCCACTAGAGCTTTACACTCTTGTGGATCTGACGTGCCAGGCCACCGAATCCACACCGTCCAATAAACCTGGTTGTCCCTTTCCTCCACCTGGCTGGAGGCAGGGCCCCTCTAATCCTGGTCAGAGAATTTGCTGCTCACCTGCTGTAAGAATGACTTGGAGGTCCCCTCCAGAGGGTCGGACTCAAGATCAAACTGCCTACCTGGTCTGGAGAGCTGACTGCTGGAAACTGGAGCGGCATTTTTCCTAACAGAATCCCCTTTCGTGACTGTTTTACCTCGCAACTCACGCACTTGTGCCTCTAGACTTGAGGTAGGTTTTCCATCCCGCTTCCTCATGTCCTCTCCGTGGTCACGCAGGTAGAACCACAGGGTGCCCCGTGGTGTGTAGCCTCTGTATTCTCTCTCCTGAGCAGAAGAACGCTTGCCCCTAACAGCTGAGATGATGGCCTGTACAGATGGGGAGTAGGACATGCTCTCTTTGAGTCGCTGGAACTTCTGGGACAATTTCTCCATGGCTGAAACGAGGGAGGAAGAGAGGCTTTCCTCATATTTCCGGAGTTGGACAGCCACCTCATCCACTGTTGGTGCCTCCTTACCTTTCCAGTTTACTACTGCCAGTGAGTTGGCATAGGAGGATGGTGCGCTCCGCACAAACTTCCTCCACATAAATGCTGTGCACTGGACTTCATCTGGGTCTGTGGGTAACTGGTCATTGTCTGGTTCACGGTAAACCAGCTCCCGCACAGCTAATTCCCTCAAGTACTGAATACCCCTCTCCATATTGGTCCACTTGCCAGGGTAGCATACAAAATCGTCACTGAAGGGGTACCTCTCCCTCACGCCTGACAGAAGTCTCCTCCAGAGGCTGAGGACTTGGTCCTTCTTCCCAATGGCCTTGTCAATGCCCCCATCCCTGGCCAGGGATCCCAGCTGCTTGGCTTCCTTGCCCTCTAACTCCAAGCTGCTGGCCCCGTTATCCCAGCCCTGCAGCAGCCAGGTGACAATGTGCTCGCCCGGGTGGCGGCTGAAATCTTTCCGCATGTCTTGCAGCTCGCTCAGGGACAGGGACCGGGTGATGATCTCTGTCTCTATCTCCCGCGATGACCCTGGCTCATCGTCCTCCCTCCCGGAGCGATCTGCTCTCTTTGCGTCTTTCTTTAGTTTTACGGGGGCGACTGCTACCGGCACAGGTTGGTCATTGGGCTCAGCCGCGATGTCTGCAGCTGGAGCTGGGGCTGGAGCTGCAGGATCTTCCGTGCCCACCGGGGAAGCTGGGACAATGCCAGTGGCTGCAGCAGCCGTGGTGCCGGTCGAGGGGGCTGTGACTGCGTGCTGGGCTGGAGGGGCTGCAGGGCCGGCTGGGGGGGCAGCACCAGTCGCAGTGCCTGCCGCTTCGTTTCCCCCCTTTCCCCTTTAAGGCACTGAACCGTGATGAACAGGGCAGCTCGGTAGGCGTGGGCCAGACCCCACCACATTGCAGTGATTTGTGTCTCTCTGGAGTTCCCAGGGTGGCAGCACACTTTTTGCAGATAGTTTACTAGTTTGTCTGGATCCTGCACTTGTTCAGGGGTGAGTTTCAGAAACATCGAGGGTGCCCACTGCCCTAGGTACTTGCCCATGCTGTCCCACACACTCAGCCACTCACAGCTATCCAGCCCCGGGGCTGGTCTCTGCACGATGTTCTTAACGACTTGTTTAACCCTAAACAAAACCTGCAGCCCATTCAGGAGGCAGAACAATAGGATAGTGCTGGCCTGAGCATCCCACAGGTACTCGAAATTCTCAAAAGCCGTTAGGACCAGCCTGGAGGAGAGGGGGGGGGCGAAAGAGTTGGGGAAGGTATCCCCTCCGGTTTCCCCACAGGCTGGGTTTGATTATTAACAAATTCCAAGACATAGGATCCGAGGTATGGAAATGACCGTAGTGCCGCATGCAAATACAAGCCTAATTTCATGCACAGTGATGTTATCATGTCATAAATTGACATCGTACAGTACAGTAAAATCATAATCCTGATCCTTTTCCCCGTGATGATGAACAGCACCACAGGGAACAAGTACAGCAAGTACGGATTCAAAAACCACAACCATCTGATCAAAGACAGAAACATTTTTACCAGCGACTATTTAACTAACACAGTAAATACGTACAACAAATTATAACAAAATCTAAGAAAGCAGTTTTAACACCCGCTGCTCAGCCCTGCCGTTATCCCCGCCCCACGCTGGGCGCCAATTTAATGTTCTGGTTTCCGCTCCCCCTGGCAACAAAAGCACCACGCGGCCGCCCCTCCCCCCGCCGGCGTGCGCAGGAGAATGGAAAGAAAGAGGCAGAAAGTGGTGGGTCGGGATAAGGGCAGTTTAACAGAATAGCAAACAAAGGGAACAGGAACAACAACGATACAGATAAGGGGAAAACACCACATGAACCGCACGACCCAGAAAGCCGTTCTCCCGGACAGGACTGGCGCCCGCGCTCCTGAGCCGCAAGTGAGTTCCTGCCGTGCCCCCCCCCACCGGAACCCAGCATGACGGCACATGTTATGGAATACCCGGCTCTGTTTGACCAGGTTGGGGTTAGGTCAGCCCACCCAGCTGTGCCCCTTCCTGGATTCTGGTGAAAATTAACCCTGTTCTGGCCAAACCCAGGACAATGCACAGAGACCCACATTTCTTTCCACTGAGTTTAGGTCATTGGGAGGCAGAAAATTGCAGTCACTGATGTTAGGTGAGATTGTATCCGCCATGAACAACCACACAAAAACAACGGTGCTTTTGAAAAGACTCAAAATTTTTATCACAATTCTCATAAAATTCACTGTCCTTCTGAAAGCTCAAGACAAGGAGGCTATGGTCACTATGGACAACTACCAGCTTTCACTTCAACTAATAAGGTTGATTTTAGGTTTTTTTCCCCCCAACACACCATTATGGAAATAAGCTTGAAAATTACCATGAGACATTTAGAAAGTGGATATGCCAAATGGAATATTTGGCATGCAGTTGGAGCTTAGACTCAAGCTTGAATGCTAGGCTTGATATTATTAAACACAATGCACAACTAAACTTGTAGTAAAGGTCAGTTTCAGGGGAAAAAATCGTTCTATGAAGCTGCTTTTCTCCCTCATTTTTGTCAGTTCCTAGGAGCCTTTATCTAAGTTCTGATACAACTGATTATTTTCATCCTCTCTTTCTGTTTCCTTGAGATACTGATTGTACTCAGGTACAAAAAGATATTTGCCTACAGAAAAGCAAAACAAAGAAAGATTTTTGCTTAAGAAGCGGAACTTGTGATGGATGCAAACCTGCTTCTCAGATTTCTTGGTTGCAGTGGATGTATTTGTCAGGAGACAAAATAAAAAATGTTGGGAAAAAAAGAGCATTATTTGGGCTCCTGCATACACAGGGACGTTCCAGGAAATCTGTCTGCGAGGGTCTCTGCAATGGCCAATGCTTGTTCTGGGCAGCAGAGATGGAGGACACCCTTCCTGCTCCCCTTTCCCCGTTTCCCTTGGCCCAGTCCCCTGAGCTGAGGTTCATCACCGTCCTCTGACCACCGTGCCAGGGAGCGCAGGTTCTAACCTGTGCTTTTTGGTGACATGAAAATGATCAAGGAAAATTCCTCTACCAGAAACAGCAACTTTTAAGGTGGCCCGACAGACATCTCATTGAAAGTAATGTATGTATCTCTATGTACACATGCTCGTATGCACACTTACATCCACAACACAAAAAATGCGTTCCCTCCTACACACTGCCTCACATCATGGAATGGCGACATGGACAATACCAGCAGCATGCTGTGTTTCCCAGCAGGATTTGGAGGGCACCCTGAGTCGGGTCGAGAGCGTGTCCTGCCCGAGGACAGCATTTTAGGGAGCTTTTCCTCTCTGTGTGGCTGTGGCTCTCTGGCTGGCGCCAGCTTCCCCACAGGGCTCTGGCGCCCGGGGGGTGACGTGGCTGCCAGCAGGACGGCCACCCGGCTCCCCTCACGGGCAGCCCCAACCCTCCCCTCCGCCGGGGCCGTCGGAGCAGGGCCTGCACCTCCACAGACCAACATGGCCGCCCGGCAGCCCCAGGCCTACAGCTCCCGGCATGCCCCGGGAACCAACATGGCCGCCTGGCAGCCCAAGGCCTACAGCTCCCGGCATGCCCTGGGAACCAACATGGCCGCTCGGCAGTCCAGCGCCCCAGGCCTACAGCTCCCGGCATGCCCCGGGGGCCCGTTCCTGCTGTCTGACCCTGCCCGGACACCGTCCCCAGCCCGGCCCCGCCACCCGCAGACCCATGGCCGCCTCCGCGGGGCTGCGCCAGCCTCGGCCCCGGAGCCCCTGGGGAGCGGGGAGGAGGAGGAGGAGGAGGAGGAGAGAGGGGCAGAGAGGGGGCAGGGCAGGGCGGTGGGGTGGCCGCAGAGGGACGGCAGACAGACAGACGGACGGACGGACGGACGGACGGGGAGAACGGGGGGGGGGGGGGGGGTGCTGGGCAGGGAGCGGAGGAAGGAGAAGTTGGAGCTGAAGGGTCGGGAAGGAGCAGGAAAGGAGTCCCTGGCTCCGCTGGGAACAAGGTGTGAGCCCAGCTCCAGCGACAGCGCTGCTTCCAGGGAGTCTGTGTGAATTGAGGAGAAAAAGGAAAAACCCAGAGGCCGCAGTTCCTTTTCCTGTGAGCTCACAGAGTCCCCGCAGCCACCGCGCCCTCAGATCTCCCCTCCTGGGCATCGTCGCCTTTCCCGAGCTGCTCCTCTTTCCCACCGTGCCAGGCATTCCTGTGATTTTGGCAGGAACGCGTTCCTTGTTGGGTGTTTTGCTGAGATTGCTGGGTACCAGGAAGGGGAAAAAGAGCGGTCACTGGCATTATGTGGGCTGCTTTGGAACTCCCCTCTGTTTGCTTGTTCTTGTCTGTGTTGGTTGCTTTGTGGCCAAGTTGCACAAGAAGTTTAAATATAAGATCAAATTAGAGGAAGCTTTTGATAATCTGATGCACTCAAGGGTCTTTTTTCTCTGGTTGTTGGTGACACGAGGCAATTTACATTGAATATCCGATGAAAATAAAGCAGCTGGGGACATACAGATAATTAGAGGCCACGCTCTTGTTTCAGCCTCCCTGCAGCACACTGTGCTCACTCATAACTGGAATGACTTTAACCCTGAACAGCAATCTGCCCCCGCCCAAATCCACGTGAGCGAGGAGGATGGCCATGAAATACGATAAATCATCTTATCCTTTAGTTGTTTGGACCATGTTGCACCCCTAGCCTCTAGGCAGAGCTGGTGAGGGTCTCCGGGGGCCTTCTGGCCATTCCAGCCCAAACCCCTTGTTGAGAACCCTATCAACAAGTTGTGAACTGTATCAAGAAAGTTGTGAACTGTATCAACAAATCTCAAGAATGTTGCGAGTTGCAAAGCAAGAAGGGGAGGGAGATGTTTATTTCAAAATAAAACAGATCTCACCCATTCCCATCAATCCTGTTGTTGTCCCAAAAGCTGGATCGTTTACCCGCTGTGCGGCACACCAACATACACACCGAGCCGAGGCTTTGCCTTTATTGCGGATTGGCGCAGGTCCGGGTGCTGGGTGATCGTTCCACAGAGCCAGCACACCGCTTAGCAGAGGCACAAGGAATACATACTCTTACCAAAAAAAAGAAGAAATTCCTCATTACATTCCAATTGGTTCATCGCGTCACAGTTTATCTTAGAGGTTTGCTCCTTCCTGACTTAACTGCGTGTGCTCACACGCCGGGGGGGTGCAGCCTTTTTGTTTCTGAATGGAGTTGGTAGTCACGATGTCCCCCTGCTGCCTTTACCTTTCTCCTGCTTACCCTAGATTTTTGTTAACTTCGTGCTTCATCGGCAGTCATCCAGCTTTCGGCGCCTTCTGGAATGGATGTTCCTCTTTTATCGTCTGTTAGCTCCTCTTCAAGGCCATAGTTGTTAGGAAGGCACGCATTGTTTATACAAAGTAGTCAGGCCTAAATTAAACAATGTCATTGTGACCTAAGCATTATTATGATGTAAACTTTTTTGCCCGATATCACAGTTATCAGCAAGTCACTTAAATGTGTATTTCCACCCAGTCCGGAGAGAATTAACCTGAGGTGAGACAGAGGACAAGACACAGAACCTTTGGAGGCTGCCTCCCATCTCCTGGACTGTCCCTGCCTGGCTGTCCTGAGAAGCTGCACATCGATGCGATCTGGATGAGGCGCCACTGCGGGTGCCATCGACCCCTGCCATTCTCATGGCCCTTTTTCTGCCAGTCCTGAGTCTTCCACACTCAGATGTTTCCCTTCATGCTGGGTCATACCACTCGCCAAACAACAAAACCATTCCAGCTAGAAGAAGGTCTGGAAAGACGAGGTCTCTTGTGCATCCACTGGCTCAGGGCAGGGTCAACAGTGAACACAGACCTGGCTGCTCAGGGCTGTGGCCACTCGGCTCTTGAAGGCTGACCTCAGGCTCAGGAATCACACCTCCTCTCTGGGCAGCCCTCTCCAGTGCTTCATGATCCTCACAGGGATTTTGGTTTTGATTCCTTATCTCCAGCCTGAACCTCTCTCGTTTCAGGAGGTGCCACCATCTGTCACCCTCCCTCCGGGCAGTGCTGGGAAGAGCCTGTCCCCATCCCCTTGACGCCTTCCCCACAGGCACCGGGCTGTGCTGTGAGGTGCCCTGACCCCTCCTCTGCTCCGTGCTGAACCAGCCCCATCCCCACAGAGCCTCCTTGCGTCCCCTGAGCCCCTCTGGTTTGTCAGCCTGTCTGCGGGACCCCAGATGGGTCGTAGTGCCCGGAGGAGGCCTGGTGGGTGCTGAGCAGAGGGGATCACCCTTGTGCCCTCTGGCTAGGGGAGAGAGATGCGAGAAAATGCAACAGACCAAGACAAGTGCTGCTTGTGACTCCCCGTGGGACAAATCAGGGGAGCCCCGAGGGCTGGCCAGCAGTGCTGGGGTGTGGGGAGACCCACGGGACTTTGCCCTGCAGCCTCCCAGGGAGGCCCGAGGTGTTACCCAACGAACCCTCTTGCCATATGTGCCTGGAGATGTCTGCCCCGGCCAGAGCGACCTGACGGGGCCCTGGGAAGACATGGCCGAAGCCTCGGTGCCTGGCGGGAAACACCAATGCCGAGCCCAGGGCAAGAGGTGAGGGGTATGTGTTAGAGATTGATTATAAAGAAAATAGAATAGAATAAAATCATAAAACTAGAACATAGATTCGATGGTGTAAACACAGCTGTGTTAAGAAACCATACAATCGGTATGTTGCAATTGGGATAGAAATCAATTGTATGGATTGTATCGAACAGAATTCACAACAGAAGATGAAGGACAGATGACGACTCCGAGACGACCCTGAAACCAAGCAAGGCCCGAAACCAGCGAGGGAGAATTCTACGAAGACAGAAGAATAGAAAGAACTTCATAAATTATGTGCTTAAAGGAATGGAACAGTTGCTTAGAAACTTATGAAGATTCTAGACTTGATGTAACTGGTTTAATAAATGTATATAAACTGGTCTAGCAAGTTAAGCTTTGCCACTCACTGAGGTGATGGCCCAACTCTGAGTTGTGAATAAAGCAATACCTAGTGTAACACGCTCGTGTGAGAATAAAATCTTTAACAGTATGTTCTCTTGTCAGAAGTGGGACTCAGCAGTATGACGTGCCCTTGGGGTGGGGAGCTTAGTACGTGCTTAGGGGAGCCTTCTGTTTTTGTCTGAAGCAACATATGGCTGCATGCCCTTCCTCACACGCCAAGGGTCATTTAGTTTACAGTGGTGGACCATCACCCCTTACTTCTGTCTGATAAGATAAGCAAAGCTCATTGTTCAAGTAGAACTGCTCCCTTTGTTAATTCTTCTGTGCTTGATGCAGGAGTCCGAGCAAGTCTTCCTCTTGCATTAACAAGTCGGGTAAGCCCACAACATGGTTCTGGCCAGCCTGCTGCAGCTAACACTGTTTTGAACAGGAGATTTGGACTACGTGATCTCCAGAAGTTTTCTTCTTTCCAAACTCAGTGATTCTGTGATACCCCTACATTAGCCCACAATCGTGCTGAAACACATTAAATAAAAATACAGGTGAGCCGGACCTCAGCCTGCTCTTCATCTGCTCCTAGTTTAGGGCCAAGACTAGAACACTTTTGTTTTATAGCACTCTACCATGCAGACTATTAGCATAATTAGCAAAGTTATTTACAATATCTTTGGATTCAATGTACCATTAATAATTATCTTCTTCTACTGTGAGTTTGTCACCGAAAATCCGGGAATAAAACCTCGTAACACCAATGTAGTGTTAAAAGGCAGACATTCTTTATTGCAGCACTGGATGCACGGGGGATAATTCCACCAAATGTGCATACCTCTTACCTTTTCCATGCAGTTTATATAGATCAAAAATATACATATTTATTTTATTTATGCATATTCAATATTATTCTCTTTGGCGATTGGTGTAAAATTTTCTCGCTTCCTACATAAATTGTTGTGCAGACTCAGTCACCCTCTTCTATTGTTCCTTTTTGAGTAGCTGGTATTACTTGAGTAGGGGGTCAGTGAGTTGGTGGTCGCGATCCCCCCTGCCGGAATTACCTTTTACCTATCAGGCTCGCAATCTTGGCAGTCCTGCTCAGTTTCTTCAGTCCGTTTCACAGAACCACACTCCACCATTTCTCTTGACAGAAACACAATTACCTACTATGGTTAGCGTTAATGGTTACCTAGAGACTAGACCCTCTGTTCCCAGACCTAATGTCCGGGTGGGTCAGGCTGTACCAGGAACACAGCAGCACTGCTCATGTTTGTGTTCAACTGATTCTATCATCCTGGTTACATTTCCCCCCTTTGGAAGTTTTGAAATAATAATTTTTTCAATATTTCCATCCTAAATTAAATTATATTTTAGTTATACACTAATTCAATACTGTCAATAACGATTTTATAACAATTCAGTTATCCACTATCCACTATATGATGGTGGGAGCGTCGTGACCGAATCACTTAAATTTTGTCTTTTGGCTACTGCCTGAATAATCATTTGATTGAAGGCTGTTTTATTAGTGAGTTCCTTTTTAAACAATAATGAGTAATATCACTAAAAACACGATTAACAAATGTAGCCCAGTACTAATTAAGGATTTTACCCAGGAACTCGGATTCCACCCCAATCCATTAAAAATTTTCTTAAGCCAATTTTCTTCCAGAGTTCTTGGGAAGTATATTAACTGTTCCACTTTTATTGACAGTGGATCCTTACTTCTTGTTTTCACTTTTAATACTTTAAACAATGCTCCCATCATCATCAGTTTCTAAATCAGAATTCATTCTTTCCATATTTTACAATGATAGTCTTCTCTTTTAGACATATTTTAAAATTAGTTTTGCAGTTTCTGGATATCTATTGATGATTTTCCATGTAGGGGCCTTCTTCACTCGAGTGTAGTGTATCCACGGTTCCACTCCTTCTACTCTGATAGCAGTGTAAGTTGCTAACAGTACCTGGAAAGGTTCCTTCCACTTCTCCTGCAGTGGTTCAGAGTTCCAAGTCTTTATGTACACGAAATCACCTGGTTGATACTGATGCACAGGTGTGTCCAAAGCAAGCGATCTGGTCAGCACAATGTATTTTCGGAGTGCTTCGAGGGTTTTTCCTAAGGAAATCAAATACATTTTTAAATCTGTTTCCCCTGCTATTCTCATATCCCCTGGGATTAGAGGAGTTTGATAAGATCTGCCATACAAGGTTTCATATGGACTTACACCATGTTTAGATCTTGGTTGGATTCTGATTCTCAGGAGTGCTAATGGTAAGGCTTGTGGCCATTTTAAAGATACTTCTTGACAGATCTTACTTATTTGTCTTTTTAACGTTTCGTTCATCCTTTCAATTTTCCCACTTGGTTGCAGCCTCCAGGGGGTATGTAAATCCCAATTTATTCCTAAAACTTTACTTACTTGTTGAACTACTTCTGCTACAAAATGTGGTCCCCTATCAGAAGACATGCCTATTGGTACTCCAAACCTTGGTATTATTTCTTTTAACAATATTTTAACCACTTCTCTTGCTTTGTTGGTGCGACAAGGAAAGGCTTCCAGCCATCCAGAGAATGTATCAATTAACACTAATAAACACTTAAATTCATTTTTCCTGGGCAATTCAGAAAAATCAACCTGCCAATAGTCTCCTGGGGAGTTACCCTGTTTCGTAACTCCTAAGGGTGCCTTTCTCTGATTTAAGGGATTATTTTTGAGACAAATTGGGCACTTGGCTACTATTGATTTAATTATTCCTGTCATTCCTACAGATGATTTTAAACTCGAGACCATAGCATCTACACCCCAATGTGTCTGCGCATGCTTTTCTTTTGCAACTTCTAACATAACTTGTGTGGTTACTGTTACCTGTTTTTCTGGTGTTACCCACCACCCTTCTGTGTTTTGTGATGCTTTCAATTGTTCTGCGAATTGCTCATCCAATTTACTATATTTTGGTTTCAGATTTGGGATTTTTATCTGTTTTACTGGTATCAGTGCAAGGATACCTCGTTCCGCAGTCTCCTTTGCTGTTTTGTCTGCCAATCGATTACCTATGTTTACAGCTGTCTGACCAAACTAATGAGCTTTGCAATGCATCACCGCCACTTCCTTTGGCTTCTGCACCTCTTCTAGGAGCTGGAGAATTTCTTCTTTATGTTTTATTGATGATCCTCGGGCTGAGAGCAGTCCTCTTTCTTTCCAGATAGCCCCATGAGCATGAATCATGCCAAATGCATATTTGGAATCAGTCCATATATTTACCCTCTTTCCTTCTGCCATTCACAAGGTTTGCTTCAACGCCATCGGTTCTGCTTTCTGTGCCGAGGTATTTGCAGGTAGCGTTCCTGACTCCAGTACCTCGGTGGTGGTGACAACAGCGCATCCGGCCGTTCGTTGTCTTTCTTTCACAAAGCTGCTCCCATCCATAAATAACTCCAAATCAGGATTTTCCAGAGGTTCATCTTTCAGATCTGATCTGCTGGAATAGACTTGTTCAACAGTTAGCAGGCAGTCATGTTCTAGACTTTCTGTTGGATTTTCCGTCGACAGAAACATTGCTGGATTTACAACAGTTGTGGTTCTTAATTCCACATCGTCTTGTTCCAGCAAGACAACCTGATATTTCAGCATTCTGCTGGGGGATAGCCAATGACCCCCCTTTTGTTCTAAAACGGTTATCACCATGTGTGGTACATATACCACCATCTTTTGGCCCATAGTCAATTTTCGAGCTTCCTGAATCAGCAATAATGCTGCTGCCACAGCACGTAAACATCCCGGCCATCCTTTACTCACGTTGTCAAGTTGTTTAGAGAAGTATCCTACTGGCCGCTTCCAGGATCCCAGACATTGTGCCAGCACTCCAAGGGCCAGATGTTGCCTCTCATGGACAAACAGCTCAAAAGGTTTGGTTAGATCAGGTAAACCCAAGGCAGGGGCCATCATCAATGCTTTTTTAAGTTCAGCAATGTTGCCTTTCCCTGGCTCTGTTTCTTCCATATTTCTAATTCTTTTGCCAACTGATTCCCAAATATTGTGGGGCTATTTCTGAATCCTTGTGGAAGTACAGTCCATGTCAATTGCATCTTTTGTCCTGTTGCAGGGCTCTCCCATTCAAAAGCAAATATGCTTTGGCTTTGTATATCCAGAGGTACGCAAAAGAAGGCATCCTTTAAATCTAGTACAGTAAACCATTTATGTTCCTCTTTCAGAGATGTCAGTGAAGTGTAGGGATTGGCTACTACTGGGTGTATATCTTGTGTATATCTTGAACTATCTGATTTATAGCTCTTAAATCCTGGACTAGTCGATATTCTTTTCCTCCAGATTTCCTTACTGGTAATACAGGAGTCTTATATTCTGACTCGCATTCTACCAAAAGTCCATATTCCAAAAATTTTGTGATTAATCCCTCCAATCCTTTTCGAGCCTCCCACTTAATAGGATATTGTTTTTGTCTTACTGGCTTGGATCCAGATTTTAAGGTCACTTTTACCGGTTCTGCTAATTTGGACCGTCCTGGAACTTCATTTGCCCAAACCAAGGGGATTACTGCATTTTCCACCTCTTCTGGAATTTGCTCCTCCTTGAAAGAATCCTGTAACATAAACACTCTCGCCTCTACGGCTTTTGATTCTGGTATCAATAATTCAATTTCCCCATTTTTAAAAGTTATGTGTGCCTCTAATTTGCTTAATAAATCTCATCCTAACAAAGGCAACAGACATTCAGGCATATATAGAAACTGGTGAGTTACCCATTGTTTTCCCAATCTAAATTTCAACAGCTTTAAGAAAGGTTAGTTTTTTTTTTTACCTGTCACACCAACAACATCTACTGATTTATGACTAAATTTCCCTTTACATGTCTTCAATATCGAATAAGTGGCCCCTGTATCTACTAAAAATTCTAATTCCTCATTCCCTAGCTTCTCGGAGAGGGGCTCGGAGGGGAGCTGGTTCAGCCCCGCCCGCCCCCCGCCCCCCGGTTCTTCCCCACGCCCTTCCTGAAACCAGGCTGAATCCCCCTGCCCCCCCCGCCCCCCCCCGCCCAGGGGAAGCAGAAGGATTATCAGCCCCTAAATTTTGATCCTCTTGATCATCTCCCCATCTCCAGTGAGGCGCAACCATTAATTTAACATCATCTTCCTCAAGTCCATATTTTAAACACCTTTTACCAATACTACAAGCAGAACAACACTTTTAAAAATCCTCTTCAGATTTCCCTTTCTTTAAAACCATCACCATAGAATCGTGTGGATGTATCCCACACTGCTTCTGCCACTTCGGATGATTTCTCAGTGTGAAAAACAGATCTGTATATATTATCTCATTTACCTTCCCTTTTACAAAACAACATTAATTGCAAGATGGTGTTATAACGCGGTGTCCCATTCCCTGGTCTTTTTTCCCCACTTTCCAAGGTATACATTGGCCACCGATGATTGCAGTACTCAATCAATCGCTTCCGAGTCAAAGGATCACCCCCCAGATCTTTCCAATGTTGCAGAATACATCCCAAAGGTGTACCCAGTGGGATGGGCTTTTTACTCGGAAATGTGCCCATCTCCCAAACGACCAGTGGTTGTGATTGTGCACTATCACAGGCACTAGCCAGAGGGACCCCAACCCTTGCTGGAGCTCCCTCTGGGATCCCAGCCCCCTGCCGGAGATCCCAACCTTGGAGACTTCAAACCCCCCCCGCGCATTGAAGACTCCCCCTTGGGCCCCTCTCCACCGGCTTTTGCTGAGCAGAGAGTTTCCAGCCAAGGTACCTTTTTAGTCCAACTCTGCCTGGCTTTCACCACGCCTTACGAGCAGGCTTCGGTGGGACTCTAACCCATGTTACTTATTAAAAGAATGCCTTAATTAATTTCCAGGGGACTGATTTGGAATCCTTCGGCCCGGGGATCAGAGGTTCTCCTCGAGAATCCCTTGATGCCGGCTGGAGGTCCTGTGATCCCACAGATCCGTTGGTATTCACAAGCAGGGTCCCATCTGGGTCGCCAGAAACTTTCACCAAAAATTCAGGAATAAAACCTCGTAACACCAATGTAGTGTTAAAAGGCAGGAATTCTTTATTTCAGCGCTGGATGCACGGGGGATAATTCCACCAAATGTGCATACCTCTTACCTTTTCCATGCAGTTTATATAGATCAAAAATATACATATTTATTTTATTCATGCATATTCAATATTATTCTCTTTGGCGATTGGTGTAAACTTTTCTCTCTTCTTGTGTAGATTATTGTGCAGACTCAGTCACCCTCTTCTATTGTTCCTTTTTGAGTAGCTGGTATTACTTGAGTAGGGGGTCAGTGAGTTGGTGGTCGCGATCCCCCCTGCCGGAATTACCTTTTACCTATCAGGCTCGCAATCTTGGCAGTCCTGCTCAGTTTCTTCAGTCCGTTTCACAGAACCACACTCCATCATTTTTCTTGACAAAAACACAATTACCTACTATGGTTAGCGTTAATGGTTACCTAGAGACTAGACCCTCTGTTCCCAGACCTAATACCTGGGTGGGTCAGGCTGAACCTGAACACAGCAGCACTGCTCATGTTTATGGTCAACTGATTCTATCACCCTGGTTACAAGTTTACTGCCTTAGAAATATCTCTCTGAAAACTTCACTGGTATATTGCTCACTCCCTCTTTCGATATGCAGATGGTTCTTGTAAGTACCCATTTTTTTCTTTTTATACCTTTTCCCCCAGATCCTGAGAGACCCATCTGTGGAATAAAGGCAATCGGAACAATAGCCTTTTACATGGACTCTTACACATAGCATCATTGCTATGTGCATGCATTGTCTTTCCTGTTTTCAGTGCCGTGTTTCCCAAAGCTAGCCCGCCTCTCCCTTGCCAAAATATGCTAGGACTGTGTCATGCTATACTGCATTGCTGAAATGCTGTGAATGTGTCTGAAATACATCAAAAAGCCCCATACACACAACACACAGACATGCAACATTACACCGGAGTCAGTGAGTTCCGTTGAGTGTTGTGAATATGCACATGAGTGTTTCTTGGAGTGACTTCAGCCGCTCATGCGTGTAGGTCTTCCCTAGCCTTAAGCTCCACTTCCTCATCTCACTGAGGAGTTGTGTTGCATCAGTACTGTGTCTGAAATGTGTTTCAGGCACAATTTGGTGAACCTGAGCAAAGCCAACATGAGTTGGGCACTGATTCCTACCTGCTCTTGTGAACCTTCCTGCAAAGCACTGTCTGAGTTTTCTGTCCTACAGAAGGACTTCACACTTGCTTAGTTGAAACCCCTCAGGGAAGATGACAGAGCTGGAATGCAAATCAGCTCTCATTGCAAAAGGCCATCAGAGAGCCACCAAATTAAGACTGTCAGGGAGAAGCAACACAAATGAGAGCATACTGATATTGCCCTGTGATGTGATCTTTTGTACAAGTGATTAGCCTTAGACGAAATTCCTTCCTGACAGATTTAACGGTAGCACTAGGAGGTTCCTTTGTTCTGCACGCTGACTAAATACTGCAAGGGGAATGGTCTCCCTCCGAATTAAAAGGAAGACAGAAAGAGACAAGGTTTTTTTCCCTGAGATACAAACCAGGAATTCAACACAGGGGCTTTCAGACTTTTCCAGTGACACCTGTGAAATGGAGAAAGTAACTGTTATACTCATCTCTGGTTACCAAACCCCTCCTGCTTATGCCATTAAACAGCAGATCTAAATTTAACTCACTAATTAGCCTGCCTCAGAGTAGGAGATTGTGTTTCCACAGCACATGGAAACAGAAACAAATAAGAAAGTGATATGGTGATTACAAACAGACAAGTAGCAGATTGCTTTATGCACACACAGCTAATAATGAAGTCTTGGTTTAAGCACTTTTGATTTCTGTGGCACTAGGAGTGCATCACATGTGAAGAAACAATCTTCTGATAAGAATGTTTTTTCCCATTACTACACTTTCTCAACTTAATCTTCACATAAAACTCCTTAACAGTGTTCACAACTAAAGGCAAGCATGGAAGAATGAAAGGGGTACTTATAAGAAAGCAATCTCTTCTTGTTTTAAAAACTATCTACCCCTTCATTTAAATCCTTTCCCACATCCCTCCCCACTGACGTTTATTTAACATCCAGTATATGAAAACCATACTACACTCCATGACAAAAATGATAAATTCTACCATGCTTGCCAAATCCTGATCATCAGGATGTGTCAACTGCTAGCTTTAGTGCATAGAAAGCAATTTAAAGGCTATTGTACTGGTAACAACATGCTTATACTTTGGCATGCTTCTGTGAATCAGCCCAACATAGAAGATATCTAAGAATACCTATGAGAAAAACTTTTCCTACATTTGAAGATCTGATGTAGAGAAAAGACATAGAAAATGCACTAAGAGCCAGAAATACCCTTGTGAATTTCCAAACAGTCTGTTCTGTTCACAAGAAATATTTGTCTAAATTTCAATTGTGTTTTTTCTGTGTGGATGGTTCATAACAAGCATTTTCTTAAGATTTTTTTTTTCCCTCTTGCAATTGTTTACATTTGAGGATATTTGGTGGTGGTGTTGGTTTGCTTTAGTTAAATAAAACACCCTTACTTCATTTCTCCTGAAGTTATTTAGCAGGAAAGTGATTCTGCATCTCAGAAAACTCAGAATAGTTTTGTACTCAAAGTTCAGTATTTGCTTTTTTGGATGTGAAGCAAAAAGGCTCTATGCACTTTTCTAACAAGAAACTCAAACAATATTTGTCAGCCATCCCTGGTATCATTTGATTTTGTGTTGTCTTAGTGAAGTCTTAGCAACACAGAGTGCTGTTCACTCTGAAATTTATTGGGTGATCAAATCTCTACCAATACTAAAAAATGCCCAGCTCTCCTTCTCTCATGCTTTAGCGTCTGATTTTAGTGACCCAAATGGCCAAGCACCTTGCATGTTCCAGAACAGTCTTTTCTGCCTTCCCTCATACTTCTGTTCATGTTGTTCACGCAGCATTCTCATTTTTCTTCATTTTTTTTCCAGAGACCTAGAACAAAGTTTGCCCAGATTGCAATGAATTTACACACACAATAACGCAAATGTCAAATGGTCCTTAGTATTAGAAATTCCTAGAAACACAGAATAAAACTTCATGACCAGCTCTCTGCAATAGCTTAAACTTCATATTGTGTCTAAAAGCAGTGATATCACATCACATATCTGCTAACACTACAAGACAAACTTTCAGCACACTCAGATGCTTTCTGCTATTCATATCCTATTGACGGCTATTTAAAAGTCCTTTCTACCTTGGCTGGAATTTATGAGCACAATTAATTGGTTCCTTTCCTAATCAATTGGCTTTAATTGAAGGAGAAAATTAAGCTCCAGCATGAGTAATCATGGATACGACCTGACTGACTTAGCATATTTACATAAGGGAGCTGTCACTCAGTAAAAGGTCAAAGGATAGTAGGGATATAGAGGGCTATACGGATGAGAAAAGTATTTTGGCTGTAACTTACAGAACACAAAACAAAGTGGCATTTTAGATAGGAAGATGGTTGTTACTAGAATACTGGCCATGTAAGATAACTGGGTGCAAGAGAGATGGAGAAGATATGTGAGGCTGAATAAAAGATGAAGTTCAGGAACTGTTCGTGAAAGAGAGTAAAAAGGGAACAGAAGAAGATTATGCTAAACCTGTCACCTCCCCAGTACAAGAATCATCCTGTGAAGGATGATACCTTTGAAGAAACTTGTATGACATGTTCTACAACTATTTACAAATATATAAAAAGGAAAGCACAGTGAAAGTATGCAGCAACATGTAGGGGCCTTCCTTGAGAAATATGCATAAACAAGCTGGTTGCAGTCTGATAACCTCATGACTGCACAGTCCAGCCTAAGTTTTCTGTGTTGAAATTTTTGTAGGCACCTGATGTTAATTTGAATCGAGTCTCAGAACCTCATTTTTCCACCCAAGTCACACACGGAACAGAACACACAATGTTTCACATGCTCGGAGTGTCTTTGGAAAATATTAATTAACTGTGTATCAAATTTTAACAGAACTGGCCAAAAATTAGCTCAAGACAGGTTTCCTTTGGTTTCTTTCATTAGTTTTTTCATTTCCAGCAAACCTGCTCAAAGCAGATGTTCAGAGAAAGTGATATCCTTTTTCTTACAATTAATACCAGCAGTTACTGTCAAATGAGACATCAGTTTAATCAAGCAGCTTGGGGAAGCTTAGAAAATGCAAAGTATGGGATAGGATACGCTGTAAACTTTTTTGACTAAATTTGGTTTCACTAGGAGGTACCTCATAAGCTCCAGTTACGAGCTGTTGACAAGAGAAAAGGTCTTGGGTAAAACCATTTGTTATTGTTGCCTGTAAAGCAAAGCAATAACCATCCTCATCCTGCCACCTGAGAAAACCCTTCTAAATCCAATCTGCATTTGCAATCCACATAGTTTGGCAGCTGTAAAAATAATTTTATGTATATTCTGAGACCTCTTTGTTTTCAGCAGTATCATTAAAGCAAACGAACAAGAAAACTAGCCTCCCACACAACAACTTCGTTGTCATTTCTGAGCAAGAGTAGTTGTAATAGACTGAGCCACACAGAATTAAAGAGCTCCTAATTGTTTTGTTGAATACTGGTTTTCCCTCTTTGGTTTGTTGGTGTCTCTGGATGGTTAAAGCATTGGCATTCATTTCTTTTCAGGAGTGCAAGTAAACAAAGACACATTATTTTTCTGTTTAAGAACTCTTCAGACCTGAAATTAATTTTATATAGTCCAAGTGGGATTGTTGTGGGCACCAACTGTGAGAGTTGACAGCATGACACTGATAATAAGTTGTTCTATAGAGGGCTCCCAGATCCTTTGCTTTGGTAATGTAAAAAAAAAACTTGGAGGAGAGAAAATAAAAATAAGAATTCCCAAAGGAAAATATTTGTTATAGAGAAACTGTATTTACTGTCCATAATGATCTGTGGTAAACTTACACAGTCCGTACTTTAGGTTCTCTCCATACTCGTTTTCCTAAAATCTCACGTTTCAAACTTCAGTGCAGCATCACACGTACTGGTTTTCCAAATGTGAAACAGAAACCAAAGCTGTTATAATCCAACCTACAGGTAGCTTCCAAAGATGAGTGTGGATGTTCCATGTCTTTAAATAACAGAAAGAAACTATATGGGTTTTCCGGGCATGTTGGCTGTCTCTTCCTAAGCTGAGGAAGGAAATATTTTGACAAAAAAGGCTCAAAAATCAATCTTAACAGACGTTTACAATACAAAAGGGGTATTTCAAATTTAAAGAGTATGAAAAACTGTTCTGCAAAAGCAGTTATAGCCGGGCAACAAACAAGCAACAATTACTCTCAGTTCAAGCAGGCAGATATTACTGTGATGAGCTACTCAAATGCCTTAAATAAAAAAGACAGAATGCAGACACTTAAGTCAGGACCCAAACTGGGATTTTTTTAATCCAGAGTTTTTGTCCAGACCAAGAGACAGCTTGCAATGAATTGCAGAAATTCACAGCTGAAATTCTGCAGTAAGGGTATTACAAAGCCATGTTTGCTATTATGCCATCCCATTTTTCACTCTGAATACTCTGACCGATGGAGAGTCTCTCTTTTGCAGAAAAGCTTTGGACAAAGCCTGATACACCCTGAATCTGTTCAAACAAGACCATGCTGTGGGCCAGTCCTGCTTTAACATGCAATAGGTCACGTTCACATACCCTCTTTGAGTTCTAGCCAAGGAGGCTGAAGGAAACCTGAACAGTTTCTAAGCTATATACAGTTTCTTAGCACAGGAAGATTGACATTTTTTTGACATCTTTCTTGAAAGAGTGATGATTTCTGCTGAGTGTGACCTGGCTAGATAAGCAGTGAAAGCCTGGCATAAGCTGAAGTCAGGGAGCTTGAAGTCAGCACCTTGCATATAGGCACACATGGGAGGTTCAGGCTAGGAACCTGAGCGCTGTGGATCCTCTAAACACTGGTATAGCCCAGTGTGTTGGCATATGTTCAATAAACACCCCTTTTCTATCCTTACACTGAAATACTGCTGACTGCCCCCAACTCCTGATGTTTCCTGCCATAAGCCTGCCACCACCCTTAGCCTCCTCCAAAGGAGGTGTTCTCCTCCAGGTCAGAGCAGAGGGCTCCTGCTCCCGGCTGCTTTGCTGGATTCAGTGATTCTGGCAGAAAAATTGTACCTCTGCTTGGTAAAAAGAGACTGCTTCAAGGCAGAGCTCTTCTTACATTTCTGTCCACAGGTATAGGCTGGTAACTTGGTTATCTCAAGTGTTTCCTTGTAGTTCCTTGCCACCACTAGACCACAGCCTGGAGATAGGTTGGGTGACAGCTTTTTCAGAGCATATGGAGAGGTCTGAAAAGCAGTCACATGAAGAATGAATATACAAGAACAGAAAGTACTAAAGAAGAATATGATCGAGGCCAATTTGGCCAGGAAATTCTGAGAAATCTGCTCATGACCATAAGGGAGCTGCTTTCCTAGATGACAGAATGTAAAACATTACATTTAAAAATACCAGACTTTTTAGCAGTACCAGATTCCTCTCTGGCAGAGAGGCGCTGCTACCTAGAAATAATAAGCAAGATAGTCCCCTGGAAACAGGAACATCACTGGCCAGAGTTTCAGTTCCCTTCAGATTAATCTCCTACTTGCCAATCGAAGATCAGCTGCATGCAAATTTATAAAAAAATAAACATAATCCAGATTTTCTGCAGTTGGAGGAGAAAAAGTCCTGATCACCTGTAGCTCATCAGCCTAAAAAGCTGAGCTCCTCTGAGATCAGTAACAGCACCATCATATACTGAGATACTTCCCCCTTCCTGCAGGATATTTCAACATCACAAAACCAGATACAAAGCACAGTCTTTAACGATATTCATTCTGTCCTCATCCTTGATTATGAACAGTATATGTGCATATATAAATTTATATATAAGTATGTATACACACACACACAAGCATATACAAACAGGTATATGCAAGTACACGCACATATTAAAATATGATCCTCATACACACATGTATATAAGTAAATGATCCTCATCCTTTTGAGAGTATGATACAGAAATGGGTCAGCTTTACAGAGGTGATCAGCCACCAGTTTGTAGATTGAACAAAATCACATCTCCAGTCAAAGTGCTTGCTATGTATTCCTCTAGTAACTAAAAACCATTGCCACCTTGCAATGTATTCTCCACATTACCTTTGCAACATCAGGAGAAAAGAACTTCATTTGCCAAATGAAATGTGAGAAAGATTACTCTTAACTGGCAACCTGTGTCAAAAAGAGTCCTACAACCAAGCTTTCCTTTTCCTGGAGAAAAGCCTTAATGATCAATCCATCATGTGGTGGAGGGTTAAACCAAAGGAATTTTAAATACCTAGGTGGTAAGCAAATTTGTATATCACCTATAGAAAGACCAAAGGGTGAGACAAAGTTGAACAGTTAAAGACTATGTCCCTTTCAAGCGATGCTTCTTCCCACTTTCCATACATTTGCTTGCAGTAGAAAAGGGATTTTCACAAGAGCTTTTAAATGCAAATATGAAATCAGGCTTAACAAGGGCAAAACCACTGAACCTCAGATAGCCACTCACTACTTCAGAATTATCCTAGCACAAAGGTGACAAGCTCTCACTCAGCACAGAACAAAAAGATAATGAGGAACACCTCCCTGGCTCAAATTTTCACTGTACAGAAAATAGTCTATTTAACACTTCTGCACTGACACGCGTTGTTCTTTCTGAACTGTCCAGCTGTTCCTGTTGACTTGTTTTCCTAAAGCTGTAGTGACCTTCTTTCCCCAGTAACGGATCTTAACCAGTAGCAGGCTCCTACTGGATGCACTAGTCCACAGCCACGGATCTGAATGTCTTGGTGTAACAGCTGCAGTTGTGGTCCCTTGACTACGGCTGCCTTAACTACTCAGCAGCTAGGACAGTTAACAAGGAATCATCCTAAAAATCTGACTGAAGTTTGTATCTGCTCATCATATTCTATTTATAAGTGGGACTTGATAATCAAAGAAGTGCTATCTCCTCCAAGGTACTTTATCTTACAAGTACCTTCTTCAGATGGAGTTCAGTGCTTTTATGCTGGAAACATCTTTACTCTTTGCCTGGATTTTTTTTTTTCGGATTTTTTTTTTCCAGGTTGTTTTTTTTTTTTTTTCCAAAATAAAATGGCCTTGGAAAGTATGCTGTTTCAGAACCTACTTGCCCTAGGGCAACTTAGGAACTTCAATCTCCAGCCTTCATTTCTTAATAGAGAACTTTTATACATTATCTTCTGTGCCACCATTACCTAGCAAATTTTTCCTTCTGAAAATTTACCATGCTGATACAAGTCAACTGAGCATCAACCACCCTGAGCCTTCCCTTTACTAGGCTAAGCAACCCAAGACCTTATCTCACTTGACTTTTTCTAAGGTGATGTTCACAGTCCTGCTCCATAGCTATCTTCTCCATCTATCTTGTTAATGCTGCCCAGGTTATACTGTGCATAGAGAACTTGTCACTAACAAGAAACCATTGGATCTTAGACCTCTGAACCATGCCAGAGCTTTTAATGTTGGTCATTATTTCAAAAAATGGGACATGGAACCAGCCGGTCTCATTGGGGAAGAAGGCAAATGTGCATCTTCCATCAAACCTCAAGTTCCCACTTCTTTAGAGGGTTGTCATGAGTGCAGTGTGTTGAAACTGCATGTATTGGTAACGGTGTGGATTCATCCAGTGCTAGAAAACAGTGCCTCTAACCTGCCTGCAAGAAAGAAGAGGCCTTAGCTGTTTTCAGGAACACAGCACTAGAACATGCCTTCCTTTGCAGTATGTCCCTTAAGTAAGTAAATTACTATTTCTTTTTAGTGAAATTCGCTTGTGACAGCTAAGCAGTTTAGATCAACCCTGGCATTGTCTTTGCCTGTATGACACTGAAAGATGTAAGTGGGCATAGAAAAAAAAGCAACATAAAGAACCCACACATAAGATATCTGTAGATATCTTTTGGTTTTTAAGTCGGAGGTTTTGGTGGTGGTGGAAAGATTTTCACAAAAAAAAAAAAAGGACAGAAAGCTGTCTGTGTTCAAGACTGCTTTTGATTTTGAGCTTTCAGCTAAACATGTAGGGAAAAAACATCCAAAGTATGAGCAATGACTGGCCTGTTTTATAGCTAATTCAAATATTTGACGCTACAGCTTTAGGGAATATATCCCTCAGTGACTCAATTCAGTGCATGTTTTGAAGTGCTCTAAACTTTTCTAAGAGCATTCTTTGGTAAACCATGTTGGAGTAACATATGAAAAAATAGGTTGCTGCTTGTCCTTTCTTTTCTAAAAACAAAGAAAAAAAAAAGAAATTGAACTTATTGTGGACTGCGTTGAGGCTAGTCAGGGTGCTAGTGACTAACGCAATGCTGCAAGATGTTTCCTGCAGTTCAGCTAAATCAGATCGGTGTGCACTTATCAAACAAACTGTGATTAAGTTAAAAGTAGAAGGAGAGTGAGAAACTACATTATGCAGACATTCCAAGTCTAGATTTCTGACTGCCTGTGGATGAAGACTCTAGACTGCTTGGAAGCAGCTGTTCATTACAGTAAATTAAGATACTAAAATGTTTCAGTGAAACAAGTCTTTTTCCCTACAAGTACAATAATTTCTGCTGTTATTTCCTTCCAATCTACATACGAATGTTTGGGAATTCAGCCTCCTAAAGGATTTGAAATTTGGCTGTACAAAAGATGAATGGAATTTATTTCATTTTAGTCAGTATAAGTTGAGTGATGGAAGCATAGCCAAAATTTAGTACTCAGGCTATTTCAAAGTGGCACACTGTCATCACAATGCAAAGGGAAGTCCAGTTGTTTATGAATGGTATTATGTGCAAGACACAACAAAAACACCAGCAGATTTATTGGCTGTGTGGTGTTTAGAAGGAAACACTGGCAACAAAAGCAGGTCAGTGTATTTAAGACATTTCCAAATCTTTCCTATGCTGCATACTGACACAGCAATAGGAACACATCATCTGCCCACAATCTCTCTTGTAGACCTTGACTGTTTTCCATTGATAAATATGGTGTTGAAGATTGTTGCTCCTGCTGATTTCATTGCTATTGATACCCGTAAATGTGAAATTTCCACTTACCAGAGTGATCGTAATTAAAGTAAAGTAGATCCTTGCTGTTTTGAGAAGACAGGAAAGCTCTAAGATAGAGAGGCTTCTCAATAAGGCTACCCCGGACAGCTCAGCCTTGGGAGGGCAGAAGGACCAAGCTACAGAGATAAAGAGGCACCAAGAGGGCAACAAGACCAGAGCAAAACAACCTGGAAGGACACGGTAAACTGAGCTTAGAACTGCGTTTGCGCAGAAACAAAGGTCAACCAGCAGACACTGTGATGAGGAGTATAAGCCTTCATCTTGAGACCCCAAAGACCACCCGAGGACGCTATCAAACAGGCATGAAGGACATTAACATATGGTAATTGGTTCTTGGAAAAGTCATGAATATGGTAAGCATTTCTTAGAAATATAATGAATATGTATACTGTGATTGTATTTAACCTGAAATGACAGGGTGTTTGGCGCGTACATTTGGAGGAGAGATCCCCCGTGTGCCCGGCGCCGCAATAAAGAATAACTGCTTAATAGTCTGCCGAATATTGAGTCTTCAGTTCCAGCTTTTCACAGCATCACCACGGTCACTGGCCGTCCCGGGGAGGGGTGGAAGAAGTGCCCAGGTCCCTCAAGAAGGAAACCCTCCCAGCTGCCCAGGGTGAGGTTTCCCCCCCAGCTCACCTCTGCTGCTGCGAGCGCGGCTCCTGGGTGCCCCGGCTGCCTGAAGCTGGCAGGGCCAGGGATAATCCTTGAGGGGCTCTGGGGTCGAGCACAGAGAGCTGCAACAAACAATCCCCCGAACACCACCAGCACTTGAAGCCCTCCCTCGACACTCCAGACCTCACAAACGTGCTCAGCTACAGTGCAGGCACAACTCAGCTGGGTGGGATTCAGCCGCCCGTATATAAGCAGCGAGGGACACCTGGGCACAATCTATTGCTTGGAGATGCTATAGCTCATTGCTAGGTGACATCAGACGCCATGAAACATGAACTATTAACAATGAAAACTTGAGAGAGAGGAAGTAGAAGGTAAATGACATGTTTTAACATGATTTTTTATTTGTGATAGTAGTATTTCAAAATGGAAGAAAGCTGGGGAGACATTGTGAGAGTTTTTTATGCTCTACAAGTCCTATTTTAAGCATCTCTCTCCTAATTTCACCTCAGTCCCTTTCCTGTGCTGCTCAAAGTTGCTTTTCCAGCTCTTATGACTCCAGATTTTATTTACCTCATGGCAGGACAGGCCTTATTTTCTGTTGATGCCTCACTACTCCTGCGCTTTTTGTTTCACAGAGTTTGGGTACTTCTAACTTCTCTGGAGCTGAGGATACTTTGTAACAGAAAGGTTGTTTAAAACAATAGTAATTTCATCAGCCAAAATACAAAGGGCAGAGCCTGAACATTGAGGCAAATTTGTAGAAGATAATTTCTCTGTTCAATGTGTTGTGAATAGAAAGCTTACTGTCCTTTGTGATTTCACTGTCTGAGTAATGCAAAGCCAGGCTGTTGTGCCACCAGCCTGGTCCTTCCTGCTGGTGAGGAACCAACAGTGGTCTCCACCAAGGCCACTTTTTTTTTTTTTTTTTTTCTGACAGATGGTATGCTTGGATCATACAAGATAAGCTGGTACCACGGCTGGCAACAGAAAAGACTTCAGAAGATCCATGAGGAAATGATGTTGGACTTTTCAGAACTAAAAAAGCTTCTGATCTAACTGTAATGTGAAAGATGACCAAACCCAATTCAGAGTGCTCTTTAATCACAGGATTTCAGGATAGATTAATGTGAATGAGAATGTTAAGGCTTACCTGAAACCTCAGTGTCTGAAAATTATATCCCTCCTTATTTCAAACCCTACTGCCAGAATCTTTGGTGGTGGGCTTTTTTTTCTCCTTTCTGGCCAGTGGGAAGGAAATATGCAAGTGAGTTTATTGCAGAAGCGTTGGCATAAGCCTTCATCAAATGAGCATTTACTTGCAATCGAACTGTTCTCTCTTGGATGCCAAACAATCAGAAAAGACGTACCTGGAAGCTGCAACGTTCTTGTTTGATTTTAACAGTCTGTGTGGCCTCATGAGATTTGTGTCTCGTTTCTTTGCTTTCATGGATCATTTTAAATAAACATTACCATATAATTCCACACCGCAATGTAAGGATCACTGCTTCACTAAATACAGGCATTAAAAGAAACACAGGGAGGACAGAATCCAGACGCAGTGGGAGGACAACACCGGTTCTCCTTTGGCAGACGACACTTGATCAGAGAAGCTGTGGGGGGGTCTGGCACCACAAAGAAGCCAAACCTTTTCAAACTGGTAGCAGCAGACAAGTGAATTCCTGTCTCACTTATCCATTTCATTGAGGACTCACTTAGTCCTTCTTCGCGGTCAGAAACCCGACAGTTCTGTGACCCTCAAAGGAAAGTTTCAAATAGAAAGACAAACCTGACGACAAATTCCCATCAGTTTTACCTGTCAGATACATTTCAAGACCATTCCCTTGTGCTGAGACTCGGCCCAGAGCTCTTCCCTCGCCCCCAGCCCGGCCCTCCCCTGGCGCAGCCGCAGCCCATTCCCAGGACGCGCCCGCACAGAGCCCCGCAGACGTTTCCTCGGCCAGTCCGGAAATCGCCGGCGCCACCTGAAACCTCCCCCCCTCCTTCCCCCCGCGCGGGGCTGGGCCCCCTCTCCGGGCGCCCCTTCCCGCCCCGGCGCCGCCGCCAGCGCGCCTCGCCCTGGCGCTCCCCGTCACGTCACGGTCTCGGAGCCGGCGGTGCCGGGACGGCCTCTCCCCCGCGGCGGCTCCGCAGCCGTCGGCCGGCAGCGAGGAGGGAGCCGCGGCCGCGGAGCGGGCCGGCCCGGCTCTCCCGGCCCCGCGGCCGCCCGCGGAGCGGCCCCCTCGCCGGCGAGCGGGGCCCGTCGGGCGGCGGAGCCCGGCCGCCCCGGGGCCATGGCGGCGCGGAGCCCGGCCTCGCTGCGGCGCCGGCTGCAGAGCTCGCAGGAGGCGCGGCGCCGGCAGGCGGAGCTGGTGCGGCAGCTGCGGGCCAAGGTGCGGAGCGGCGGCCCCCGCCCGGGGGCGGCTGTCCGGGGACGAGCCCTCCCCCACCACCCCGCCGCCGCCGCCCGCCCCGGCGTCCCGCGCGGCCTCCTCCGCACCCCGGCGCGGGGCCGCGGGAGCGGGGGCCGTCCCCGGGGCGGGAGCCGAGGCGGCGGGGCGGGCCCGGGCGGCCTCGGGCAGGGCAGAGGCGGGCGGCGGGGCGGGGTTCGGGGCCCGGCGGGGATCCCGGCGCTGCGCCCGTTCGCGCGTCGTGACTCTGCGTGTCCGTCCAGGTGTGGCAGTAGCGGGCTCGGTGCCGGGAGCGGGAGCGGGAGCGGTGAGTGCGCGGCCGCCGGCGGGAGGCAGCGCGCGCGGAGAGCTCCGCGCAGCCGCGGCGGGGGAGCGCGGGGCTCTGCTGCCCGGGGCCGGGAGAGGCGCCGGCCGTCAGCCCCGCGCGGTGGCCGTGCTGAGGGCAGCCCGCAGCGCCAGAAAACCCTCCCCGGAGGGGTTTTGGTGCTGTGGAGGAGCGCCCGCCTGCTGGGCAGCGCTTGTCTCGGGAGAGGGCTGCGCTGCCCGCTGCGTTGCGGGGCTGTCTCTGGACGAGAACCGGGGGAACGCGGCGTTCTGGCAGGCACGAACGCCGGCGCTCCACATGCAGAGCCGGCTTCTGTGCTTTGTGTTCTACTTCTCGGCTAAAGCAAACCTAGGACACGGAGGGCAGGAGAGGATTCCCAGGCTTCAGGTCTGCGGGAGCACTCGCGGTTATGAGCTGCAGCAGCGGGAAACTGAGGAGAGCTACTCCCACCGAGTAAGCCCCGTCCCCTCCCTTCTTCTCCCTGGTCACGACACCATGGTGCCAGGAAGAAGCCACGAGCTCCTGAGATACCAAGCCAATGGAGGGGAATGCGATGGATGCTAACAGTAGTGAAGGGAACACAAGAATCTGACAAAACGTTTCCTTTCTTCTCCAGGGATCCCCTCCAGGCAGGTGGGAAGCCAGAGGCGACCGGAGCCTGGAGAAAGCGCTGCTTCGGCTGGAAGAGGAGCATCAAAGGTAAAAGGAAGCAGCGTTACCTCACACTGGGTGTCCTGGATGCTCATGGAAGCGATGGGAAACCTGTCAGCGCTACCCAGTCTCCCCAGGTGAAGCAGCTGGGCAAGCCGCTTTGGAAGGAGAAAGGCCCACAGTCTGTTCTGGGGTGCTGTAACAGCGTTGTGTGCTGAACGGCTCCGTTCTGAGTGGGGCTTTGTTCTGGGTGACCGGCAAAGGTCCCCTTCCAGCCTAAATTCTTGTGCGATTCAGTAGGTGAGCTACTCAGCAGAGCCCCGTTTTGGGCTGAGAATCAAGCCCTGACATCCCGAACACTTCACGGCGCAGGTGCTTTGCTCCTTGGTTTTACCTGAACAGCATCTCCTGTGCTTGGGTCAGAGTCTCCCAGCAGAGCACTTGGCACCACAGGCACCTTCTGCCACCTTTCTTGCTCTACTTCTCTTTTTTCCTGTGCCCAAGAGGGAAGTTGCGTGTGGTGTGAAAGGCATCTACATGTTGTGTTGCGTACGTTGAAAGCTGAGGTGGGAGAAGCACAACTCCTGTTCTGATCCAGGAACTTGGCGTGTGTGCTTGTTCCCAGGGCAGCAGTTCTTGAAATGTCGCTCATGAAACGTTTGCTGGACGAGATGTTAGTCTGTGGCCCCAAAAGTTGTTAACCCGCAGTGCTTGACCGTTCAGTTTTCTGTTGAAAGTTAAGTGTAGAGCTGTTTCCCCTGCGTATATGGGGCTGCCTTTGTGGCATGCGGTTTCCTGGATCAGCAAGGTGGGGTCCTTGCTACAGGTCTGACAGAGGGTGTAGGACAAGGACAGGGCGAGGCTTAACAAGAAGGTGAGGGCTGCGGTGGGAGAGGTGGCCAGGACAAGGACAGAGAAAAGTGATGCATCCAGTGATCAGGCAGCACGAAGCGGAGGCAGGATGTTAGTTGTGGGCATCCTCAGAGTTGAAGAGGAGAGGGGAACCGAAACTGTAGATGGAAATGGAAGGCTCAAAGGAAGGAGAAGCAGATGGGTTTGCTGTGACAGGGTGGTCTTCCTTAATCCTAGAAAGCACTTTTACTGCCTCTCAGTTTGACGAGAAAGCGTTGAAGGAGCTGGAAAATCACTGGGATGCTACTTGTGGGTAGCAGTTGTTGAGCGACCTCCTTGCTGCTTCTCCCGTTCCAAGGTGTGAGGATCTGGCAGAAGCGAACACTCTGGTGCAGAAGCACCTCGATCAAGTAAACGTGGTCAACTCAGCCCTCCAAGAAGACACTGGGAAACTGGTGGCGGATTGGATGAGGGCCCAGGAGGAACTGGAACTGAAGGAGAGCGAGTGGCGCGCTGACCGTGAGGTAAGGACAGGCTACGGCAGTGTCAGATGTGATGCCAGAGGGGAGTGGGAATGCATTGTATTTCTGTCATAGAGGGCTTGCCGTGTGCTAGTTGTAGCTCTGTTGAGGACATGTCCGTGTGGAATAGCAGCAGAGAGGGGTGTGAGATGGAGGAGTGGCAGCAAATCTTGGTGAGGGAAGTTGCCCACATGCTGTGACCGTACTGCTCGGTGTTAAAGGCGAGTGCTTGCTGTTTCTGGGCACTGCAGGGCAGTCACATGTGAACGCTCGTCTTTTTAAGCACTGCTAAATCTGTGTCCACAGCAGTGGAGACCAGAGAGGTCTGTGTGTTTTCCCACTCGGAGTAGCCACCAGGAGAACAAGACAGGCCTCCCTCACCAATAGCCTGTCGCAAGCAAATCTGACGCTGGTCTTGGAGGGGCTTGTTTTTATCTTCCTCCACTGAGACTGTAGGACACCTCTGCAAGGCAAGATGGTGGATCAGGATCAGTTTGCTTTGCTGATAGCCACCCCTGCAGGAGAAGCGTGGATGTTCTCTGCTTTGAAGTCATGTGGCAGGTCTGCAGAGGGTGCTTCTGTGGGGCCTGTGCAGTCCTTGGTGCCTCTGTTGGAGTTGTTGTCGAAGGAGACCTGGTGATCGTGGTTGTGCTCTCTCCTATCGGAAGGACTTGTACAGCGACAGCGAAGGCTGAATTGGCTTTTTTTTTTTTGTCTTTGCATGTTTAGCTTCATGACAGCTACGTCAGGGGTGAACAGAACCATCTGCTCAGCCTCTGGCGTCAGGTGGTAACCTTGCGCCATCATTGCCTGGAAATGAAGACTGCCATTGACCGGTGAGTAGAAGTGAAGGCTGGATCTCTTGCAGAAAAAAATGTATCCTCCCTTCCCACCTGCTTTTTGAGCCTCGGTGTTACGGTCGTTGCGGCTAAAGATCTGATTTCTCCTTCTGAAGTAATGCCATTAAGCATGCTTTAGGTTTATCTGAAACCAGCATCAAACAAAAGGATTCTGAAAATAGCCTGAGGGGCTCAGTCTGTGAGCAGTGCAGAGGTCCTGAACAGATGAACTTGACTATGGTGATCTTTGGGCACATTAACACAGACACGGGCATACATGGACAAGAAGAGACTCACCAAGGCTGTGCATGCCGTGTGCGGAGCGGCCCGTTTTGTCAAGTGATTAAGATCTGCCTTAAATGTCACTGGGTTTCTTTTCCCACCGCTCCTGATGGAAATATCATTCATCAATACACATGTATGTTGTGGTTTTGCCTCAATTTGCAGCAAAGAACCTATGCAGTTACTCTCTCACTCCTCCCCCCTCCCCGGTGGGATGGGGAGGAGAATCAGAAGGAAAAAAGGCAAAAACTCATGGGTTGGGATGAGAACAGTTTAAGAGAATGGCGAAGGGAGAAGAAAACAACAATCAACAATACTGATAAAAAGCGTGTACAACATGCAATGTTCTCACCACCCGATGCTCAGCTTGCTCCTGAGTAGCAAAAGCCCCTCCTTCAGCCAGCTCCCCACTTAAATACTGAGCATGACATCGCATGGTATAGAATACCCCATTTGATTGGCTGTTTGGGTCAGCCCAGCCAGCTCCTTGTGAAAATTAACTCTATCCCAGCTGAATGCAGGACAGTATATATGTATATATTTTTCTTTTCCCTTCTCATTTCCAGCTTACATTTATTCTGGTCAGTTTGCATCCACTTATTCCCATACCAACATTGCTGAGAGAAAGAATGGCTTCTCTACCCTGTTACTGCATTTATCCAATGTATCTTGCTTAGTTTGATACCTCCCTTTTGTGATTGTTTTCTTGTTCTTGGGCTCTCTGAGGTTCCTTTCTCACAGCTGCCTTCTATACAACGAAAAAGAGCGTGGCCATAACAGTACCTTCTTCCGGTGTCATCTTCAGACTCTGGGTTACCGTCAGCCATTTGCCTTCTTTGATTCTGAGCGTTCCTTAACATGTAGAGTATGCCTGACCTCCTGGTTAATTCTTGAAGCCTTCTGGCTGTTGCATACATTTCTTCTCATCTCGGAGGAGAACATAGACTCATTCCTCAGCCATCAAAGAGACCCATTGCTCAGCTATCGAGATGTGTCCCGATCCCAAAGTGTCAGACGAATGGTTCCTCCCCAGTGAAGAAGTCACCTTTCCTGTCAGCTTTTACCATTACACAATTATTAGCTCCTTCTTTATTTTTCTGCAGAGATCTGTCAGAGCTGAAAGCAGAGCAAATGAGGCTTTCTGGATCTCTGCTTGTAAGCTGCTCCTGCCTAAACTCTGGCACACAGCTCTGGGAGTCCATCACTGCACGTAGACCTGTCCTGAAGGATGAGGCACAGCCGCAAGTGGAGCAGGACATAAGCCCGAAGACTTGGGAAGTGATGTGCTTACAAGTCACGGGGGACCTGGAGAAAACAGAGCTTCAGCACAGGTAAACGTGCTTTAGACTTTGCTATTACCAGCATTCTCTTTTGTGGGTGCTTCTTGGATTCCTAGATGGGTTGTGTCCACGTGTAAAACACGCCCGTTCTCCACAGCCTTGTTTCTGTCCCTAGTCGAACCATTGCCTTCAACAGAACGGGCAGAAAGAACCGTCTGACTGACGGAAGCTCTTCTGAGTAAGACAAGACTGGAGAAGAGATTGCATATTGCAGTGTTTTTGTGGTTGTCTGATTCTTGGTGAGAACTTGAGACCAGCACAAAGAGAACTCTGTCTCTTGTGCAGCCCCAGGGCTGTGCTAAAGGAGCTGGGAGAAATTTGCATAGGACCATCATCAGCAAAATAGCACGCCTGCACTGATGTTTCCTTGCAAGAGTGAGTGCAGAAGGCCTCTGGAGCAAGAGTGCCATTTTGCAACGTCACCACTCGTAGTAGCCTGAATCGTCCTGTGATCCTACGATTATTGGATTGGAAATTGATACACATCTCCCTCCCAAATAGATTGCAAGCTCTTGCATCGTTTCTCTGCTGCAGGCCAAAGAAATTGTGGGAATCACAGTGTAGACTTTAAAAGTCTGTCTTAGCCAAAGAAGAACTTTTGGACAGTGTTTTATCCAGCATATGAAAGAGGAGAGAGAACTAACGGGCAGGAAGCTGTTAGCTACCTGAAGGGAGGTTGCAGCAAGGTGCGTGTCAGCCTCTTTTCCCAAGTAACAAGGGATAGGATGAGAGGAGATGACCTCGAGTTGCGTCAGGGGAGGTTTAGGTTGGATGCTAGGAAAAATTTCTTCCCCGAAAGGGTTATCAAGCGTTGGAACAGGCTGCCCAGGGAAGTGGTTGAGGCACCATCCCTGGAGCTGTTTAAAAGACGTGTAGACGTGGTGCTGAGGGACATGAGTGAGCGGTGGACTCGGCAGTGTTAGGTTTACAGTTGGACTCGGTGATCCTAAAGGTCTTTTTCAACCTCAAGGGTCTATGATTCTCTACTCTTGGTTTTGTAAATGAGAATGTTTTTACATGAAAAGCTTGTATGTCTTTCCCCTTCTCACAGACTGAAGGACTTAGCTGCACTTGAAGGAAAACATTTCTCCTTCCAGACTGAGCTGGTAGTCGCAAGAGAGACACTGGAGGGATCGCACCTCCAGAGCGATCTGCTGAAGCAAGAGAAACATCAGCTTGCTCCGACACTGGAAAAGGTATGGTCACCTTCTTCCTAGGCAGCACTTGTGGGAGAGGGACCTGTGAGGGCAAGACCACCACAGACACCGTTTCTGGTAGCAGAAGGCAGGGACAACGTTGGTCTCCTACTCTCACATGTGGCTAAAGAAGCAAACAGCGTAGCTCTTCACCCTTTTTCCAAGGCAAAAACCAACAGGGATGCATGTTTCTATTTACACTTTTTTGTGGTGAAGCTTGCAACTTTTAAAACTCCATTTGTTCGAGACTAGAGAGCAGGACAAAGTTCCAAGTCAAAGTCTGCTCTCTTGTACTGCTAAGAATGGGAATGACACCTTGCAGTTGTTGAAGTTGTATTTTAAGACCTACAGGCAGCTTTGACTTGCTAGAGCCTCTTTAGGCCTTGAGGAAGAGGATGAGAAACAGCTGATCCCACAAGACTGTTTCCTCTGGACTAGCTGATTTTGGTACAGTGGAAAAAGAGCTTGGGAGAATCGCATCACTGGAGGAGACAAGGGAGTCTGCCATCACTGCAGTGTGAGTTTCATAATGTACTATCTTGGGTATTATGGGATAGCTTTGAGAGGAGAAGTGTTTGTTTCTGGTGGTCTGTGGTCTGTTCGACAGTCTTAGTTTTGGAGTACGTGGCATGTTTAGCAAATACCCAGCAGAGGTGTTACACTGAAGAAAAAACCTGAAAAATCACAGTTAATCTTCAAGCTTGAATGCCAGCGAGGTGTATTAGACAACTTCCTTGTGCCAGACAAGTAAACGCTATTTTTGCCATGACCTACTGTACAGAGTCCAGGAGCTGTTTCTCCTCCAGCTGACTGAGAAGCGGCACTGGGTAGCTCTGCCCAGAGCTCCAAGAAAGGGCTCTAACTGCGTTTTGTCCCACTTTCAGGTTTACCGCCAGCAAGAGTCAGCTAGCAGTGCTCGGGAGCAGTTGCGCCAGGAGTCCTCTCGCCAAGGGCACGCACTGGCCAAGGCGTCCAAGGAGAAGAAGCTGCTGGTGCAGGAGAAGGCTGCCCTAGAGCTGCGACTGGCAGCCATGGAGTGGGACAGGCAAGGCCTTTCCGAGCAGCTGGCAGAGGCCAGGTAAAGGCAGGGAGGAGACCCTAGTCAGGACGTTATTTAATGTCTGTAATTATAAGGTGGTAATCGTTACACAAGGATTTATGGCATCCTGTGTGCTTTTCAGATGTTTTCACCTTCCATGGAGAGAAAATGGAAGAATCTTGAGCAAAAAAACCCAGTATACTGTGATGTGGATGTTATTTTTCTGACAGCTGAAGCTAACAAAGCTCTCCTGAGCCTTGGGCTTGTGTTTATGCCCCCTTGCACACTCTTGTGGGAAGTCCAGAGCTAGCCAATATAATTCCTCAATATCTGGTACCTTGGCTCTGCATTGAGGAATAATTAAACCATGCAGACGTGTACTGAAACTTGAAGCTTCTCTCTGGCTTTCGCTTCTTGTTCTGTGCATTTGAACATAGATCTTGCCTTATCAAGTAGTTTGACACGAGATCTTCAGAATTCAAGGCTGTTACATACAGACATTGTGAGTAGGACACTGCCATTTCGGGTGAAGCTGGAGGCTCCTGCTGAAAATCTTGAGGGCCTTCTGTTCCTAAGCTAACTCTTGTTAGCTGTGGTGCCGGACCTAGAGTTGGTTACCCCAGCCGCAGGGAAGCATCTTTTGACTTCTGGCCAGTCTTTGGGAATTCTTGCACATCATTGGTGTCGGGGTCCTGCAGTCCTTAGAACATGCTCTTTAGAGACAGATGTTGTGGTGATGTTGTACAGGGAAGGAGCCAAATTCTGTCCTTCTGCTGTATCAGGTTTATAAGATCAAATGCGACAAGTTCTGCTTTTCCAACAAACCCCAGGAAACAACTCAACATGTCGAGATGTTTGTCCTCCTCTTAGATGTGTTTTTAGAAGACTCCTGAACTTGTGGAGCTGTACGAGTGGTGTTTTAGAGACTGTTTGTTGTACTTCTTGACTTTTGTGGTTCACCGTTCCAGAGTAGGTTGTTAGCAAGGCAGATAAACACCATTTTGACTTAGTCTGTCTCTTGAGAGCTGCTGCTTCTTCTGAGCTCCAGCTTCTCTTATTTAATCCTGATGATTTATGTTTTGTCACTGGGCTGCAGCAACTCTTCTTGCAGGATGTTGTTCTCAAGAGCCTTTTGTTGTCACACTTTGGAACTCTGTCTTTTCTGTTTGGTTTTAGATCCTGACTTTGATTTATCCTTAAAATGGAGCATATTTACTTTGGCTTGCCAGAGACTGGCGTAATCAGAAATAGGTGCTTGTTCTCCTTCTTGAAGATACATCCTCCATTGTCCATCCAAGTTGTGAAATCCTGCTGTTGTGCGTTGATTGCTGTTCCACTCGGGTGCTCCTTTACCCTGAAGGACATTATCCTGATGGCATCCCTGTACCAGTTAGGCAGTGCTGTGTGTTGTAGGAACCTGGCACACAGATGCTGTGTGAAGTCAGGGAGGTACCACAACCCCGTGTGCCATAGGCAGCAGTTGCTTGAAGTCTGTGGATGTAACAGTTTGCCCCTGCAGGTCTACAACTTCCATTCTAAGGAGCGAAAAGCCATTTGGGCTACTGCCTACTTAGTTACCAACGCTTCAAGAAAAGCAGCAAGTTTTTCCTCTTGAACTTCCCACAGTTTAAACTGAAGGATGCCTGTCTCTGCTTTCAGGTAGTCCGTGTTCAGCTGAAATCGAGTTCAGATTTCTTACAGACTCTGCTACATGCATGAGACTTTACTGTATCATCTGATGTGTTTCTTTAGTCCCTTTGAAATACAGGGAGTCTGAAAAATTCCCTACCTATATGAGCAGCATTAAAAAGGCACAAGTCAGCCAGGGAAATGCTCTTCTTCTGTCCCCGTGCAGAGCAAGGTGGAAGTGCTGATGAGATAAGGGCTGTGAGCAGCGGCTGAGCATTTGCTTGCTGGCACAGACTTTGCGGGCACAGAGGCCTGTGTGTTGTAGATCAGACAACAGCAGTTTAGGACTTGGCTCTTGAGGTCAAATCTGCCTGGGCTTTCTGTGTTACGCTAAGTGAGAAGGAAAGCCTGGGCATTCCCTGGAAGGGGTCTGCATTGCTATCTGCAGTTGCAGAAATAAGCCTCTGCTATTTTAAGAAACCACACCCAAATAGTCCTGGCGGGGAAGGCAACTGGCAGGGTACAGCCGTCCCTTCTGGCAACTCAAGTAGTGGGCATCGCTCTTCCAGGAGATATTCTAGCCGTGGTTACCACCCGTGGTAAAGCTGTTGCTCGAAGGAGTGTGAAGACCGAGACAGAGGCCCCACACAAGAACGCGGGTGTCCAGGTCTCTGGCTGCAGGGAGTGCCTGAGCCTGGCGCTCGTACCGGAGGACAGCAGAGACAACGGCTGTGTTCGGTGCAAGCAGGTGAATGACCTGCTCAGCCTGGTGGCAGAGCTGAAGGAGGAAGTGGAGAGGCTGAGGAGCATCCGGGAGTGTGAGAGGGAGATCGACTGGTGGAGCCGCACCCTGCCCTCCCTGAGGCCGAGGCAGCAGGAGGCGGCTCCACAGAAAGCAGAGAACCCCCTACCCTCTTGCCACCGAGCAGAAAGAGGGGGCCCAAGAGATGGGGGGGAATGGAAACAGGTCCCTGCTCGGAGGGGCAAGCGAATCTCCCCCCGGCCTCCCTCAGCTGCCCAGTTGCCCTTAAGCAACAGATACGGGGCTCTGGAATGTGAGGGACCGGCCACAGAGGATGTGGGTGAAGGTGAAGCTCCATCCAGGGGGTTGCCCAGAACGAGTCAGACAGCCCCAAGAATTACAACTGCCTTGGCTAAGAAAAAAAGGAGGGTCATTGTCATAGGTGATTCCCTTCTGAGGGGAACAGAGGGCCCGGATCTGCCGACCGGACCCATCCCACAGGGAAGTCTGCTGCCTCCCTGGGGCCCGGGTTAGGGATGTTGCTAAGGAACTCCCTGGTCTGGTGCGGCCTACTGATTACTACCCCCTTAGTAATGCAGGTTGGCGGGGACGGGATAGCAGAAAGAAGTCCCAAGGCCATCAAAAGGGACTTCAGGGCACTGGGGCGATTGGTTGAGGGATCAGGGGTGCAGGTGGTGTTTTCCTCCATCCCTTCAGTGGCAGGGAACAGCACTGAAAGGGGCAGGAAAACTCACCTGGTTAACAGGTGGCTCAGGGACTGGTGCCATCGGTCAAATTTTGGCTTCTTTGATCACGGGGAGGTGTACACAGCACCGGGCCTGCTGGCGACAAGTGGAACTCAGCTATCAAAAAGGGGAAAAAGAATTCTTGGCCACGAGCTGGCGGGGCTCATTGAGAGGGCTTTAAACTAGGTTTGAAGGGGGAAGGGGATATTGCCCAGCTCACTAGGGATGAGCCTAGGCTTGGCGTGCCAAGGCCAGGGGTGAGATTGACAGCCCAGCTCAAGTGTGTTTACACCAATGCACGTAGCATGGGCAATAAACAGGAGGAGCTGGAAGCGATTATACAGCAGGACGGCTACGACTTGGTCGCCATCACAGAAACGTGGTGGGACAACTCGCATGACTGGCATGCTGTCATAGATGGCTACAGACTCTTTAGGAAAGACAGACCAACAAGGAGAGGTGGGGGAGTTGCTGTATATGTGAGGGAGCAACTAGAATGCATTGAGCTTGGCCTGGGGGCAAATGAGGAACAAGTTGAAAGCTTGTGGGTTAGAATTAAGGGACAGGCTCATAAGGGTGACATTACGGTGGGTGTGTACTACAGGCCACCTGACCAGGAGGAGGAGGTTGATGAGGCCTTCTACAGACAGCTGCAAGCAGCCTCACAGTCACAGGCCCTGGTTCTCATGGGGGGCTTCAACCACCCTGACATCAGCTGGGAAGACCATACAGCTAGGCAGGCGCAATCCAGGAGGTTCCTACAGAGCATCGATGATAACTTTCTGATGCAAGTGGTGGAGGAACCAAAAAGGAAAGGCGCGCTGCTGGACCTTGTGTTAACAAACAAGGAGGGACTGGTGGAGGATGTGAAGGTTGGAGGTAGACTCGGCTGCAGTGACCATGAAATGGTTGAGTTCAGGATCCTGCGTGGAGGAAGCAGGGCGATAAGCAGGATCAAAACCCTGGAACTCAGGAGGGCTGACTTTGCCCTCTTCAAGGAGCTACTGGGAGGAAGCCCGTGGGCCAGGGCTCTCGAAGGCAGGGGGGTCCATGAGTGCTGGTCGCTCTTTAAACAACACTTCTTCCATGCACAGGAGCAATGCATCCCCCTGAGAAAGAAATTTAGCAAAGGAGGCAGGAGACCTGCATGGTTAAACAAGGAGCTTCTAGCGGAGATCAGGCAGAAGAGAAAGGTCCATGGAATGTGGAAAGAGGGGCAGGCCACTTGGGAAGAGTACAGAAACGTGGTGAGAGCGTGCAGGGATGCGACGAGGAAGGCCAAGGCTCACCTGGAATTGAAGCTGGCAAGGGATGTCAAAAACAACAAGAAGGGCTTCTTCAGCTACATCAGCAGCAAAAGGAAGGCTAGGGACAACGTGGGGCCGCTGCTGAATGAGGCGGGTGTCCTGGTGACGGAGAATGCGGAGAAGGCAGAGCTACTGAATGCCTTCTTTGCTTCAGTCTTCAGTGCTAAGACTGGCCCTCAGGAATCCCAGGCCCCGGAGGTAAGAGAAGAAGCCTACAAAGAGGACGACTTTCCCTTGGTCGAGGAGGACTGTGTGAGGGATCGCTTAAGCAATCTGGACGTCCACAAATCCATGGGCCCCGATGGAATGCACCCACGAGTGCTGAGGGAGCTGGCGGATGTCATTGCTGAGCCACTCTCCATCATCTTGAGAGGTCCTGGAGGACAGGAGAGGTGCCTGAGGACTGGAGAAAGGCCAATGTCACTCCAATCTTCAAAAAGGGCAAGAAGGAGGACCCAGGGAACTACAGGCCGGTCAGCCTCACCTCCATCCCTGGAAAGGTGATGGAGCAGCTTATCCTGGAGGCCATCATGAAGCAAGTGGAAGAAAAGAAGGTTATCAGGAGTAGTCAGCATGGATTCACCAAGGGGGAATCATGCCTGACCAATCTAATAGCTTTCTACGATGACATGACTGGCTGGGTAGACGAAGGGAGAGCCGTGGATGTTGTCTACCTTGACTTCAGCAAGGCTTTCGACACAGTCTCCCATGATATCCTCCTAGGGAAGCTCAGGAAGTGTGGGCTGGAGGAGTGGTCGGTGAAGTGGATAGAGAACTGGCTGAATGGCAGAACTCAGAGGGTTGTCATCAGCGGCGCTGAGTCTAGTTGGAGGCTGGTGACAAGTGGTGTCCCCCAGGGGTCAGTACTGGGCCCAGTCTTGTTTAACTTCTTCATCAACGACCTGGATGAAGAGTTAGAATGTACCCTCAGCAAGTTTGCTGACGACACCAAACTGGGAGGTGTGGTAGATACACCGGAAGGCTGTGCTGCCATTCAGCGTGACCTGGATAGGCTGGAAAGCTGGGCAGAGAGGAACCTGATCAGGTTCAACAAAGGCAAATGCAGGGTCCTGCACCTGGGGAGGAAGAACCTCATGCACCAGTACAGGCTTAGGGTGGACCTGTTGGAGAGCGGCTCTGTGGAGAGGGACCTGGGTGTCCTGGTGCACGACAGGTTAACCATGAGCCAGCAGTGTGCCCTGGCTGCCAAGAAAGCCAATGGGATCCTGAGGTGCATCAAGAAGAGTGTGGCCAGCAGGACGAGGGAGGTTCTCCTTCCCCTCTACACTGCCCTAGTGAGGCCTCATCTGGAGTACTGTGTCCAGTTCTGGGCTCCCCAGTTCAAGAAAGATGAAGAGCTACTGGAGAAAGTCCAGCGGAGGGCTACGAGGATGGTGAGGGGACTGGAGCATCTCCCCTACGAGGAGAGGTTGAGGGAACTGGGCTTGTTCAGCCTGAAGAAGAGAAGGCTGCGAGGGGACCTTATAAATGCCTACAAATATCTGAAGGGTGGGTGTCAGGAGGATGGGGCCAAGCTCTTTTCAGAGGTGCCCAGTGACAGGACAAGGGGCAGTGGGCACAAACTGAGGCACAGGAAGTTCCGTCTGAACATTAGGAAGAACTTCTGCCCTCTGAGGGTGACGGAGCACTGGAACAGGCTGCCCAGGGAGGTTGTGGAGTCTCCTTCTCTGGAGATATTCAAGACCCGCCTGGACAAGGTCCTGTGCAGCTTGCTGTAGGTGACCCTGCTTCGGCAGGAGGGAAGGAGTGGTGCGGGCTCTCCCCCTTGGCCGGGAGGTCCCTGCGCCCAGAGGGAAAGGAGCGAGTGCGGGGTGCAGGCTGGCGGCGATGGGCTGCAGCAGCGGGCAGGGGCACAGATGCCAGCCCTACACGCTGGGCATTGCGGGCAGGGGCCTCGTCCAGGCTGGGGCTGGGGCTTCGGGGCCGTCCTTACCAGGCACTTGCCGACTGCCCACGTCTGCTCCTCCTCCCTCAGCAGCTCGTGGAGCTTCCAGTTCTTCAGGAACTCGGTCGCTCAAAGCAGGGCTCCCCAGGAGGCCTGCAGAGCAGCAGAGACTGGGAGGTGGTGGGGCAGCCCAGGGCACAGGGCCTGCGGCCCCTGCACCCGGGCAAGGCTCAGGGCCGGAGCCAACCGAGCCACCTCCCTCGAGTGACAGAAATCCTCACCTCTGCCACCAGCTGGTTCTCGTCATGCAGGTGGCAAAGCAGTGGGAGCAGGCTCTGTTGCACGTGTGTCTTCAGCGGCTTTCTTCCACCTTCTGCTGCCAACTCCATCACGTATTGGAACAGCTGAATGGAGAGCAGCTGCACGTGGCTGGACTCCTGGTGGAAAGGAGGAGGGCAAGACCTCAGCACCATCTGCTCCAGGCCCAGCTGTGCAGGGGTCTGAGAACGCACAGGGCACCAAGTTCCCTGGCAGCACCCAGCGCCCGTGGTGGGGGGCACAAAGCCTTACGTTGTCGAAGAGTGGCCAGAGCCTCTCAGCCAGCAGCAGAGCGATGTGGCTGGCAATTGGGGCGCCTGTGTCCGTGAGCACCTTCGTGAGCACAAACAGGGTCATCCCCACCACCTCCCCGTCTGCATCCTGCAGTAGCTCTATGAGCCTGGGCAGCAGGAGCCCCAAACTCATGACCTGTGTGGAACAGAACGCCGTGTCACGAAGCCATCAAAGGCTGCGCTGCCAAAGCCGCCCCGGTGATTCGAGCCCACGCTGCGGCCTCGGGACCTAGAAGCCAAAGGGCTGCCCCGAAAGACTCGGCCGGGTGAACGGGGAGGCAGGAGAGCTGGGAGCAGCTGCCACAGCTCCCGAAGCCCAGTCCAAGCTCCTGCGGTTCCCAGCATCCCCCGCCCAGCCCCAGCCCTGCAGCACGGCTTCAGCAGCTGCCCCTGCTCACCATCGAGGGTCTCTCGCAGAGTGCGAGGAGGCTTCTGAGCACCAGGCGCTGCATCACTCTGCGCTCACTCTGCAGCTGCCTTTGGAGGAGCTCCAGGATGCAGTCAGACTGTACCCTTACATCAGGGCAGGCCAGGAGCTGAAACACACAGCGCAGTGCCCAGGGGTGCCCGGCCGGCAGGACCCAGGCACCGTGCAGGGCTGGGTCCAGCCAGCAGCACAGGGCGCGAGCCCAACGGCAGCTGCAGCTACCAGACAGCAGAGTGGTGGGAGGCAGCTCAGCGAGGCAGCGCTCGCCGTCATGCTCACCTCGACAAGGAACGCCATGGCAGAGACCTCCCAGCGTGGCTTCTTCCTGCTGAGCAGGTCCACCAGGTAGTGGGCAATGCTGCCACTCAGCGTCCTGGAGGCACCATGCAACTTGCTCGAGACACGTTGCACCTCTCTGGCAGGGGGAAGAAGACACCGTCGACCCTGAGCAGGGCGGGCAAACCTCTCCTGCGACTGACTCACAGAGGCCTGGCCTTTCCCCACCACCCCTCACCACGAGAAAGGCAGTGCCCAACGCCAGCAAGCTGCTTTTGGGGAGAAGACTGGAGAAACACCCTCCCTACCCTGAAGCTGTCCCTTCCCCTTCAACTACATCCTGCCCACGAGGGACTCATGGCTCCCAGGCTCTGCCCCTGGCCCTCAGGGTACCCTGCCCTGTGCCGGTGGGCTGCCGCGGGTGGGGCTGCCTGCAGACAGGGGACGCCGGCGCTGTGGGAGGTGGCTGCTCCCGTGCACCCACCTCTCCCACGTTTTTCCAGTCTGCTGGGCCATCCCGCAGTGGCAAGCCCCTCTCGCCCACAGCCAAGGGGATTGTGCGGGGCGCCCCGTCTGCAGGGGAGAAGTGGCAGGGGGAGCGGGTCTAAGGGGGCTGTCACCTGGCCAGCAGACCCATTGCGCAGTGGTGGGTCTCAGGGTTGAGGAGTGTTTCCCAGCCATGCTTACGGTCGACTTCAAAGACCACATGCTCGTACCCAACAGAGCAGAGCAGTGCTTTCACGGTCAGCACTGCAAACCTGCGTGCAGAGCAAAGCCCAGGTCACGCTGGGAGCGCAGGCCTCAGCTCCAGGGCCAGATGGGAGGACTGGGATGGGGCACCTGCTGGGGTTGGTGGGAAGGCGGTCTTCCTCTTGGCATTCCCTCCAGCACGTATCAGACTCCTCTGGCATCTGCTCGGTGCTGAGGAACACTTGGAAGAGCAGAGCCAGGAAGAGCTGGTGGAAATGCACCTTCAAGCTCTCTGGGCAGCAGGGCATCTTGAGGATGTCCTGCAGCACCCTGGTTGCCTGCAGAAGACAAAACACCCGGAGATGCGGCTCGGTGCCGAGACATCCCCGTGGCAGGGCCTGAGCGTGGGACAGGGAGGCTCAGGCGCTGCCCTGGGCACCGGGAGACGCAGCGGGAGCACCCAGCCTGGCTGCCCCTGAGCCTGTCCCTCAGCCAGCTTTCCAGCCCGGCGCACGAGGCAGGGAGACGCAGGGGCGCGGAGGGTGGAGAGCCACCCAGAGAGGCGACCCAGGAGGTGAGCAAAAGCCTGGTGCAGAGACTCATGGCCAGCGCAGAGACGTCCGACTTGTCTCCGTCGGAGGTGAACGTGCTGTGCAGCGGCCAGTCCTCCAGCACGCAGAGCAGCTTCAGCACCACCTGCCCGCCGGTCCTGCTCGCTGACAACATCACCCTCCACATGCTCGCAGCAGCTCTGCGGGCCCACAGCTCTGTGTCAGCAGTTTCTCAGCCACAGCGCCTGGGCTTGGGCCACCACGGGTGCCCGGGCTGGCTGCCAGCCCTGCCTCTGCCCACCGCCCCTCGCCGGCAGCACCCAGCGGGCCTGCCCCTGCGGGCAGCAGGCGGCCGAGCAACGGTGCCCTGAGGGACAGGGAGGGAGCATGGCAGCGGGCTCTGGGGCTGACACGCCAGGGCTGCAAAACGCAGGGTCCCGAGGGTCCCGAAAGGCTCCGTCTGCCTGGCAGCCCCCACGGCACGGGCTCTGAAGGCCGGTGAGCCCCGAGCCCTAAAGGCAGGTGGGCCTCGTACCTGTCGCAGCACGGGGCATGGCGCAGGAGGGTCACCACCACATCGTGCGGGTGTGCGTGGGTCAGCTCCAGAAGGGTCTCGGCCAGCCTGTGCTTGCCAGACCCATCCGAGTTGGACGTGAGCCACTGGTAGATGCACCTCACAGTCCTGGGCACCTGCAGGAGACATGGCTGAGGGCCGGAGGGCTGCCAGAGCCAGCCATTTCCCCAGCTTTCCCGAGAAGTGCTTCCCTTCCCACCGCACTGGGCTGGCCTAAAAGGCCCAGCGGACGCGGCTTCAGGGGGCACACGGTCCCCGGGGGGCTCGAGCCCCGGCCACAGGCTCCTTACATGCTGCAGACTGGAGGTGTCACTTTCTACCAGCACGTCCAGCATGGCGGCACAAGATGCGGACGTCACAGGACTCGGAGCCCGCCATGCCGTCGATGGCCGTGATGGTGGCGACTTCATGCCCAGTGAGCTCGAGGGATTCCCAAAACGTCTGCAGGAGAAGGGCGGGCAGGGAAGAGAGGGACGTCACACCGAGTGCCCCGACGGCGGTGCGCGGCTGAGCAGTGAGAGCAGGCCCAGCCCAGGCATCTCATCCCCTCGGGGCCTCCCCACGGCTCAGTTCTCAGGGCCACCGCCTTGTTGCAGGGCCACCGAACCTTGGCTGAGAAGGACCACCGAGTCCACTGTGCAGCACAAAAACTCTTTTTGCTCTCACTAAGAAATATTTATCATTATGGCACTAATAATTTTTCTGTACGTGTTATTCAGAATGTTTCTTCAGCGAGACCAATGCGACTGAAGCGGCTTCACTCACGTTGTTTTTCAACACCTTGCTTTAGTGCTCGGTGACACAGCAATGAGCAGGTCTGGTTCTGGGTTCTGTGTATGGGGATGCTTGGTTTTCTTGGCTTCCATCACTGGAAGAGACACCTTCTGGGGACATGAAGCTCCAAACGCTAGAGGGGCATTGCTGGCTGTGCTTGTTGCGTCCTGATGGACCTCCTGCGTTTCTCAGTCCCACCTTCTCAGTTCCGCAAAGGCTTCTGCAGAAAGTCGGCCGGGAAATTTCCCCCGTGCTGGATGTGGCTCGCTTGTTCCGGCCAACAAATCGTGAGGGCTTGGTGCCTTTCTCTCTTCTTAACAAGTGGCTTCAAACCCCTCTGAAACTCTCAGTCTGGCAGGTGGTTAAGCAGGTTAGGAAATTCTGTCTCCAAGTTTTGGAAGCACAGGGACAGGAGAGCTTTTATGCGTGGCATGGCAGCAAACCCACTCAACGGAAGCGTTTCCAAAGATCTGATTTCAAACTGCCCTCTCCTCAACACGGTTCCCTCCCAAAAGCAGTTACTTGCTCTCTCCTTGACCACACATCACCTTCACCTTGAAGGGACAGATGAAGGGCGTTTATTTTGTTGAAAATATCTGTTGGGTAGTGTACTCCTGGCAGCCAGCCCCTTGCAGAAACTCGCAGAAACAGCCAGCACATCTGGAAGATGTGTCCTTTTGTGCAAGAAAATTTCCCTTTGTGCCACACGTCACTGGAGGGTTTAATTTGCTCTGCCTCTGTATGGACCTTGTAGAGCACCAGCCTGTGGCAGCCTTTGTGGTTCCTTTGTTGCACTGTGTCCGCACCGGCAGCAGGAAACAGAAGCTTCTGAGGGTGATGTCTGGTACGCCACGCCAGCCGTCTGGTACGTCTGGTCTGCATGCCAATAAACCACCTGCACATCCACACCACCACCATCAAAGTCGACTGACTACAAGAAGCACCTCTCAGTCTGCTTTGCGAAGCTGATGGGGAAGCTACATCTTTGGTCCCAGAAGCCCCTGCTATTTTAAGAAACCACACCCAAATAGTCCTGGCAAAATTGGTGGGGACCTGTCCTTTGACATAAACTATGACAGGGCCCGGGACAGCAGTGGTCTCCCTGGGTGTGGGCTGTGCTGTTTCAGCCTCGCTGAAAGAGTCAAAGGCAGCAAGAGGACGAGCTCACATGCAAGTAGGTTGTAGAGAAATAACATCCACCTTTCTGGCTCCAGGCACGACTCTCCTGTATATGTGCCATTGACTATAAAAGTATTTCCACACAGACGTATGGACGCAGATACACACATGATGACGTGTGCACACAGGACCACAGCGCCTTTCATCTGCCAGTCTGCACCAAAACATCTCTTGCCCTGTAATTCTGTACTTGCTGGTGTTCCACCACTCGCCGCTGCCTTCTGGGCTGTAGAGCAAGGAACTGAACAGGACCTTGTTATCCTGTAGCACAGGAAAGCTCAGAAGACTCGCATCCTTGGCGGTACTGCTGTTAGGTTCCATTTTCAAGTCGATGGACTTGCGGGATCCGTTCTCTCTGTCTCAGCGTACACGGGGAGAAGACACCTTCAACAGTGCGAAAAGAAGAAGAGCAGAACTCGTGGGAGATGCGAGCGTATCCACAGAGAGTGTTGCGGCGGGTTTTCTCTCCACCTTCAAGGACAAGCATCTTTCAAGTGGCTCTTGTGGCAAACGGCCGGCAGCTCCAGTGCCTGTGCGCCAGAGGCCGTGGGGACAGAAATGGCCTGGCGCTGGGGGCTGTTCCCCGTCCAGCCCTTCCCACACGAGACGTGAGCCCGCAGAGAGGGTGCCCGGAGGCAAAGGTTTTCCTCTCCCTTCCTCGTCCTCTCGCAGGCCGCCGCAGCAGCTGGCGCCTGTGGCCAGGCTATGGGGCTTTGCTATGTCCAGTCGTGCCGACGGCTGCTGGAAAGCAGGCACGGCTGGTCACACGCTCCTGAGGGTCCCCGTCGCCTCAGGGTCTGGGGTTCCCGCTCTTGTGTTTGCACACAGGAAAGGCATGCAGAAGGCAGCACCTTCTCTGCAGTCCTGTGCTCCGAGACCGTCACCCTCCACAGGTCACGGCAGCTCTGCGGGCCCAGAGCGCTGTCTCAGCAGGGTCTTGGCCACAGCAGGCGGGACTGGGCAACCCGGGGGCCAAGGCTGGCCGCCAGCCCTGCCCCTGGCTTTGCCCCTTGCTGGCAGCGCCCTTATACATGCTTATATGCGGCTATACAAGCCCAGCTCCCTCAGCCTTTCACAGAATCACAGAATCACAGAATCACAGAATAGTAGGGGTTTGAAGGGACCTCTGTGGGTCATCTAGTTCAACCCGCCTGCCAAAACAGGGTCACCTACAGCAGGCTGCACCGAACCTTGTCCCCGCAGGTCTTGAGTATCTCCAGAGAAGGAGACTCCACAACCTCTCTGGGCAGCCTGTTCCAGTGCTCCGTCACCCTCAGAGGGAAGAAGTTCTTCCTCATGTTCAGACGGAACTTCGTGTGCCTCAGTTTGTGCCCATTGCCCCTTGTCCTGTCACTGGGCACCACTGAAAAGAGCTTGGCCCCATCCTCCTGACACCCACCCTTCAGATATTTGTAGGCATTTATAAGGTCCCCTCGCAGCCTTCTCTTCTTCAGGCTGAACAAGCCCAGCTCCCTCAGCCTCTCCTCGTAGGGGAGATGCTCCAGTCCCCTGATCATCCTCGTAGCCCTCTGCTGGACTTTCTCCAGTAGCTCTTCATCTTTCTTGAACTGGGGAGCCCAGAACTGGACACAGCACTCCAGATGGGGCCTCACCAGGGCAGCGTAGAGGGGGAGGAGAACCTCCCTCGTCCTGCTGGCCACACTCTTCTTGATGCACCCCAGGATCCCATTGGCTTTCTTGGCAGCCAGGGCACACTGTTGGCTCATGGTTAACCTGTCGTCCACCAGGACACCCAGGTCCCTCTCCGCAGAGCTGCTCTCCAGCAGGTCCACCCTAAGCCTGTACTGGTGCATGAGGTTGTTCCTCCCCAGGTGCAGGACCCTGCACTTGCCCCTGTTGAACCTCATCAGGTTCCTCTCTGCCCAGCTTTCCAGCCTATCCAGGTCACACTGAATGGCAGCACAGCCTTCTGGTGTATCTACCACACCTCCCAGTTTGGTGTCGTCAGCAAACTTGCTGAGGGTACTTTCTAACTCTTCATCCAGGTCGTTGATGAAGAAGTTAAACAAGACTGGGCCCAGTACTGACCCCTGGGGGACACCACTTGTCACCAGCCTCCAACTAGACTCAGCGCCGCTGATGACAACCCTCTGAGTTCTGCCATTCAGCCAGTTCTGTATCCACTTCACCGACCACTCCTCCAGCCCACACTTCCTGAGCTTCCCTAGGAGGATATCATGGGAGACTGTGTCGAAAGCCTTGCTGAAGTCAAGGTAGACAACATCCACAGCTCTCCCTTCGTCTACCCAGCCAGTCATGTCATCGTAGAAAGCTATCAGATTGGTCAGGCATGATTTCCCCTTGGTGAATCCATGCTGACTACTCCTGATAACCTTCTTTTCTTCCACTTTCCTCGTAGGAGAGATGCTCCAGTCCCCTCATCATCCTCGTAGCCCTCTGCTGGACTCTCTCCAGTAGTTCCTCATCTTTCTTGAACTGGGGAGCCCAGAACTGGACACAGTACTTCCGATGGGGCCTCACTAGGGCAGAGTAGAGGGGAAGGAGAACCTCCCTTGACCTGCTGGCCACACTCCTCTTGATGCACCACAGGATCCCATTGGCCTTCTTGGCAACCATGGCACACTGCTGGCTCATGGTTAACCTGTCATCCACCAGGACACCCAGGTCCCTCTCTGCAGAGCTGCTCTCCAGCAGGTCCACCCCAAGCCTGTACTGGTGCATGGGGTTGTTCCTCCCCAGGTGCAGGACCCTGCACTTGTCCTTGTTGAACTTCATCAGGTTCCTCTGCGCCCAACTCTCCAGCCTGTCCAGGTCTCGCTGAATGGCAGCACAGCCTTCCGCTGTATCTACCACTCCTCCCCGTTTTGTGTCATCAGCAAATGTGCTGAGGGTACACTCTGTCTCTTCATCCAGGTCATTGATGAAGAAGTTGAGTAAGACTCAACTGTACTGACCCCTGGGGAACACCACTAGTTACAGGCCTCCAACTAGACTCAGCGCCGCTGATGACAACCCTCTGAGCTCTGCCATTCAGCCAGTTCTCAATCCATCTCACTGACCACTCCTCCAGCCCACACTTCCTGAGCTTCCCTAGGAGGATGTTCTGGGAGACAGTGTCGAAAGCCTTGCTGAAGTCGATGCAGACAACATCCACTGCTCTCCCCTCATCTACCAGTCATGCCATTGTAGACAGCTGTCAGATTGGTCAGGCATGATTTCCCCTTGGTGACTCCATGTTGACTACTCCTGACAACCTTCTTTTCCTCCATTTGCTTGATGATGACCTCTAGAATGAGCTGCTGCATGATCTTTCCCGGGATGGAGGTGAGGCTTCCTGCCCTCCAGCTCCTCAGGGCCTCCGCAACAGCTCTTCCCCTCAGGGCCTCCTGCCACTCCACCCCTCAGGGCCCTCGGCTGCCCCGATGCCCCTAAAGGCACCCCACCACCACAGCCCCTCGGAGTCTTTCTCCAGGTTCCACAACCCCGTCCCCTCAGGATCTCCCCCCAGCCCGGCAGAGCTGCCCCGCAGCAGCACAGCACTGAAGGAGCTCCATAGGAGCCAGCTAATATGGCGCCTCGGACCCCCCAACATTGCAGCCAGCAACACACGGGCAGGAAAGACGTGGCGGTTCATGGCTGGGATTTGATATTCCCAAGTTGGGCTGAAAGACAGCGCTTTCAGAGAAGAGCTGTCCTCTGGGCAGGGAGCGGCCAGGAGCCCCCCGGCCTTCCCCGTGCGCTCAGGTGGCCCCAGCAGATGCTGCTCCCGGGATGAGCTCTAAGATGCAGAGCTGCCGCAGCAGATCCAGGGACTGAGGCGGAGAGAAGGCCGCCTCCTCCACGCCCTGCGGAGCTGCTCTAGCAGCCCCAGCAGCCGGGGTCTGGAGGAAGGAGTCCTCTCTGGAGCTCTGAGCCGCAGCAGGGTTTCAGCTGCCAGCTTGGAGACGCGGGGGCTGACGTCATTTGCCGTGCCTTGGAGGGCTGCAAGAGAGAGGAGCAGAGCCGAGATCAGAGCCTGGATGTGCGAGGACCCCAGGAACCCCTTTCTGCCAGGGCCACCCCACCCAGCTCTCCCCACGGCCCGCAGCGAGTGGGGGCAACCGGCATCAGCGGGAAGGTGCCGGCCACCAATACCCCACGTGGCCCTGCAATCCCTCTCTGCTCTGCCCGTGCCGCCCCTCGTCCGCGCAGGGACCAGAGCCCTCCCCAGCTGCGGCAGGGGTTGCAGCTCCCTGCCCAGGGCTCCCTCCTCCTCCCCACCAGTCCCCGCTGACACCCCGCTGCCGTCCCTCACCCTCGCAGATGATCTGGAGCCTCTCGTCCTGCTGACCCCTCACGCGCTGCCCAGCCAGCCCTAGGAACACGCAGCCCGTCACAGCTCCTGCTAGCCTCAGCAGGGCAGCGTCCCCGCAGCAGCCTAGCGACACGCTGCCGCGGGGCAGGGAGGGACCCCGCGGGGTGGTGGCTCACCGATGAACCTGACGGCCGCCTCTCGCATGGACTGCTGAGGGCTCTGCAGGTACCGCAGGGACTGGCGCAGGTACTCGTCTGCTCTGCTGCTGTACTGTGTCAGCTGGAGAGAGGGCCAGGGGATGGAGGGAAGGCTTGGTGCGGGCTCTCCCCCTTGGCCGGGAGGTCCCTGCGCCCAGAGGGAAAGGAGCGAGTGCGGGGTGCAGGCTGGCGGCGATGGGCTGCAGCAGCGGGCAGGGGCACAGCTGCCAGCCCCACACGCTGGGCATTGCGGGCAGGGGCCTCGTCCAGGCTGGGGCTGGGGCTTCGGGGCCATCCTTACCAGGCACTTGCCGACTGCCCACGTCTGCTCCTCCTCCCTCAGCAGCTTGTGGAGCTTCCAGTTCTTCAGGAACTCGGTCGCTCGAAGCAGGGCTCCCCAGGAGGCCTGCAGAGCAGCAGAGACTGGGAGGTGGTGGGGCAGCCCAGGGCACAGGGCCTGCGGCCCCTGCACCCAGGCAAGGCTCAGGGCCGGAGCCAACCGAGCCACCTCCCTCGAGTGACAGAAATCCTCACCTCTGCCACCAGCTGGTTCTCGTCATGCAGGTGGCAAAGCAGTGGGAGCAGGCTCTGTTGCACGTGTGTCTTCAGCGGCTTTCTTCCACCTTCTGCTGCCAACTCCATCACGTATTGGAACAGCTGAATGGAGAGCAGCTGCACGTGGCTGGACTCCTGGTGGAAAGGAGGAGGGCAAGACCTCAGCACCATCTGCTCCAGGCCCAGCTGTGCAGGGGTCTGAGAACGCACAGGGCACCAAGTTCCCTGGCAGCACCCAGCGCCCGTGGTGGGGGGCACAAAGCCTTACGTTGTCGAAGAGTGGCCAGAGCCTCTCAGCCAGCAGCAGAGCGATGTGGCTGGCAATTGGGGCGCCTGTGTCCGTGAGCACCACGTTCCCAGCATCCCCCGCCCAGCCCCAGCCCTGCAGCACGGCTTCAGCAGCTGCCCCTGCTCACCATCGAGGGTCTCTCGCAGAGCGCGAGGAGGCTTCTGAGCGCCAGGCGCTGCATCACTCTGCGCTCACTCTGCAGCTGCCTTTGGAGGAGCTCCAGGATGCAGTCAGACTGTACCCTTACATCAGGGCAGGCCAGGAGCTGAAACACACAGCGCAGTGCCCAGGGGTGCCCGGCCGGCAGGACCCAGGCACCGTGCAGGGCTGGGTCCAGCCAGCAGCACAGGGCGCGAGCCCAACGGCAGCTGCAGCTACCAGACAGCAGAGTGGTGGGAGGCAGCTCAGCGAGGCAGCGCTCGCCGTCATGCTCACCTCGACAAGGAACGCCATGGCAGAGACCTCCCAGCGTGGCTTCTTCCTGCTGAGCAGGTCCACCAGGTAGTGGGCAATGCTGCCACTCAGCGTCCTGGAGGCACCATGCAACTTGCTCGAGACACGTTGCACCTCTCTGGCAGGGGGAAGAAGACACCGTCGACCCTGAGCAGGGCGGGCAAACCTCTCCTGCGACTGACTCACAGAGGCCTGGCCTTTCCCCACCACCCCTCACCACGAGAAAGGCAGTGCCCAACACCAGCAAGCTGCTTTTGGGGAGAAGACTGGAGAAACACCCTCCCTACCCTGAAGCTGTCCCTTCCCCTTCAACTACATCCTGCCCACGAGGGACTCATGGCTCCCAGGCTCTGCCCCTGGCCCTCAGGGTACCCTACCCTGTGCCGGTGGGCTGCCGCGGGTGGGGCTGCCTGCAGACAGGGGACGCCGGCGCTGTGGGAGGTGGCTGCTCCCGTGCACCCACCTCTCCCACGTTTTTCCAGTCTGCTGGGCCATCCCGCAGTGGCAAGCCCCTCTCGCCCACAGCCAAGGGGATTGTGCGGGGCGCCCCGTCTGCAGGGGAGAAGTGGCAGGGGGAGCGGGTCTAAGGGGGCTGTCACCTGGCCAGCAGACCCATTGCGCAGTGGTGGGTCTCAGGGTTGAGGAGTGTTTCCCAGCCATGCTTACGGTCGACTTCAAAGACCACATGCTCGTACCCAACAGAGCAGAGCAGTGCTTTCACGGTCAGCACTGCAAACCTGCGTGCAGAGCAAAGCCCAGGTCACGCTGGGAGCGCAGGCCTCAGCTCCAGGGCCAGATGGGAGGACTGGGATGGGGCACCTGCTGGGGTTGGTGGGAAGGCGGTCTTCCTCTTGGCATTCCCTCCAGCACGTATCAGACTCCTCTGGCATCTGCTCGGTGCTGAGGAACACTTGGAAGAGCAGAGCCAGGAAGAGCTGGTGGAAATGCACCTTCAAGCTCTCTGGGCAGCAGGGCATCTTGAGGATGTCCTGCAGCACCCTGGTTGCCTGCAGAAAACAAAACACCCGGAGATGCGGCTCGGTGCCGAGACATCCCCGTGGCAGGGCCTGAGCGTGGGACAGGGAGGCTCAGGCGCTGCCCTGGGCACCGGGAGACGCAGCGGGAGCACCCAGCCTGGCTGCCCCTGAGCCTGTCCCTCAGCCAGCTTTCCAGCCCGGCGCACGAGGCAGGGAGACGCAGGGGCGCGGAGGGTGGAGAGCCACCCAGAGAGGCGACCCAGGAGGTGAGCAAAAGCCTGGTGCAGAGACTCATGGCCAGCGCAGAGACGTCCGACTTGTCTCCGTCGGAGGTGAACGTGCTGTGCAGCGGCCAGTCCTCCAGCACGCAGAGCAGCTTCAGCACCACCTGCCCGCCGGTCCTGCTCGCTGACAACATCACCCTCCACATGCTCGCAGCAGCTCTGCGGGCCCACAGCTCTGTGTCAGCAGTTTCTCAGCCACAGCGCCTGGGCTTGGGCCACCACGGGTGCCCGGGCTGGCTGCCAGCCCTGCCTCTGCCCACCGCCCCTCGCCGGCAGCACCCAGCGGGCCTGCCCCTGCGGGCAGCAGGCGGCCGAGCAACGGTGCCCTGAGGGACAGGGAGGGAGCATGGCAGCGGGCTCTGGGGCTGACACGCCAGGGCTGCAAAACGCAGGGTCCCGAGGGTCCCGAAAGGCTCCGTCTGCCTGGCAGCCCCCACGGCACGGGCTCTGAAGGCCGGTGAGCCCCGAGCCCTAAAGGCAGGTGGGCCTCGTACCTGTCGCAGCACGGGGCATGGCGCAGGAGGGTCACCACCACATCGTGCGGGTGTGCGTGGGTCAGCTCCAGAAGGGTCTCGGCCAGCCTGTGCTTGCCAGACCCATCCGAGTTGGACGTGAGCCACTGGTAGATGCACCTCACAGTCCTGGGCACCTGCAGGAGACATGGCTGAGGGCCGGAGGGCTGCCAGAGCCAGCCATTTCCCCAGCTTCCCCCGAGAAGTGTTTCCCTTCCCACCGCACTGGGCTGGCCAAAAAGGCCCAGCGGACGCGGCTTCAGGAGGCACACGGTCCCCGGGGGGCTCGAGCCCTGGCCACAGGCTCCTTACACGCTGCAGATTGGAGGTGTCACTTTCTACCAGCATGTCCAGCATGGCGGCACAAGATGCGGACATCACAGGACTCGGAGCCCGCCATGCCGTCGATGGCCGTGATGGTGGCGACTTCATGCCCAGTGGGCTCGAGGGATTCCCAAAACATCTGCAGGAGAAGGGCGGGCAGGGAAGAGAGGGACGTCACACCGAGTGCCCCGACGGCAGTGCGCGGCTGAGCAGTGAGAGCAGGCCCAGCCCAGGCACGGATGGCTGCAGGTACCTGTGATCTGCTGCAGTAGGAGGCACGGGTGTGTTTCTGCTCGTCTGCTGGCAGGTCCCAGCCTGGATACAGCAAAGAGCGAGCGCAGGCAGAGTTGAGCAGCTGCGGGAGAGGCTGGAGAACCCAGCCAAGCCCCGTGCTCTGCAGGTAGAGCCAGCCCCGGGACGGGGGCTGGTGGGGACGCTGAACCCCATCCCTCTGGCCGCAGGCTGGGGCTGGGGGTGCCCCTTGGATGGAGCCCGGCCCTGGGGAACAGCCCCGTCCCCTGTTCCCCTGGGGATGGGATTGGGGCCAAGCCAGCTGCAGCCACTAGCCCTGTGGCCCAGCTCAGCCACTCAGCCACCTGCAGCGGCTCAACCTCCATCATCTCCTGGGGCTGTGACACTGGGGCAGCCGCAGCGCCTTCCTCCTCCTCCTCCTCGCTGCCCATCCAGGCCAGCCTGGGCATGCTGGGAGGTCTCTCCGCCATCTTGCCGAAGCCTGGCCTCGAGGGCTCCTGCCGCGGGGAAGGGAGAAGCCTTGGGAAAGCACCGTGGACACGGGTCAGCAGGGAACGAGGTGGCTGCGCGGGGTGTCCTGGACGCCCTACTCCATCCCGTCCTCTCCCGTCGTGTCCTCCGGGCGCAGTGGGGTTGCCGTGTCACCGCCAGCACTCATAACACAGCGGGTCACAAAGGGCCCTGTGACATACTGCCACCCACCTGTCCCTGGGGCCTCCAGCTGCCCCCCCCTCTCTGCATCCCACCAGAGTGTCCTGGGGGCCTCCCGCCATCTCCTCCCCTCGGGGCCTCCCCACGGCTCAGTTCTCAGGGCCACCCATCGCCACCACCTTGTTGCAGGGCCACCAAACCTTGGCTGAGAAGGACCACCGAGTCCACTGTGCAGCACAAAAACTCTTTTTGCTCTCACTAAGAAATATTTATCATTATGGCACTAATAATTTTTCTGTATGTGTTATTCAGAATGTTTCTTCAGCGAGACCAATGCGACTGAATCGGCTTCACTCACGTTGTTTTTCAACACCTTGCTTTAGTGCTCGGTGACACAGCAATGAGCAGGTCTGGTTCTGGGTTCTGTGTATGGGGATGCTTGGTTTTCTTGGCTTCCATCACTGGAAGAGACACCTTCTGGGGACATGAAGCTCCAAACGCTAGAGGGGCATTGCTGGCCGTGCTTGTTTCGTCCTGATGGACCTCCTGCGTTTCTCAGTCCCACCTTCTCAGTTCCGCAAAGGCTTCTGCAGAAAGTCGGCCGGGAAATTTCCCCCGTGCTGGATGTGGCTCGCTTGTTCCGGCAAACAAATCGTGAGGGCTTGGTGCCTTTCTCTCTTCTTAACAAGCGGCTTCAAACCCCTCTGAAACTCTCAGTCTGGCAGGTGGTTAAGCAGGTTAGGAAATTCTGTCTCCAAGTTTTGGAAGCACAGGGACAGGAGAGCTTTTATGCGTGGCATGGCAGCAAACCCACTCAACGGAAGCGTTTCCAAAGATCTGATTTCAAACTGCCCTCTCCTCAACGCGGTTCCCTCCCAAAAGCAGTTACTTTCTCTCTCCTTGACCACACATCACCTTCACCTTGAAGGGACAGATGAAGGGCGTTTATTTTGTTGAAAATATCTGTTGGGTAGTGTACTCCTGGCAGCCAGCCCCTTGCAGAAACTCGCAGAAACAGCCAGCACATCTGGAAGACGTGTCCTTTTGTGCAAGAAAATTTCCCTTTGTGCCACACGTCACTGGAGGGTTTAACTTGCTCTGCCTCTATATGGACCTTGTAGAGCACCAGCCTGTGGCGGCCTTTGTGGTTCCTTCGTTGCACTGTGTCCGCACCGGCAGCAGGAAACAGAAGCTTCTGAGGGTGATGTCTGGTACGCCACGCCAGCCGTCTGGTACGTCTGGTCTGCATGCCAATAAACCACCTGCACATCCACACCACCACCATCAAAGTCGACTGACTACAAGAAGCACCTCTCAGTCTGCTTTGCGAAGCTGATGGGGAAGCTACATCTTTGGTCCCGGAAGCCCCTGCTATTTTAAGAAACCACACCCAAATAGTCCTGGCAAAATTGGTGGGGACCTGTCCTTTGACATGAACTATGACAGGGCCCGGGACAGCAGTGGTCTCCCTGGGTGTGGGCTGTGCCGTTTCAGCCTCGCTGAAAGAGTCAAAGGCAGCAAGAGGACAAGCTCACATGCAAGTAGGTTGTAGAGAAATAACATCCACCTTTCTGGCTCCAGGCACGACTCTCCTGTATATGTGCCATTGACTATAAAAGTATTTCCACACAGACGTATGGACGCAGATACACACACGATGACGTGTGCACGCAGGACCACAGCGCCTTTCATCTGCCAATCTGCACCAAAACATCTCTTGCCCTGTAATTCTGTACTTGCTGGTGTTCCACCACTCGCCGCTGCCTTCTGGGCTGTAGAGCAAGGAACTGAACAGGACCTTGTTATCCTGTAGCACAGGAAAGCTCAGAAGACTCGCATCCTTGGCGGTACTGCTGTTAGGTTCCATTTTCAAGTCGATGGACTTGCGGGATCCGTTCTCTCTGTCAGCGTACACGGGGAGAAGACACCTTCAACAGTGCGAAAAGAAGAAGAGCAGAACTCGTGGGAGATGCGAGCGTATCCACAGAGAGTGTTGCGGCGGGTTTTCTCTCCACCTTCAAGGACAAGCATCTTTCAAGTGGCTCTTGTGGCAAACGGCCAGCAGCTCCAGTGCCTGTGCGCCAGAGGCCGTGGGGACAGAAATGGCCTGGCGCTGGGGGCTGTTCCCCGTCCAGCCCTTCCCACACGAGACGTGAGCCCGCAGAGAGGGTGCCCGGAGGCAAAGGTTTTCCTCTCCCTTCCTCGTCCTCTCGCAGGCCGCCGCAGCAGCTGGCGCCTGTGGCCAGGCCATGGGGCTTTGCTATGTCCAGTCGTGCCGACGGCTGCTGGAAAGCAGGCACGGCTGGTCACACACTCCTGAGGGTCCCCGTCACCTCAGGGCCTGGGGTTCCCGCTCTTGTGTTTGCACACAGGAAAGGCATGCAGAAGGCAGCACCTTCTCTGCAGTCCTGTGCTCCGAGACCGTCACCCTCCACAGGTCACGGCAGCTCTGCGGGCCCAGAGCGCTGTCTCAGCAGGGTCTTGGCCACAGCAGGCGGGACTGGGCAACCCGGGCGCCAAGGCTGGCCGCCAGCCCTGCCCCTGGCCCTGCCCCTTGCTGGCAGCACCCTTATACATGCTTATATGCGGCTATACAAGCCCAGCTCCCTCAGCCTTTCACAGAATCACAGAATCACAGAATCACAGAATAGTAGGGGTTGGAAGGGACCTCTGTGGGTCATCTAGTCCAACCCCCCTGCCGAAGCAGGGTCACCTACAGTAGGCTGCACAGGATCTTGTCCAGGCAGGTCTTGAATATCTCCAGAGAAGGAGACTCCACAACCTCCCTGGGCAGCCTGTTCCAGTGCTCCGTCACCCTCAGAGGGAAGAAGTTCTTCCTCATGTTCAGACGGAACTTCCTGTGCCTCAGTTTGTGCCCATTGCCCCTTGTCCTGTCACTGGGCTGTCGCCTTTGTTGGCGTGGCGACCTGGTTCAGGGACGGCTCGGCGACCCACCCCTCGGCCGCTCGGGTCATCAGCACGCAGACACCAATGTGGTGGACGGCAAATGGCATTTATTGATAAATAACACAGCGTTATATAGCCTAGGTTTACAGCATCATTTCCGTCTGCTTACTTCACGGGTTAAACGCTATTGGCTATTAGGAGAGGGGGGGGACACTACCTTTCCGTACAGCGCGACATCTTCAGACCGCCAAGCCTTAACTACCCACATTTCCCCCCTCCTTATGCTTAACTAAATAGGCTAATATGAAATATAAAGTTGTAATACTTAACTTAGTATTTAACTTAAGACTTAAAATTAAATATTATGTTAGACTTAACCTTAATTAATCTTAACTATAACTTAAAAATATAAATATTAAGATCTTACGATAACAAATATAAGGCGCCTTGAACAAATGCATTTGTAAATTAGCTAAAATATAATCTGAAATATATATAACATAATCTTAAAATATAATCTTAAAGTCTTAAAAATTCTATCGATATTCTTATTTTATATTTATTCTATATCTTACATTATATTTATAGTTTTAAAAAGTATATGCTATAAACCTGAAAAAGTATAAGGCACAGTAAACAGGTAAAAGTTGAGGTAACTTTTAGGATAACACTGGGTAGGTACGTTTCTAAAGCAGCTGACGGTGTTCTATGAACATAATGTTACCTTTCTCTAGCTGACTCTTGACGAACGACACGATTCCATTCAGTATACAGGGTCCAAAAATTAGTGCTATTACAATCATCGCGATTGGTCCTATCAAGGTGGATAGCAGGGTGGTTAACCATGGGATTAAACACTGCCAGAGATATGCATGGAGTAAGGCCTGTTTTGGAACAGATCCGTTGAGCTCCTTTAGAGGGAATAACCCATTTTTCTTTGGTTTTTCCCACTGTGGACGAGACAGAACTACAGAGCTTCCGTTTTTGTCCCCACACATTGCCTATACAGGTCCCAGATCCAGAAACATATTGCATGGTTATCCTCCTTTTCTTCTCTCCCCAAGAACACTGAAGTGGTACGGATCGGGTGTCTAGGCTATATGTTGTGTTTACCCCTATAGCCTCATAAAAAGGGGGTTTCACATCATAGCACAACCAACAGTGTGCAGTTAGTTTTGGGTTGGTTTGGTTCAAGGTGTCATAGGTAGCTCGCATTAGTTTCCATAAGGGAGGTTCCCTCGTCGCATCGAGGGAGGATATTACATCACTTTGGGTGGTCTCCAGGGGACTAGCAGTTATCTGTGGTCCACTAATTGGATTGGGGCCAACTCCATGAGGAGGGTTTTTTATTATTTCCTCCTTCCTTATATGTATCAATCCACCTCGATCTTGTCCTGGTTCCCAATACCTAACTCCCCAAGTTCTTCCCGTTACCCATCTTGAGTCTTCTGTATGAATTACTTGGAGGATTATAGCGTCACAATTACTGTACCCTACAGATCCTCCAGACCAATCAAGTCGTGGATGTTTGCAACCTAGTGGTCCCCATGTTGTCGTTAAATATTTGTCTGGGATTGGGGGTGTCCAAGCGGAAGCGATAGTGACACAGTCCCAATATGCGCAATAATATTGATTAGGAGAATTACAATATCCTTTTCCTGGGTTAGATTGTGGACATAAGTAATAGGGCTGCTGGTTTAGGCAGGGCTGTATGGGTGCTAATTCACACAGGTGAGCAGCAAATCTAGGAGGTCCTGCTGTTATGACTTCCCTTACTACTCGACCATTTACAAGGTTCCGTAGGACCCACCTATATGGCTGATGGTGATGGTAACTTGATTCTGCCTGTCCTATAGTGACAAGCTCCAAGATTAGGATCACACAAAGGCATCGTAGCCCCCCTTTGCGGACGCTATTCTGCCGTTGTCTGGATTCTGTCCGTGAGGAGGTTTCAGGCTCGGACAGGACGTTTGCCGACTTGTCGTCTTCTTTTGTCGTCAGGGTGTGCGGGTTATGGGGGTGTCCGATGATCCGGTCCTGTGGACAAAAACTCACAGTTTTCATTAGTTTTATTCTGGCTAGTATGGTGCAAACAGCCACCTGGATCGGGGTTAGATGTTCTTCCTTCGCGACATGCTTAATCATGTCCTCCTCTACTACGTTTAAATCAGTTGTGAGCCACTCGTCCCCGCTGGTGTTTGAATCGGAGTCGGAACTCGACTGACTGGTTACTTCCGGTCTCCAGTACCTTTTTGCTGAGCTCCGGCTCCCTCCCCTATGGGCGGGCCGCTCCTCCCCCCCGGGCCCGCCCCGCGCTCCGCTCGGCGGGGTGCCCACCCCACAGGCGCACCTTTTGAAATGCACGCTCTGGTTGGCTCTCTGCCCCCCGCTCGCCCCCCTGTTCTCTTCCACCTCCCGCTTGATAACTTGTGCGCTTGATAACTTTTGCGCTTCCTCCCTGTTATCACCAAAGGAATTTTCATCCCGCCTTTCCCCTTTGGGCTCGGCGCCATCTTGGGGCGCATAGGGCGGTGGTGTAGCCCAGACTTCCTCAGACCCGTTTTTTTCCGCGGCGCTCCTAGCCTCCTCGGCTAACCCCCCCCGGAAGGATTTAGCCTGTTTCTCTCCCTCCGTAAGCGGGTCGGGGTCCGGGAGTTGAGGGGATATATCGCCCTTTTGCTGATCTTTAGGCTCAGCAGAGCCGTTATCGTCTGGGGGGTGCAAAGTCTGTGTAGCTGCCCCGATTCCCAATTTTGGGGTAGCAAACAAACAGCTCCCTGCCGCCTTCCAGGTCTCCTGCTCTTGTCTAGCTTTCTGCAGGGCCTGTACGACTTTCCCCCACGACTTAAGGTTTTTCCCACAACCCGAGGACATCATCTCCTCAGCTAACGCTTTAGTGCACTTATCCCACACCTCAGGGTGGAAAATATCCACCAGCTGGTCAATGACCCCGATATGCAAAAGTCTCGCAACTGCGAGCGTAAAATCTTTGGGCTTACAATCAATCCCCCAATGCTTATGTAATTGCGATACGACCTTCACAAGGGATTCCATCCTCCTTGCTAGTCCGGGAGCGTCCTCCCCGCCGGGCTGGTCCTGCCGCTCCGGCCGCCGTTCACCCGATTCCAGGCGAGTCTTTCCCGGGTTTCGGCACCACTTGTCGCCTTTGTTGGCGTGGCGACCTGGTTCAGGGACGGCTCGGCGACCCACCCCTCGGCCGCTCGGGTCATCAGCACGCAGACACCAATGTGGTGGACGGCAAATGGCATTTATTGATAAATAACACAGCGTTATATAGCCTAGGTTTACAGCATCATTTCCGTCTGCTTACTTCACGGGTTAAACGCTATTGGCTATTAGGAGAGGGGGGGGACACTACCTTTCCGTACAGCGCGACATCTTCAGACCGCCAAGCCTTAACTACCCACACTGGGCACCACTGAAAAGAGCTTGGCCCCATCCTCCTGACACCCACCCTTCAGATATTTGTAGGCATTTATAAGGTCCCCTCGCAGCCTTCTCTTCTTCAGGCTGAACAAGCCCAGCTCCCTCAGCCTCTCCTCGTAGGGGAGATGCTCCAGTCCCCTGATCATCCTCGTAGCCCTCTGCTGGACTTTCTCCAGTAGCTCTTCATCTTTCTTGAACTGGGGAGCCCAGAACTGGACACAGTACTCCAGATGGGGCCTCACCAGGGCAGTGTAGAGGGGGAGGAGAACCTCCCTCGTCCTGCTGGCCACACTCTTCTTGATGCACCCCAGGATCCCTTTGGCTTTCTTGGCAGCCAGGGCACACTGTTGGCTCATGGTTAACCTGTCGTCCACCAGGACACCCAGCTCCCTCTCCGCAGAGCTGCTCTCCAGCAGGTCCACCCCAAGCCTGTACTGGTGCATGAGGTTGTTCCTCCCTAGGTGCAGGACCCTGCACTTGCCCTTGTTGAACCTCATCAGGTTCCTCTCTGCCCAGCTTTCCAGCCTATCCAGGTCACGCTGAATGGCAGCACAGCCTTCTGGTGTATCTACCACACCTCCCAGTTTGGTGTCGTCAGCAAACTTGCTGAGGGTACTTTCTAACTCTTCATCCAGGTCGTTGATGAAGAAGTTAAACAAGACTGGGCCCAGTACTGACCCCTGGGGGACACCACTTGTCACCAGCCTCCAACTAGACTCAGCGCCGCTGATGACAACCCTCTGAGTTCTGCCATTCAGCCAGTTCTCTATCCACTTCACCGACCACTCCTCCAGCCCACACTTCCTGAGCTTCCCTAGGAGGATATCATGGGAGACTGTGTCGAAAGCCTTGCTGAAGTCAAGGTAGACAACATCCACGGCTCTCCCTTCGTCTACCCAGCCAGTCATGTCATCGTAGAAAGCTATCAGATTGGTCAGGCATGATTTCCCCTTGGTGAATCCATGCTGACTACTCCTGATAACCTTCTTTTCTTCCACTTTCCTCATAGGAGAGATGCTCCAGTCGTCTCATCATCCTCGTAGCCCTCTGCTGGACTCTCTCCAGTAGTTCCTCATCTTTCTTGAACTGGGGAGCCCAGAACTGGACACAGTACTGCCGATGGGGCCTCACTAGGGCAGAGTAGAGGGGAAGGAGAACCTCCCTTGACCTGCTGGCCACACTCCTCTTGATGCACCACAGGATCGCATTGGCCTTCTTGGCAACCATGGCACACTGCTGGCTCATGGTAAACCTGTCATCCACCAGGACACCCAGGTCCCTCTCTGCAGAGCTGCTCTCCAGCAGGTCCACCCCAAGCCTGTACTGGTGCATGGGGTTGTTCCTCCCCAGGTGCAGGACCCTGCACTTGCCCTTGTTGAACTTCATCAGGTTCCTCTGCGCCCAACTCTCCAGCCTGTCCAGGTCTCGCTGAATGGCAGCACAGCCTTCCGCTGTATCTACCACTCCTCCCCGTTTTGTGTCATCAGCAAATGTGCTGAGGGTACACTCTGTCTCTTCATCCAGGTCATTGATGAAGAAGTTGAATAAGACTCAACTGTACTGACCCCTGGGGAACACCACTAGTTACAGGCCTCCAACTAGACTCAGCGCCGCTGATGACAACCCTCTGAGCTCTGCCATTCAGCCAGTTCTCAATCCATCTCACTGACCACTCCTCCAGCCCACACTTCCTGAGCTTCCCTAGGAGGATGTTCTGGGAGACAGTGTCGAAAGCCTTGCTGAAGTCGATGCAGACAACATCCACTGCTCTCCCCTCATCTACCAGTCATGCCATTGTAGACAGCTGTCAGATTGGTCAGGCATGATTTCCCCTTGGTGACTCCATGTTGACTACTCCTGACAACCTTCTTTTCCTCCACTTGCTTGATGATGACCTCTAGAATGAGCTGCTGCATGATCTTTCCCGGGATGGAGGTGAGGCTTCCTGCCCTCCAGCTCCTCAGGGCCTCCGCAACAGCTCTTCCCCTCAGGGCCTCCTGCCACTCCACCCCTCAGGGCCCTCGGCTGCCCCGATGCCCCTAAAGGCACCCCACCACCACAGCCCCTCGGAGTCTTTCTCCAGGTTCCACAACCCCGTCCCCTCAGGATCTCCCCCCAGCCCGGCAGAGCTGCCCCGTAGCAGCACAGCACTGAAGGAGCTCCATAGGAGCCAGCTAATATGGCGCCTCGGACCCCGCAACATTGCAGCCAGCAACACACGGGCAGGAAAGACGTGGCGGGTCATGGCTGGGATTTTATATTCCCAAGTCAGGCTGAAAGACAGCGCTTTCAGAGAAGAGCTGTCCTCTGGGCAGGGAGCGGCCAGGAGCCCCCCGGCCTTCCCCGCGTGCTCAGGTGGCCCCAGCAGATGCTGCTCCCGGGATGAGCTCTAAGATGCAGAGCTGCCGCAGCAGATCCAGGGACTGAGGCGGAGAGAAGGCCGCCTCCTCCACGCCCTGCGGAGCTGCTCTAGCAGCCCCAGCAGCCGGGGTCTGGAGGAAGGAGTCCTCTCTGGAGCTCTGAGCCGCAGCAGGGTTTCAGCTGCCAGCTTGGAGACGCGGGGGCTGACGTCATTTGCCGTGCCTTGGAGGGCTGCAAGAGAGAGGAGCAGAGCTGAGATCAGAGCCTGGATGTGCGAGGACCCCAGGAACCCCTTTCTGCCAGGGCCACCCCACCCAGCTCTCCCCACGGCCCGCAGCAAGTGGGGACAACCGGCATCAGCGGGAAGGTGCTGGCCACCAATACCCCACATAGCCCTGCAATCCCTTTGTGCTCTGCCCGTGCCGCCCCTCGTCCGCGCAGGGACCAGAGCCCTCCCCAGCCGCGGCAGGGGTTGCAGCTCCCTGCCCAGGGCTCCCTCCTCCTCCCCACCAGTCCCCGCTGACACCCCGCTGCCGTCCCTCACCCTCGCAGATGATCTGGAGCCTCTCGTCCTGCTGACCCCTCACGCGCTGCCCAGCCAGCCCTAGGAACACGCAGCCCGTCACAGCTCCCGCTAGCTTCAGCAGGGCAGCGTCCCCGCAGCAGCCTAGCGACACGCTGCCGCGGGGCAGGGAGGGACCCCGCGGGGCGGTGGCTCACCGATGAACCTGACGGCCGCCTCTCGCATGGACTGCTGAGGGCTCTGCAGGTACCGCAGGGACTGGCGCAGGTACTCGTCTGCTCTGCTGCTGTACTGTGTCAGCTGGAGAGAGGGCCAGGGGATGGAGGGAAGGCTTGGTGCGGGCTCTCCCCCTTGGCCGGGAGGTCCCTGCGCCCAGAGGGAGAGGAGCGAGTGCGGGGTGCAGGCTGGCGGCGATGGGCTGCAGCAGCAGGCAGGGGCACAGCTGCCAGCCCCACACGCTGGGCATTGCGGGCAGGGGCCTCGTCCAGGCTGGGGCTGGGGCTTCGGGGCCATCCTTACCAGGCACTTGCCGACCGCCCACGTCTGCTCCTCCTCCCTCAGCAGCTCGTGGAGCTTCCAGTTCTTCAGGAACTCGGTCGCTCGAAGCAGGGCTCCCCAGGAGGCCTGCAGAGCAGCAGAGACTGGGAGGTGGTGGGGCAGCCCAGGGCACAGGGCCTGCGGCCCCTGCACCCAGGCAAGGCTCAGGGCCGGAGCCAACCGAGCCACCTCCCTCGAGTGACAGAAATCCTCACCTCTGCCACCAGCTGGTTCTCGTCATGCAGGTGGCAAAGCAGTGGGAGCAGGCTCTGTTGCACTTGTGTCTTCAGCGGCTTTCTTCCACCTTCTGCTGCCAACTCCATCACGTATTGGAACAGCTGAATGGAGAGCAGCTGCACGTGGCTGGACTCCTGGTGGAAAGGAGGAGGGCAAGACCTCAGCACCATCTGCTCCAGGCCCAGCTGTGCAGGGGTCTGAGAACGCACAGGGCACCAAGTTCCCTGGCAGCACCCAGCGCCCGTGGTGGGGGGCACAAAGCCTTACGTTGTCGAAGAGTGGCCAGAGCCTCTCAGCCAGCAGCAGAGCGATGTGGCTGGCAATTGGGGCGCCTGTGTCCGTGAGCACCTTCGTGAGCACAAACAGGGTCATCCCCACCACCTCCCCGTCTGCATCCTGCAGTAGCTCTATGAGCCTGGGCAGCAGGAGCCCCAAACTCATGACCTGTGTGGAACAGAACGCCGTGTCACGAAGCCATCAAAGGCTGCGCTGCCAAAGCCGCCCCGGTGATTCGAGCCCACGCTGCGGCCTCGGGACCCAGAAGCCAAAGGGCTGCCCCGAAGGACTCGGCCGGGTGAACGGGGAGGCAGGAGAGCTGGGAGCAGCTGCCACAGCTCCCGAAGCCCAGTCCAAGCTCCTGCGGTTCCCAGCATCCCCCGCCCAGCCCCAGCCCTGCAGCACGGCTTCAGCAGCTGCCCCTGCTCACCATCGAGGGTCTCTCGCAGAGCGCGAGGAGGCTTCTGAGCGCCAGGCGCTGCATCACTCTGCACTCACTCTTAGCTGCCTTTGGAGGAGCTCCAGGATGCAGTCAGACTGTACCCTTACATCAGGGCAGGCCAGGAGCTGAAACACACAGCGCAGTGCCCAGGGGTGCCCGGCCGGCAGGACCCAGGCACCGTGCAGGGCTGGGTCCAGCCAGCAGCACAGGGCGCGAGCCCAACGGCAGCTGCAGCTACCAGACAGCAGAGTGGTGGGAGGCAGCTCAGCGAGGCAGCGCTCGCCGTCATGCTCACCTCGACGAGGAACGCCATGGCAGAGACCTCCCAGCGTGGCTTCTTCCTGCTGAGCAGGTCCACCAGGTAGTGGGCAATGCTGCCACTCAACGTCCTGGAGGCACCATGCAACTTGCTCGAGACACGTTGCACCTCTCTGGCAGGGGGAAGAAGACACCGTCGACCCTGAGCAGGGCGGGCAAACCTCTCCTGCGACTGACTCACAGAGGCCTGGCCTTTCCCCACCACCCCTCACCACGAGAAAGGCAGTGCCCAACGCCAGCAAGCTGCTTTTGGGGAGAAGACTGGAGAAACACCCTCCCTGCCCTGAAGCTGTCCCTTCCCCTTCAACTACATCCTGTCCACAAGGGACTCATGGCTCCCAGGCTCTGCCCCTGGCCCTCAGGGTACCCTGCCCTGTGCCGGTGGGCTGCCGCGGGTGGGGCTGCCTGCAGACAGGGGACGCCGGCGCTGTGGGAGGTGGCTGCTCCCGTGCACCCACCTCTCCCACGTTTTTCCAGTCTGCTGGGCCATCCCGCAGTGGCAAGCCCCTCTCGCCCACAGCCAAGGGGATTGTGCGGGGCGCCCCGTCTGCAGGGGAGAAGTGGCAGGGGGAGCGGGTCTAAGGGGGCTGTCACCTGGCCAGCAGACCCATTGCGCAGTGGTGGGTCTCAGGGTTGAGGAGTGTTTCCCAGCCATGCTTACGGTCGACTTCAAAGACCACATGCTCGTACCCAACAGAGCAGAGCAGTGCTTTCACGGTCAGCACTGCAAACCTGCGTGCAGAGCAAAGCCCAGGTCACGCTGGGAGCGCAGGCCTCAGCTCCAGGGCTACGGGCCAGATGGGAGGACTGGGATGGGGCACCTGCTGGGGTTGGTGGGAAGGCGGTCTTCCTCTTGGCATTCCCTCCAGCACGTGTCAGACTCCTCTGGCATCTGCTCGGTGCTGAGGAACACTTGGAAGAGCAGAGCCAGGAAGAGCTGGTGGAAATGCACCTTCAAGCTCTCTGGGCAGCAGGGCATCTTGAGGATGTCCTGCAGCACCCTGGTTGCCTGCAGAAAACAAAACACCCGGAGATGCGGCTCGGTGCCGAGACATCCCCGTGGCAGGGCCTGAGCGTGGGACAGGGAGGCTCAGGCGCTGCCCTGGGCACCGGGAGACGCAGCGGGAGCACCCAGCCTGGCTGCCCCTGAGCCTGTCCCTCAGCCAGCTTTCCAGCCCGGCGCACGAGGCAGGGAGACACAGGGGCGCGGAGGGTGGAGAGCCACCCAGAGAGGCGACCCAGGAGGTGAGCAAAAGCCTGGTGCAGAGACTCACGGCCAGCGCAGAGACGTCCGACTTGTCTCCGTCGGAGGTGAACGTGCTGTGCAGCGGCCAGTCCTCCAGCACGCAGAGCAGCTTCAGCACCACCTGCCCGCCGGTCCTGCTCGCTGACAACATCGCCCTCCACATGCTCGCAGCAGCTCTGCAGGCCCACAGCTCTGTGTCAGCAGTTTCTCAGCCACAGCGCCTAGGCCTGGGCCACCACGGGTGCCCGGGCTGGCTGCCAGCCCTGCCTCTGCCCACCGCCCCTTGCCGGCAGCACCCAGCGGGCCTGCCCCTGCGGGCAGCAGGCGGCCGAGCAACGGTGCCCTGAGGGACAGGGAGGGAGCATGGCAGCGGGCTCTGGGGCTGACACGCCAGGGCTGCAAAACGCAGGGTCCCGAGGGTCCCGAAAGGCTCCATCTGCCTGGCAGCCCCCACGGCACGGGCTCTGAAGGCTGGTAAGCCCCGAGCCCTAAAGGCAGGTGGGCCTCGTACCTGTCGCAGCACGGAGCATGGCGCAGGAGGGTCACCACCACATCGTGCGGGTGTGCGTGGGTCAGCTCCAGAAGGGTCTCGGCCATCCTGTGCTTGACAGACCCATCCGAGTTGGACGTGAGCCACTGGTAGATGCACCTCACAGTCCTGGGCACCTGCAGGAGACATGGCTGAGGGCCGGAGGGCTGCCAGAGCCAGCCATTTCCCCAGCTTCCCCCGAGAAGTGTTTCCCTTCCCACCGCACTGGGCTGGCCTAAAAGGCCCAGCGGACGCGGCTTCAGGAGGCACACGGTCCCCGGGGGGCTCGAGCCCTGGCCACAGGCTCCTTACACGCTGCAGATTGGAGGTGTCACTTTCTACCAGCACGTCCAGCATGGCGGCACAAGATGCGGACATCACAGGACTCGGAGCCCGCCATGCCGTCGATGGCCGTGATGGTGGCGACTTCATGCCCAGAGGGCTCGAGGGATTCCCAAAACATCTGCAGGAGAAGGGCGGGCAGGGAAGAGAGGGACGTCACACCGAGTGCCCCGACGGCAGTGCGCGGCTGAGCAGTGAGAGCAGGCCCAGCCCAGGCACGGATGGCTGCAGGTACCTGTGATCTGCTGCAGTAGGAGGCACGGGTGTGTTTCTGCTCGTCTGCTGGCAGGTCCCAGCCTGGATACGGCAAAGAGCGAGCGCAGGCAGAGTTGAGCGGCTGCGGGAGAGGCTGGAGAACCCAGCCAAGCCCCGTGCTCTCCAGGTAGAGCCAGCCCCGGGACAGGGGCTGGTGGGGACGCTGAACCCCATCCCTCTGGCCGCAGGCTGGGGCTGGGGGTGCCCCTTGGATGGAGCCCGGCCCTGGGGAACAGCCCCGTCCCCTGTTCCCCTGGGGATGGGATTGGGGCCAAGCCAGCTGCAGCCACTAGCCCTGTGGCGCAGCTCAGCCACTCAGCCGCCTGCAGCGGCTCAACCTCCATCATCTCCTGGGGCTGTGACACTGGGGCAGCCGCAGCGCCTTCCTCCTCCTCCTCCTCGCTGCCCATCCAGGCCAGCCTGGGCATGCTGGGAGGTCTCTCCGCCATCTTGCCGAAGCCTGGCCTCGAGGGCTCCTGCCGCGGGGAAGGGAGAAGCCTTGGGAAAGCACCGTGGACACGGGTCAGCAGGGAACGAGGTGGCTGCGCGGGGTGTCCTGGACGCCCTACGCCGTCCCGTCCTGTCCCGTTGTGTCCTCCGGGCGCAGTGGGGTTGCCGTGTCACCGCCAGCACTCATAACACAGCGGGTCACAAAGGGCCCTGTGACATACTGCCACCCGCCTGTCCCTGGGGCCTCCAGCTGCGCCCCCCTCACTGCATCCCACCAGAGTGTCCTGGGGGCCTCCCGCCATCTCCTCCCCTCGGGGCCTCCCCACGGCTCAGTTCTCAGGGCCACCCATCGCCACCACCTTGTTGCAGGGCCACTGAACCTTGGCTGAGAAGGACCACCGAGTCCACTGCGCAGCACAAAAACTCTTTTTGCTCTCACTAAGAAATATTTATCATTATGGCACTAATAATTTTTCTGTATGTGTTATTCAGAATGTTTCTTCAGCGAGACCAATGCGACTGAATCGGCTTCACTCACGATGTTTTTCAACACCTTGCTTTAGTGCTCGGTGACACAGCAATGAGCAGGTCTGGTTCTGGGTTCTGTGTATGGGGATGCTTGGTTTTCTTGGCTTCCATCACTGGAAGAGACACCTTCTGGGGACATGAAGCTCCAAACGCTAGAGGGGCATTGCTGGCTGTGCTTGTTGCGTCCTGATGGACCTCCTGCGTTTCTCAGTCCCACCTTCTCAGTTCCGCAAAGGCTTCTGCAGAAAGTCGGCCGGGAAATTTCCCCCGTGCTGGATGTGGCTCGCTTGTTCCGGCAAACAAATCGTGAGGGCTTGGTGCCTTTCTCTCTTCTTAACAAGTGGCTTCAAACCCCTCTGAAACTCTCAGTCTAGCAGGTAGTTAAGCAGGTTAGGAAATTCTGTCTCCAAGTTTTGGAAGCACAGGGACAGGAGAGCTTTTATGCGTGGCATGGCAGCAAACCCACTCAACGGAAGCGTTTCCAAAGATCTGATTTCAAACTGCCCTCTCCTCAACGCGGTTCCCTCCCAAAAGCAGTTACTTTCTCTCTCCTTGACCACACATCACCTTCACCTTGAAGGGACAGATGAAGGGCGTTTATTTTGTTGAAAATATCTGTTGGGTAGTGTACTCCTGGCAGCCAGCCCCTTGCAGAAACTCGCAGAAACAGCCAGCACATCTGGAAGACGTGTCCTTTTGTGCAAGAAAATTTCCCTTTGTGCCACACGTCACTGGAGGGTTTAACTTGCTCTGCCTCTGTATGGACCTTGTAGAGCACCAGCCTGTGGCGGCCTTTGTGGTTCCTTTGTTGCACTGTGTCCGCACCGGCAGCAGGAAACAGAAGCTTCTGAGGGTGATGTCTGGTACGCCACGCCAGCCGTCTGGTACGTCTGGTCTGCATGCCAATAAACCACCTGCACATCCACACCACCACCATCAAAGTCGACTGACTACAAGAAGCACCTCTCAGTCTGCTTTGCGAAGCTGATGGGGAAGCTACATCTTTGGTCCCGGAAGCCCCTGCTATTTTAAGAAACCACACCCAAATAGTCCTGGCAAAATTGGTGGGGACCTGTCCTTTGACATGAACTATGACAGGGCCCGGGACAGCAGTGGTCTCCCTGGGTGTGGGCTGTGCCGTTTCAGCCTCGCTGAAAGAGTCAAAGGCAGCAAGAGGACAAGCTCACATGCAAGTAGGTTGTAGAGAAATAACATCCACCTTTCTGGCTCCAGGCACGACTCTCCTGTATATGTGCCATTGACTATAAAAGTATTTCCACACAGACGTATGGACGCAGATACACACACGATGACGTGTGCACACAGGACCACAGCGCCTTTCATCTGCCAATCTGCGCCAAAACTTCTCTTGCCCTGTAATTCTGTACTTGCTGGTGTTCCACCACTCGCCGCTGCCTTCTGGGCTGTAGAGCAAGGAACTGAGCAGGACCTTGTTATCCTGTAGCACAGGAAAGCTCAGAAGACTCGCATCCTTGGCGGTACTGCTGTTAGGTTCCATTTTCAAGTCGATGGACTTGCGGGATCCGTTCTCTCTGTCTCAGCGTACACGGGGAGAAGACACCTTCAACAGTGCGAAAAGAAGAAGAGCAGAACTCGTGGGAGATGCGAGCGTATCCACAGAGAGTGTTGCGGCGGGTTTTCTCTCCACCTTCAAGGACAAGCATCTTTCAAGTGGCTCTTGTGGCAAACGGCCGGCAGCTCCAGTGCCTGTGCGCCAGAGGCCGTGGGGACAGAAATGGCCTGGCGCTGGGGGCTGTTCCCCGTCCAGCCCTTCCCACACGAGACGTGAGCCCGCAGAGAGGGTGCCCGGAGGCAAAGGGTTTTCCTCTCCCTTCCTCGTCCTCTCGCAGGCCGCCGCAGCAGCTGGCGCCTGTGGCCAGGCCATGGGGCTTTGCTATGTCCAGTCGTGCCGACGGCTGCTGGAAAGCAGGCACGGCTGGTCACACACTCCTGAGGGTCCCCGTCACCTCAGGGTCTGGGGTTCCTGCTCTTGTGTTTGCACACAGGAAAGGCATGCAGAAGGCAGCACCTTCTCTGCAGTCCTGTGCTCCGAGACCGTCACCCTCCACAGGTCACGGCAGCTCTGCGGGCCCAGAGCGCTGTCTCAGCAGGGTCTTGGCCACAGCAGGCGGGACTGGGCAACCCGGGGGCCAAGGCTGGCCGCCAGCCCTGCCCCTGGCCCTGCCCCTTGCTGGCAGCACCCTTATACATGCTTATATGCGGCTATACATACTTATAGATGCGGACAGGCCTCTGTGGAGGCTCCTTCTCCTCCTCCTCCCCTAGCCAGCCTAGGCATGTTGGGAGGTATCCCCACCACCCTGCTGAGGCCTGGCCTCGAGGGCTTCTGCCACAGGGATGGGAGACGCCTCGGGGAAGCGTCACGGAAGCGGCGTGGCAAGGAACGAGGTGGGTGCATGGGAGTTCCTCATGGCCTCCTGCCACCCCGTCCCCTCAGGGCTTCACAGAATCACAGAATCACAGAATGTTCGGGGTTTGAAGGGACCTCTGTGGGTCATCTAGTCCAACCCGCCTGCCAAAACAGGGTCACCTACAGCAGGCTGCACCGAACCTTGTCCCCGCAGGTCTTGAGTATCTCCAGAGAAGGAGACTCCACAACCTCTCTGGGCAGCCTGTTCCAGTGCTCTGTCACCCTCAGAGGGAAGAAGTTCTTCCTCATGTTCAGACGGAACTTCCTCTGCTTCAGTTTGTGCCCGTTGCCCCTTGTCCTGTCACTGGGCACCACTGAAAAGAGTCTGGCCCCATCCTCCTGACACCCACCCTTCAGATATTTATAAGCATGTATAAGGTCCCCTTGCAGCCTTCTCTTCTTCAGGCTGAACAAGCCCAGCTCCCTCAGCCTTTCCTCGTAGGAGAAATGCTCCAGTCCCCTCATCATCCTCGTAGCCCTCTGCTGGACTCTCTCCAGTATTTCCTCATCTTACTTGAACTGGGGAGCCCAGAACTGGACACAGTACTGCCGATGGGGCCTCACTAGGGCAGAGTAGAGGGGAAGGAGAACCTCCCTTGACCTGCTGGCCACACTCCTCTTGATGCACCACAGGATCCCATTGGCCTTCTTGGCAACCATGGCACACTGCTGGCTCATGGTCAGCCTGTCATCCACCAGGACACCCAGGTCCCTCTCTGCAGAGCTGCTCTCCAGCAGGTCCACCCCAAGCCTGTACTGGTGCATGGGGTTGTTCCTCCCCAGGTGCAGGACCCTGCACTTGCCCTTGTTGAACTTCATCAGGTTCCTCTGCGCCCAACTCTCCAGCCTGTCCAGGTCTCGCTGAATGGCAGCACAGCCTTCCGCTGTATCTACCACTCCTCCCCGTTTTGTGTCATCAGCAAATGTGCTGAGGGTACACTCTGTCTCTTCATCCAGGTCATTGATGAAGAAGTTGAGTAAGACTCAACTGTACTGACCCCTGGGGAACACCACTAGTTACAGGCCTCCAACTAGACTCAGCGCCGCTGATGACAACCCTCTGAGCTCTGCCATTCAGCCAGTTCTCAATCCATCTCACTGACCACTCCTCCAGCCCACACTTCCTGAGCTTCCCTAGGAGGATGTTCTGGGAGACAGTGTCGAAAGCCTTGCTGAAGTCGATGCAGACAACATCCACTGCTCTCCCCTCATCTACCAGTCATGCCATTGTAGACAGCTGTCAGATTGGTCAGGCATGATTTCCCCTTGGTGACTCCATGTTGACTACTCCTGACAACCTTCTTTTCCTCCATTTGCTTGATGATGACCTCTAGAATGAGCTGCTGCATGATCTTTCCCGGGATGGAGGTGAGGCTTCCTGCCCTCCAGCTCCTCAGGGCCTCCGCAACAGCTCTTCCCCTCAGGGCCTCCTGCCACTCCACCCCTCAGGGCCCTCGGCTGCCCCGATGCCCCTAAAGGCACCCCACCACCACAGCCCCTCGGAGTCTTTCTCCAGGTTCCACAACCCCATCCCCTCAGGATCTCCCCCCAGCCCGGCAGAGCTGCCCCGCAGCAGCACAGCACTGAAGGAGCTCCATAGGAGCCAGCTAATATGGCGCCTCGGACCCCCCAACATTGCAGCCAGCAACACACGGGCAGGAAAGACGTGGCGGTTCATGGCTGGGATTTTATATTCCCAAGTCGGGCTGAAAGACAGCGCTTTCAGAGAAGAGCTGTCCTCTGGGCAGGGAGCGGCCAGGAGCCCCCCGGCCTTCCCCGTGCGCTCAGGTGGCCCTAGCAGATGCTGCTCCCGGGATGAGCTCTAAGATGCAGAGCTGCCGCAGCAGATCCAGGGACTGAGGCGGAGAGAAGGCCGCCTCCTCCACGCCCTGCGGAGCTGCTCTAGCAGCCCCAGCAGCCGGGGTCTGGAGGAAGGAGTCCTCTCTGGAGCTCTGAGCCGCAGCAGGGTTTCAGCTGCCAGCTTGGAGACGCAGGGGCTGACGTCATTTACCGTGCCTTGGAGGGCTGCAAGAGAGAGGAGCAGAGCCGAGATCAGAGCCTGGATGTGCAAGGACCCCAGGAACCCCTCCTGCCAGGGCCACCCCACCCAGCTCTCCCCACGGCCTGCAGCGAGTGGGGACAACCGGCATCAGCGGGAAGGTGCTGGCCACCAATACCCCACATAGCCCTGCAATCCCTCTGTGCTCTGCCCGTGCCGCCCCTCGTCCGCACAGGGACCAGAGCCCTCCCCAGCCGCGGCAGGGGTTGCAGCTCCCTGCCCAGGGCTCCCTCCTCCTCCCCACCAGTCCCCACTGACACCCCGCTGCCGTCCCTCACCCTCGCAGATGATCTGGAGCCTCTCGTCCTGCTGACCCCTCACGCGCTGCCCAGCCAGCCCTAGGAACACGCAGCCCGTCACAGCTCCTGCTAGCCTCAGCAGGGCAGCGTCCCCGCAGCAGCCTAGCGACACGCTGCCGCGGGGCAGGGAGGGACCCCGCGGGGCGGTGGCTCACCGATGAACCTGACGGCCGCCTCTCGCATGGACTGCTGAGGGCTCTGCAGGTACCGCAGGGACTGGTGCAGGTACTCGTCTGCTCTGCTGCTGTACTGTGTCAGCTGGAGAGAGGGCCAGGGGATGGAGGGAAGGCTTGGTGCGGGCTCTCCCCCTTGGCCGGGAGGTCCCTGCGCCCAGAGGGAGAGGAGCGAGTGCGGGGTGCAGGCTGGCGGCGATGGGCTGCAGCTGCCAGCCCCACACACTGGGCATTGCGGGCAGGGGCCTCGTCCAGGCTGGGGCTGGGGCTTCGGGGCCATCCTTACCAGGCACTTGCCGACCGCCCACGTCTGCTCCTCCTCCCTCAGCAGCTTGTGGAGCTTCCAGTTCTTCAGGAACTCGGTCGCTCGAAGCAGGGCTCCCCAGGAGGCCTGCAGAGCAGCAGAGACTGGGAGGTGGTGGGGCAGCCCAGGGCACAGGGCCTGCGGCCCCTGCACCCAGGCAAGGCTCAGGGCCGGAGCCAACCGAGCCACCTCCCTCGAGTGACAGAAATCCTCACCTCTGCCACCAGCTGGTTCTCGTCATGCAGGTGGCAAAGCAGTGGGAGCAGGCTCTGTTGCACGTGTGTCTTCAGCGGCTTTCTTCCACCTTCTGCTGCCAACTCCATCACGTATTGGAACAGCTGAATGGAGAGCAGCTGCACGTGGCTGGACTCCTGGTGGAAAGGAGGAGGGCAAGACCTCAGCACCATCTGCTCCAGGCCCAGCTGTGCAGGGGTCTGAGAACGCACAGGGCACCAAGTTCCCTGGCAGCACCCAGCGCCCGTGGTGGGGGGCACAAAGCCTTACGTTGTCGAAGAGTGGCCAGAGCCTCTCAGCCAGCAGCAGAGCGATGTGGCTGGCAATTGGGGCGCCTGTATCCGTGAGCACCTTCGTGAGCACAAACAGGGTCATCCCCACCACCTCCCCGTCTGCATCCTGCAGTAGCTCTATGAGCCTGGGCAGCAGGAGCCCCAAACTCATGACCTGTGTGGAACAGAACGCCGTGTCACGAAGCCATCAAAGGCTGCGCTGCCAAAGCCGCCCCGGTGATTCGAGCCCACGCTGCGGCCTCGGGACCCAGAAGCCAAAGGGCTGCCCCGAAGGACTCGGCCGGGTGAACGGGGAGGCAGGAGAGCTGGGAGCAGCTGCCACAGCTCCCGAAGCCCAGTCCAAGCTCCTGCGGTTCCCAGCATCCCCCGCCCAGCCCCAGCCCTGCAGCACGGCTTCAGCAGCTGCCCCTGCTCACCATCGAGGGTCTCTCGCAGAGCGCGAGGAGGCTTCTGAGCGCCAGGCGCTGCATCACTCTGCGCTCACTCTGCAGCTGCCTTTGGAGGAGCTCCAGGATGCAGTCAGACTGTACCCTTACATCAGGGCAGGCCAGGAGCTGAAACACACAGCGCAGTGCCCAGGGGTGCCCGGCCGGCAGGACCCAGGCACCGTGCAGGGCTGGGTCCAGCCAGCAGCACAGGGCGCGAGCCCAACGGCAGCTGCAGCTACCAGACAGCAGAGTGGTGGGAGGCAGCTCAGCGAGGCAGCGCTCGCCGTCGTGCTCACCTCGACGAGGAACGCCATGGCAGAGACCTCCCAGCGTGGCTTCTTCCTGCTGAGCAGGTCCACCAGGTAGTGGGCAATGCTGCCACTCAGCGTCCTGGAGGCACCATGCAACTTGCTCGAGACACGTTGCACCTCTCTGGCAGGGGGAAGAAGACACCGTCGACCCTGAGCAGGGCGGGCAAACCTCTCCTGCGACTGACTCACAGAGGCCTGGCCTTTCCCCACCACCCCTCACCACGAGAAAGGCAGTGCCCAACGCCAGCAAGCTGCTTTTGGGGAGAAGACTGGAGAAACACCCTCCCTGCCCTGAAGCTGTCCCTTCCCCTTCAACTACATCCTGCCCACGAGGGACTCATGGCTCCCAGGCTCTGCCCCTGGCCCTCAGGGTACCCTGCCCTGTGCCGGTGGGCTGCTGCGGGTGGGGCTGCCTGCAGACAGGGGACGCCGGCGCTGTGGGAGGTGGCTGCTCCCGTGCACCCACCTCTCCCACGTTTTTCCAGTCTGCTGGGCCATCCCGCAGTGGCAAGCCCCTCTCGCCCACAGCCAAGGGGATTGTGCGGGGCGCCCCGTCTGCAGGGGAGAAGTGGCAGGGGGAGCGGGTCTAAGGGGGCTGTCACCTGGCCAGCAGACCCATTGCGCAGTGGTGGGTCTCAGGGTTGAGGAGTGTTTCCCAGCCATGCTTACGGTCGACTTCAAAGACCACATGCTCGTACCCAACAGAGCAGAGCAGTGCTTTCACGGTCAGCACTGCAAACCTGCATGCAGAGCAAAGCCCAGGTCACGCTGGGAGCGCAGGCCTCAGCTCCAGGGCTACGGGCCAGATGGGAGGACTGGGATGGGGCACCTGCTGGGGTTGGTGGGAAGGCGGTCTTCCTCTTGGCATTCCCTCCAGCACGTATCAGACTCCTCTGGCATCTGCTCGGTGCTGAGGAACACTTGGAAGAGCAGAGCCAGGAAGAGCTGGTGGAAATGCACCTTCAAGCTCTCTGGGCAGCAGGGCATCTTGAGGATGTCCTGCAGCACCCTGGTTGCCTGCAGAAAACAAAACACCCGGAGATGCGGCTCGGTGCCGAGACATCCCCGTGGCAGGGCCTGAGCGTGGGACAGGGAGGCTCAGGCGCTGCCCTGGGCACCGGGAGACGCAGCGGGAGCACCCAGCCTGGCTGCCCCTGAGCCTGTCCCTCAGCCAGCTTTCCAGCCCGGCGCACGAGGCAGGGAGACACAGGGGCGCGGAGGGTGGAGAGCCACCCAGAGAGGCGACCCAGGAGGTGAGCAAAAGCCTGGTGCAGAGACTCACGGCCAGCGCAGAGACGTCCGACTTGTCTCCGTCGGAGGTGAACGTGCTGTGCAGCGGCCAGTCCTCCAGCACGCAGAGCAGCTTCAGCACCACCTGCTCGCCGGTCCTGCTCGCTGACAACATCACCCTCCACATGCTCGCAGCAGCTCTGCAGGCCCACAGCTCTGTGTCAGCAGTTTCTCAGCCACAGCGCCTAGGCCTGGGCCACCACGGGTGCCCGGGCTGGCTGCCAGCCCTGCCTCTGCCCACCGCCCCTCGCCGGCAGCACCCAGTGGGCCTGCCCCTGCGGGCAGCAGGCGGCCGAGCAACGGTGCCCTGAGGGGCAGGGAGGGAGCATGGCAGCGGGCTCTGGGGCTGACACGCCAGGGCTGCAAAACGCAGGGTCCCGAGGGTCCCGAAAGGCTCCGTCTGCCTGGCAGCCCCCACGGCACGGGCTCTGAAGGCTGGTAAGCCCCGAGCCCTAAAGGCAGGTGGGCCTCGTACCTGTCGCAGCACGGGGCATGGCGCAGGAGGGTCACCACCACATCGTGCGGGTGTGCGTGGGTCAGCTCCAGAAGGGTCTCGGCCAGCCTGTGCTTGACAGACCCATCCGAGTTGGACGTGAGCCACTGGTAGATGCACCTCACAGTCCTGGGCACCTGCAGGAGACATGGCTGAGGGCCGGAGGGCTGCCAGAGCCAGCCATTTCCCCAGCTTCCCCCGAGAAGTGTTTCCCTTCCCACCGCACTGGGCTGGCCTAAAAGGCCCAGCGGACGCGGCTTCAGGGGGCACATGGTCCCCGGGGGGCTCGAGCCCTGGCCACAGGCTCCTTACATGCTGCAGACTGGAGGTGTCACTTTCTACCAGCACGTCCAGCATGGCGGCACAAGCCTCCGCATCACAGGACTCGGAGCCCGCCATGCCGTCGATGGCCATGATGGTGGCGACTTCATGCCCAGTGGGCTCGAGGGATTCCCAAAACGTCTGCAGGAGAAGGGCAAGCAGGGAAGAGAGGGACGTCACACCGAGTGCCCTGACGGCGGTGCGCGGCTGAGCAGTGAGAGCAGGCCCAGCCCAGGCGCGGATGGCTGCAGGTACCTGTGATCTGCTGCGGTAGGAGGCACGGGTGTGTTTCTGCTCGTCTGCTGGCAGGTCCCAGCCTGGATACGGCAAAGAGCGAGCGCAGGCAGAGTTGAGCGGCTGCGGGAGAGGCTGGAGAACCCAGCCAAGCCCCGCGCTCTCCAGGTAGAGCCAGCCCCGGGACGGGGGCTGGTGGGGACGCTGAACCCCGTCCCTCTGGCCGCAGGCTGGGGCTGGGGGTGCCCCTTGGATGGAGCCCAGCCCTGGGGAACAGCCCCGTCCCCTGTTCCCCTAGGGATGGGATTGGGGCCAAGCCAGCTGCAGCCACTAGCCCTGTGGCGCAGCTCAGCCACTCACCCGCCTGCAGCGGTTCGACCTCCATCATCTCCTGGGGCTGTGACATTGGGGCAGCCGCAGCGCCTTCCTCCTCCTCCTCCTCGCTGCCCATCCAGGCCAGCCTGGGCATGCTGGGAGGTCTCTCCGCCATCTTGCCGAAGCCTGGCCTCGAGGGCTTCTGCCGCGGGGAAGGGAGAAGCCTTGGGAAAGCACCGTGGACACGGGTCAGCAGGGAACGAGGTGGCTGCGCGGGGTGTCCTGGACGCCCTACGCCGTCCCGTCCTGTCCCGTTGTGTCCTCCGGGCGCAGTGGGGTTGCCGTGTCACCGCCAGCACTCATAACACAGCGGGTCACAAAGGGCCCTGTGACATACTGCCACCCGCCTGTCCCTGGGGCCTCCAGCTGCGCCCCCCTCACTGCATCCCACCAGAGTGTCCTGGGGGCCTCCCGCCATCTCCTCCCCTCGGGGCCTCCCCACGGCTCAGTTCTCAGGGCCACCCATCGCCACCACCTTGTTGCAGGGCCACTGAACCTTGGCTGAGAAGGACCACCGAGTCCACTGCGCAGCACAAAAACTCTTTTTGCTCTCACTAAGAAATATTTATCATTATGGCACTAATAATTTTTCTGTATGTGTTATTCAGAATGTTTCTTCAGCGAGACCAATGCGACTGAATCGGCTTCACTCACGATGTTTTTCAACACCTTGCTTTAGTGCTCGGTGACACAGCAATGAGCAGGTCTGGTTCTGGGTTCTGTGTATGGGGATGCTTGGTTTTCTTGGCTTCCATCACTGGAAGAGACACCTTCTGGGGACATGAAGCTCCAAACGCTGGAGGGGCATTGCTGGCTGTGCTTGTTGCGTCCTGATGGACCTCCTGCGTTTCTCAGTCCCACCTTCTCAGTTCCACAAAGGCTTCTGCAGAAAGTCGGCCGGGAAATTTCCCCCGTGCTGGATGTGGCTCGCTTGTTCCGGCAAACAAATCGTGAGGGCTTGGTGCCTTTCTCTCTTCTTAACAAGTGGCTTCAAACCCCTCTGAAACTCTCAGTCTAGCAGGTAGTTAAGCAGGTTAGGAAATTCTGTCTCCAAGTTTTGGAAGCACAGGGACAGGAGAGCTTTTATGCGTGGCATGGCAGCAAACCCACTCAACGGAAGCGTTTCCAAAGATCTGATTTCAAACTGCCCTCTCCTCAACGCGGTTCCCTCCCAAAAGCAGTTACTTTCTCTCTCCTTGACCACACATCACCTTCACCTTGAAGGGACAGATGAAGGGCGTTTATTTTGTTGAAAATATCTGTTGGGTAGTGTACTCCTGGCAGCCAGCCCCTTGCAGAAACTCGCAGAAACAGCCAGCACATCTGGAAGACGTGTCCTTTTGTGCAAGAAAATTTCCCTTTGTGCCACACGTCACTGGAGGGTTTAACTTGCTCTGCCTCTGTATGGACCTTGTAGAGCACCAGCCTGTGGCGGCCTTTGTGGTTCCTTTGTTGCACTGTGTCCGCACCGGCAGCAGGAAACAGAAGCTTCTGAGGGTGATGTCTGGTACGCCACGCCAGCCGTCTGGTACGTCTGGTCTGCATGCCAATAAACCACCTGCACATCCACACCACCACCATCAAAGTCGACTGACTACAAGAAGCACCTCTCAGTCTGCTTTGCGAAGCTGATGGGGAAGCTACATCTTTGGTCCCAGAAGCCCCTGCTATTTTAAGAAACCACACCCAAATAGTCCTGGCAAAATTGGTGGGGACCTGTCCTTTGACATGAACTATGACAGGGCCCGGGACAGCAGTGGTCTCCCTGGGTGTGGGCTGTGCCGTTTCAGCCTCGCTGAAAGAGTCAAAGGCAGCAAGAGGACGAGCTCACATGCAAGTAGGTTGTAGAGAAATAACATCCACCTTTCTGGCTCCAGGCACGACTCTCCTGTATATGTGCCATTGACTATAAAAGTATTTCCACACAGACGTATGGACGCAGATACACACACGATGACGTGTGCACGCAGGACCACAGCGCCTTTCATCTGCCAATCTGCGCCAAAACTTCTCTTGCCCTGTAATTCTGTACTTGCTGGTGTTCCACCACTCGCCGCTGCCTTCTGGGCTGTAGAGCAAGGAACTGAACAGGACCTTGTTATCCTGTAGCACAGGAAAGCTCAGAAGACTCGCATCCTTGGCGGTACTGCTGTTAGGTTCCATTTTCAAGTCGATGGACTTGCGGGATCCGTTCTCTCTGTCTCAGCGTACACGGGGAGAAGACACCTTCAACAGTGCGAAAAGAAGAAGAGCAGAACTCGTGGGAGATGCGAGCGTATCCACAGAGAGTGTTGCGGCGGTTTTTCTCTCCACCTTCAAGGACAAGCATCTTTCAAGTGGCTCTTGTGGCAAACAGCCGGCAGCTCCAGTGCCTGTGCGCCAGAGGCCGTGGGGACAGAAATGGCCTGGCGCTGGGGGCTGTTCCCCGTCCAGCCCTTCCCACACGAGACGTGAGCCCGCAGAGAGGGTGCCCGGAGGCAAAGGGTTTTCCTCTCCCTTCCTCGTCCTCTCGCAGGCCGCCGCAGCAGCTGGCGCCTGTGGCCAGGCCATGGGGCTTTGCTATGTCCAGTCGTGCCGACGGCTGCTGGAAAGCAGGCACGGCTGGTCACACACTCCTGAGGGTCCCCGTCACCTCAGGGTCTGGGGTTCCTGCTCTTGTGTTTGCACACAGGAAAGGCATGCAGAAGGCAGCACCTTCTCTGCAGTCCTGTGCTCCGAGACCGTCACCCTCCACAGGTCACGGCAGCTCTGCGGGCCCAGAGCGCTGTCTCAGCAGGGTCTTGGCCACAGCAGGCGGGACTGGGCAACCCGGGGGCCAAGGCTGGCCGCCAGCCCTGCCCCTGGCCCTGCCCCTTGCTGGCAGCACCCTTATACATGCTTATATGCGGCTATACATACTTATAGATGCGGACAGGCCTCTGTGGAGGCTCCTTCTCCTCCTCCTCCCCTAGCCAGCCTAGGCATGTTGGGAGGTATCCCCACCACCCTGCTGAGGCCTGGCCTCGAGGGCTTCTGCCACAGGGATGGGAGACGCCTCGGGGAAGCGCCACGGAAGCGGCGTGGCAAGGAACGAGGTGGGTGCATGGGAGTTCCTCATGGCCTCCTGCCACCCCGTCCCCTCAGGGCTTCACAGAATCACAGAATCACAGAATGTTCGGGGTTTGAAGGGACCTCTGTGGGTCATCTAGTCCAACCCGCCTGCCAAAACAGGGTCACCTACAGCAGGCTGCACCGAACCTTGTCCCCGCAGGTCTTGAGTATCTCCAGAGAAGGAGACTCCACAACCTCTCTGGGCAGCCTGTTCCAGTGCTCTGTCACCCTCAGAGGGAAGAAGTTCTTCCTCATGTTCAGACGGAACTTCCTCTGCTTCAGTTTGTGCCCGTTGCCCCTTGTCCTGTCACTGGGCACCACTGAAAAGAGTCTGGCCCCATCCTCCTGACACCCACCCTTCAGATATTTATAAGCATGTATAAGGTCCCCTTGCAGCCTTCTCTTCTTCAGGCTGAACAAGCCCAGCTCCCTCAGCCTTTCCTCGTAGGAGAAATGCTCCAGTCCCCTCATCATCCTCGTAGCCCTCTGCTGGACTCTCTCCAGTATTTCCTCATCTTACTTGAACTGGGGAGCCCAGAACTGGACACAGTACTGCCGATGGGGCCTCACTAGGGCAGAGTAGAGGGGAAGGAGAACCTCCCTTGACCTGCTGGCCACACTCCTCTTGATGCACCACAGGATCCCATTGGCCTTCTTGGCAACCATGGCACACTGCTGGCTCATGGTCAGCCTGTCATCCACCAGGACACCCAGGTCCCTCTCTGCAGAGCTGCTCTCCAGCAGGTCCACCCCAAGCCTGTACTGGTGCATGGGGTTGTTCCTCCCCAGGTGCAGGACCCTGCACTTGCCCTTGTTGAACTTCATCAGGTTCCTCTGCGCCCAACTCTCCAGCCTGTCCAGGTCTCGCTGAATGGCAGCACAGCCTTCCGCTGTATCTACCACTCCTCCCCGTTTTGTGTCATCAGCAAATGTGCTGAGGGTACACTCTGTCTCTTCATCCAGGTCATTGATGAAGAAGTTGAGTAAGACTCAACTGTACTGACCCCTGGGGAACACCACTAGTTACAGGCCTCCAACTAGACTCAGCGCCGCTGATGACAACCCTCTGAGCTCTGCCATTCAGCCAGTTCTCAATCCATCTCACTGACCACTCCTCCAGCCCACACTTCCTGAGCTTCCCTAGGAGGATGTTCTGGGAGACAGTGTCGAAAGCCTTGCTGAAGTCGATGCAGACAACATCCACTGCTCTCCCCTCATCTACCAGTCATGCCATTGTAGACAGCTGTCAGATTGGTCAGGCATGATTTCCCCTTGGTGACTCCATGTTGACTACTCCTGACAACCTTCTTTTCCTCCATTTGCTTGATGATGACCTCTAGAATGAGCTGCTGCATGATCTTTCCCGGGATGGAGGTGAGGCTTCCTGCCCTCCAGCTCCTCAGGGCCTCCGCAACAGCTCTTCCCCTCAGGGCCTCCTGCCACTCCACCCCTCAGGGCCCTCGGCTGCCCCGATGCCCCTAAAGGCACCCCACCACCACAGCCCCTCGGAGTCTTTCTCCAGGTTCCACAACCCCGTCCCCTCAGGATCTCCCCCCAGCCCGGCAGAGCTGCCCCGCAGCAGCACAGCACTGAAGGAGCTCCATAGGAGCCAGCTAATATGGCGCCTCGGACCCCCCAACATTGCAGCCAGCAACACACGGGCAGGAAAGACGTGGCGGTTCATGGCTGGGATTTTATATTCCCAAGTCGGGCTGAAAGACAGCGCTTTCAGAGAAGAGCTGTCCTCTGGGCAGGGAGCGGCCAGGAGCCCCCCGGCCTTCCCCGTGCGCTCAGGTGGCCCTAGCAGATGCTGCTCCCGGGATGAGCTCTAAGATGCAGAGCTGCCGCAGCAGATCCAGGGACTGAGGCGGAGAGAAGGCCGCCTCCTCCACTCCCTGCGGAGCTGCTCTAGCAGCCCCAGCAGCCGGGGTCTGGAGGAAGGAGTCCTCTCTGGAGCTCTGAGCCGCAGCAGGGTTTCAGCTGCCAGCTTGGAGACGCAGGGGCTGACGTCATTTACCGTGCCTTGGAGGGCTGCAAGAGAGAGGAGCAGAGCCGAGATCAGAGCCTGGATGTGCAAGGACCCCAGGAACCCCTCCTGCCAGGGCCACCCCACCCAGCTCTCCCCACGGCCTGCAGCGAGTGGGGACAACCGGCATCAGCGGGAAGGTGCTGGCCACCAATACCCCACATAGCCCTGCAATCCCTCTGTGCTCTGCCCGTGCCGCCCCTCGTCCACACAGGGACCAGAGCCCTCCCCAGCCGCGGCAGGGGTTGCAGCTCCCTGCCCAGGGCTCCCTCCTCCTCCCCACCAGTCCCCGCTGACACCCCGCTGCCGTCCCTCACCCTCGCAGATGATCTGGAGCCTCTCGTCCTGCTGACCCCTCACGCGCTGCCCAGCCAGCCCTAGGAACACGCAGCCCGTCACAGCTCCTGCTAGCCTCAGCAGGGCAGCGTCCCCGCAGCAGCCTAGCGACACGCTGCCGCGGGGCAGGGAGGGACCCCGCGGGGCGGTGGCTCACCGATGAACCTGACGGCCGCCTCTCGCATGGACTGCTGAGGGCTCTGCAGGTACCGCAGGGACTGGTGCAGGTACTCGTCTGCTCTGCTGCTGTACTGTGTCAGCTGGAGAGAGGGCCAGGGGATGGAGGGAAGGCTTGGTGCGGGCTCTCCCCCTTGGCCGGGAGGTCCCTGCGCCCAGAGGGAGAGGAGCGAGTGCGGGGTGCAGGCTGGCGGCGATGGGCTGCAGCTGCCAGCCCCACACACTGGGCATTGCGGGCAGGGGCCTCGTCCAGGCTGGGGCTGGGGCTTCGGGGCCATCCTTACCAGGCACTTGCCGACCGCCCACGTCTGCTCCTCCTCCCTCAGCAGCTTGTGGAGCTTCCAGTTCTTCAGGAACTCGGTCGCTCGAAGCAGGGCTCCCCAGGAGGCCTGCAGAGCAGCAGAGACTGGGAGGTGGTGGGGCAGCCCAGGGCACAGGGCCTGCGGCCCCTGCACCCAGGCAAGGCTCAGGGCCGGAGCCAACCGAGCCACCTCCCTCGAGTGACAGAAATCCTCACCTCTGCCACCAGCTGGTTCTCGTCATGCAGGTGGCAAAGCAGTGGGAGCAGGCTCTGTTGCACGTGTGTCTTCAGCGGCTTTCTTCCACCTTCTGCTGCCAACTCCATCACGTATTGGAACAGCTGAATGGAGAGCAGCTGCACGTGGCTGGACTCCTGGTGGAAAGGAGGAGGGCAAGACCTCAGCACCATCTGCTCCAGGCCCAGCTGTGCAGGGGTCTGAGAACGCACAGGGCACCAAGTTCCCTGGCAGCACCCAGCGCCCGTGGTGGGGGGCACAAAGCCTTACGTTGTCGAAGAGTGGCCAGAGCCTCTCAGCCAGCAGCAGAGCGATGTGGCTGGCAATTGGGGCGCCTGTATCCGTGAGCACCTTCGTGAGCACAAACAGGGTCATCCCCACCACCTCCCCGTCTGCATCCTGCAGTAGCTCTATGAGCCTGGGCAGCAGGAGCCCCAAACTCATGACCTGTGTGGAACAGAACGCCGTGTCACGAAGCCATCAAAGGCTGCGCTGCCAAAGCCGCCCCGGTGATTCGAGCCCACGCTGCGGCCTCGGGACCCAGAAGCCAAAGGGCTGCCCCGAAGGACTCGGCCGGGTGAACGGGGAGGCAGGAGAGCTGGGAGCAGCTGCCACAGCTCCCGAAGCCCAGTCCAAGCTCCTGCGGTTCCCAGCATCCCCCGCCCAGCCCCAGCCCTGCAGCACGGCTTCAGCAGCTGCCCCTGCTCACCATCGAGGGTCTCTCGCAGAGCGCGAGGAGGCTTCTGAGCGCCAGGCGCTGCATCACTCTGCGCTCACTCTGCAGCTGCCTTTGGAGGAGCTCCAGGATGCAGTCAGACTGTACCCTTACATCAGGGCAGGCCAGGAGCTGAAACACACAGCGCAGTGCCCAGGGGTGCCCGGCCGGCAGGACCCAGGCACCGTGCAGGGCTGGGTCCAGCCAGCAGCACAGGGCGCGAGCCCAACGGCAGCTGCAGCTACCAGACAGCAGAGTGGTGGGAGGCAGCTCAGCGAGGCAGCGCTCGCCGTCGTGCTCACCTCGACGAGGAACGCCATGGCAGAGACCTCCCAGCGTGGCTTCTTCCTGCTGAGCAGGTCCACCAGGTAGTGGGCAATGCTGCCACTCAACGTCCTGGAGGCACCATGCAACTTGCTCGAGACACGTTGCACCTCTCTGGCAGGGGGAAGAAGACACCGTCGACCCTGAGCAGGGCGGGCAAACCTCTCCTGCGACTGACTCACAGAGGCCTGGCCTTTCCCCACCACCCCTCACCACGAGAAAGGCAGTGCCCAACGCCAGCAAGCTGCTTTTGGGGAGAAGACTGGAGAAACACCCTCCCTGCCCTGAAGCTGTCCCTTCCCCTTCAACTACATCCTGCCCACGAGGGACTCATGGCTCCCAGGCTCTGCCCCTGGCCCTCAGGGTACCCTGCCCTGTGCCGGTGGGCTGCTGCGGGTGGGGCTGCCTGCAGACAGGGGACGCCGGCGCTGTGGGAGGTGGCTGCTCCCGTGCACCCACCTCTCCCACGTTTTTCCAGTCTGCTGGGCCATCCCGCAGTGGCAAGCCCCTCTCGCCCACAGCCAAGGGGATTGTGCGGGGCGCCCCGTCTGCAGGGGAGAAGTGGCAGGGGGAGCGGGTCTAAGGGGGCTGTCACCTGGCCAGCAGACCCATTGCGCAGTGGTGGGTCTCAGGGTTGAGGAGTGTTTCCCAGCCATGCTTACGGTCGACTTCAAAGACCACATGCTCGTACCCAACAGAGCAGAGCAGTGCTTTCACGGTCAGCACTGCAAACCTGCATGCAGAGCAAAGCCCAGGTCACGCTGGGAGCGCAGGCCTCAGCTCCAGGGCTACGGGCCAGATGGGAGGACTGGGATGGGGCACCTGCTGGGGTTGGTGGGAAGGCGGTCTTCCTCTTGGCATTCCCTCCAGCACGTATCAGACTCCTCTGGCATCTGCTCGGTGCTGAGGAACACTTGGAAGAGCAGAGCCAGGAAGAGCTGGTGGAAATGCACCTTCAAGCTCTCTGGGCAGCAGGGCATCTTGAGGATGTCCTGCAGCACCCTGGTTGCCTGCAGAAAACAAAACACCCGGAGATGCGGCTCGGTGCCGAGACATCCCCGTGGCAGGGCCTGAGCGTGGGACAGGGAGGCTCAGGCGCTGCCCTGGGCACCGGGAGACGCAGCGGGAGCACCCAGCCTGGCTGCCCCTGAGCCTGTCCCTCAGCCAGCTTTCCAGCCCGGCGCACGAGGCAGGGAGACACAGGGGCGCGGAGGGTGGAGAGCCACCCAGAGAGGCGACCCAGGAGGTGAGCAAAAGCCTGGTGCAGAGACTCACGGCCAGCGCAGAGACGTCCGACTTGTCTCCGTCGGAGGTGAACGTGCTGTGCAGCGGCCAGTCCTCCAGCACGCAGAGCAGCTTCAGCACCACCTGCTCGCCGGTCCTGCTCGCTGACAACATCACCCTCCACATGCTCGCAGCAGCTCTGCAGGCCCACAGCTCTGTGTCAGCAGTTTCTCAGCCACAGCGCCTAGGCCTGGGCCACCACGGGTGCCCGGGCTGGCTGCCAGCCCTGCCTCTGCCCACCGCCCCTCGCCGGCAGCACCCAGTGGGCCTGCCCCTGCGGGCAGCAGGCGGCCGAGCAACGGTGCCCTGAGGGGCAGGGAGGGAGCATGGCAGCGGGCTCTGGGGCTGACACGCCAGGGCTGCAAAACGCAGGGTCCCGAGGGTCCCGAAAGGCTCCATCTGCCTGGCAGCCCCCACGGCACGGGCTCTGAAGGCTGGTAAGCCCCGAGCCCTAAAGGCAGGTGGGCCTCGTACCTGTCGCAGCACGGGGCATGGCGCAGGAGGGTCACCACCACATCGTGCGGGTGTGCGTGGGTCAGCTCCAGAAGGGTCTCGGCCAGCCTGTGCTTGACAGACCCATCCGAGTTGGACGTGAGCCACTGGTAGATGCACCTCACAGTCCTGGGCACCTGCAGGAGACATGGCTGAGGGCCGGAGGGCTGCCAGAGCCAGCCATTTCCCCAGCTTCCCCCGAGAAGTGTTTCCCTTCCCACCGCACTGGGCTGGCCTAAAAGGCCCAGCGGACGCGGCTTCAGGGGGCACATGGTCCCCGGGGGGCTCGAGCCCTGGCCACAGGCTCCTTACATGCTGCAGACTGGAGGTGTCACTTTCTACCAGCACGTCCAGCATGGCGGCACAAGCCTCCGCATCACAGGACTCGGAGCCCGCCATGCCGTCGATGGCCATGATGGTGGCGACTTCATGCCCAGTGGGCTCGAGGGATTCCCAAAACGTCTGCAGGAGAAGGGCAAGCAGGGAAGAGAGGGACGTCACACCGAGTGCCCTGACGGCGGTGCGCGGCTGAGCAGTGAGAGCAGGCCCAGCCCAGGCGCGGATGGCTGCAGGTACCTGTGATCTGCTGCGGTAGGAGGCACGGGTGTGTTTCTGCTCGTCTGCTGGCAGGTCCCAGCCTGGATACGGCAAAGAGCGAGCGCAGGCAGAGTTGAGCGGCTGCGGGAGAGGCTGGAGAACCCAGCCAAGCCCCGCGCTCTCCAGGTAGAGCCAGCCCCGGGACGGGGGCTGGTGGGGACGCTGAACCCCGTCCCTCTGGCCGCAGGCTGGGGCTGGGGGTGCCCCTTGGATGGAGCCCAGCCCTGGGGAACAGCCCCGTCCCCTGTTCCCCTAGGGATGGGATTGGGGCCAAGCCAGCTGCAGCCACTAGCCCTGTGGCGCAGCTCAGCCACTCACCCGCCTGCAGCGGTTCGACCTCCATCATCTCCTGGGGCTGTGACATTGGGGCAGCCGCAGCGCCTTCCTCCTCCTCCTCCTCGCTGCCCATCCAGGCCAGCCTGGGCATGCTGGGAGGTCTCTCCGCCATCTTGCCGAAGCCTGGCCTCGAGGGCTCCTGCCGCGGGGAAGGGAGAAGCCTTGGGAAAGCACCGTGGACACGGGTCAGCAGGGAACGAGGTGGCTGCGCGGGGTGTCCTGAACGCCCTACGCCGTCCCGTCCTGTCCCGTTGTGTCCTCCGGGCGCAGTGGGGTTGCCGTGTCACCGCCAGCACTCATAACACAGCGGGTCACAAAGGGCCCTGTGACATACTGCCACCCGCCTGTCCCTGGGGCCTCCAGCTGCGCCCCCCTCACTGCATCCCACCAGAGTGTCCTGGGGGCCTCCCGCCATCTCCTCCCCTCGGGGCCTCCCCACGGCTCAGTTCTCAGGGCCACCCATCGCCACCACCTTGTTGCAGGGCCACTGAACCTTGGCTGAGAAGGACCACCGAGTCCACTGCGCAGCACAAAAACTCTTTTTGCTCTCACTAAGAAATATTTATCATTATGGCACTAATAATTTTTCTGTATGTGTTATTCAGAATGTTTCTTCAGCGAGACCAATGCGACTGAATCGGCTTCACTCACGATGTTTTTCAACACCTTGCTTTAGTGCTCGGTGACACAGCAATGAGCAGGTCTGGTTCTGGGTTCTGTGTATGGGGATGCTTGGTTTTCTTGGCTTCCATCACTGGAAGAGACACCTTCTGGGGACATGAAGCTCCAAACGCTAGAGGGGCATTGCTGGCTGTGCTTGTTGCGTCCTGATGGACCTCCTGCGTTTCTCAGTCCCACCTTCTCAGTTCCACAAAGGCTTCTGCAGAAAGTCGGCCGGGAAATTTCCCCCGTGCTGGATGTGGCTCGCTTGTTCCGGCAAACAAATCGTGAGGGCTTGGTGCCTTTCTCTCTTCTTAACAAGCGGCTTCAAACCCCTCTGAAACTCTCAGTCTAGCAGGTAGTTAAGCAGGTTAGGAAATTCTGTCTCCAAGTTTTGGAAGCACAGGGACAGGAGAGCTTTTATGCGTGGCATGGCAGCAAACCCACTCAACGGAAGCGTTTCCAAAGATCTGATTTCATACTGCCCTCTCCTCAACGCGGTTCCCTCCCAAAAGCAGTTACTTTCTCTCTCCTTGACCACACATCACCTTCACCTTGAAGGGACAGATGAAGGGCGTTTATTTTGTTGAAAATATCTGTTGGGTAGTGTACTCCTGGCAGCCAGCCCCTTGCAGAAACTCGCAGAAACAGCCAGCACATCTGGAAGACGTGTCCTTTTGTGCAAGAAAATTTCCCTTTGTGCCACACGTCACTGGAGGGTTTAACTTGCTCTGCCTCTGTATGGACCTTGTAGAGCACCAGCCTGTGGCGGCCTTTGTGGTTCCTTTGTTGCACTGTGTCCGCACCGGCAGCAGGAAACAGAAGCTTCTGAGGGTGATGTCTGGTACGCCACGCCAGCCGTCTGGTACGTCTGGTCTGCATGCCAATAAACCACCTGCACATCCACACCACCACCATCAAAGTCGACTGACTACAAGAAGCACCTCTCAGTCTGCTTTGCGAAGCTGATGGGGAAGCTACATCTTTGGTCCCAGAAGCCCCTGCTATTTTAAGAAACCACACCCAAATAGTCCTGGCAAAATTGGTGGGGACCTGTCCTTTGACATGAACTATGACAGGGCCCGGGACAGCAGTGGTCTCCCTGGGTGTGGGCTGTGCCGTTTCAGCCTCGCTGAAAGAGTCAAAGGCAGCAAGAGGACGAGCTCACATGCAAGTAGGTTGTAGAGAAATAACATCCACCTTTCTGGCTCCAGGCACGACTCTCCTGTATATGTGCCATTGACTATAAAAGTATTTCCACACAGACGTATGGACGCAGATACACACACGATGACGTGTGCACGCAGGACCACAGCGCCTTTCATCTGCCAATCTGCGCCAAAACTTCTCTTGCCCTGTAATTCTGTACTTGCTGGTGTTCCACCACTCGCCGCTGCCTTCTGGGCTGTAGAGCAAGGAACTGAACAGGACCTTGTTATCCTGTAGCACAGGAAAGCTCAGAAGACTCGCATCCTTGGCGGTACTGCTGTTAGGTTCCATTTTCAAGTCGATGGACTTGCGGGATCCGTTCTCTCTGTCTCAGCGTACACGGGGAGAAGACACCTTCAACAGTGCGAAAAGAAGAAGAGCAGAACTCGTGGGAGATGCGAGCGTATCCACAGAGAGTGTTGCGGCGGTTTTTCTCTCCACCTTCAAGGACAAGCATCTTTCAAGTGGCTCTTGTGGCAAACAGCCGGCAGCTCCAGTGCCTGTGCGCCAGAGGCCGTGGGGACAGAAATGGCCTGGCGCTGGGGGCTGTTCCCCGTCCAGCCCTTCCCACACGAGACGTGAGCCCGCAGAGAGGGTGCCCGGAGGCAAAGGGTTTTCCTCTCCCTTCCTCGTCCTCTCGCAGGCCGCCGCAGCAGCTGGCGCCTGTGGCCAGGCCATGGGGCTTTGCTATGTCCAGTCGTGCCGACGGCTGCTGGAAAGCAGGCACGGCTGGTCACACACTCCTGAGGGTCCCCGTCACCTCAGGGTCTGGGGTTCCTGCTCTTGTGTTTGCACACAGGAAAGGCATGCAGAAGGCAGCACCTTCTCTGCAGTCCTGTGCTCCGAGACCGTCACCCTCCACAGGTCACGGCAGCTCTGCGGGCCCAGAGCGCTGTCTCAGCAGGGTCTTGGCCACAGCAGGCGGGACTGGGCAACCCGGGGGCCAAGGCTGGCCGCCAGCCCTGCCCCTGGCCCTGCCCCTTGCTGGCAGCACCCTTATACATGCTTATATGCGGCTATACATACTTATAGATGCGGACAGGCCTCTGTGGAGGCTCCTTCTCCTCCTCCTCCCCTAGCCAGCCTAGGCATGTTGGGAGGTATCCCCACCACCCTGCTGAGGCCTGGCCTCGAGGGCTTCTGCCACAGGGATGGGAGACGCCTCGGGGAAGCGCCACGGAAGCGGCGTGGCAAGGAACGAGGTGGGTGCATGGGAGTTCCTCATGGCCTCCTGCCACCCCGTCCCCTCAGGGCTTCACAGAATCACAGAATCACAGAATGTTCGGGGTTTGAAGGGACCTCTGTGGGTCATCTAGTCCAACCCGCCTGCCAAAACAGGGTCACCTACAGCAGGCTGCACCGAACCTTGTCCCCGCGGGTCTTGAATATCTCCAGAGAAGGAGACTCCACAACCTCTCTGGGCAGCCTGCCCAGAAAGCGCTGCTTCCAGGGAATCTGGGTGAATTGATGATAGAAAGGAAAAACCCAGAGGCCGCAGTTCCTTTTCCTGTGAGCTCACAGGGCCCCCGCAGCCACCACGCCCTCAGATCTCCCCTCCTGGGCATCGTCGCCTTTCCCGAGCTGCTCCTCTCTCCCGCCGTGCCAGGCATTCCTGTGATTTTGGCAGGAACACGTTCTTTGTTGGGTGTTTTGCTGAGATTGCTGGGTACCAGGAAGGGGAAAAAGAGCGGTCACTGGCATTATGTGGGCTGCTTTGGAACTCCCCTCTGTTTGCTTGTTCCTGTCTGTGTTGGTTGCTTTGTGGCCAAGATGCACAACAAGTTATAAATATATGATATAATTAGAGGAAGCTTTTGATAATCTAATGCACCCGCCAAAAATAAAAGCAATCCAAAGCAAAGCAAAGGAAATCAATCTAACAAAAAGCAGAGATATATAAAAGAAAGGAAAGGAAGAAGAACATGGAAAGAAAAGCAAATCCAGAAAGAAAAGAAATTAAAAACTAGGAAAGCAAAGCGAGGCAAAGCAAAGCATAGCAAAAGGAAAAAAAAAGGAATGGAAAAAACCAAAGAGAAGCAAAGGAAATAAGACAAGAAAAGGAAAGCAGGACACAAGAAAAGAAATTAAAAAGAAGAAAGCAAGGCAAAGCAAAGCAAAGCAAAGAATAAAATGCCAAACAAGGAAAGCAAAGAAGAGTAAAGGAAGGAGAAACAGGGAAAGCAATGCGAGGTAAAGCAGCCCTTCGTCATACATATTTGCTCATACTCTTGTCCATTCATGGGAAACACAGCGTCTCCATGCGACAGGCGTTTCTACGCGCTTCTCAGGTTCTACACGGCACCAGGGAACTGAGACCTGTCAGGGAAATTCGCTTCCCCAACTCTGGTCTCGGTCAGGCTTTACAGCAGGAAAGTCTACTACCTTGGTGAATACCTATCAGGTCACATTGTACCCTGCAAACTAAGGAGGTAGTGGAACTTCACTGGAGACTTTGCTGTTGAGAGGCAGCAAGGTGGAAGCAGGCAGTTCTGAACACACCCAGGCAGGAGGAGGGCTGCTGCACTCGGGCAGCTGTTCCCACCCAGTCACTTTGCAGACAAGGGCAGCCCCTTGTCAAAACTGCCCTTCTCACGCGCTGGAGGAAAAAAAGGGGATCCATTTACTCTCCGTCATCGCACAATTTGCATCACTCAACATTGTACTCTTCCTACTGACTACAGCCTTTGGTGCCTTTTCATTAACTAACGGCCCTAAAAGCTGCTCTGACCAATTTACCATCTCACCGGAGGTTTTGAGGATGCATCCCAGGGCGATGGGCAGGAGAAATGGACAAACTCATGGGCTGAGATAAAGACACATTAATACGACAACAATGGAAACACTAATACCAATACTACTGGTAATGATAATGAATATGCAAAACAAACGATATGCAATACCATTTTCTCTCTGCCCAGTGAGTGACTCGCAGCCAGTTCCTGAGCAGCGACAGCGGAACCTGCGGGATTCCCCAAGCTCACAAATTTCACTGATTTCGCCAAACTCACAAAATCCATATAGCTTGCCAAACTCTGGGAAAAAGACCAACCTCCCACAAAAGTTCGAACCCCTACAAGAGAGAGACAAGAGAATTTGAAAAAAAAAGGATTCCTGCCCCCCGCAAAACCTGCCTTTGCCACCTGAGCATGACATCTATGGTACAGACTCTTTCCATTGGCCAGCTTGGCCTCGCCGTCTGGCTCTGCTCCCTGCCAGCTCCGGCACACCCACTCATCAGCAGAATATGGGAGGCTGGAGCAAGTCCTTGATTTCTTAGCAACAACTAAAACCACCACTCTTATCAACACTCTTCTAATACACAGCCCAAAACACAGCAGCCGCGGGGAGGAAAACTAGCTCTAGCCCAGCCGAAACCAGGACACCATCTTTGGGTTCCTGTCCAAATAGCACAGACGTATTTCCTATGCTCTTTGGTAGCAAAAACACGAGGAAGCACTTCTTTACTTTGAAGGTGGCGCAGCACTCCAACAGCATGCCCAGACGCGTTGTGGAGTCTCCTTCTCCGGAGATCTTCAAAACCCGCCTGGACGCGGTCCTCTGCAGCTTGCTCTGGGGGAACCTGCTTTGGCAGGGGGGGTTGGAGCAGATGATCCCCAGAGGGCCCTTCCAACCCCTGCCACTCTCTCATTCTGAAAGCAGAAACCTGTGCTCTTTGGCAGTAAAGGAACAAGTCGTTTCTCCAGTGCTCTGGGCTCACTGTTGTCACCGAAAATCCGGGAATAAAACCTCGTAACACCAATGTAGTGTTAAAAGGCAGGAATTCTTTATTGCAGCGCTGGATGCACGGGGGATAATTCCACCAAACGTGCATACCTCTTACCTTTTCCATACAGTTTATATAGATCAAAAATATACATATTTATTTTATTCATGCGTATTCAATATTATTCTCTTTGGCGATTGGTGTAAACTTTTCTCGCTTCCTACGTAAATTTTTGTGCAGACTCAGTCACCCTCTTCTATTGTCCCTTTTTGAGTAGGTGGTATTACTTGAGTAGGGTGTCTGTGAGTTGATAGTCATGATCTCCCCCTGCCGGAATTGCCTTTTGCCCACTAGGCTCACAATCTTGGCAGTCCTGCTCAGTTTCTTCAGTCCACTTCACAGAACCACACTTCATCATTTTTCTTGACAGGAACACAATTACCTACTATGGTTAGCGTTAATGGTTACCTAGAGACTAGACCCTCTGTTCCCAGACCTAATGTCCGGGTGGGCTGGGCTGTACCAGGAACATAGCAGCACTGCTCATGTTTATGGTCAACTGATTCTATCTCCCTGGTTACATTTCCCCCCTTTGGAAGTTTTGAAATAATCATCTTTTCAATACTTCCATCCTAAATTAAATTATAATTACACACTGATTCAATACTCTACTGTCAATAACGATTTTATAACAATTCAATTGTCCACTATCCACTATATGATGGTGGGAGCGTCGTGACCACATCACTTAAATCTTGTCTTTTGGCTACTGCCTGAATAATCATTTGATTGAAGGCTGTTTTGTTGGTGAGTTCCTTTTTAAACAATAATGAGTAATATCACTAAAAATGTGATTAACAAATGTAGCCCAGTACTAATTAAGGATTTTACCCAGGAACTCAGATTCCACCCCAATCCATTAAAAATTTTGTCAAGCCAATTTTCTTCCAGAGTTCTTGGGAAGTATATTAACTGTTCCACTTTTATTGACAGTGGATCCTTACTTCTTGTTTTCACTTTCAATACTTTAAACAATGTTCCCATCATCATCAGTTTCCAAATCAGAATTCATTCTTTCCATATTTTACAATGATAGTCTCCTCTTTTAGACATATTTTAAAATTAGTTTTGCAGTCTCTGGATCTCTATTGATGATTTTCCATGTAGGGGCCTTCTTCACTCGAGTGTAGTGTATCCACGGTTCCACTCCTTCTACTCTGATAGCAGTGTAAGTTGTTAACAGTACCTGGAAAGGTCCCTTCCACTTCTCCTGCAGTGGTTCAGAGTTCCAAGTCTTTATGTACATGAAACCACCTGGTTGATACTGATGCACAGGTGTGTCCAAAGCAAGCGATCTGGTCAGCACAATGTATTTTCGGAGTGCTTCGAGGGTTTTTCCTAAAGAAATCAAATACATTTTTAAATCTGTTTCCCCTGCTATTCTCATATCCCCTGGGATTAGAGGAGTTTGATAAGATCTGCCATACAAGGTTTCATATGGACTTACACCATGTTTAGATCTTGGTTGGATTCTGATTCTCAGGAGTGCTAATGGTAAGGCTTGTGGCCATTTTAAAGATACTTCTTGACAGATCTTACTTATTTGTCTTTTTAAAGTTTGGTTCATTCTATCAATTTTCCCACTTGGCTGCAGCCTCCAGGGGGTATGTAAATCCCAATTTATTCCTAAAACTTTACTTACTTGTTGAACTACTTCTGCTACAAAATGTGGTCCCCTATCAGAAGACATGCCTATTGGTACTCCAAACCTTGGTATTATTTCTTTTAACAATATTTTAACCACTTCTCTTGCTTTGTTGGTGTGACAAGGAGAGGCTTCCGGCCATCCAGAGAATGTATCAATTAACACTAATAAACACTTAAATTCATTTTGCCTGGGCAATTCAGAAAAATCAACCTGCCAATAGTCTCCTGGGGAATTACCTTGCTTCATAACTCCTAAGGGTGCCTTTCTCCGAGTTAAGGGATTATTTTTGAGACAAATTGGGCACTTGGCTACTATTGATTTAATTATTCCTGTCATTCCTACACACACTACAGATGCTTCTAAACTCGAGACCATAGCATCTACACCCCAATGTCTTTGCTCATGCTTTTCTTTTGCAACTCCTAACATAACTTGTGGGGTTACTATTACCTGTTTTTCTGGCGTTACCCACCACCCTTCTGTGTTTTGTGATGCTTTCAATTGTTCTGCGAATTGCTCATCCAATTTATTATATTTTGGTTTCAGATTTGGGATTTTTATCTGTTTTACTGGTATCAGTGCAAGGATACCTTGTTCTGCAGTCTCCTTTGCTGTTTTGTCTGTGTCCTGGGTTTGGCCAGGACAGGGTTAATTTTCACTGGACTCCAGGAAGGGGCACAGCCGGGGGGTGGGGGCTGACCCCACCTGGCCAAACAGAGCCCAGTATTCCATACCATGTGACGTCACGCTGGGTTCCGGGGGGGGGGGGGGGGGGGGGCAGCGCGGGGGGAACTCACTCGCGGTTTGGGGGGGGTGCAGCACAGGTCCTGTTTCGGGAGAGCGGCTGTCTGGGTCGTTACGGTTCGTTGTTGTGTTTTCTCCTTATTTGTATCGTTGTTGTTCCTGTTTCCCTCTGTTTGCTGTTCTGTTAAACTGCCCTTATCCCGACCCACCAGTTTCTGCCTCTTTCTTTCCATTCTCCTCCGCACGCCGGCGGGGGGAGGGGCGGCCGCGTGGTGCTTTTGTTGCCGGCGGCAGCCGAAACCGAAACAGCCTGCCAATTGATTACCTATGTTTACAGCTGTCTGACCAAACTAATGAGCTTTGCAATGCATCACCACCACTTTCTTTGGCTTCTGCACCTCTTCTAGGAGCTGGAGAATTTCTTCTTTATGTTTTATTGATGATCCTCGGGCTGAGAGCAGTCCTCTTTCTTTCCAGATAGCCCCATGAGCATGAATCACGCCAAATGCATATTTGGAATCAGTCCATGTATTTACCCTCTTTCCTTCTGCCATTCACAAGGTTTGCTTCAACGCCATCGGTTCTGCTTTCTGTGCCGAGGTATTTGCAGGTAGCGTTCCTGACTCCAGTACCTTGGTGGTGGTGACAACAGCGCATCCGGCCGTTCGTTGTCTTTCTTTCACAAAGCTGCTCCCATCCATAAATAACTCCAAATCAGGATTTTCCAGAGGTTCATCTTTCAGATCTGATCTGCTGGAATAGACTTGTTCAACAGTTAGCAGGCAGTCATGTTCTAGACTTTCTGTCAGATTTTCCGTCGACAGAAACATTGCTGGATTTACAACAGTTGTGGTTCTTAATTCCACATTGTCTTGTTCCAGCAAGACAACCTGATATTTCAGCATTCTGCTGGGGGATAGCCAATGACCCCCCTTTTGTTCTAAAACGGTTATCACCATGTGTGGTACATATACCACCATCTTTTGGCCCATAGTCAATTTTCGAGCTTCCTGAATCAGCAATATTGTTACTGCCACAGCACGTAAACATCCCGGCCATCCTTTACTCACGTTGTCAAGTTGTTTAGAGAAGTATCCTACTGGTCACTTCCATGATCCCAGACGTTGTGCCAGCACTCCAAGGGCCAGATGTTGCCTCTCATGTACAAACAGCTCAAAAGGTTTGGTTAGATCAGGTAAACCCAAGGCAAGGGCCATCATCAATGCTTTTTTAAGTTCCTTAAATGATTTTTGGCATTTAGGTGTCCATGTCAGATACAAGTCTTTGGATTGTCTTAAAGCTTCATAGAGTGGCTTCACATGTAGTCCATAGTTTGAAATCCAAAGTCAACACCATCCAATCACTGCCATGAAAGCTCTCAGCTCCTTTGGACTGCTGGGTTCTGGGATTTGACAAATGGCTTCTTTTCTTTCATTGCCTCATTGTCTTTGCGCTTGAGATATTTCAAATCTAAAATAAATCACTGCTTCTTTTCCTATCTGGGCCTTATTTCTAGAAACTCTGTATCCCCCTTGGCCCAGAAAATTCAATAAACTGATAGTAATTTCAAAACATTCTTCCTTGCTTTCTGCTGCTATCAGAATATCATCCACATACTGCAACAATGTTCCCTTTTCCTGGTTCTATTTCTTCCATATTTCTAATTCTTTTGCCAACTGATTCCCAAATATTGTGGGGCTATTTCTGAATCCTTGTGGAAGTACAGTCCATGTCAATTGCATCTTTTGTCCTGTTGCAGGGCTCTCCCATTCAAAAGCAAATATGCTTTGGCTTTGTATATCCAGAGGTACGCAAAAGAAGGCATCCTTTAAATCTAGTACAGTAAACCATTTATGTTGCTCTTTCAGAGATGTCAGTGAAGTATAGGGATTGGCTACTACTGGGTGTATATCTTGAACTATCTGATTTGTAGCTCTTAAATCCTGGACTAGTCGATATTCTTTTCCTCCAGATTTCCTTACTGGTAATACAGGAGTCTTATATTCTGACTCGCATTCTACCAAAAGTCCATATTCCAAAAATTTTGTGATTAACCCCTCCAATCCTTTTCAAGTCTCCCATTTAAAAGGATATTGTTTTTGTCTCTCCTGCTTGGATCCAGGCTTTAAGTCACTTTTACTGGTTCTGCTAATTTGGACCATCCCGCCCCTTCATTTGCCCAAACCAAGGGGATTACTGCGTTTTCCACCTCTTCTGGAATTCGCTCCTCCTTAAAAGAATCCTGTAACATAAACACTCTCGCCTCTACGGCTTTTGATTCTGGTATCAATAATTCAATTTCCCCATTTTTAAAAGTTATTTGTGCCTCTAATTTGCTTAATAAATCTCGTCCTAACAAAGGCAATGGACATCCAGGCATATATAGAAACTGGTGAGTTACCCATTGTTTTCCCAATCTAAATTTCAATGGCTCTAAGAAGGGCCTATTTTCTCTTTGCCCTGTCGTACCAACAACATCTACAGATTTACGACTAAATTTCCCTTTACATGTCTTCAATATCGAATAATTGGCCCCTGTATCTACTAAAAATTCTAATTCCTCATTCCTGAGCTTCTCGGAGAGGGGCTCAGAGGGGAGCTGGTTCAGCCCCGCCCGCCCCCCGCCCCCCGGTTCTTCCCCGTGCCCTTCCTGAAACCAGGCTGAATCCCCCTGCCTGCCCCCCGACCAGGGGAAGCAGAAGGATTATCAGCCTCTGAATTTTCATCCTCTTGATCATCTCCCCATCTCCAGTGAGGCGCAAGAGATAATCACAGAATATCACAGAATAGTAGGGGTTGGAAGGGACCTCTGTGGGTCATCTAGTCCAACCCCCCTGCCGAAGCAGGGTCACCTACAGCAGGCTGCACAGGACCTTGTCCAGGCGGGTCTTGAATATCTCCAGAGAGGGAGACTCCACAACCTCCCTGGGCAGCCTGTTCCAGTGCTCCGTCACCCTCAGAGGGAAGAAGTTCTTCCTCATGTTCAGACGGAACTTCCTATGCTTCAGTTTGTGCCCATTGCCCCTTGTCCTGTCACTGGGCACCACTGAAAAGAGCTTGGCCCCATCCTCCTGACACCAACCCTTCAGATATTTGTAGGCATTTATAAGGTCCCCTCGCAGCCTTCTCTTCTTCAGGCTGAACAAGCCCAGTTCCCTCAACCTCTCCTTGTAGGGGAGATGCTCCAGTCCCCTCACCATCCTTGTAGCCCTCCGCTGGACTCTCTCCAGTAGCTCTTCATCTTTCTTGAACTAGGGAGCCCAGAACTGGACACAGTACTCCAGATGAGGCCTCACCAGGGCAGTGTAGAGGGGAAGGAGAACCTCCCTCGTCCTGCTGGCCACACTCTTCTTGATGCACCCCAGGATCCCATTGGCTTTCTTGGCAGTCAGGGCACACTGCTGGCTCATGGTTAACCTGTCGTCCACCAGGACACCCAGGTCCCTCTCCGCAGAGCTGCTCTCCAGCAGGTCCACCCCAAGCCTGTACTGGTGCATGAGGTTGTTCCTGCCCAGGTGCAGGACCCTGCACTTGCCCTTGTTGAACCTCATCAGGTTCCTCTCTGCCCAGCTTTCCAGCCTATCCAGGTCACTCTCAATGGCAGCACAGCCTTCTGGTGTTATCTACCACACCTCCCAGTTTGGTGTCATCAGCAAACTTGCTGAGGGTACATTCTAACTCTTCATCCAGGTCATTGATGAAGAAGTTAAACAAGACTGGGCCCAGTACTGACCCCTGGGGGACACCACTTGTCACCAGCCTCCAACTAGACTCAGCGCCGCTGATGACAACCCTCTGAGTTCTGCCATTCAGCCAGTTCTCTATCCACTTCACCGACCACTCCTGCAGCCCACACTTCCTGAGCTTCCCTAGGAGGATATCATGGGAGACTGTATTGAAAGCCTTGCTGAAGTCAAGGTAGACAACATCCACGGCTCTCCCTTCGTCTACCCAGCCAGTCATGTCATCGTAGAAAGCTATCAGATTGGTCAGGCATGATTTCCCCTTGGTGAATCCATGCTGACTACTCCTGATAACCTTCTTTTCTTCCACTTGCTTGATGATGGCCTCCAGGATAAGCTGCTCCATCACCTTTCCAGGGATGGAGGTGAGGCTGACCGGCCTGTAGTTCCCTGGGTCCTCCTTCTTGCCCTTTCTGAAGATTGGAGTGACATTGGCCTTTCTCCAGTCCTCGGGCACCTCTCCTGTCCTCCAAGACCTTTCAAAGATGATGGAGAGTGGCTCAGCAATGACATCCGCCAGCTCCCTCAGCACTCGTGGGTGCATTCCATCGGGGCCCATGGATTTGTGGACATCCAGATTGCTTAAGCGATCCCTCACACAGTCCTCCTCGACCAAGGGAAAGTCGTCCTCTTTGTAGACTTCTTCTCTTACCTCCGGGGCCTGGGATTCCTGAGGGCCAGTCTTAGCACTGAAGACTGAAGCAAAGAAGGCATTCAGTAGCTCTGCCTTCTCCGCATCCTCCGTCACCAGGACACCCACCTCATTCAGCAGCGGCCCCACGTTGTCCCTAGCCTTCCTTTTGCTGCTGATGTAGTTGAAGAAGCCCTTCTTGTTGTTTTTGACATCCCTTGCCAGCTTCAATTCCAGGTGAGCCTTGGCCTTCCTCGTCGCATCCCTGCATGCTCTCACCACGTTTCTGTACTCTTCCCAAGTGGCCTGCCCCTCTTTCCACATTCCATGGACCTTTCTCTTCTGCCTGATCTCCGCTAGAAGCTCCTTGTTTAACCATGCAGGTCTCCTGCCTCCTTTGCTAAATTTCTTTCTCAGGGGGATGCATTGCTCCTGTGCATGGAAGAAGTGTCGTTTAAAGAGCGACCAGCACTCATGGACCCCCCTGCCTTCGAGAGCCCTGGCCCACGGGATTCCTCCGAGTAGCTCCTTGAAGAGGGCAAAGTCAGTCCTCCTGAGGTCCAGGGTTTTGATCCTGCTTATTGCCCTGCTTCCTCCATGCAGGATCCTGAACTCAACCATTTCATGGTCACTGCAGCCGAGTCTACCTCCAGCCTTCACATCCTCCACCAGTCCCTCCTTGTTTGTTAACACAACCATTAATTTAACATCATCTTCCTCAAGTCCATATTTTAAACACCTTTTACCAATACTGCAAGCAGAACAACACTTTTAAAAATCCTCTTCAGATTTCCTTTTCTTTAAAACCATCACCATAGAATCGTGTGGATGTATCCCACACTGCTTCTGCCACTCCAGATGATTTCTCAGTGTGAAAAACAGATCTGTATATATTATCTCATTTACCTTCCCTTTTACAAAACAACATTAATTGCAAGATGGTGTTATAACGCAGTGTCCCATTCCCTGGTCTTTTTTCCCCACTTTCCAAGGTATACATTGGCCACCGATGATTGCAGTACTCAATCAATCGCTTCCGAGTCAAAGGATCACCCCCCAGATCTTTCCAATGTTGCAGAATACATCCCAAAGGTGTACCCAGTGGGATGGGCTTTTTACTCGGAAATGTGCCCATCTCCCAAACGACCAGTGGTTGTGATTGTGCACTATCACAGGCACTAGCCAGAGGGACCCCAACCCTTGCTGGAGCTCCCTCTGGGATCCCAGCCCCCTGCCGGAGATCCCAACCTTGGAGACTTGAACCCCCCCCCCATTGAAGACTGCCCCTTGGGCCCCTCTCCACCGGCTTTTGCTGAGCAGAGACTTTCCAGCTGAGGTACCTTTTTAGTCCAACTCTGCCTGGCTTTCACCACGCCTTACGAGCAGGCTTCGGTGGGACTCTAACCCACCTCCTGTGGGACTCTAACCCACGTCATATCAGGAGCTCCATTACTCATTAAAAGAAAGCCTTAATTAATTTCCAGGGGACTTACTTGGAATCCTTCGGTCCGGGGATCAGAGGTTCTCCTTGAGAATCCCTCGATGCCGGCTGGAGGTCCCGTGATCCCACAGATCCGTCGGTATTCACAAGCAGGGTCCCATCAGAGTCGCCAGAAACTGTCACCGAAAATCCAGGAATAAAACCTCGAAACACCAATGTAGTGTTAAAAGGCAGGAATTCTTTATTGCAGCGCTGGATGCACGGGGGATAATTCACTTTGTTAGGAGGGAACCTGAGTATCAAATCCAGGCTCAGAGCAGCAGGCAGAGTTCTGAAATCATTTTCGTATTGAGGGAGTCATTAAATCGACCAATTGTGCCTTTTAGGACAAGTCTTCTGCAGAGCTTGGCAAAAGATGGCAAAAGAGCAGCTTCCAAGTACAGAAAATATGAAAACACAGATCGATATTGACAACATAGGGGAATGTTGTACCTTCAGCATGTTTGCTGATGACACAAAACTGGGAGGAGTGGTAGATACACCAGAAGGCTGTGCTGCCATTCAGAGTGACCTGGACAGGCTTGAAAGTTGGGCACAGAGGAACCTGATGAGGTTCAACAAGGGCAAGTGCAGGGTCCTGCACCTGGGCAGGAAACAACCCCATGCACCAGTACAGGCTTGGGGTGGATCTGCTGGAGAGCAGCTCTGCGGAGAGGGACCTGGGTGTCCTGGTGGATGACAGGTTTACCATGAGCCAGCAGTGTGCCCTGACTGCCAAGAAAGCCAGTGGGATCCTGGGGTGCATCAAGAAGAGTGTGGCCAGCAGGTCGAGGGAGGTTCTCCTTCCCCTCTACACTGCCCTGGTGAGGCCTCATCTGGAGTACTGAGTCCAGTTCTGGGTTCCCCAGTTCAAGAAAGATGAGGAACTACTGGAGAGAGTCCAGCGGAGGGCTACAAGGATGGTGAGGGGACTGGAACATCTCTCCTACGAGGAAAGGCTGAGGGAGCTGGGCTTGTTCAGCCTGAAGAAGAGAAGGCTGCGAGGGGACCTAATATATACTTACAAATACTGAAGGGTGGGTGTCAGGAGGACGGGGCCAGACTCTTTTCAGTGGTGCCCAGTGACAGGACAAGGGGCAATGGGCACAAACTGAAGCAGAGGAACCTCCGTCTGAACATGAGGAAGAACTTCTTCACTCTGAGGGTGACAGAGCACTGGAACAGGCTGCCCGGGGAGGTTGTGGAGTCTCCTTCTCTGGAGATATTCAAGACCCACGGGGACAAGGTCCTCTACAGCCTGCTGTAGGTGACCCTGCTTCGGCAGGAGGTTGGACTAGATGACCCACAGAGGTCCCTTCCAACCCCTAGCATTCTGTGATTCTGTGAGTCTATGTGTGATTGGTAATTTCTGGGCTGAAGTGAGTAAATAAGTTTAGGGCCCTGCCTGGGAAAATACTGTCAACACGCTGAAGAATCGGCAGGCCTGTATCCCTCCCCAGGGCATCAGATTTGAAGAATTTAGCAGTGCGGAACACAGGATTACCCTTTCTTAGCTTATGGACCTTTTTTTGCAACTGGAGATACAGTCAGGATCCTCTGCATTCTATTGATAATACTGAACCATTTTCACTACTAGACAGAGCTCATCTAGCAAATACTCCAGTAAAGTAACATTTTTACTCCCTGGAGCTTAGTAATTGAAGCTGCCCTTTGTGATGGCATCTTTCATGGCACTCATAGGAAGATGCGTAACCTGACAGCTAACCCCTTTTGATTAATTTCTGGTATTTTACAGCAACTGCTGAGATAAAAATGTCATTGAAAATAAGTATGTGTATCGTGAAAGAGCTTAGATTGTCTAGGTTAGATTTTGACACAGCAAAGGATAGTAATGAGGGACAGAATTTAACCCTGAAGCCCATGATAATATTCACCACAATACTTGTGAAAATGCTACTTCTTTTCCTGAGCTGGGCACAGTTAGGCTGACAGACGTGGAAGCATCTTAGTATAATGCTTCTGCGCTAAATTCCACTTCCTGGAATTAAACAAGGTTGAAATCAGCTGGTGAAATTACTGCCTACAAACATGTTCAACGGGAACTAGCAAAGCAATTTCAGTGCTGGTTAAAGAAGCTGTCCTGGGTTTGGCCAGGACAGGGTTAATTTTCACCGGACTCCAGGAAGGGGCACAGCCGGGGGGTGGGGGCTGGGGCACAGCCGGGGGGGGGGGTGGTGGCTGAGGCACAGCCGGGGGGTGGGGGCTGACCCCACCTGGCCAAACAGAGCCGGGTATTCCAATACCATGTGCCGTCACGCTGGGTTCCGGGGGAGGGGGGGGGCGGCACGGCGGGAACTCTCTCGCAGCTGGGGAGGGGGGGGGTGCGGCGCCGGTCCTGTTCGGGAGAGCGGCTGTCTGGGTCATGCGGTTCGTTGTTTTGTTTTCTCCTTATCTGTATCGTTGTTGTTCCTGTTTCCCTCTGTTTGCTGTTCTGTTAAACTGCCCTTATCCCGACCCACCAGTTTCTGCCTCTTTCTTTCCATTCTCCCTCGCACGCCGGCGGGGGGAGGGGTGGCCGCGTGGCGCTTTTGTTGCCGGCCGCAGCCCAAACCAGAACAGAAGCACTGTTCCATTGTTTTTTTATAGCAGCAGTGAACTTACGCATATCAAACAGCACAAGAATAGGGCAGGCTCATAAAGAAAGAAGTCTGACTCTATTGAACATAAGTCACACATCTTAACTGCTAACTAGTACAAAAGCCAATAAAATAGGACAATAAAAAGACTTATTTTGTCTTCAGCTTTGTATGGGGGAAGAGAGAAAGCTGGTCATTCCAAGACCAAAGTCTGTTCTGTGGATGCTGAGAGCCAAGTTTCCCTTGGGACTCAGAGGGAAGGGAGGATGTATTAGCCATGTTGCGTAGATTTTCGGCACCCTACAGAACACTGAAACATTCTTCCAGAGTTCAGACACCCTGATACTGCAATGAGAGTGAAAGCTGAACATTTCTCCCTTTAAACTCATTACGACTCTGAAGGAATAGTACTTTTTCTGCATTACATAGCACCTTAACAAGTCTGCTGAAGTGAAGGAATCAATGTCTATCCCTAAGAATTTGGTGGAGCAAAATAAAGCCACAGTACCAGAATAGTTTACAGACTGGATTACAGACTTGGGAACTGGTTGGGAGAAAGGGCTCAGTCTTTACTTCCTATCTCTTCCATTAGCAACTTGGAGTCAACCCACTCCTCTACCACCAACCTTCTTGCCCACTCCTTCTCTGCAGGGAAAGAGTAAAAAGAAAAAAGATGCGATCCCAAATTATTTTCTCTCACTCCTACATCAAAGCAAGCAAGCAGATGAACTTCACATCAACACTCAGTTTTGTGTGTCACCTACACTGCAGAGTTGCTCAGAAAGTGTGTTTGCTGATGTTTGCAGAGCTACCCAGGAGCAAGCAGATATCAAGGCATATCAGCTTGATCCGGAAGCACTGTATTTCAACAGATCTCTACATTTCCAGAGATAACTGAGACATTCAGGTGCACTGAGGATTTCGTTTGACATTATGAAAATAAACAAATGTATACTTTTTAATAGTATTTATTGACTGGGATAAAGGGTAGGGTATCCATACCCTTTATAGTACAAACCCCACAGAGTAGTTGCCTACTAGATAAGAACTGTCCATGAAATTAATGAGTCAAGGATCTTGGGTCAGGGTGGGGAGAATCACACTGAAGAACTGATGATCATGATACTTACTTTAGTTTTCTTATTACAGAACCAAATTGTAAATGATATTCTAATATGGGCAGTACTTCAGCAAAGATAAGAATTGTGGTACTGAAGTACAATGGAAGTTTTAATGCTAACAGATTCTCTCCATGAGTGTAAAAAAGCCTAATGAAAGTAATAGCTTTATCAATTTTAAAATTGATATCAATATTTTTATATTGGTATCTTATTTTTATGTATTCAATACCTATTTCTACATTCTGATACACTTCTGTATGTTTATATCATTTTTTATATTGACATCTTTATCAATGATCTGGATGAGGGGAGCGAGTGCACCCTCAGTAGATTTGCAGATGACACCAAGTTGGGCGGGAGTGTTGATTTGCTTGAGGGTAGGAAGGCTGTGACCTGGACAGGCTGGCTGGATGGGCCGAGGTTAACTGTATGAGATTCAACCAGGCCAAGTGCCGCTTATTGAGCTTGGGTCACAACAACCCCAGCAACGCTACAGGCTTGGGGAGGAGTGTCTGGAAAGCTGCCTGGCAGAAAAGGACCTGGGGGTGCTGGTCGACAGCCAGCTGAACATGAGGCAGCAGTGTGCCCAGGTGGCCAAGAAGGCCAATGGCATCCTGGCTTGTATCAGGAATAGTGTGGCCAGCAGGAGCAGGGCAGTGATCTTCCCCCTGTACTTGGCACTGGTGAGGCAGTGCCTCGAGTACTGTGTTCAGTTTTGGGCCCCTCACTACAAGACAGACACATTGAATTGCTGGAACATGCCCAAAGTAGAGCAACGAAGCAGGTGAGGGGTCTAGAGACCAAGGCTTCCACCTGAGAAGAGGTTGTAGTGAGGCTGGTGATGGTCTCCCAAGTAACAAGTGACAGGACAAGAGGAAACAGCCTCTAGCTGTGCCAGGGCAGGTTTAGACTGGACATGAGTAAAATTTCTTCACTGAAAGGGTTGTCAAGCCTTGGAACAGGCTGTCCAGGGAAGTGGTCGAGTGACTATCCCTGGAGATACTTGAAAGACATGTAGACGTGGTGCTCAGGGACATAGTTTACTGTTGGACTTAGCAATGTTAGGTTTATGGTTGGACCTGATGATCTTAAGGGTCTTTTCTAACCTAAATTATTCTATTCTGTGATTCTCATGTATGGTGAGCAGCACAAGTTTCCTCATCTGAGATGCATCTATTCCCTTGCTTCAAGAAGAAAATTCTATCTTTTTTGTTTTAACAGAGCATTAGAAACCCATCTCTTCTATTACATGAGCAAAAATAAATTTCTCTATGATCCTTTCAAGAATTTCTACATAGCAGAATTAAGGATAAAAAGCAGGAACGGGGAAGCAGAATGTAATAATCTAAAAGATAAGTCTCTTGCGGGCAGTCTATAGTTCTACATCAGTTTTCTTTTAAATCACAATAAATATTAAAACGATGTTCAGAACATTGGGAAGCAACATCAACAGTTATGTTTCCCAAGTACTTGAACTGATGAGACCCTGACCTGAACAGCGTACTGCTGCAAGTACACTCATGAAAGTCAGACTGTAGGACTAATTCTGTTCAAAAGAAAAGCAAGATACAAAAGGTTTGTCTAGAATATATCCTTTATTATTTGCAGTCTGTGTAAATTTTAATACATGATTGAATTTCTACATCATTTTCTCTATTTAAGCACATCCTGGTCTTTTCCAACAATCCAGTCAATTGCACCTTTATTATGTACAGTCAGTATTTATGAAATATTCCATATGCATCTATGGACTTAGAAAAATAACATGCAAGGAAAACTGTTACCGTGAAACTGATAAAAAAAAGACAGGTAAAACAGTCAATCCCCTTTTAGTGTGTTATGGCTTTGCACCAAGTATCACATGTCACAACAAACAGTTTAAGATGATTCTTGTTAAAGGCACTTACTGTTCTTCCAATACACTTTCAAGTTTAGCTCTATTGCATTAAGAAGTGTATCTCTGGGATCATACTTTCATAACACAGCAGAACAGTCCAAAAAGGCAGCATTAATAAAAGGGAAAAAAAGGTTTTTATGTTAAAATACGAAAATAACAGGAATTAACACAAACTTTCAGGATTTGGTCCTTCTAAAACAGGCAACAACATTCAGCCAACAGTGATTTCTTTTCTTAGATGCTAACAAAATAATATCCCCAAAAAACGAACTCTTCCAGTTCCAGTGTATAGATATGTCCGAGTTGAGTAGCGTACCCTCTAACACAACCCCTAATAAAAATAGAGCTTTCAAGACTAATTACTGCTCCACTTTGGCCGCGAAGGAAGAAAACTCGAAAGAGCATTACACACGCACATACTCGCAAGCCTACAATTCTGTATCTCTGTATCTGGATGGCTGTCCATAAAACCCCTTCTTAGAATGGTCTGACAGCTGCCGACGATACTCCTCCTCCTCCTCTGCGTCGCTGCCGTAACTGCCACGGTTCTCTAGGTAAGGTCTAATAGGAGGTTTCTGGGGTTCTGGAGGTCGGGAGCTAACACAACAAGACAGGAAAAGAGAGACAGACAATGTCTACTTCCATTCTGAAAAGCTGAAAAGTAATTACACTTAGTATTGGCTTTATGGCCATGCACAACCTAGAAAGGCACATGGAGCATATGAACAATTGCATGGCCATGGTAAGCCTATCTGGAGAGGCATCTTACTTCCATCAAGCTGGAGCCTGATGTTCAGATTTGATCTACTTAACCTACCTGGAAGAATGCCAAATTTAAAATTATTAAACTCACCCCCCCCCCACATACACCCCCCAAGAGCTGTGACACTAAGCAGATACGTGGAAATAAAATCTGCCAAGGAAAGGCATTTCCTCAGTTTCAAAAATTGTGATTTTTGCAATCCCACATTGTACAAAAGCAAGGTGTTCTCCTCCTTCCCTGCTGCCCCAGTGCTTGAACACTCCGTTTACGCCAATCATTAACACGCCTGTAAAAAGGCAACATCACTGATTTCTGCATGTAAACAAACACTCTGCATATGTGGTTAAAGATTACTTTTCATTATTTCTAAAAAGCTTCCAAGCCTTATAAAAAAGTACGCTTTTCTGAACCCACCAAGAAAACCTGAAAAGAATCACTTCGTGTTTTCCATTTTAGATTATACGCTACGACATCAAAGGATTTGTTTCACTAGGGAAAAAAGTCCCATTCCTATTGGCTATTACTATGAGACACATAGACACAGCAGAAAACAAAATCCATCATACAGCGAGTTAGCTCTTGCACAGCTGACTGCTCAAGTTGCAGAAATATGCAGTGTGGAGGGTAAGATGACACAATGGTCAGCCAGTCCAGAACTCACTGAATTTTCAGGAAAGACGACTACTTTCATGAGACAATGGATGACCTCAGGCAAGTTTCATCCTCAGTTACCCCACCTACACAATACATTTATAACTGAATAAACATTTAAGTAATGAAGTGTTATTAAGTAATTAAAACAGCAATTTTTTGTTAGGACAGACTAACAGTCATGAAGTATCTAGCACATGAAGAACAGATATCAGAGGATGTGAATGCAGAAAAGCTGCTGAGTAATACTGATTGGGGCAAAAAACTGGCTCTGCAAACATTCCAGCAAAAGAATATAGCGTTTCTTCCTAGGTAACTTAAATACAATGAATGAAAAAAAAGAAGAAAAAGAATACAAAAATATCCTGAAAAACAAGATGAGTTCATTGATATTTTGCCCCACCTTTACAGTAATCTTTGAGGCACAACAACAAAGCAATATACCAAGGCAGGAATAGTTGTATGAATAAAAACTGGCAAGATCAGTTTTCCTCCTGCTGGTGAAGTAAACAATCACGACAGAATACTCTAAAGTGGATGCACCTTACCTCATAGGCTGGGGCCAGTTCTGTTCTGACTTCTGTGTTTTGACAGGCACGGCATAAATATCCGGGTGCTTCTGGGCTATTTCAAGCTTTAAAAGAAAGGAGGAGAAAATAACTGTTCTTTTTGAGTCTATCCAGTAGGAATCCTAGACTGTAGATCTAGCAGGTCACAGCTACATCTGAAACAATTAAAGCACAAATCAATAACTGATTTTATTCATATTGCTACAATTATATAGTTTTTTGCTAGAATAGTAATTCAGAGTGCACGTGAAAACAGCGTATTGCCAAAAGCAACAGGATTATTAGAACTCAGCTTTCTATAGTTACAATAGGAAGCCTTAAAATACATCCTCTTCTTACATCCAAATTCACACAATGGTACGTCTGTATGTGTGGTTTCCCAAACTTCTCCCTCCAGAAGCAACACAACGCAAGGGCATGATTTTCATTTTCAGGATGCAGGCTGTTCTATATGCTGGAAAGCACAGCAGGGGGAGAATGTGTCTCTTCATACCCTAGCATTCTGGGCCTCTTGTAGCTCTTGCATTCTTTGGATCCTCGCCTTATGATCCATCTCCTCAAATATTTTCACTTTCCTCAATACAGATTTTGGAGTATTTTCTTGTTCGCTTCCTTCCCCTTCCAGCTTTGCCTCCTCCTCCTCCTCCTCTGCAGGTGGGACTGCTGGCTGAGAGTTTCTCAGGATGGGACGCCCAAAGGCAGGTTTTGCAGAAACAGGTGGTGGTGCTGCTTTAGGTGATGCGGCTGAAGTCTCAGTGCTGACAGCAACGTTGCTTGATTTGGAGTCATAGTTCTTGGGGAAGTCATATAGATCCTCTTTGTTTTGTAACTTTCCCTGTAAGCATAAAACACGCAACAAAGTTTACATCAGCAACTTCATAATTTTCATTTGAAATGAAGGCTCTAATCTGAAATTAATCATTCTGCCTTTGTATTTAACAGTGTCAGCCTTCATCCGAAGTAACACTTGAAAGGTATTTGAACTGCTGCAGCATTTTGGCCACACACTACACATCAGCCTGCAGAAGACTAGCACATTTAGGCTTGTTTGTCCCGTATGTTATGGATTATCAGAACTACAACGTGTGTCTGGACAGCACAGAGAGAAAACTGATCTAAATGATTTGTCAATACTACCTAATGTAGAATATCACTACCAGGAGTTTGGGAGTGCACAAGACTCAAGTCTGTTTTCTATTCCATCTTTATTTTCCTTACATATGTTCTACTCTGCCCTATCTCCATTGCCAAGGCACACTTGAATATATTTTGAATACATGCAGTATGAGAGGGCACCTGTCCTAAGAAAGAAAGGACTTTGAGGTCAGGGGAAATACAGAATTGCTAATAAGGAATTGCTAAAATAGAATTTGGTGTCCAAACATCAGAATTTTTCTTCCCTACATCATTCCTGAGCAAGGTTTGAATAAACAATTAACATCAATTTCTAGTGGTGGAGACCAATTTCAGAGGTGGTGGATTCTGCTGTCACAATGATGGCCCTCAGATACGCTTTTCCTGATGATTAGCCTACGTTTGTTCTTGCTGAGCTAAAAAAAGTACCTTTGAATTTTTTAGCAGACACAGAAAGGAGTCTACTTTCTTATTCCATATAGAGATCACACTTATTTGAAGAGAACTGTTATCCTTTTAAGTTTTCTCTCTGCTTGATCTTGCAACACCTTCATTCATTCCTTCTCTCCACACTTACAATATTTTCTGGTCTCTCGTGATTGCTATCGCTCTTCCTAACGTGCCACCATGGAGAGTTCTCCAGCAAGAGGAACTCAGTGTTCAGATTTGTTTCTACAAGTTTACCTTAGGTGGTTCAGGCTTGAACGCTGGAGGTGGACTTGGTTCTCTAAGGATCTCCCTGCTACCAGCTTTTCTCAACTGAGCTCTTGGTTCTGGATTAAATTTTTTTAAACTCTATGAAAGAAAATAAGAGATAAAATCACTGCAGTATCCAGTAATTAAATAATTTTTTTCTCGCTCTCAAGTTTACTGTTTTGGGAACAGTAACCATAGTCAAATGCCTGTCAGCAACCTGACCACAATCACTGCAGGTGTAGTTGCAAAGTTCAAGGTAATGAGGGATCATCAGGAAACCTATAGAGTTAGGGAGAAAAGCAGAGCTGTTATTGTTTTTGCTCTACACAGTGTAGGTCTAGAACACTACCAGAGAGAAGATAAAGTTGCAATTTGAAAAACTAATTTTTAAACCATACATACAGAGCTTTCAAAAAATCCAAAGTACAGTCTTGGTGAAAATCCAAACATCTCACCTCCTCATGATGCACAGGTTCAGAGGACCGGCTTACAGATGAAATCCTTGGTTCATCCAAGGGCTCATCAAGTTCGTTATCAGTGTATGCACCTCCTTCTCCATCAGTATCCTCTAGGTCACTGATCAGCCGACTGTCACAACTCAAATAGTCAGCACCCATAGCAGTAAGGTAAGACATACGATCATCTGAATCATCTTCCATGCCATCCATCTAGATAAAAGTCCGTACGAATTAAGAAACAAGGACTAAGTACATGAGAATTAGAGTTTAATTAGATCTCAACATCATGCCAAACAACTCCTTAAGAATGACTCTGCAGAACTGAAGGAAACTCTAATGCAGAATCATAAAGGAAAGTCCTGTAAAAGTTAGTTCCTCCTCACCATTCTCCCGTGGTCGTAGCATTAGTGATGAAAGGTCTGAAGTGTAACAGAAAGAAAAATACGAAGTATTTTGTTAGCAAGAAAGACATCAGCTGACTTCTTGTCTAACCTATCCAGCACTGGCAAACAAAATTTTGAACAATATTTACTGGCAAGAGATCTCTTGAGATATCTACATAGCTTAGTACAGTATGGACTGACCGCTTACCTTTCCTTCTGATACCCATACTGCTTCTCCTTGCTGTTGCTGAATTGTATCTTTTAGACTACCGTACCAGCTCTCATTGGCTGAATTCAAATTGATGGTGGCTGTAAAAATTGAAGGAAAAAGTATATATACACAGCAAATACAATGTGATCCTTTATCCAGTCTTTGCTGTTTTAACATTTTTTGTTCTATTTATGTGAGAATGCTAAACAGCCATTTCATTTAGATCATTGACAGAAGCATGGTATTTTTGTTTTATTGTTTGTCCATTCCTCAAGCTTATTATATCACTTGTCTTTTAATGACAGTTTGCCGATTCACAATTTCTTTTGTATTAGAATCTGGCAGAACAAGGAACTCTGAAAAAACAGTCAAGGAAGGGATTGCGCATGATCATACCTTCACACCCTTTTAGTTCCAGCCTGCATGAGTTAATATGCAGAGTAGTAAGTGGATGTCTCAAGACTCACACAGTCACATCCACTACTCTTTTGGTAAACAGGTTAGAGACACATTCTTCCTTACCTGTAAAGAGGTGGGAACAAGTTTTCTTCAATTTGTTTGCTTGCTCATAAAGTTTTCTCGAGCTCTTGTTAGATGTGGAACACAGCCTTTGTCTCATGGTTTTCACACCCTGCTTACTGTCTGGGTTAAAGAAAACCACAATTGGAAACCACTGGGTATAATTTAACAGGTCCACCGCTTTAGGAGTCACATCCAATAGAGCATGTTTATCCTGTTAACAAGAAAGCCTAGTCAGTGCGCTGTTTGTGGGGAACACGAGGCGGTGGTTGGAACATGGTATCCTAAGAATAAAAAGGACATTTTTGTCCAAATAGGACCACACATTGTTGGATTTTTGTCCACAGTTATATCACATTCAGAAGCCACGGCAGGCAGCCTTTTTCTTTCAGCTCCATTTTTCTGAACAGCTTTTGACTGAATGTCCACATTATTATGTTAACTAAATCTCATGTTAAGTAAAATATACTTACTCCTTTTTTTTTTTTTTTAAATAGGTAGCAAGTGAACTAGCTTTTCTCTCTACCTGCCCCAACCACAACTGTTCTGGGTGCTATCTGTGAGCTTTTATCTACACTTACTAGCTGAGGCAAATCTCACTTTTCTCATCTAATATATATTCCTTCTTGGCTACTTCTAGTGCAGAGATGAATGGGATTTCCAGACACATGTTTCAGTGGAGCTTGAGCTCTGAACATACTTCCGTGTGACATTCTAACCCCTCTGGCATTGATTTTATTGGACTCAGAGCTATAAGTTGTGGAGTACTTTCTTTTTGCCCAAGTTTTTTTAGGCTTCTTGATTACCATCTATTTACTTTATCTCTAAACAGTATTATAAAAAGAGTCCATGCAATCTAAGTGGCATCTACTGAGACGTCACAGTTACTTCCTGTTCAGTTCAATAGTGGTAACTCTGAAGCACTCTAAAATTTTAAGTTTCTGATGACAGTAAGAGCAAATACTGCATTGTAAAGCCCCAACCGCAAATTCAGAAAGCACACAGACACAGATGCCCCTCTGTTCAAATTTCAAAAGGACTAAGGAAGCAGAATATAATTTCCTATATCAGGTTTACCCTCCCACTTGGAGGACAGTTATCAAAATCATAAAAACTGTTGTTGAAGAATTTCAAAACAGCCCTATCATTAAGCCAAGTCTGTTTATTGCAGAAATAGATGCAGTGACAAGGACTCTGCAAATTTTAGTAGCAAACAAATCAAACAACATGCCTTTGAGTATAAGCAATTTTCACAGATAAATACTTTACCTGCTCAATGATTTGCCTCACAGTGTTCAAGCGCACTACCCCAGTTGATTTCTCTGAACCTGCATCTCTGGGTTCTGTCTCTGCAAAGACAACACTTCAGCTTATCTACAGTGGCCAAGCAGCTGTGATTATTAAGTTATCCATCCTCTCAGTTAAGGACAATACGGAAGCTGTGAGGACAACTTACTCGCTGTCTGGTACAGGTGAGGCAAATCATTTGACAACTTCTCCATAGCAACATCTGCAATAGGGCCAAATATCACCACAGGTCTCTTAAAACCAGCTGAAAGAAAAATATTTGGAGAAAACATAAGTCTGATAAGACTGGTTTTATATGTAAGTGAAGTGGCACAGGCAAGAGCCTCAATTACTATGCAAGGTTATAAGTTGAATATATTAAAAAACATATTTTAAATGAGAAAGCAAAAGAGACAGTTTTAATTTAACAGCTTCCTTATTCCTTCTAATGAAGATGTATTGAGAGGATTCTACACTCTGAAAAAAAATACAGCAGATCTTCAGGAATCTTTCCATCAGCAAAGCATGAACCCTGACCCAGTGGGTTTTGTGTGAAGAAACACACAAATGCTAAACCAGCTGCAGGGCAGCTTGAGGAAGCAAAAAAATGCAGAATCCTGTTATGTTTATGTCAAAACAAGTGCAAATACACCCCTTGTAAGTTAACAGGGGAATGCCACTCTGTTGCTCAGTCTTCGTCTTGATATCTGGGAGCATCTTTAAAATACTTTTTACTATTGGTTTTATTCCACAATATTGTCATGTGTGAATACCCAGAAAATTATCTTGACTTGCTCAGCATCACTAGTAATATAACTACTTTAGAGCCATGGAGATGGACCACATCAACCTTGACTACATTTGGACAGTCTGCTGAAAATACTTCGGCTTTATTTGCTCTCAAGGTAATGTTAAAATAGTATTTATGGGCAAGCTAAAGACTGACTGATCTCAGGCATACGGATTGTACTTTCAGAGCTAGCCACGGGGATGCTGAGGGAATATGAAAACCCTGCTTGCTTCTTCCATTTTTCATGTTAAACTTTGGTATTGGCACATGTAATTTGGAGGCAAAGGAGAACAGCAGCAATTTAAAAACATAAAAAGCTTTCTTCTTATGGTAGCTAATGGCATCCAGACATTTGCGTTCTGAGAAAAATGTCATCTCTTCCTACTGCTCAAATTTAACATTGAGCCCAAGTTGTCTGAAATCACTTACTTAGCTGACCAAACATTTGGACACTAAACCGGGCAGCAAGAAATGGGCAGCTGGCTCACAGCAGTCTCACTTACCTTCACGCAACTGAACTCGCTCATAAGCTGGGAATTTTGTGCTCACAGACACAATAGCTGTCAGATCTTCACGACTCTTTCTGAGATTCTTCTTCCCTCCAGATCGCTGGCCACGAGTTCTCCAGAAGTCTGCCCTATCACTTGACCCATCTTTTGGGGCATTTTGAACACTGGCCATCTGCTCAGCTCTGACAGAGAAAAGTATAGAGTTCATTTGTACAGAACTAATCAAAGAGGGGAAAAGGTGCTTTCACTGGAGGACAGTGGAATTTGAATTTGCAACAGGCAATTTGCCAGACAGATAGCCATGAGTGGAGGAAAGAACAGACAAGTCTAGGTTCTTTTGCCTTGGAGCAAACACAGGATCAGAACAATTCTCCGACTTGCCACAGCTACAAGATTGCTGTGCAGGAATGAGTGCTCAGGTCTTAAACTGGTAACTCACACAAGCGTAAATGAAAGAATGCAACTACAAAGAAGCGGTGAGAGTGCAACTCAGAACCGAAGGCCTAAGAAATTACTGTCACTACTCTCTTCTCCATTAGGCCTTGTAAGTTAAATCACCATAGCATAGAAACAAAGGCTGGTTTGGTCAGATCAATTAACAGAGAGGACAGAATCTACTACCCAGGAAAGAGGAAAGGGAGTCACATAAGAAGCATATTTCAGGAAGTTCTATACAATGCAGTTGTGAGCTTTTTTCCCTCCATCATAAAATCGCAACATGCTCAAGAACTTAGAAGCTACAGTCTAAAAATACCCCGATTTTCTTGCTGATAATACTTTTACTGATTCTGCACCTTTGAACACTTATTACTACCTCATATGAATTTTGACTAGGAAAGCATATTTAAGCCAAAAAAAAAAAAAACTTTGCTGTAGTTCACTCAGTATTTCACACAAAAATAAAGATTACAGCTACCAAGAAATACTAGCTTTCATATAAATTCTTGAAACATTTTCCATAAGGATATAGAAAAGAAATTCAAGCACTGAAGTTCTTTTAAAAGATTCGTCATCAGAGTCTTCTTGCACACAGTCATGAGCTTCCTAAGGTGTAGGGTTTTTCTGTTGTTTTTTTTGGTTTCGTTTATTTGATTTGATTTGGGATGGGGTGGAGAGAACAAGAAGGGAAAAAGGCAATAAAGCAAAAATAGGACTCTCCACTCATTTTCTAGCAGAGGAACTGAAGCAGATAGTGGTTAAAGCTTGGTTGACTGCTGAGACAGCAGCTCTATGTCTATGTTGCAAATACCTGATCTAGTATGTAGGTAACACCATCCTCTCACATCCTCTCCTCACCTAATGCCATGGGTTCTAAAATCTAGTTTTACAGGCACAATTGTTGTGAAAGTAAAGACAAAACAATTTATTCATTTGGGGGTGTGGGGGGTGGTAAAAAGGATGAAATGTATGACACAGGAAGCAAAAATCACTGAGGGTGGGGAATCTTACTTCTAACAATGGGTAGAAAGACAGGATGCCACCTTACCTGCTCTTATTTGGAATGAGGCCCTTTTCCAGTTCATTTCCAATTCTCACAGCCAGCCAGTTTCCCAGTGTGCCATCATAGAGTGTATCAACTACTCTAAAGATCTCCCCTCTGGTGAATGCTAAGCTCTGTGGTGACTCTTTTTCACACTCAAAGTGGCTCCTGATGAAGAATGAATCTCCTCTGCCACAGGCCATGATGTCTCTGTAAACTGAAACAGGAACTCCCATTTAGTTTGGGGTTTTATTACATTTGAAAGAAAGATTAAGCTGTCATTCTAGAGAACAGTTTTGCAATTCTTCCCCTCCACTCAAAAAAATGCAAAAAACCATTGTCCCACACACATAATATCAAAAGTATTCTACTATACTTGTACAGCCCTTACAGCTCTGAGGGAAGAGGTACCGGCACCTTCCCAAAGCAAAAACGCAGCCATGTTACTTCAGTATTACAGCAGGCTGTGTCTCCAGCAGGTAAGTCGGAGGCTTTTCTTGCTCCTTAACTGTTCATCAAAACTCTCCATTTGCTGCTACCTGACTGAAAGCGTTACGACTGTCAAGGCACAGCAGAAAAGGAATGCTAAAAGCAGATCTTGAGCCAGTTGCTAGAGACAGAAAAGCAGAAGGAATAAGCAGTATATTGCCACTTTTCAGGATTAAGAGAATACGCTATTTGCTAACAATGAAAGAGATGGAGAGTGCTCTAAAAAAACACATCGCACATGCACATCTGTATGACCCTCATGGTTTGGAATACTGCTATCTTCTGAACTACTGAAAAGGACGGTAACTAAAATGATATTAAGCATGAGCACAAGGGGGATTATTTGTGGTTTCACTGACAAAACAGAGCTTAAAAGCTTCATGGATATACACGCGTTTTGTTCAAAGCACCTACCTTCATATTTGCTTTGAGCCAAAATCGTCACTGTTTCGCCCTTTGGAATTTCTAAGAGATACAAAACAGCATCTTCCCGAACAATGCCTCTGAAGTCTTGAGTGTTTACCTGTGTACAAAAAAAAAGAAAAATTTAAAAAACCCACACAACAATAAAAGGAATCACCAAAGATTTTTGTTTCATCTAAAAAAAGTCTTAAATATTCTCTTCCATTATTATACTTTTTTTAAAAAATCAATATGGATGTCTGTTGCTATGAGGAGTATTTTATTGCAGCCATTCATAGTAATAGTTTCCCTCCCCCCCCCCAAGATTAGGAGGCAGCATTGTACAGAAAACTTATTCTCCCATCCTGGGGCATTTTTCTTGCCTAATATTTCTCCTACCTACCTTTGCCACAGAATCTTAAACAAACTAAAGCTTGATCTACAACTCTCCTTCAAAACCTCATTTCAGTAAGAGCCCTCTACCACACATATGCACTTCCAAAGCAATAAACTGACTCCCTAAGATCATGACTTCTTCCATATTTCCACTAAGAAGGAAACAAAAAACCACAAAAGTGATCTGCATTTCGGGGACGCATACTTATATTCATACCTTAAGAATCTGATCTCCTTCCTGCAGTCCCTCATGATCAGCTGAGGTGCCTTCTTGAATTCCAGCAATAAATATCCCTACATCATTCCCACCAGCCAGCCGTAGACCCACGCTGTCCCCTTTCTTGAATCTCACCATTTTTGTATTAGGACTACAGGATTTACAGGCAGAAAAAGGAAGTAAGGACAGATGTTAGGCATATGACAATAACAGATTGCCAAGAGAAAAAAATTACACACCTTTCCACAAAAGTTGTGTTAATAATATTCTTAGTCCCTTTCTTTCACTATATAGGCTGTATTTACCCCAGTAACTCCTCAGTGAGGGAAGGAAGCAAAGAATTTTTAGGAAGAGCAGCTAAGTGGCATACACAGATTTGACAGAGCAGGAAAACAAATCCCTGCTCCTGAAGTCCTGAAGTTCCAAAATACTTCCCTACCTATTGGATCCTCCCTCAGATGAGTTTTTTGTGAAAACAGTCTGAGTTATAAGTAATTATACTGATTGTTTTTTTCCTCTATATGCTTGAGAACTGTCATATGAGTTAAATTTATATCTATTTTCTTTGCAGTTAACCATGTTTGTTACAAAGAAGTCTTCAAGTTTTTTTGTAATGAGAAATATTTCCAAGTATACTCTACTGGTATGTTGACAATCTGTCTTTTCGTATTGCAGTGGGAGAAGCTACTGGACTAGGTTCAGCTTTTTTTTCTGTCAGAAAAGCTGTGTGCCTGAGTGACCTTCCAACACAGAGGACAGTACTTATCTGTCAGCCTTTCTCAGTAATACCCTAAGCCTGTATTATAAACTCCCCTTCACCAAAATAATCACTTGATTAATTTGCACGTCAATGACAACACATGCAGGGTCCAATCCAGAAAAACCTGAGAAGACAATCCATTGGAGAAAATACTCCAAACTACAGAGTATCTTCAAAACTTTATCTTTGGGCTTCTCCATACAATCTCAGGGCTCATCTCCCTTCAATTTCTGTATATGGAAACTCTCAAAAGAACATATGTAAGTTGATATACTATTAATACAGTTTGGAACTTTTAGTATCTTAATTGTTAAAGAATCAACAGTACAAGTTTCCATTTGACCACTTACAAAACACATGTGTTTGGCTTTGTCTTGCAACAAGCTTGTTTACAAATTAAATAGAGGATGTTCTCATTGTATCTTAACATTGTGGAGAAGGGGAGGGTTGTCTTTTTTGTACATATAAAATAATGGAAGAGGTGTAAAATACATTTCCATAGAACTGCACAGGTTAGAATGGCCCTCTGCTCAAAGTAGATTGTTCAGGGCCTTGACCAGTTATGTTTTTGAGTATCTCTGGTGGTGGAGATACCACAACCTACAACGAAAAACTGTTCCAGTGGTTAACCACTCTCACAATAAAAAGTTTTCTTCTTTACATCAGGTCAGAATACCTATGTTCCAGCTTGTGTCCCTTGCTCTTCGTCCTACCACTGTACCCCTCTGAGAAGACTATGGCTCTATTTTCTCTACACCTACTACCCACCAGATCGTTGCAGACTGCAGTAAGATGTCCCTTCAGTCCTCTCTTCACCAGGCCTGAGTCTTCTCGGCCTTTTCTCATATGTCATACGCTGCAGCCACTGACTCCCTATACTCACCCCAGCACGTAAACGTCTTTCATGTTATGGGGAGACCCAAGACGGACACAGTACTCCAAATACTATCTTAAAGTGCCAAACAGAGCAGAATAAAAATATAAAAATGTACCACTGCATATGTTCCCACACAACTGCAGAAGCACAGGGTGTCCTGTACCTTGCAGGTAGAAGGCAAGTCTATGCCTTCCAGGCAGATACATCTAAAACTAATTTTAACTCAAATATGGTCAGTTAGAAGCCATGTCTTCTCTTCTTGGCATTAAGCTATAAGGGGAGTATCACTCCAAATGGGAAAAAGCACCCAAACCCATGCAACCAAGAAGCCAGGTACAGCGTCACTGGAAGAACACTGAGGGCAAAGGAACAAGGCAGTTGCCGCCTTACCCATATATTGCTTCATCTTCAGGGCTGGGTTTAAGAATCGTTCTTGTAACTGCTTTTGGTTGAGACACTATATGTAAAAAAGCCAACAGGAGTTACTGAGCTATTAAAAAAAACCTCATAAATGGCAGCAATTTTTAGCTATCAGGTAGCAATCAAACCCCTCTATACCAAAGATTAATACAGATTTAAATGTCAAGCCTCTCTGTGACTAGAATTTATTTACTTCCCCCTCCCCTTTTTTTTTTTTAATTTTTAAAAAAGACCAAAAAGGTCAAGGGAGGAATACATAACTCTTTCAGGCAAGGCAGATCATACTTCAGGAATAGCTTAATTTGCCTGCTTAGGGCAACAGGCTACAGCAGATGCTCTAGGAAAGCACTTGCTTTTTGAGGTGGTAATTCTAGTAAGTAACTGTTTTCAGATAATCTCGGGTGTTTCTTCTCTCTCTGTACCACAAAGTAAAGACAGCAGACCTTTTCTCTGCGTGTCAGGATGGGGTTGACATGAAGAGTGTACTGGATATGTCAGCACGATTGGGGGAGTAGACATTATGCAGCCAAGGAAAAAAAGAGCCATCAAAAACTTAAAACTCTGACCTGCAGAGTCATCTTGGTACTTCAGTTCTTTGTTTGTGTCTACAACTGTAACAGCAGGAGTAGCAATGTCACCACTTGATTTGAATAGTGTAGGCATTGCTCCCATCCTGGACATCCTACCGGATGCATCATCTTTTGCACTAAAAGAGAGAAAAAGAAAAAAAGCATAGTGAAATCAGATAAGAATGCCATGTATTTTAAGAATTTCTTTGACAAGCATTAGGAACATGGACTAGAAAAGACCATTTCTTACTTTGGTTTCTCTTTCAGCTTTTCATTGGATGAATGCGAATCTAGATCAGAATGACGTAATCTGTCATCTTGAGGGGAGAATGATCTGTTTGACTCTATTTCAGAAATGTCTATAAAGAGAGCAGCAAATCAAGAAATGCAGGATTTGTTTAAATTATCTGCGTATCTGATCACTACATTTATTTACAAAGGTTTCACATATATGATACGCTGAACTTTTAAGCCTACTCCCGTTCCAAGTTAGATCTGTCTAGGGTTCAAAGAGTTCTGTAATGCCTTTTAGTACTTCCACCCCCTCATCCCCCCAAAATATTTTGGGAAGGTTTCACACAACCTTTAGGAAACACACTCACATCACACACAACTTTGAGCATATCACAGACTAGTGTTAGCAGTCTTTTATTTGAGGTCTCATGGAGGTTCCCAAACAGACGACCACCTTCACATTAACAGTCCTCACATCATTACCGCTTTTCAGTGACAAAAGAAACAGAGTACCCCTCAGAATCGCACCGTATCTCAGTCTTCACAGTAAAACTTACAAAAAGTTGCATCCAGTACTCTGCAATCAGAGAAGCAAGTACCTTGCACTAAGTAATGCAAGATCCTGCTCCCCCAAACATCCTGAGCTCATACACTGTGCGAGATCATTTGTATAGAATAGATACCGGAAATATAAACTAGTTGTCCGGGAGGGACTTAAATCTCCTCTTGTCCTGACATTTTTTCCCTCCTGTTGAATGCTGTCATGAATGTTGATATCCTCAGGAGAGACTAGTCAAATTCACTTGTTTTTAAAACTGAAGTCTTTTATTAAAGCAAAAGACTTGCTTGTTCTGAGAAATAAGATTGATTTTTGCCAAACCAGCATTGCTGCTTCTATCTCTGCCCCCACCCAAAATGTAATTATACAATTACTACAAAATTCTTCTTTCACCTAAAGAAAGCGGGCATGATGCTTAATTGGCTGTTACTTAGGCTTGTTTGTGTTTGGGTAATTTTTTTGTTTTTGTTTTTAAAAACAACCTAGTACCACTCTACCACAGCAAAACACTGTAAACATTCTGCACAGAGCCCAGAGCTTTTTATCCACATTAAAAATCTCACCATCCATTTCTGAGTCACTGTCGTTCAGTGAAGGAATGTTGAGCAGTGTCTGCTTTCTGTCCCTGAGGACAACCAGCTGGAGCTTCCCCCGTGACTTCTCAATCAGTTTTCGGGCATCAGCTAAAGACATGTTCTCTGTCACTGTACCATTGATCTGGACATAAAAAGGCAACAATAACACTACAAGTAGGCAATCAAGTCCGTATGGTGCTCAAGTTTAATAGTGAACTTGAGTACACCGTGACTCACTGCAGAGTAACCACTATAACAAGTGCCTGCTGAACTGCTAGCAGTGTAACCAGAACAGACCTTGAGAATGATATCCCCTTCATGAAGGTTGCCATCTTTGGTTGCTAGGCCAGTTCGGGTCATTTCTTTTATGAAGATCTGACTTCCAAGCCGGAGGCCATATTCTGGAACCAGGAAAATAATCCACTGTATCTTAAAAGGTGAGCGAGGATGCATTTTTTTAAAACTACACAGTGTACATGCAGCACATCCCATTACACCGTGAGAAAAGAGAAAGAAAAAAAAATGCGAACCTAGTAAACCCAGTTAACCCTAGGCTAACTCTCCTATTTCTGTGCTGTCACCACAGTAAGAACAAATAGGAGTCCAAAAACAATCACAGATGGATCACTAGTCTGCACCTTCAACAGCAAAACAATGCCTTCATTCTGGAAGTGCTTATTAACATGCTGGACTAGATCCTCTCTCTGTATCCTATTTTGCATGGCGTGGAGATGGAAATGAGTCAAAAAGCACTAACAGAAGAGCCAGGATTTTTAACAGCTGCAGCATGCTGACCCTGTCCTATCTGTACCCCAGTGTTTCAGTTGTTCCAGGTAAAGGATTCCCCTCACCCACCCCCCCTTTATTTGCTGCTTTGATCCAAGTTACTTGGATCAGTATATTTGTTACTTAAAAAGAAAGGCAACACTCTTAAAACACGCACATGCTAGAACAACAGAAAATGAAAGAAACAGTTGTCTGCTTTAAAAAAATCACCACATTTGAGTGAGTCTGCATAGTATCCATACCAATGGCTGAAATTATTGCAGAATTACTAGCAGCTACATACAGAACTTAATAAAGACATGGCAAATGTCTCCTTATTTGTATACCCATGTGCATTATCTTTACAAGTAGAATCATCATATGAAGGGGAAGAAGAGGAAGGAGGGAAAGAGATCCTTGCTAGAGTCAATGAAAAAAGTTTAGCTCCTGCATACAAAGCTTACATGAGCAGAAAATTCTTACAAATTGCAACAGGGCAGATTAGAAAAAAAGCAACCACCCATAAACCCCCCCCGAAACAAAAGACCACGATCCCCCCCCCCAAACCTCAAACAGAAGAGAATGCACAACCTAATCTCAGATATGCATTATAGCACAAGAGTCTTTATTTCACAGCACAAGAAAGATCCGGCTTTTGGCTTTCATTTACACACTCCAATATGCAGCAAGGAAATGCTGTTTCAGCTGTTGCTATTTCAGTGTTCTTTAACTACATTCTGAAGTATTCAGAACCAAACAACCCTTGGAACTAATTTAACTATACTGAAGGGAAGAAGTAAGTGCACTATTAGAGGCAGAGTCTACTCTTCACCCTTTTGTAGATGTGCCAAGTGTAATCTAAATCATGATCAGATCCATGTTTCCCACCAGAACCAGAAGAACAGGGCAGAGAAAATGGAAAACCAAAGGACACAGTGGCTTGAAAAGACTGAAATGATATGGGTGAACAGTTCTTTGTTCAAAGGTAAAGTTCAAGGTGCTGGGGAAAAAAGCACCCCAAACCAGCCAGGAAGAACAAAAGAACAACTTAAGCAATCAGTTAGAAAACTCAACATTTAAACCTGTAAAAGCAGAGACTATTCAGCTCCCTTCTCTTGCTCACCAAAATAGCATGCTGTATTAAATGTCAGTTCCTCTCCTCCCCTACTATACCTACCTTCATTTTGTCTGCCTTTTGTTAAGAGAACACTGATCGGTCCACTGTGATCCTGCGGTCTTTGGTACTCATGTTGATGGTGTCTTTCAGGTGAAGGACTTCGCGAACGAAGCCTGTCCCGACTTCGACTCCTCAATTCCCTCTCATATCTAGGATCAGGTTGAGATCTGTGACTATAACCGGGTGGGCTGTAGTCTCCTCTGTAGTCCCGCTCATAGCCACCATCCCTGTCGATGCTCCTTCCCCTGCTCCGATCTCTTCTATAGTCTCGATCCAAGCTCCTGTCAACACTCCTACCACGACTTCGATCACGGCTGTAGCTGCATTCCCTATGGCGGTCTCTGCTTCGGTTACGCCCTCTGTCTTGTTCATCTCTGTAGCTCTGATCCAGGCTGTTTCCCCAGCTTTGGCTGCGCCCTCCGTTACCACTATGCCAGCTTCTGTCGCTATAGCCACTTCGCGCACTTTTGCCATCAAATTCTGCATGGTCATCCATTACATCTAAAGCTCTGTCCTCATAGTCAAGGGAGGGGCTTCTCTTCAACGCAGCAGCCTGCACTTTCCTTGGTCTTTTCACTACCTGTTCAGTGCAATACAAAACAAACATAAAACCCTCTCCAATGGTCAGAATGTGAAATTGAACAGATGAACATTCTTCTCACTTCACTTAGAGGTTGGGAACAAAAAAAACAACCAACCCCCAACAATGTTCTATTTCCAGAACAACCAGGAAATTAGATTATTTAGATGTGCAGAAGAAAGACTTACTAACTGGGAGGATACAGAAGAGCAAAAGAATTAAAAAAAAAAAAAAAAAAAAAAAAAAAAAAGCCCAACAAAAAAACCCCCAAAAAACCACAGATCAGCAACCACACTCTTCTACCTCTGCAAGAGTGAGAGTAATGAATACTTTATTCTTCTTCTAGATTACTTCCAAAAACTATGAAAAGCCCCCCAAAAGAAACAGTTGTAGATGCCTCTCTCAACTAATGAAAGCCAATCTGGACAGAAAATTCTTTGACGAGGTCTGTGTATTCAGGGCTCCATTTGCCTCACACAACTTTTGTTTTTTTCCAACTACCACCCGTTATTCAGTACAATTAAAGATTGAGGACATACATTTTATTCCCAGTTTTTCAACAGGATAACCTTGTGACACTTCTTTAATTTCCCTTTATTTCCCCTGTAGAAGCTATGTCTTTGCTTTATTTACTTTATACATTCTATTGGGCAAAAGCGTGCTTTGCTTTATGCATGTATAGTACATTTCACAGAAGAAAACCAAAACCTTGATTGGTTACACAGGTACATACACAGGTAGAGTGAATGCATCTGTAATTTACTTACAATGGTGGCCACTTTTCCACTTTTCCTAAGCTGCTGGACTGCAAAAGAATGTGGAACATTTTCCATTGGGGTCCCGTTAACCATGACCACTCGATCATTTTCTCTGGAAGAGGGAAGGGTGGGGGGGAAGGATTTAAGAGGAGTCTTCATGAAAACATTTTCAGGGGGAACCTATGGATTTCATTCACTTTAACAGAGAGTTTTGCTTAAAAACTGTCTTTGTTATTACAAGCACTACAATATCTGAATACTAGAAGAAGCTTTCAATGTTTAAAAATTAGAATTTGGGTAGCGGTGCGTATCTTTGTACATGTACTATGTCCAGTTTAAGTACCTTGCTGTAATGTCAAATAAAATTTTATTTTTAAGAGTATTTGTGATGACCATCAAAACGTCTATTCTTTTTTTTTTATTATTCTTTCAGGAGTCCTAGTCTTTCTCACCTAGTGCTAGATTTTTTTCACACCATCATAAGAATTTCAAGAGGGCTTCAAACTGCTGCAGCCATAACAGCGTTCAGACAAATCTTGACAAGCACCACTGTAGTATGCTTATCTGAAAGACTGGCATTCAGGTCCTAACTACTCTGAAGAAACGTAACTGGGAAAGGGGGAACCCAACTAAACTATAATACACAAAAAGTCCTCCATGCCCTAAAACACAGGTCAAAAGAGATTACTAACTTATTTATGTAGACCTCCTGCATGTCAAATAGACCAGTAAGACTTAACTCAGTCACCCCCAGGAGACAGCTGCATTAATTAAAATACATCAGAAAGGCATTTCAGTGCAAAAAGTGCAGGAGATTAAAAAAAACCCCAAAATCTACCACTCCTCGTATTAGTTTATTCTGGTGACTATTCAGTTTCTAACCTTACAGTCAGAGCATTAGCTCAATCAATTACTAGTTACCGTGCCATTTTCTGCTAGATAAAAGAAACCTTTAGTACCCATTATTTTCTCTTCACTGTAATCAAGTTACATCACAATCTTCTTTTTAAATAAGAAGATTACATACTTTAAGCCTCTCTTTGTAAGGCACTTTCTGTAACTCCTGAATTACTTTTGTGTCTCTTTTCATATCCTTCCAATTCCTTTTACTGAATGAGTATGCCAGAACAGCATCCTATATTCCAGTATCAGTTTCATCCAGGCTTTATGTGAGAGTTAAAACAGTTCTTTTCACAGTCCATACATCCAAAGACAGTATCAAAGTTAATGCTGTAACACTGTATCAAGAGCTCCCAACTATCTACACTCACTCTACCCTAAAAAGGATTGCAGGATTGTAATTTCCCCATACTCTGAAGGTTATGACTATAGTCCCTGGTTTGCTGGAGAAACGGCTTTGCCTTCAGTTTTCTTCAGAACGTGTTTTGTCTGAATGTGCCCAAATTGGTCAGTATTGCCTTGTCATCATCAATTTACTTAGTATCTTACATCATCTATGGACATGATTTTATTCCCAAATCACAGGCAATTACGGAACTGGATGGATGAGAGTGGTACTGTGCAGGGATCACTGCTATAAAACAAAAGTTTGGTGTGTTTATTGTTGAGCATGGTTTATTACCTGCCTCACAATAATCCTTTTATCCAGTCCTTCAATAACTACCCCCCGTCAGCTTTTCCATCACCTCACCAAAAGTTAATGTTTGGCAAAATGGCCAGAATCTACTCTTTTGCATTACTATTACTGCATAACTTTGGTATTCCTCCTAGTTGTCTAGTCCTCATCAGCTATTAAAGGTGAAAAGATGAAAACGCTGCCACCAGTGGGCTAGAAACTGTTTATCGCAAGGAGGACTATATAAACACTTTACTAAGTATTTTTTTTCTTTCAAATGTAAAATAAATATTTAGTGAACACTTCTGTTTCTCTTCCTTGCCCCATTATTGCTCCTGACACCTTAGGAGAGAAGACCTTGCTTTGGGATGACTTAAGCCATTCTCCTGAAAACTACGAATTGATCACTAAATGTGTTTCCTGGAGGAAGAACTGGGAGAATGTTTTAAGACACTAAGTATTTCTACTGTTTCTTTAAAAGAAATGAAATCTTAAGAGAAACATACTTAACTGTAAAAGCTTTTCAACACCACTGAAATTTAATTTCTTACAAAATAGCAAATAAAAACACCTCCGTGTGGAGTTTGTTTGTTTTGGGTTTTTGGGCAGGGAGTTCTTGTGGGTTTTGGTTTTTTGTTCGTTTGTTTGTTTTTAAATTTGAAACAAACATCTAGGTTTTCAAGAGGGCATCAAATCTTGTGTGGATTAAATCACCAGGATTTCAACCAAGCGTGTCTGAACGTTTTACGTGTTCTACAGCCATGCGCCTCAAAATATGCCAGACAGAGAAATAAGAAATTGCTTACTGGAGTAATCCATCTGCTGGACCACCTGGGAGAACATCTGAAATGACTATCGATGTTTCACCATTTTCAAAATGAGGGTTATCTCTGCCGCCAGAAACTGCAATCCCAAATCCTCGTTTTGAATCCTTTACAACAAAAACAAATACAACAAAACTCAATTCCATCCACATGAATTTTGATAGGGAGTAAAAAGAGTAACATGAATGTTCCTGTGATGGCACTCTACCTAGATATTGTTTAAAATACGATAGTTGTGCGCAGGGAGTTGCAGAAATACACAGCACCTGTAGATTTAGAAAGGAACAGGTTCACAAATCCATGTAACAAGACATGTTCCCATGTTCCAAAACCTCAGTCTGTACAGCCTTGTGATCATTAGTAATGAAGCAAAGGAATCACAAACTTTGCCTGCATTTTGCTGCACCATCCCACTGGTTATTCATATCAAATTTATTGTTAGATAAGTATATTTTGTTAGTGATGCCTGAGAAACAGGAACAGCTTTTCCAGGATCTCATCTTTATTATGACTGCTATCTAGTTTGTAATAACTACTTACTCCTCGATCAAACTAAACAAGATATGGCCGATTACAAAAAGCAAGCAGTGAACTTTTGAATTATCTGTAATTATGCTCTCTCACAATGAACTATTTTAAAGATGTCATTTATGTCAAACCTGTTGTCACAGAAATATCAGATCCATAAGAGCCCTAAGATGGCATCCATAAAAACAGGGAAATACTTAACAGCGTGCGAAGGAAGCATGTCTGTAACACTAGGCCTGAGAACTGTTAGCGTAACTGAACTGCAAATAAGAAGGTGTGCAGAAACCATACATTTTGTTAAACACACAGGTTTAATTTTATCAGCTATTTAACATACACCTCCTATGACTATAAAACACAAATTATGCCACATTTAAACAAAACATTTTAACATAGTGGCAAAGTAACACACCAAATTAAAGTGGTGCTTTTCCTCCAACTGACACTCAGCGTGTGTAGTTCATTACATGCCAGGTCGTGTTCCACTAATGTCAATTTAAGTGGTTATTTCTTTCAGGAGGAAAAAAGAAATGTGTTTTTTTTTTAAACAGCACTTCACTTGCTACACCTTAAGTTTTACAGGAAGCAGTTCAATGCTTCAAGCCAAAATAATACAGAATTCAAAATACTGGTAAAATTCATTGGTAGTGGCTGATGCAGCAAGTCTATCAGTCCTTTGCCACTTCAGTAGCATAAACCTGTCTCTGAGGCAAAGCAGTAATGCTCGTTTACACAATATTCAAGATCTGAAAAGTTGGAAATTACAGGAACTAAGGTCTGCTTCTGCAATGTTTCTCCTGTCTACCTCTGTAACCTGAAAAACAATCCCTTCTCAACAAATTCAGCACATAAAACAGGCTGTGTAGGTAAGACTGCTATTTTACCTTGGGTCATCAAGTTTATTTCATTGCAGAATGTATAAAAAAAACATAAGCAGAGCAGTAGAAGCTGCTCACTGAACCCAGACTATCAAAGCAGCTGGGAAGACGACCGCGGCCACCAACGCGCACATCCTGTACCATGGTGCGGCAGCCTAGCCATTACAGAGCTCAGAAACAAGCAGTCTACTTTCTTTAACTCAGAAGGACTCCATATAATGAGATATTTCCTCTTTTCTTGGAGGAATTTTTAAAAGTGGCATCTATAGTCCATGTATTTTAGAAATTTTGATGACAGTAGTCTTCCATTAGATTCTACACTGGTGGAATCATTCAGTGATTATAAAGCTTGGGCATTAACCACAACTGTTTGACAGAACCATCTGCTTTGGTTCTAAGGTTATTCCATGATGAATTTAGCTATGTGGCTGGCATGTAGTATATTACACTGTAATTACAAAGACCAAACAGCAGCAAATATAGCACTTAAATTGTTAATTTAATTTACTCTTAACATTAAAGAGTCACGCTATTTTAAACCTTAATTGTTAGTTACTCATAAATGTGATTTGGACAATGAATTAATCCTATTCTAGACTCAGATATGCTAATAATATCTATCGCAAAACATATTTAGACTAAGCCAGTGCTAGAACATTTGAAAACTAAAAATATAACAGGCATTCACTCACCTTTTGTAAGGTCACAGTGTACTGTTCCCATATGAGCTCTTCCATGCCTGGGGCCTGTTGCACACAGAAACCAATTAGTAAAACACAAAGCATACAACTATCTAAATTAAAATGTGAAATACCCCATTAAAACATGGGTATAAAAATACCATGCATATTCTAATAACTCAGTAGAGTTAGTATGAAATGTATGTATTTCAATTAATGATGATTTTTCTTTAAAAAGGAAAAAAAAAATATCTAAAGGTCTAGGGTGGTAGAATGCCTTCACATTTTACCTATGTAGCAGCTCATTCTGATTTTCAGAAGTCTCATTCAGCAAAAGCATTAAACTCAGATCACACTAGCATTATTTAGCCCTGATTCAAATAACACACAAAGTACTTAAAGACGACCTTTCCATTCCAGTATGCAATAAGATTATCAGTTGAAACTGAGGTTTTCAAAATGAACTAGTCTTCAGATCTTTTGCTTCTTGTTCATGTGGATTTAATAAAATGTTTCGCCGACTATGAATTACATAACTGAGCATTTAGTAAATTAAATTTTACAGGAAAACACAGGGTATTACTATATAGCACTGGTATATCCATTTCTGTGACACTTCTCAGAAACATTTTTTCCCACATTTCCAGTTAAAAACTGATCCTGAACTCATCAGTTTATCTTGCATGATATAACCTGAAATCTTTCCAACATAACAGCTTAAAATATAATACAGAATAATCACCCAGCTGTGATGCATCATATAGTGCACAGTCCCTTCAGTGCTTACCCTGTAAAACGAGGACAAAAATGAGCTGCAATATTTCATGCACTGCAAACATTTCAAAATGCAAAGCACCCACAGCAGAATAACAACACTGGTATCGCATGACTATGAGCATGCACATAATCTAGATGTAGGTTTATTTGTTTTTACTGCTAAAAGTGGTCTTTTTCTTGGGAATCTGAGAGTTTGCTCAGAAAACTGAAGTTGAGACAGAAGCTCAGTTTTGAATTAACAGTCTCTTTAAAGGCATCAAAGGGATTACTGGCAACTAAACTCCAAGAGGCAGAGAAGTGACACAGGAAGAGTATGCCTGTGCTTTAAAGCTTCCCCCGTATTTCCAGAGTATAAGCCTTCTGGCAATAACACAACTGCGTCTCAGATGCAAAGAAGCCCAAAGAACCTGGATTCTGAGCTCCCCAAAAAGGAACTAGGTTTACATTTTCCATTACACATTCACTGCATTGAAAAACAAAATCAAAACATAAGTCCTGCTCACAGTTCCTGAGTGAATATGCAAAACGTTCAACATTCTTACCAGGAATTTTTCAACGCTGAACAGTGTTAAATTTCCACTGTTCTCCCAGAAAATGAGCAATGCTCTCCAGTTTCCAGAACCTTTTGGGCATTATTAAAAAAATTATTTCAAATAGCTGGAGAAGAGGATGGCTTGTATTAAAAATAATACAAGGAAGTATTTCTAAACTTCTACTAGTCTACATCAGACCAGAAGGAGTGGCATTTGTAATTATTAGGACTAAAACACGTACGTCTTGGGTCAGTGAATTACTCTGCTGAAGCACACAGTGAAATTATTTTATCTGGTATTCCCATTTAACCTGCTGGCATGTCTAACGCTTCACCTAACCGACACTGAACTGTGTGTTCCCTTACACGGAGAACTGTCCGTAAGTAAAAAATGTCTCCTTAACTAAGCACTTTTTCTGAGCTGCTGTGATGCTGCGGTAAATAGAAGCAACTAGGCTTGCTTGTCTGGCATGTATGAAAATGTGTGAACAGTTTACCTACTACTGACCTTGGCTACACCATCACTGTCCTGCTTTTCTATATGATATTTTTAAGCTCTGCAGAAAACCAGTCTGTGCTAAAGAAGGGCCTCAGTGTCATTTAAATTTCAGTTGACTTCACTGAAGAAAGTTTTAGAAATGAAAGTATCAAATGACTCGCAAAATTTGAAGGACAAGCAGGTGTGTTCAAATTTTGTAGTAGCAGGGGAAATGGAAAATCTTTTCTGTCCTTCTCACTGCACAAAAGGCCTCAACAACTTAACATATGTAACAGGAACATCACTTAAATTCAGTTTGCACTGCGTGCAGTTCTTACCAGCACTACCTCACAGCCTAGAATACTGAGCCCAGCCCTGCACAGGCAAAATAGCAAGGCAGGCAGGACGCAGTCGATGAGAGCTTACTACCTGTGGGGAGAAAGAGGAGCACGGTTGCCTTACCCTTCCAGAAACTCTAACACCAGGTCTTTCAATACGCTGCTTACTAAAGGAAGGCCTGAGAAATGACTGCTTATTCAGTACAACACTGCATAAAACAGACTGAGGAAAGCACAGTAAAGATATTTGGGATGGATTTATGGGTATGAAACAGGTAAGTTTATGGGCATCTCCCTCCAGAAAACTAGGCCTCCCGCGAGCAGTGGCACAAGCAAAACCTTGTGGACAACGAGAGAGACACAGTGGGTAGTAAATCAACGCATCATAAACTAAGGTTATTTGGCTCTGACAAAAGTCTCATGGTATATAGTCACAGAAATAAGAATGGAAGAGAAACTACTGCCTACAGACACCACAATTAATCTTGCAAGATGTTGAGCCTATAGTATCATCTCATCTGGGCCTAGAAAAAGTTCCTCATACTATCCATGACGCTCTCAGGTACCTTCTGTGTAAATTTTGGGGGGTTATTTTTAGCTTGAAACTGTTAATGAACATTAAATAAAAGCTAATTAAATAACTCACTTTTAAATTCCTATTTTTTTGACTAATACATTTTTAGAAACTGCTCCTTGGGAAACTGTCTCCCATTTGCTGTTTGCTATATTAGCACAGGAAAGTACATCATGTACTTGCAAAGCTGATTTTGTGCAACGTAATTACCAAGACAACAGAACTAGTTCTGCCATACTGATAAAGCTATGCAGGCTCTGTAACACAGTTCAGAGAACTGAATGGTCACCTTGGAAGACCATAAGGCACAAAACACATCTATACTCCCTCAAATCTCTAGGCAATAATCTCTTTACATTATAAAACGTACTGCTGCTTGCCATTGCCACGATGCTAACCCATACTGACAGATGAGTGGAGAAGAGAAGATTGAGAGGGAGGGAGAGACTACAAATGTTAAAAATCATCAGTTGAGGACTTGATCAAAACTGAGATTGAAGTTGCTGAATTCTTGTATTCCTCATCTGCTAATGTGACTCTTCTGAGTGCATCAAGTGATGGGTTGCAAAAAGCCTCCATCACCTTGCCAATTTCTTCATCTGTAAGGAAACCCAAAGGGATCCTGAGCAGCCTGTGCATCCCTCACAGGATTGCAATTTCACTGGAAGACTGCACACCAAAACGCTGGAGAGAGAAAGGCATGCAAAAAGTTTAAGAACCCCACCTCCGGGTACTGACAGTAACCGATTTGCAAGCCTACCCAGGTTTCACAGACAGCAGGCTACTTGCAGTAAGTGCAAATTACTGTAATTAGCTAGTCTAAAATCGTTACCGACTAAAGTCAGTCCTTTTCTAATTAGAACACTGTAGTCAGGATTTGCTTAAATCTGCCTATTGCCCATATACCAAAACAACAGGTGCTTTCTACATACCCAAAGAAGACTGTTTGACAGAATCTTTGGCAGGAAACTAGTCAAAGTACTAAAATAATCTGTGTGCTACGAGCACTGTTGCAACTCTCACTGACAGTCACCAGAGATTCATGCAATTACTTTCTACTAAGAGACCACTACAGACAACTTCATTCACACTGAAAGAACAACAAAACGAGAATACGACCTGCCACAACAGTTATCTGGCTATAAAAGTGACTTGGAGAGGGGAGCGATATACGAGGGGAGGGGGATGGAAGAAAGGACTTGGAGCAAGATGCAACAAAAAGCAACTCACGTGCCCTTTCAAAATCCCCAACTTTCTGACTGCATGTGACCACATTCTCTGCAGAGCTTGAGCTGTCTTCATTGTTGCAGGATATAATCTGTGAGGGGACGCCGTACATCCCCGTCTTTTCATCCGTTTCCACCACTCAACACGGTTATGTAATTCTAATACAATAGTGGCCTACATACCCGAACAAATCCTGCCGTCAGTTTCACACAGAAACACATCAAAACCACAGTAGGGAAATCTACCAGGAGTTTAACTAACTCTCATTTAAGAGACCCCAGGAAAAAAGAGTACTGTAATTTTATGTTTGTTCTTTTTTAAAAAAATGAAGTGCCAGAAACAGATTGATACGTAGAAGTTATTCTTCTTCCAAGCATGTATGGATTCACCCCACCAAGAACCTACTTGAAACTTAAAAGAAAAAAGGCTTAAGAAGCACAGTGTAGATTATTTGAAAATTTGTATTCTGACTACAATATTTTATAGTAAAAGCTACCACTTGACTCCATTATCTCAGGTAATGCTGTGGTTTAGCAGCTTCTATCAAGTCTTAACAATTTAATTGCTGAATCCAGGAAGTCCTTACACAGAAATAACTGTATACATGTGGGCAATCCCTCCAACTGCACGTGTAAAGTTACATATGAACACTTGCAGAACTGTGGACTTGGCACCAGCAAGCAGAAAGGCAAACAAAATCATAATAGCCACAAATAACAGACACTCCCTCTACCCTAAAACATATAGTAAGGTATTTGTAAGAATGATAAGCTAATCATACAACTGAACAGATTACTTTATTGGAAAATAGGTCAAGCTATCAGTTCCATCTATGCTGCATGAATGCTGTGAAATGTAAGCCTTAAGCAAACTTTTCCCCTAGACTTCACGTAAGTTTCACAGGCAGTGAGCAGACAGGAACACATGCCAAGTTCAGTACACAATGCTAACCAAAACCTCCATCCATAGACTGCAGTTTGCATTACTGGAATAATTTTAACTGCTGAAGAGTAAGAATTCAGACAGCAATGGAAAATGTGGAGGGTTTTTTCATTTTGTCTTGTTTTTTAAGTTTTTTTCCATTTAAAAATCAAGACTGAATTTAGCGCCTGGTGTTTTGACAGTGACCTCACCTCTGCACTAGCCAGCAGAACTAGGATCAACACAAGCTTGCACCTTCAGTGCTGAGCTGCTGGGGCTGAACACTGTCCAGCCTGCACTGAGCGAGTCCAGGAGAAGCCGCTGACACCAGCCTCTGACTGGGGCTTCCCACTTCCAGAGCACATGTGTGGATGGATATAGTTTAAGACTGTCATTAGGGTTTGGTCAAAATAGTTTAGAATCTCCATCAACATTTCTAAAGAAAAAATTAATTCATCTGAACAGACTCACATTCACAGCCTCCAAAACTGTGTTTCAGATTTATTTATTTTTACAAAACCAGCAGCAAGCAGAAACACATGTAAGGATTTGAGACCTCTCTAGCCCTGTCTTAGCTCTCCTGCTCTCCTCCTCCTTCCCCTGACAAAGCTTCAACAGCACTCCAAATAGAGAAATATCACCAAAAAAAGACTGTGATGACACGGAGAACAAAAATGGTGGAATAATTGTCCACGAGCTATAGCAGTTGTAACAGTAAGTACTCTTCTTCCTTGATTTTGGACTGTTCTCTCTAAAGGAAAATGAGAAAGATGGATTGACTCACAGAATCACAGAATAGTAGGGGTTGGAAGGGACCTCTGTGGGTCATCTAGTCCAACCCCCCTGCCAAAACAGGGTCACCTACAGCAGGCTGCACAGGACCTTGTCCCCGCGGGTCTTGAATATCTCCAGAGAAGGAGACTCCACAACCTCCCTGGGCAGCCTGTTCCAGTGCTCCGTCACCCCCAGAGGGAAGAAGTTCTTCCTCATGTTCAGACGGAACTTCCTGTGCCTCAGTTTGTGCCCATTGCCCCTTGTCCTGTCACTGGGCACCACTGAAAAGAGCTTGGCCCCATCCTCCTGACACCCACCCTTCAGATATTTGTAGGCATTTATAAGGTCCCCTCGCAGCCTTCTCTTCTTCAGGCTGAACAAGCCCAGTTCCCTCAACCTCTCCTCGCAGGGGAGATGCTCCAGTCCCCTCACCATCCTCGTAGACCTCCGCTGGACTCTCTCCAGTAGCTCTTCATCTTTCTTGAACTGGGGAGCCCAGAACTGGACACCGTACTCCAGATGAGGCCTCACCAGGGCAGTGTAGAGGGGAAGGAGAACCTCCCTCATCCTGCTGGCCACACTCTTCTTGATGCACCCCAGGATCCCTTTGGCTTTCTTGGCAGCCAGGGCACACTGCTGGCTCATGGTAAACCTGTCGTCCACCAGGACACCCAGGTCCCTCTCCGCAGAGCTGCTCTCCAGCAGGTCCACCCCAAGCCTGTACTGATGCATGAGGTTGTTCCTCCCCAGGTGCAGGACCCTGCATTTGCCTTTGTTGAACCTCATCAGGTTCCTCTCTGCCCAACTTTCCAGCCTATCCAGGTCACTCTCAATGGCAGCACAGCCTTCTGGTGTTATCTACCACACCTCCCAGTTTGGTGTCATCAGCAAACTTGCTGAGGGTACATTCTAACTCTTCATCCAGGTCATTGATGCAGAAGTTGAACAAGACTGGGCCCAGTACTGACCCCTGGGGGACACCAAAATTTAAAAGGAACCTGAACAGAAACTTAAAAAAACAAAAAAATTAGGCAGTCTAGGAATGTTACTGCGAATTTTCTTGTGTAATCACAACTGGGTCTGCGAAGAGACTAATGAGTTAACAAAAAGAGTAAGGCTTTTGCAGCTGGGTACTTCATTTTGGAGGAAAACAATTTCTCTAGGATAGGAATTCCTCTATTAAACTTTTTTAAAGTGAAACGGAGAGAATTTTTTTTTTAAACTAACAAACAAGCACTGTCCCAGACACTATCTTATGACCTTTACCTGCATGCCTCTTTACAAAGGGTAAACTAAAGCCTAACTTCACCCCCAGCACAAGATTGCAGATGCAATTACAAGCTTCTCACATTTCACACCTATTTTATTTGACATCTATTATCCACAGACATTTAAAACTGAAATTCTTTTTGAAAGCAAGCTCACACCTTGGTTCTTTGTGGGAGTCCATCAGGACAATAAAACATTTGTGAATCATGTGGTGAAAAATAAATTGAGAACCAAGCATGACTATGTGCTCTATAAACTGGGACTGTAAAAAGAAAAGCAGAGCTCCCAGCAGGCTCAACAGAACCACCTCAGAATGCCACAACAAAGCCTTACAGCAGAAGGCAGCATCTCTCCACTCACCCAAGTGAAGAAAGCGCTTCCTTATCTTGGCATGGTCTCCCCAGAAGAAAATCTCACTAGAAGTTTTATGCCTAGCACGGTCTGTTTTGATCTCTTCCTCTCTAGCCAGCGAAGAAAAATGGTGATTCCTCATACATAATCTACACGAGGCTGTGTAAGTAAGCAGAAGGGAAACCTAAAGCAGTCTTGTCGGCTCCATTATTGAAGTGACACAAAAAAGAGGTCCTCTGCCCTGCGTCCCCTGCCACCCCTTCGTCAGCTACTACAGACTTGAGCATAAAAACTTTGAAAGCTGAGTTCAGGTTTCCCCTAAAGACAGAAAACTGAAAGTCACCCACCTGTAAAGGTGTGGACAGAGGCTCTTCCAGCCACTGATATGAGCAGCTAAATGGAGCGACTTCACAGCTGCATCAAGATGTCGGCAGCATACCTGGTCTCAAAGACCAGATACATTACCAGAGGATTCAGAAACTGCCCTCTTATGTCATCTGCCTGCATAAAGGCAATTATGACAGACAAAATTGGACAGCCCCAGATTTACGGGCATTCAAAGATACTGATAATACTTCAATTTCTGGAGGATCCTCAAGAGATCCCCTCAACAGACAGTGGAGGCTGAGTGAAATGAGAAGCAATTTGCGTATCAGTGCACGGTGTGAAGGTCTGCACCTCCTCTTTTCAGCTGTAGGCCATAGTCTACTAGGCTATTAAAGATGACTATGAACAGATGACCGTGTAACACAAGCTGCGCACCCAGAGTCTGCCAAGTATTGTTAATTACCATAGTGAAAAGTGACTGAAGACGAACAGGACCTTTACCAGGCCTTTCCCTTGCAGTAAAGAAGGACGCTTAAGCCACTGTGAAGTAAGAAGGCTCTGACTGAAGTGTTTTCACGAAGTATCTGCATATGGTATGGCAGATCTTTGGTTAGGATCTAGAAGGATGAGAAAAACTATTTACCCATGGATCTTTTACAATACAGCCAACATCTCACAAAAAAGGAGGCACCTCTTTTTGTATCAATAAATGTTCTAATTCAGAGAAGCATTTCCTACTTTTTGTGTACGCTCCTGCACCAATACAGCAACCCTCAGAAAAGCAACAGATCATTCTCAAGAAACAGGTTCCCAGAACGATGAAAGGCTCTTATTAAAGGAAGCGAAGTGATAAAAAACTGGTTTGCAAAAGATACCCACTAGGAGTAATGTGCAATTGCTCTTCAACAGGGCCGAAGGAGAAACACACATAAGGGACAAGTCCATGTTAAGAGATCATCAGTTCTACTTCCATATTCAAGTAAAATCAAGATGGTTGTTAACATCAAGATGGTTATCTTATCAGGATGCAGAAAGTTAGAAAAAAAAGAAAGTCACATCCTGTACAAGTAAAGATACCTTTGCACTGGAATGACAACTTTTGAAGGAGAAAAAAATTTTATGTAGAAAGGAGCTGTGCAGACAATCCTTTTTTCTCCTTCCCTACAAAGGGGAATTATCAGTTAGATACAGCCTTTGCTTCCTCCCAAATTACTTGACAAGAACAAATACCTTGCTAACAGAGCAAAGGTATTTTGCTCATAACAAACACATTCTTCATGTATTATCAGACCTTGTGTGGAAAAACATTTTTTTCCAAAATGTATTTACAAGCAGTAATCTCAAGATAAGGTTGTCTAAAAAGCCCTATTTAAAGAAAACATAACCTGAACATACTGTTTCTAATCGTTTGTTCTTCACAGATTTGATGAGCTGAATGTCATTACACAAAAACACAAACAGATCTGGTTTTAATGCAAAAGAAGTAACGAAGAAAAACTTTTCTTCATCATATTTCACTTAAAACCCACACTATACACTTTCTGTAATTTGTAAATTCTATATATAACAGCACTGGCAAATGCTACATAAGTACAACATGCCCATTCCAGGAATTCAAAGACAATCTTAAGTTGCATGAAAACTTTTAAAACCACCAAATGAGAACTATTTACTAGACAATAATTAAGGAGGTTTTTGTTTTACTTCTTTCAGCAACAGTTTGAATCCAGCATGACGACAACTCCCACAGTCATTACCTGACACTGTGCTCGGCACTATTTCACTACGAAATTTGCTTCCAGTTAGTAAAACTACTCCTTCTTAAAAAATATCCAGTGCCAAAGCTGTCAATTGCAGAGTCAAGGGCATAATTCAGGCTTCTTCACTTCAAGTTAAGTAGCCTATCCACCAAAATGCATTGTGCAAGGAAGCAAACACACAGATTCCCTCCATTTCTGTTAAACCCAAGTCTTGCACTGAAACAGCCCCTGCAATAGGAAAACAGGGGTCAGACTTCTCCCATTACGGGAGTTTTAGCCAGCTAACAGATGGGGGAAAATTGCATTCATTTCTACCTCTTGTTGCACTGACACTCCAAATGCCTTCTGGACTGCAAACTGAACTAGAAATCAGTCCTGCGCAGAACTGAGGAGATGCAGGGCAACAAAACTGTTCACTAGTCTATTAACAACATTAACTGACAAACACATCAAGGTCTTATTTGCATTGCAGCCCTATTACTAACATTCACAGCATAACACCCCAGATTTTGTAGTGCACAAAAACTTTTTAAAAAATAAGCCAAAGGAGATGGAAAAAAAAGTTGCATACACACAGAAAATCTCTGCTGATCTACAGCTTTGACAAGTTGTGTGCTTTTTAATTCAAAATATATCACTTAATCCAGCTCACAGCATGTCAATGACAAATGATGCTTAAACATAATGAAGAGTATCACACAACCTGCCTGTGACAGCAGTCCCTGCACTAGCATTCTTCAGATGGTTCACAATGACGAAATAGCATCCCCGGTTCAAAGTTTTGCAGAAATTTGCCCAAATGCAGGAAAAAAAACATCAAAAGAGAGGCAGGGGATCTGAGTTTTGCAAATGTGTAATTATTCTGCAATTCCAAAAAAATAAAGGGAATAACAGGTAACCTGGACACTGAAAGGAAGCCAGTAAAGAATGTGGTATTAGGCATCCTTTTGCTGGGTTACTGAGTAAATCACATAATCTCCAAATGGTTTTCTTTCAACTCTGTATTAAAGAAACACCTAAATAAAACTGGGGAGGCTGCATGTATAAATGTTGGAGTCATGCATATACTAGTCTCGGGGGGGGAGGAAAAAAGTCAACTGTTTTTTAGGGAAATTTTTATCTGTCCATGCCAGTAAGACACTGCCTAGGAAAACTGTTTCCTGTATATATTTAAAGCCAAACATTTACCAATTATATTGAAGACTTTCAGAAAACAGAACAAGCACTCTGAAAGTACAAAAGAGAAGAATCAAAAATTTCTTAAAACACTTTGAGTTCAAGTCACAATTCAGCTTAGAAATAGTTAATAAAAATCCAAGGTGGGGTGGGTTTTTTGTTTTTTTTTTTGTTTGCTTGCTTGCTGTCTAGATGCTTTCTTCTTCTCAGGCTCATTAACGTTTCCTTGCCTCTAGAAACAAGCACCTTTAGAAGGTTCACAGAAGACCAACACCCCTTTTCATCTCTGGTAACGCAGGTTTCTCTTACCAAACACACATATACCTCATTGGCTGGGTACAGTTTCACAAGATACAAACCAACCAACCACCTCCCTTTGACCATAAGAATTTCCACTCTCCTCCTGCTCATTTACATGCAGCCTCTTGACTCACTCCATGAATTCTGCTGTTTTACTCTTTAAAGAAGCCAAACCAGCTTCCTAAAATGTCAAGAAGCTGCTCATCTTTTTCACTGAATTACTCTACTGCCATTTCTGTGAGCTGAACTGGTTTGCCAAGGAACAGCTGAATATCAAGACATGAAGCAGAAGGAATGTGAGAACGCTGCACGTAAGATCAGCTCAGTCATCAGATGAATCTTCACCTTCAAGGATGTACCAGGGTAGAAAAGCTAGATTTTAATAAAGGGACAGATTAAATACGTAATCACAGAATCATTTAGGTTAGAAAAGACCTTTAAGATCAAGTGCAACAATTAACTTACCACTCTCAAGTCCACCACTAAACCACATCCCTAAGTGGCACATCTACATGTCTTCAACACCTCCAGGGACGGTGACTCAATCACTTCCCTGGGCAGCCTGTTCTAGTGCTTGACAACCCTTTCAGTGAAGAAATTTTTCCTCATATCCAATCTAAATCTCCCCTGGTGCAACTGGGGGCCGTTTCCTCTCATCCTGTCACTTGTTACTTGTGAGAAGCAGCCGACACTCACCTCACTACCACCTCTTCTCAGACACTTGTAGAGAGCAACAAGGTCTCCCCTCAGCCTCCTCTTTTTCAGACTAAACAGCCCCAGCTCCCTCAGCCACTTCTCGTAAGACTTGTTCTCTAGACCCCTCACCAGCCTCACTGCTCTTCTTTGGATGCGTTCCAGCACCTCAGTGTCCTTGTAGTGAAAAATGCAAAACTGAACACAGTACGCAAGGTGTCGAATAAAAAGGGATGATCACTTCCACGGTGCTGCTGGCTACACTATTCCCAATACAAGCCAGGATGCCGTTGGCCTTCTTGACCACCTGGGCACACTGCTGGCTCATGTTCAGCTGGCTGTTGACCAACACCCCCAAGATCCTTTTCCGCCAGGCAGCTTTCCAGCTACTCTTCCCCAGGCCTGTAGCGTTGCTTGGGGTTGTTGTGACCCAAGTGCAGGACCTGTCATTTGGCCTTGTTGAAACTCCCACAGCTGGCCTCAGCCCATCGATCCAGCCTGTCCAGATACCCCAGATCCCTCTGCAGAGCCTTCCTACCCTCAAGCAGATGGATACTCCCGCCCAACTTGGCGTAACCTACAAACTTACTGAAGGTGCACCTGACCCTGTCGTCCAGATCACTAATAAAGACATTAGACAGAACTGGCCCCAATACTGAGCCCGGAGGAACACCACTTGTGACCAGCCGCCAATTGGATTTCACTCACAGAATCACAGAATAGTAGGGGTTGGAAGGGACCTCTGTGGGTCATCTAGTCCAACCCACCTGCCGAAGCAGGGTCACCTACAGCAGGCTGCACAGGACCTTGTCCCCGCGGGTCTTGAATATCTCCAGAGAAGGAGACTCCACAACCTCTCTGGGCAGCCTGTTCCAGTGCTCCGTCACCCTCAGAGGGAAGAAGTTCTTCCTCATGTTCAGACGGAACTTCCTATGCTTCAGTTTGTGCCCATTGCCCCTTGTCCTGTCACTGGGCACCACTGAAAAGAGCTTGGCCCCATCCTCCTGACACCCACCCTTCTGATATTTATAAGCATTTATTAGGTCCCCTTGCAGCCTTCTCTTCTTCAGGCTGAACAAGCCCAGCTCCCTCAGCCTCTCCTCGTAGGGGAGATGTTCCAGTCCCCTCACCGTCCTCGTAGACCTCCGCTGGACTCTCTCCAGTAGCTCTTCATCTTTCTTGAACTGGGGAGCCCAGAACTGGACACAGTACTCCAGATGAGGCCTCACCAGGGCAGTGTAGAGGGGAAGGAGAACCTCCCTCGTCCTGCTGGCCACACTCTTCTTGATGCACCCCAGGATCCCATTGGCTTTCTTGGCAGCCAGGGCACACTGCTGGCTCATGGTAAACCTGTCGTCCACCAGGACACCCAGGTCCCTCTCCGCAGAGCTGCTCTCCAGCAGGTCCACCCCAAGCCTGTACTGATGCATGGGGTTGTTCCTCCCCAGGTGCAGGACCCTGCACTTGCCTTTGTTGAACCTCATCAGGTTCCTCTCTGCCCAACTTTCCAGCCTATCCAGGTCACGCTGAATGGCAGCACAGCCTTCCGGTCTGTCTACCACACCTCCCAGTTTGGTGTCATCAGCAAACTTGCTGAGGGTACATTCTAACTCTTCATCCAGGTCGTTGATGCAGAAGTTGAACAAGACTGGGCCCAATACTGACCCCTGAGGGACACCACTAGTTACAGGCCTCCAACTGGACTCAGCGCCGCTGATGACAACCCTCTGAGCTCTGCCATTCAGCCAGTTCTCAATCCACTTCACCGACCACTCCTCCAGCCCACACTTCCTGAGCTTCCCTAGGAGGATATCATGGGAGACTGTGTCGAAAGCCTTGCTGAACTCCCTGCACCGTAACTCTTTGGGTGCAGCCATCCAGCCAGGAGCAGGGAAATAAAAGCAACACAGGAAAAACTTTTAATGGAAAAGACAGAAAACCTACAGTTTCTGACTGGCTTTCAAGGTACTTAAGACTATCAGAAAATATATTCTCTCACACATTTTAATCCATCTTTGATAAAACAACAGATTACTACCCTCATGCATATACTTTACCGTAGCATATCCTGACAGCCATTAACAGGTTGCGTATCTTTTCTGTCTGTCCATATTCTAGAAGAAAGTTTTATGAAGGCTTTGAAGGTATTAGTGTAATACTAGGATATAATCTGATATATTAAAATATATTAATAAAAGTTATTTTTGTATACATATATACACACACTAAATATATCTGCCTGTGTAGCATAGATCAACAGAAAGAAAGCTTGCTTCTTTTTGCCCCTCATGCTGCACATTAAGAAGGCATACAAGTACCAGGAGTTGCATTTCCACCTCCTACTGAATTTGTAAGGCACTTAGAAGCCTAGAGCAGACCAGAACAACAAGTAGAAAACTTCATATTCCAGCAGAAACCCACCAAGTTTCCGACGAATAGTTTTTGCACACTGTGGACAACCCATGCAAGCCAGCAGAACTCAGAGCCGAGATGCAAGGTGTCCCACTTGCGGCCAGCCCGGAGGGACAGACGGGAGGTGGTGCTGCCAAGCTGAGGTGTGCAATGCTTCCCCACCCCATAAAAAGATGTTAAACACACACTTCTTCGAAGAGTTAGAAATACAGCCTCAGGCTATTGCGCTAGCACACAGCATGGTGCTACTGCTCTGAAGAACTAGGCTCAGTATCACGCAGTATCTTCATTTATTTATTTTTCAACCAGGCTGGCAGTTGAGTGATTTTCATAAATATAATTAGTGTAAGTTAAAAAAATGTGAGAAAGGCCTAACATCTTGTTAGGCCAAAATCCTACTTCAAACCTTTCCTTTCAGGATAAAAATGACAGGAAATCTGATGTTAAAACAAGGTGTTCTGTGTTTTTTTTTTTTGTTTCTTTAATCTCAAGCACGTATTCTATCATCAGTCAAACAGACTGTTGTTTTTTCTTCCCCCCTCTAAATTCCAGCTCTACTAAGTTTAAGTGCCTTTCCACCACAATTATTTCGAGAATTAATTGCACTGTTTATACCAAGGAAATAAACATATTCCCCAAGCAGTTTTATGTTCTGAAAAGAGACAAACATCTGGTACTCCAAAGATAAACCATGCGTATTACTCATCAGTCACACCAAGACACCACAGAAATGGGTAGCTGAAAAAATTCTAAACAAGATTTTAAACCAATACTACTGACAGTTGCACCTAAAGTGAGAAATGCTACATTTTAGCACTAACAATAAAAAGGAGAACTATAGTCACATTTACAGAGTGAAGCTTTTTCTTCCAGGCTACTTTTAACCTGAACATAAGAAGCTTACACTTTCCAGAAGTGCTTCCTGACATAAAGGCATAATGTGTCATCGCACCAGAAAAGGCAAGCAACACACACACACACTGGAATTTTCTAAAATTCATTCACTTGTATTTCACAGTACTCGTGATCTCTGTCCGTAAGAACAACAGTTAATCAATTCAGTACCCAGAAATTACTTAGGATCGCGTGGTGAGGATGCTTATTGAACCACTATCTTTTCAACAACTGCCTGTTCCCTCTCTAACTACTGGAAGGGGGTAAATGCAACAGCAGCCACCTGAACTGCTTTGATCATATGTGATCAGGAGCAGGTCCTCATTTACCATTATCGGTGGTGGGGAGGGGGGAATGGTGAAAAGGGTAAAAAGCAGTATTTACCCAGCAGAGTGTAACAAATTCAGAATACGAAACTCAACATCAATTTACAACCTTTGCATGCTATACAAATTAAAAATATACACATAAAACTTCTAAACGTTTCTGGGATGGGGGTGGAAGACACAAGCAGAGTAGTTGACACTTGTCACAGCTGAATTCTAGTGAGCTTAGATGCATAATCAAAAGCCAGTACAATATCCCATTACAAACTAAACAAAAGCCTATTCAAGATGGGGAGAGAGAAAAGAAGAAGGAAAAAAAAAAGAAACTGATTGTATCCAAAAGCACAGCTTTAAGATACACAGGTCTTACCTACTGAAAACCTAAAACTCATAAAAATATAGCTTACATCTATTTCAGCCAGTTCCCTCCACTATCTTTTGCCCAACAACAGCTCTGTCATTACCCTGGTGAAATCATGCTGCAATTGTTCCAGTGCTTCCCCCCACAGGAAGCAACGAATTGTTCAAAATTTTTGAAGGAACAGCTTCAACTGAAATACAAAAATGCCATTTTGAGAAGAAAACAGATCCTACTGAAAAAAAAAAAGGCAAAAAAAATTTCAATTATTTTATTTTTTAGAAAACAATTTCTGCCTCTTGAGAAATAACAGTCTGGGAACTCAGATTTTTTTTCATCAAAGTCTTCTTCCTTCTCACACGTTGCTTCACAGAGGAAAACCAGAATCTGTTTTTCCCAAGTGTTCTGGGGCATGCAGCACCAGGCCAGTGGAGAAGCCTTGGAAACGCTAAATTACTCTCCCACAGGCATTGAAGGGGTTCTAAAGAAAAGAAGAAGCCTCACCTTTTGGGCATGGCATGTCCCCAGTACTGCAATAAAGCAGATTTCCCCACCACCCCTTTTTCAACAACACAGCAAAGCTTCAGAAGATTAAAGCCTGGAAACCCAGCAACTTCAGTTGAGTTTGTAAGATCAGAATTAATCTAGCCAAAAGGCTGACAGATCGATTATAGTTGTGTATGTAGCGTATGTATATACACACTAGAAAGTGAAGAAAATTTATTTGCCATTTTGTTTTCTGAACAGCTTTCCTAAACTTTCGCCTTGTCACACAGACTAACGTGCCAGTAAGTTTTTTTGTGTACACTACAAGAAGGTAACACTACTGAAGGGACACTGAACTTTCAGTTCACCTAATCAACACCAGCTTTAAAGGCTATCTCTGACTTAACCACCCCCATTCACTTGTAAAACCCAACGGATTTCTTTCCAGTCACACAGTTTCTGTACCTTCTGCTCCTTAAGATGCCCACGCAAATGAAGCCTGAAAATCAAAGTGCTTGAGCAGTTTCTGCATAAGCTAAGTTCAAGAGGACCACTTTTTTCTTGGCATCATAAAAAAAAAAAAAAAGTTTGTTCTGATGTACTTGCCCTATCAGGATTTTATGGAGAGTTAAATTACACTCACTGGGTGTGCATGATCAATTTCACTATGCTAGATACACTAATAAAAAAAATTTAACTGTGAAAAATCTAAGCGCAGCCACTATTCCTTGAGTGTCTCATTTCAGAATCAGTTATTGCCTGCAGCCAAAGCATAGTTTTTAATCTTGCAGCATCTTAAAATAAAAAAATTGAAAGAAAAAAAACAAAGCACCATATGCATTACATGGTCCAAAGCACTGATCACAGTTTTATTCAACTACAGTGATACACCTTCTACCGCTACTGTTTTTGAATGCTTCGGCTTCCTGCACCCACATTCAGGCAGCAAACCAAGCAGTAGCAGCAACCAACTCTAGCATCAAGAGACCAGTGGTGAGAAACTGCATTTTTGCTATTCCACGGTCCTTACAGACTTCATGATTGCATAAACTTTGTTATTCAACAACTAGAGCTCCCAAATTTGAGAAAAGCAAGCTGTGTACCTGTCTACTGCTTCCTGTAACTGGTTTTTAAAAGGCCAATTCACTGCCAGGATACAATCCAATCAGGTCAGCATTTATATTTAATCATCCAGTCATAATGCAAGACAATTCAAACAATCACAGAATGGTAGCAATTGTTCGTTTCTGAGCTTAGTCCCAAACCAAACTAGACCCTGTTAAGGTATCCAGTACCCTTTGTTCTAACTCTATTAATAGAAGAATGATCTCCACTTTTGTTGGAGCATTCCTGTGGCAGTAAGATTACATACTGTCACACAAGCTTTCTTTTCTTGGCTGATGGAAATAAACCTAAATACGGTTCTGTATAATGCATAAATTTTAATGGTACATTTGGCCTCATCTAAGACTAAACCTCCATAAAATTCACACAATACAATGCGTTTCATACAACTATCAATGCCATACCACAAACCTCACAAAAAAAACCAAAAACGTAAAACAGAAGGCCACTGATACACAAGGTAGATAAATAAAAGCTTCAAATGCATTTAAACATCCATAACAGTAAGAACTCGATTAGAATTTCTGTTAAAAAAAAGTTAAAAGTTAACAATTCAAAAGGTATCAAATCTCTATAAAATATAAGCTGTTTTGAGTGTGAAGTCATATGTTCAGCACCATATGTTCAGCACCATTCAGACACATGCTGCAACAGCCAGCTTGATATATTAGCCAACTCTTAGCTGTTTTCTACTCACACTAGGCAATACCTCTCCACTTCTACCATCATAGTCCTGCCTTCAAGGTCTTAGGCAACTCACCTCTCCCTCTCCAGATATCTCAACAGCCTGCCAGAAAGCACTGCTGAAGTTCACCCCTAAACTTCAACATGTCTTGCACATATCTAAAATGAAAGCAAAATCTGTTGCAGAAGGAAGTTCAGTAACTTTTTCTGTCATCCATACAGTGGGATGCATGGATGCAAATGCAAATCTGGGGATTGCATTTGAAAGGTTTAGGTCCCTAAGTCTTATACTGATACTCCTCCCACTACATTTGGAAGAAGAAGAAACAAGCAAGCAAGCAAGCAAACAAACAAACAGAAATCACCAAGCCACTCCCAACATCTCAATTACCATGAGATAGTGGATTAAGCCAGCTGCACCTGCTTCATATTCAGAATCCTTTTGCCCACAGCAGTTTCCTCCTCAGGGCCTCCAAAGTCGTGTAATTGCTTTTTCAAAGAATAAAACTAAGTGTAAATGCTCCCCACAGCTCTGAATTTTTCTGGGACAGCATCACCAGCAACCGATCATCCAACATAAAGTTGTGTAACACTGAAACTCACCACGTACCTGATGACACTGATAAAACACTTTGAGGTAAGGAAACAATGGAAGGGCAGATGAGTGCAAGAAAATTCAAGTTATTTTCCATTCCTTTCCTCAATCCTTTTGCAAGGTTGGATGCGAAGCTGAAGTATACCATGCAGCCATGTACTAGCACATGACCTCGCTAATATCCGAACATGTTGTTATAAAGAACATTTCAAACACACACAACTTATGTTGAAATTATTCCTACCAATAGTGTTAATGATGACAGTCAACCAATAAATCTACACAAGGGGCAGCAGGGTGAAGTCAGTGCTAAAGAAAAAGGGCAGCTAAGACAGCAACTTTAACTTGGCTGATTCATTCCCAAAGCGCTACTCAAGAGTTTATCTGCAGTCATTCTTGCTTCACTTGAAAGAATGCCAGCAGAACAACTTGAAACTAGAATCCTTGATGCAATCTTTCTACTAAGTCAACGCTTGACATGCGTGTAACGTCAATGTAAGGAACTTCAGGCTTTGCTCCCAAACTGACGCGTTCCTCCGAAATAGCACCACTTCCACTGAACTGAAAACTGAAGTACACAAAGAACAAGCCAACCAGAACAAGATCAGCAAGTGACAGAATAAATTTTATTCCTCCTTTTGTGACTGTTAGTCACTTTCATAAACCACATGAGGCTTTGAAGAGAACTGGGAAAGGAAAACAAGAGAATGCTTTTGCATATGTGGCCAAGAGGAAATTAAACATCTCAGAATCATTAAGGTTCAGAAACGCTTCCATTAAGTTACCACCTAGAGCAAAACTCACTTTGGTAGCAACAGAAGTTCATTCTCAACTGAGATTTGGAACAGAAAGCTTCATTCTTGTGGTCTGAGCCACATAAAAGCGCATCAAATGCTTCAAGGACCTTCTGACGTACAAAGCAGAAGCAAACCATGAAGAAGTGTTCTGCTTTTTTCCCATCTGAAAGAGTAACAAGTCACGTACCTGCCCACAGACAAAACAAGCCTTACAAAAACATAAGAAAAATTTAATCTCTTTTCAAACCATTGTGATCCAAGAATTTTAGTCCATCCTTATTGCTGCAGAAGACATTAGGAACACATCTACTGGCTTCTACAAGGTAAAACAGGAAAAGAAAGCTTGGAAAAGAGTGGAAAATTAAGTAAAATTATTACAGCAGGCGGAGAACTTAAGGGATGGAATTTAATGAATGACATTCTATAGTTTAACACCATAGCAACATTAACATTAAGCAGGCATTATCATAACCTGTCAAACAAAAAGCCACATAGAAAATAAAAAAAACACACTCAAGGCATCCGCATGTATCAGACGAGATTTTAAGTATTTCACGTACACCGAAGGGACAGCAAAGACTGATGTACCAACAGTACTCTGTTACACGGCTTTTCACTTTTTACCAACAGTTTGACAAGCCTGTCTGAGGTACATGACAGAAGATCTCCCTGCCTTCTTCCTCCATCTTAACCTATGCTTAAACCTTTTAGGTACACTGGGTACTGCGCACAAATAGCTAGGGAAGCGTAATTGCCAAAGGGGAACCGAGTGTGCAGCAGCTATTTGAAATGCCAGCTGGCATCCATGTGCAATCAACACTAAGTCTTTTAAAAGTCTGACCCCAGGGTTTTTGCAACCCGACCTACTGAAACACCTCACAGTGAGGTGAAGCACATACAAGCAGTTGTCAACTGTCAGCAGCTGAGAGGGAGTTCCCGCCAAAGTACTGAGTCAGGAGCAACACCCCTGCTTCGACACTGAACTGCAAGACTCTCACAAAACCTTAAGTGCTGGAAAACAAAAATTTACAGCCAAACTGTAACCATTATGTAGTTCACAGACAAAACAATGCAAGTACAATTCTACACAGAAACAGGAGCTCTGATGGCATCATCTAAGGAGCATGCATACACATACTTAACTGATCAGCGATGCTACTATCACTTCAATTGCTTTAAAAATGTATTCACTTAACTCTATAAACAGAATAACAAAAACCATTGACCACTTTTTATTTCTGGAATAAAAATTACTTCAGAAAAAGTAATCAAAATGTGAATTGTTTTTCATCCTGTTCTGCAACTCTTGAAAAAGCTTCTGAAACACAGACTAGACAAAAGAATCCTCAGCTCTGGCCACTAGAAGAACCCCACATTATCCAGCAGATCTTTGCAGTGCTGGAACGTAGAAAGAAGCGCACTCGGTGCCAAGCGCTGACCCTGGCAGCAAGCTGCCCCGTTCAGTCAAAAGCCAACAATTTGCCTCTCACAGCTTTGTCTGTGGAGCCTGGAACGACAGTCTAGCTGGACATCCTGCGTTCTTTCCAAAAACCTCATGCTCACTAAGAGTCATAAGAGGTGAGCATCCAGAATGCTTTCCCATCACAGAATAGGCATCAATATGCAAGGGAAAGATATCGCAGGCTGAGTACATACATTATTAAGTGATAAAAAAATACATGATGGATAGGCGTATCGTTTCTTGTAGCTGTGTCAGGAGCCGTTAGATCACAGCCATTTTTTTGCAAGATTTTTTTCTTTTTTGATATTGTGGTTTTTTTAAAAGAATAATTTATCCAAAATTCAGTTGTGATAAACTAGCATAGTATTGTTAATCAGATCCAGAGACTGCAGCAGCAGAGTATGTAAAAAAAGATACTGTTTCTGGTTATTTAATAGGGCACAACACAAGGCACAAACACCCAGAAAGCTGCTGGCAATCATCTGCCTGCGTAGTTAACTACTACCACTGCAGGCCTTGAACAACGATTCTCATCTTTATTGTATTTTTAAGTTACAGTGCCTGGAGGGTTCATGAAGGAATCTCGCCTGCTGTTTACCAAGTTAGATGATGTTTTATTCTTACACAGCATCAAGAATAATTGGGTGTACATATTAGTTTCCACTGTACATTCCAGCTAAGATGCATTCAGGAACATAATTCTGCCTTAAGGCTGGTATTTGCAGTACACGTCTGTCTTACCAGCACAGATCACACAAAATTCTTGGCGAGTTCTTCATTTTGATGGTAAGAAATACATTCCAAATACGGTTTTAAAATACACAGTGATTTTAAGCTCATTTGCAGTTTTAACAGTCATGAATTACACTATACTATACTATTTGGCTCATAAACCATATACGGTCCAGGTCCTTCAAAAAGAGATTCCTGCAGCATCAGTGACGTCAGCTTCCTAAGAAAATACTGCAACTGACCACTTTCTGTTACACAAAGGACTCAAAAAACATTTCCAATGTCAGCTGAATCCTCATTTGTTTTATAGGTCTAATAATCACAAGCTGTGAAAAACTGAAATCCTAGTATAGTCCTAAATTTCATATTGTTTGCAAAGCTTCATCAAGAAAAATAAAAAGGAAACTAGAAATTACAGCTATAGTATCTCTCCAGATTATTCTTCTGTCTTTTTCTACAGAATAATGAACAAACTGTTGCCTTTCTAAAAGAAACAGAATTGTAGCCTTACAAGTAACTGCAATGTAAGGAATATAACTGCTGCAGGAGCCACACTGACAATTTCTCCCTACTTAAGTAGTTCAGTACATGTAAAAAACATGAACTTTCTCACAGCAGGCAGAAGGAAAAACCAGCCAAAGCTCCCTTTTTGCTGACAGAGAAGCTACCACTGAATTCATAGACAACACAGTGTACTTTCATACTGCGTGGACTCACAGCTGTGAAACAAAAAGAAGCTGCATCCAAACCATGTAATTCCTGTTTCTTTACATGCAAGGCAGACCCTGAAACAGTCTGAGGAAACCCCACACACTCAGTGCAGACCTGACTACCCACACTTTTTATCAAGTCAACGGAACTGTTATCATTAACCTCAAAGGGGCAAGGATTCCACCAGTATTGATAAAAGCAGATCCACAAAACATTGCTATTTGAGACAAATGGGAGAAGACTGACAGCACAGTCTACCAGTACGTCACTTGCTGAAACACGCTGCAAGGTCTCGGCTCTTGCTTCAGGAATCATTCCATACTCACTATGATTTTATTTAAAAGAAGTATAAGCAATAGTCATGTAAAGTGTACATCTAAAGTGTACACCTGTAAATAGAAGCTCTGTACTACTCTAGCTGAAGCGCGCAGAGTCGGGCTTTCCATCCATCTCACATCCACACATTTAAACTTCCTCCCCAGTGGATCCCCACAAGGCAAGTCACCAGCACATTGTCATGGATATTTACGTTTCCCTCGCCAGAACCATCAGCCTACTTGCTAAATGTGCTGCAGTAGAGGTGTCAAATACAATGGGATCTGTGTCACAGAGCTTACAAGATGGATTTTGACAGATGAAACAGACAAGTATAGGAGATGATGAAGGTAACAGAACAAAAAGGGTGGAGGAGTAAGAGTGGATAGTTACCCAGATCAACTGCACAACACTTGCTATTTAACCCCCCCCCACCAAAAATAAACAAGCATAGAAAAAAAATCCCAAATAAACAAACAAAAAAACACGAGCCAACCCAAAAACACACACTCTGGAAATAATCACATAAAAGGAAGTATCAACTGACAGCCAATAAACACCTGTAACACCTGCAATATGGGATACTGGCTTACACAGGCAGACTCCATATGTAAAAAGGACACTTACAGCACTAATTACCCTACAAGCCACAAAACAAACTACAAGGCATAAGTAAGTTCCATTCACGGCTTCCACCCCCGTTTTCGCGGGTTTGGGGGAGAGGACCGCAGCCGAACGCCGCTCCCCGCACACGGGCAGCCACGCCGACGCCGCGTGCACCTCCTTGTCACCTCCCACCCAGATTGACCACCGCAGGTCAGCAACAGCTGAGGGGAAACACGTTTTCCCATAAAAACAGAACCTTCTTTAAAACAAAGCAAAACAAAATGGGCCAGGGAGAGGAGGATTTTCTTTTTCAGACTGGGGAGCTTGCTTCTCCACAGCGACAGGGGTGTTTTCGGTGAAAGCGCCGGCCTGCGCCCTGAGCACAAGCAGTATTTACAGCACAAAATTAGGTTTTGCCTTCGTCGGTCGGGCAGCAGGCCGGCCCTGCAGCAGGACGAGCCCACACACCTGACAGCCGACGCTATTCGGCTCCTGCCCGCCGGCCCGAAGCTCCCCGCTCCTGTTCACCCGGGAGAATGCAGGATCTCCCCCCCACCGCCGCGGCAGGGTCCCGCGGCCGGCGGACGACCGGGAGGCTACCGACCTGCTCCGCCCCGCCGGCGCGCTCCCGCGGCTCGCTCCCGGTGGAGCCCTGAGTCGCTCCCATAGTAACATCGGTCGCACCCGCCAGCCCCGGGCATGCTCCTCGCTGGACCCCGCTGCCCGGGGAGGGCCGGAGGACACCGGTCAGGCCGGGGGCTGCGCCGCAGGCCCGATCGGGGCAGCGGCGGCCGGAGCCCGCCGGGGACAAAGCCGGCACTGAGGAGCCCGGCACAGAGCGACTTTGTAGCGCCGGGGCCCGGCCGCCCGCCGCCGCCAGCCAATCGGGCCTGCGGGCGCCCCGGGGAGGCGAAGAAACATTTTCATTCTCCCTGGGAAGAAAAGAATTGTTATTCTCCCGTTACAAAAATATTTCTTGTATTCTTGCCCTTGGCAGCGGCCAGTAGCTGACGCCCGTCACGGGGTAAAGTGGAGAGACAGGGCCCCATGGTCCAAGCACGGGCAGCGTTTCTGGCACGAGGCTTTCGGACAGCACCCACGGCACCGCTTTGTGAAACAAACACACCAGCCATTTCTGCCGTCTGTTCATGCGATGTTCGGGCATCGATCTGAAAGCTGTGTGTCCCCCCCCCAGCCCCCAATGGCTTCCCCAAGTCCGCAGCCTTGGTTGGGTTTCCATCCCACCACCTAACAGCCCTTCCACGTCAGTCTCAAAGACAACACTGCTGCTTTTAATTCAGAGGCTGAATTGCTTGGGTTTGACACTATAACCATGTATTTGAAAAAAGCAGATTCTCAAGGTAACAGTATTCTCAAGAGCTTGCAGCAACGACCGATAACTAAAGGCACCAAGCAGGAGAAGACTGGCGGAAGTTCAGCCACGCTTGTATCCAGAAACAAAGATTTCTTCCCCCAGGCTACTGTCTTCTGGGAGTTACATTATTTTGGGTGTATGAGTCAATACTTAAATCAACTCTTAGAAGGAAGAAATTAAGAACAAGGACAAACTGTAAGGGAAGAGCTTTCTCAAGCCAATGCTTTAAAAAAAGAACACAAACATCATGTTACTTTGTATGGTCTACCCTCAAGTTTGGAGAGAAAAGGGCAGAAAAATGCCAAAGCATGAACTTTGTTCTTCTTTCATGTGGTCTCTGCTCTCGGTTTTACAAGGTTTTACAGTGATACCATCCAACTTCTGTTGCAACACAAGCAGTCTGGTATGCAACCGAAGTCGAGACCACTTGGAAAAATTAAGCACAGGGGGCCAGGCTCCTTACACACCAGGGGTTCCGCGATAGCATCTGACATCAAGAATTTCCCCAGGAGACACAGCACAGCAAGGCAAAACAGCTGACACTCACTCCCCGCACCACTGAGCGCTTCTGCACACCTCTGCAATCTGGAGGCAACTTCCCAAAGAGCTGGCAACACCAGCCATCAGCACAGGATATCACGCCACGGCATCAGCAGAGAAAGCCACTGTCCAGTACTTACCTCTTTGAAATGGCAAGACACGATGAGAACAACATGAGCTGGTTTTTGGTTTGATAGGATATGGCAGGATTTTGCTGCAGACGACTACCTAGTTTTAGATGCAAGATCAATTTTTAGTTTTGGCTGGATGGCAATACAACTTTTTCAAAGACGGCAGTTGTCAGACATAAGACGGGACAGGGAGAGGAGAAGCCACTAGACCCCTGTGTCTGCATTCTCTTAACACACGTATTAAGATCGTGGCAGCATAAAGTAGAGCACCAGTCTCCTGCAGCCGCCTCCCTCCGCATAGGCTCTGGCAGAAGTTGAAGAGCTGCCACTCCCGATTGCCCCACCAGACACAGCCTGTTGGGGAGTGCAAGCAGTGCCAGTCAGAGCCATGTAAGAGTCTGCCTGTCCTGCCCAAGGCTGAGGAGGATTACTTTTTGTTCCAGACAAAAGCTGTGGCTTGGCCTAAAGCCTCCTTTTGGCATGTTCTGTGACCTTGCCAAAGCCACGCCATGTTACCACTAACAGTGGGGTTATTGGGCTGTACTGCCCTCAGCTGCAGGGCAGCAACCAAGGTTAACACGCCTCGCTAGCCTGGGGTAAGTGCAATACAGATGCAGGAACTGATCACGGTTATGCAAGCAAAATAGGCTGGTTTTCAATCCCTTCCCACAGATCATCACCTGGGGAGGGCCTTTCAGTTTGTCTCCATTCAGTTTCCTGCAATAGCAGATGGAAAACAATCCATTTGGGCTTATCAAAATATTTCTCATGTTTGTCCATAAAATTTCTCACTTGTAAGAGTACAGAGGACACTTCTCTTTTCCTGCTTTCTTACTTTTCTCAAACAAAACAGCTCACTCTGCCACAATGGGCAGATAAATAATCTCATACCAGCCTGCAAATGTGAGCGGTAAGTGACCTCTAGTGCTCACACTCATGCTCGAGCTTGGCCCTGTGCCCAGATGCCCATACTGATGGCACAGACTGATGGAACTATCAATGTAATCACAGTTTACAAGTTACTTGCCCCACAACTCAACCGCAGAGACCACATTTTCAGGCCTTCGTGGGTACTTTGACCAAGCTATCCTCCCTAAGGTGGATATACAGGTAGGCCTTACAAGGGGAGGATGATGCAACTTAAACCAAAAATGGAAGGATACAAGATAGCAGTGCAACCAGTGACAAGAGCTGCAGGAACTCCTTTGGCACCGCAAGTTCCTGCGTCCTGGGGCAGAAAAAGGGAGAACAGGTACTCAAAGCACCTAATTCACCTGACAGCTATCCCACGGGAGGACAGCATCCCCATTCTCTTCCCTTGTAAACCAAAGGAAAACAAAACCAAACCCTTAAACTGCAGCTTGAAGAAAAACATCTTTAAGTGTATAATGAGACATAACTTCTCCCGACTCAGCTTCTCTGAAACGCCACAAGGCCCTGCACTGTGGATCACGAGTGACTACACAGGACACCTACAAACTCATCAAAACTGACCTGGGACAGCAGCAGAAGCAGAAGGTGGGCAGGAGACCCAGAAAAATGGTCTGTTCTGTCTATGCAGGTCTCTGCGCACTTCAGAGTGTTTGGAGACACAGTCGCGTGCACTTTTCACTCAACGTTTACATTTGAAACCAGAGGTGCAGATACAGCTGTAGTCAGTCCTGGGTACAAGCACCATGCCACAGTTACACAAACTGGGCTACAAGTGTGCAGCTCTGTCCTCTGCAGTGTTTAGGACCAGCTAGTCTGCATGTGCTTCAACTGTACAAAGCGTATCATGTGCAGGGGATTTCATTAAATGTTATGTAGGTGTGTGGAGATTTTAAAATTAACTACCATGGTAAAAATTAATTGGTATTCAGTCTATGAGAAACATGCAAATAACTCCTCGTTGCCACACTTCCCATTAAGATTTTCGGTTTAGGTAATCAAGACAAACATTGTTTGCCTACAATCAGCTTGAATCTAGGGTCTGTGTAGCACTAATTTAGAGAGATCATTTGCTGCAGCTTGAGTCATGCAAAACCTAGGATGTATTCCATAAATTACCTAATGCTACTGTGAATGAAGCAGTTGTGCTGCTTCCAGCATCAGCAGAGGGAACACCCATTAACACTACGCTACAGGATGTAAATTTAAAACAAGCAGCTGCATCTCACAGCTACTCCTGCCAACCAAGTAAAGCTATTCAGCAACTTCCTTGCAGCAACCAAGTTTGGCTACCACGCTGTGATTCAGGTTCTCTCTGCCTCCTCACCACCATTAAGCCTTCTAACTGGCCCCTCTGACACCTCTGACAATCAGCTCTTTTTTTTTTTTTAATGTTGAAAGTTCTTTGTCTTTTTTTAAATATTAAAGTTCAACAGCTAGTAGTGCTGCTAAACAGCATGGAAAACAGGCAGCCTCCTTAGAGCACTTAGAACTGATTTCAGCAAAAGATATTGGGAATGTAGGCTGCTAGTCCAGTTGTTGAACTGTCTGAACAGAGAAATGAGTTTTGCTTTTGTTTTTCAGCAAGTGTTCATGATCCTCTGATGAAAGGCACTGCAGAAGTTTCTTAAAATACCATGCTGCCAAATAGCCTTTGCCCCCCTTCCCTTCCAGGCAACCTCTTTAGACTGCTGTTTGTCATCAGCCTGCAAAATCACACAAATCAAGTCAGCCCAGTCCTACTTAAATGATTCATAAATCCAATTATGTCCGCTTCTTTATATAGTAAGCTGGGCCCTAACAGATTCAACCTTCAGGATTAGAGGATGTGCAGGTAGCTGACCTCTGACTCTCAAACTGCTCAGGAGCTACAAACACACAGCTCCACACTGAGGTTGTCACACGTATGGCATAGTTATCTTAATCTCTGTCTTGAGGGGACTGGAGAAGAGAAGCCATGAATACCATCTTGGCATTTGTTACCACGTGTAGAAGTGAATCCAGTGGTGGGCCACCAAGATGGTGGGGGCTGAAGCACTGGCCTGGCAAGAGGAGGCTGTGGCAGCTGGGCTTGTGCAGCCTGAAGGAAGGATGGCTTTGGGACACCTAACAGCAGCCCATTGGTGCTGATGGGAGGAGATTGAGGAGATGCAGCCACAGTGGTGGTGTGGCAGGAGGACAGGAGACAACGGGCAAAAGTTCAAGTAAGAGAGATTCAGATGGATATAGGAAGACAAGTTTCTCCTCACGAGGGCAGCCAAGCCATGGACCCAGGGCACAGAGAGATTGTACCACCTCTGTCCTTAGAGGTGTTCAAACCCCAACTGGGTAAAGCCCTAAGCAACCTGTTTCAATCTCACAGCTGACCCTATTCTGGGCAAGAGGTTGGGCTAGAAACCTCCTGAAGTCCCTTTCCACATGAATTAGCCTTTCATTCCTGGATTACTGCATGACTTAGGTGCCAGCTTATAGCAGAGTGACATGTTCATTACCCTGCCCCAGTCTCCACTTCCAAAGTACAGCTTGTGATTATGCAGCATAAAGATTGTGGCATGCAGCTTGCAGGGTCCGGTACACTGGCTGTCCCTGATCTAGTGTTAGGATGCACAGCTATACATACTTCCCAGGTCTCAAAGCAGCAATTCTACAGCTGTTATGTTAGAAAACACAGATCTCCCTGGAAGATACACAGAGCCCAACGTAAACAGCATACCATCCTTCATACATTCTTTATCTGGGGTAATTAAGAGTACAAAATCCTCTGCAGCTCACTTGACCACCTATTTTGAGCTTCTCATGGTAAGGTGTTCTTTTGTTTTGTTTTTGTTCTTTTTGTGGGTTGTTTTGTGTTTTTTTTTTTTAAACCTAGACATACAGATTTACCTAGATGCTCCAAATCAACAAAATTTAAAACATGTATATAATGATTTAAAGCAAGAAGCAGCACTGTTCTAAGCCAACTACAAACTCAAGCTCACAAAAATGAAAAAAATTTACTGTGACAAACACTGTTATATGCTGAACAACAAGGAACAGCTCTAGAGATATTAACAGTGTTAAATACAGTAATGCAGTATATTTTTCTCTTTTTGAAAAATGTTAATCATCAGTTCTACTAGATCTCACACATCACAGGTTTCTTTACTCCTTGCAGGCCTGTGAAACTGTCCTCTGCTTTTAGCAATTTATCTGCTTTTCCTCACTAGAAGTCAAGCCCCACAACATGAAAAACTTTACCATGGTAATCAACTCTTACAGCTTAAATTAATTAAGACAACACAGTGAAGAAAACAGAGATCCCATTCTCATGCAGATCATTATACTTATTCAAAACAAGCAAAAGGATATGCAGAATGTGCACAAGACATAACAGACACAAAACTAAGTTAATTTTTTTCTGATACAGAAGTTAATTTAAAAAACAAAGCTCCAGACAGCAGTTCTTCAGCCAAGTTAGTCCTGTACAGCCCTAAAACTATGCTTCAAAGCTCTGCCTCTCCCCATGCTATTTATACTGGCAAACCTCCTGCTGATGAGCTCATTAAGAAATAAAGCAGTTCTGCAACCTTATTCAGCAACAGCAAAGTCCCAGCCTAGGGTACTATGCTCACTTGTGGGTGCTGCTCTTCAGGAAGGACTGAAATGAGCTGGTAAGAGTCCAATGGAGAATAGTGAGAACAATCATCAGGCAGAAAGCAGATGGACACAGCCACCCCAGCCTTTCACTTGCCGATTCCGCAACTCCCGGAAGCCCACTGGGAAGAACCCATCTCAGAGGCTGGATGCAGCTTCTGAGGCATCTCTCTCTAGGGGATACATGGTTCTGGAGTTTCTTTCTTTTGCTAAGAGCTGGACTTGCAGGTATCCACACTCCCTGGTGTAAGGTTTGTATGCACTCCCTGGTGTAAGTTTTGTATGCCATACAATATTCCTGAAAGTTTTTTATTTTGAGGAAAATGCTAGAGTCTGCTTGAGACCTAAGCTGGGACATTCCTATGTAGATACGCTCCACTGATATTCTTGTATCACATTCCTCCTCCCCCCTCCCACAGTGCCCTAAGTGAGCACTCCTTGCTTGTTACTTTATATAATGTCCACTTTTTTTTTTCTTTTCTATCATGTCTTTAGAGCCTTAATAACTAGCATACTCTCCCCTCACTCTCTGAACATTAAACTAAGAGATGAGTAGCTTTGGTTAAGTATACCACAAATTAGGAAGACAGGATAACTGATACCCACACTTTCAAGTAAATTACTAAAGCAGCAATAGTTATTCATCTCTCAGGAATGAAAGATAAGTCAATTATAGTTTTGTGACATACCAGCATAAAAACCCCTTGCTCTCTTAAAACTGTCATCTGTTAACGACTTGAAAAAACAAGCCAAGCATGTTTTATCCACACATAAAACTAAGGATGCATTTTATATTCTCCCTGGAAGCACTTTAGAAAAGGTTTCAAAACAAGGTTAAGATGCCAAAAGGATTATATTTACCTTAATGATGTACTGTAAGAAAATATGCAGCAAAATAACTCTCCCTGCGTGTGGCTATTCTGTTTCCCAGGACTCTACTGAGTCACTAAGCAATTCCTATTAATATTACCCTCCCTGCTTAAAGTAATTTATTTATCCCCAAACCCATGCTAAATATTTATATTTGCTGAAGACATCAACATCAATTAAATCCATTCTTTACCAATGTTTAGCTAACAGATGAACTAGTACAGGCCTGTGCATTGTTATTTGCATAACTTTAGCAGAATATTGACTTCACTGCAGAAGTCTCTCCTCTTCTAGAGGCCTGTTGTACATCATCAAGCTTTCAGCAAATGCGCGTGTGCTCATTCCAAGTTGCTTCCAGAATCCAAAAGAACTAGTTCTGATTTCAACGTATTACTGTATAAAGTACAGTTGCTTAAAACCTTTTAAAAACACAGCTAAAAGAATGAACATTATAGCTAGCACATGACAAGAATCCATCATTTTGAACTGACTGGCAGCTCTAACTGTTGCAACTTGACTAGTACCTTGAGAGGAATGACAATTTTTGAGTGTCTCTGCCTGCTCGCCACGAGATGTTTTGGGCTTGATGTACAGCTGTGCTCCCAGTCCCACTCACAAGGACATGGCAGGGCAGTAGTTTGCTCCCTGAAAATACAAAGTTGCAAGTTAACATTAAGTCACCTATAATCACAAGGAGTGACCGTGAAGGCTGAGACACTGAAGTCCTAGAGGTAAAGAGGATACAAAATATATTTCTCTGTTAGTTTGGCATGCTTTAGCTTCCCTGGCAATCACGTGGAAACAGGCTTGAATAAAGGAGATACTCGGCAATATTTACGCTTGTAGCAACACTGCAAACTTCAGTTCAAGCACTGTCCCTCACCAGGCATCCACACAAGCCTGCACACAAGGCAACAAGGCGTTTTTGCAAACTAAACAGGGTACAGACAGGAAGCGTGCTTATATTCGCTTTGTTGCATCGGTCCTCTGCAGAAGGCATTTGGGCTTTTTGTTTTTAGTCTGATACCTTAGTTTGTGCAAGATTGTACAAAGTTAAGCTAGTAAGAGCACTGTATCTTGAGCATAACCTCAGGGAGAACAATCAGATACATGCGTTCCAGTGATTTTAATTGGTAACTTAACAACTCCAGTTGCCAAATGATAGAAAAGAAACAATTCCCAATGTCACTTTTGACTCCTTCCCCTGTTAAACAGGCCTCAGCTACCCGTCTTCCGCACAAGCAGTATGCTAGCTTCCATTCAGCATCCCTGTCAGAGGGCTCCTCCTCTCCCCACCCTTTGTCCTAGCCCTTGATTATCCACTGTTGGAAAACAGAAAATGAAAGGTTTAACCAAGATGAAGGAGGAAACTTTTACAGAAATAGAAACAGAAGCCAGTGGTTAGGGTTTGTTGGCTGGGATTTGTTTTGTTTTTAAAAGCAAACCAACGTACTTCTTGATAATCTTAATTCCTCTAAAAAGCACCTTTCCAAAGAGTTCCATTTTCAAAGAAGGATATAGCCAGACTTTCCTAGAAGGGTGTCTTATCCATACTTGTTATGGTTTTGGGATTTTTTATTTTGCTCTTCAGTGTATATGCTATTTTTTCATTGTTGTTGTTCTGGTTAATACTCCATTAGTCATTTCTACATAGCAGGAGAGCCATAAGAAAGAGACACTTGAAAGAATTCTGCAGAACTTCCCCAATTATCTACACTTCTACCCTGCATTTTGTTGATGTGTCCTGGCACCTGCTTTTTCCTGAGCACAATCATAATGAGGTGCCAGGTCCAAAAAAGCAAACTTCAAACTTCCAAGATACTTTAAAAATACACTGGTCTCAGATGAACTTCTTAAAAACTTCAGAAATGCAAGCACTGCCAGACATCACCTTGTGAAACTAGAAGGTCCTCTTCCCTCTCTGCTGATTCTTCCTGCACAAAAGCACCTTTCTAAAAGTAATAAACTACTGTTCTAGATAAAGGCATGATTTCTGAAGTCATAGAACAAAAGGATGCTTAATATGAGTGTCTATGATCACTGAAGAGCAGCAAGGAGCTATGCTGTGCATTATGAACAAGCATCAGCTTTGTTGTTCCAGGGTGTAGACAGAATACTACTCTGGAGGCTGAAGAAAAGTTACACAAGCAAGCTAAACCCAAACTACCACTGCTGTGATCATTTTGCTTCTGCGTGAAGATGCCAGGAGTTATAAAACTCAATCCGTCACAGAAATCACATCACTACTCCAAGCAAAAATGGAGGTAGAAAAACATACTTTAGAATGCCTTTGATGTGGAAATGTATATGAATGCCTTAGCAAAATAATATATTTGCCTTTCCTGCTTTCTTTTCTGCCTTAGTCTGGATTTTTAATCGGATTTTCACAAATTCCAAGTGATGGCACTGGAGCTGGCGTCACATTCTAATGTTATTTTTTATTTTAGGAGATGATTACGAGAAATAAAGGAAGCATTTGAGCTAAGCATGCATCTGAATTTGTGCACTGAGGAGACGACAGATGAGTACCTCTATCCTACATTCAGTATTAGGTTTTGGAAACTGTCATCCTGGGTTTGTGTGTGTGGTCCCCCCCCCTCCCTTTTAGAACACCTTTTTTATATGAACGTGACAGGGTACCTCTAGAAGCTGAGTGATAAGCTAATGTTAGCAAAGTGAGTTACTGATTTGCTTATTTCAGTTGTATAGAATAAGCAGTCTGTAACTACAAAAAGAACAGCACTTTTTTCTTCAACTCACAGTTCACTTTGCTGCAGTTGCTGGTTACCAGCCTTCAGTTTGCTGGAAGTTTTAATGAAAACATAAAAAGGATCCCTATTACAGTCCAATGACAACAGCTTTTCTGCTTTTGTGAAACTGTTGGAAGGGCAAATCCAAATACATCTTAACCAGTTTGGAATTCCAGGCATGTGCAACAATCGCATCAACTAAACCTCTCCCTGAAAGCAGGGCGATGCCAGATTAAGAATGCTGGAAATAAAAACAAATATTAGCAGGGTAGTGTCTTTTGCACTTTGACACTGACTAACACTCCGTAGATGAAAGCCAAGTAGTCCTAGTCACAAAGCAAAAAATAATGGATGCTAAAGTTAGCAAGTTTCATTTTTAGATGGCTTGTTTCAAGCTGTGACTCCGGCCAAACCAACCTACTTGAAAACAAGAAGGATTTCAGCAAGAATGTACCGTTACCTTCCAGTGCAGCTCCTCAACGTATCAACAGCAATCACATACCATTTTATCAACATGTAAAGAGTGGACACAAAATTCAAAGAGACTGGCATGTAGATAACTTAGATGAAACAATGAAAGGAAGTCACAGTCTAGGACACTCCACTGTCCTGTGTCCAAACACATTGTACTAAAAACCTCTTTAAATGTGCGGATCTTTAACAAAAAGCCCTACAAGCACAGATTAACACAACACCAGAAACTCAGGACCAACTTGAAGAATACTTCTGTTGAGAAGAGGCTGGAAACTGTTGGCATCAGTATATTTTCTAGACTAGTTTTTGTGGGTTTGGTGATGCAACTAAAGAAAAAAAAAATCGTATGGTATGTATTTTAATTGCTTTTACTGTTGCTACCACCATTAGAGGAAGTGCTCTTGTGAAAAAATTACAGGATAAATCTGAATGCAGTTACAGCCAAACAGTCACAGTTTTACTCCCAAGCTTTTCTTTGAAGTCTTGCTTACACAAACTATTCCAAACCAGTACAAATATATTAATTGCTCTCGAACAAACGCCTAGCACATTTTGCACTCCTCTGCAATGTCTGAAACAGGTGACAGCATTCTAACATCTAACAAAAACAGGAGAGATGAGAAGGTCTGTGAAGACACCCATCCACTGATGCTACTTGTATAGGGGAAGGTGGGAGACAACAACAATCCCCTTTCACACACACCATAAGTTTATGAGGGAAACAGTTATGAACAGAAACAATTTTCTGAAGCCTAATATTCAAGTTGTGTGGTACAAGAAAGCACTCTGAGTTACTTTTAACAAAACCAGAATACTCAGTATTTCGCATTTTGACATTAATAGCCTTCATTGACTTCTCTTTTAACAACTACAACTTCTCTTCAGGGAAACGGTATTTCTAAGTATGATGAACTCTTGCTTCCTAGCAGAGAAGGAAAACTGCATAAACAAAGAAGAGTGTTTTTCTTTTCCAATTCTAGAAGCTGCTAGTTCTCTCATGGATAAAACTAAAATATGTACATTTTTAAATGGAGGGGAGGGGGGAACGCAAACATACATCAGCTTCGTAGTAAGCAATGAACAGAAAACAATCATTTAATTTTCATTCTGATGAGTATACACCTGTTCATCTCTTCTGCTCTTCAGCAAACTCCTGATTTAGAAATAACACCACCTCCTATTTACTAGCCAAGGACAAGAAGTGCACAGAAACCACAAAGTTTAACTACAACTGCAGAAGATACACCATTTGAAAGGTACAAAAAAATTTTACCTGTTTTATGAATGACTCTCCTCGTTTCTGGCAATAAGTTTTAAAATCCCGTGACTCAAGGTGAGCACAGGTTTCCCCATAGTCACTCACCAGTTGCTTTTTAACACTTACCCTGGATGTTGCCACAGATTTGCATGTCTACCCTCAGGAAGCAGCTCTCTCTTGTTAAGGGGAGTAATACCTATCGCTGCTTCTAAAATAGTTATGTATTTCTTGTACCGCATCCTGCCTCTCTCAAGAGTTCCACCACGCTAAGTTATCATCCAAACGCAGATGCTGCAACTGAAGTCATGCCTCTTCACTTATCTGAACTGCTGCTTTTCAAAACATGCTGTGAGTTTGATGCATAAGAATAATGCTTTGTCCCCTCTCCCAGGCTTCAAGAGTTAGTAGCAGAGAGAAACCAAAGAAAAACTCCCACCAGATTCCCCAGAAACGTCACTGTTACATAATTCGATCTTTGAATAAGACACTAATGAAAATGACTGAAGAGACAATCACAGTTCTAAGCCTGGCCAGATAATGCACACGCTCCAACTGACTAATCCTTTGCTAAATCTCTGCTGTCTATAATCTTTCAAGTACTAATGGAGCACTAGGTAACTTCACTGTCAAATCCATCCAGGGAATAAGAGAGATCTGCACAGGAAACTTCAGACTGCTTTAGATGCTGTGACAGACAAAACCAGATTTCTCTTCAACTTTTCTTCTTGGCACCAGAGAGCTCTGTACATTGGAAGTGTTGCAAGGGATTTATCTGATCTGTTCAGAAAAGGCATGGAGAAACTCTTCCTCACATGACTTGTATTGAATTAACAAAGCTGAAGACTCCCATTATGATACCTACTAGTCATTCAAATATGCCTCACACGGTGCCAGAAGACACTTTCCGTGTCAAAATCATTCTAGCCACGAGGTAAGTAACTGTGCGTGCCAAAGACCTCGGGTACTACCTACAAAGGCGGAGACAGATGTACATGTTGAAGTAACAGTGACAGTTTGGAAATGCTACAGCATTGTCAAACTGCAGCATTAAGAGAGACGTACTTGACCACAAAAGACTAACTAAGGAATTGTTGTTGTAATGCTATTCAGATAATAAAAAAGATACTAATATTTTATATATAATTGTATATTATATAACTATTATGTATTTATGCAGTAATACAGTAAAAAAATGCAAAAAGAACAGATGGGACAGGAAGACTAAAGACTTCAGCTACAACTCCCTCCATAAACTGTGCAGTTTAGTTATTCCTTAGTACTATTAGGCATGTCTATATTTCTGTTGGGGTGACTCCATATTGCATGCTACTTATTTAGAAACCGCTAAGATGAAAACCACAAGTTTTCATTACTTCTACTGTAAAATATTCCGCTCTTAACAAGTTTTGTATAACCACTGTCAGATCCTATATTACTTAAAATCCTGTGTTTCCCATACTTGGCATTTAATATTTAGCCAGATTTGTAGGTTATGTTAACACATGCACACAATGAACTCTCTCAAGTTACTACTAATCTGTAGGACTGATTTTAGAAGAACAAAATAAAATTAAGCCTTTTTTAGGTTCGGGGAGTACCACTACAAACAACTGCTCGAGGGAAAAATTTAGTTTTCACCTACCTAGTTGCATGCTGATATGTAAGGAATACGCAGTCTGATAATTTGTGGTGTATGAAGAACGTTAATATATTAAAAACACAGAAATGAAATTAAGCAAAGAATTACTTCTCCAGGCCTTAACTAGAACTTCAAACATCTGTATACAAAGTATTAAGAAGCTTAGGAAAACGAGGTACTACCAGAAGTCTGCAAGCACAGCTAACGTCATTAAGCCTGCAGCCTCCTGACTTCTGATAGCTTTGGCAGCCATATTGCCAAGGCAGTACTGACTAGAAGACAATATAAGAAGTGGACAATCTTTTGACTACTCCTGTTTTTAAGAACCTTCTGACTGCAGTAGTCCATGTCAATATTCAATTCTACTTAAACACAGAAACATTTTGATGAAAATCCAGCCTTTCCTCCAAGTCAGTTTTGTTAGCAACATCGGTATTACTACAATTTCTCCTATGAAGTTTTGGTACTTCTTTCTGTCCCCCTCTTAACACTTATTTCAATCCTAAATTTTCCCCTTACAGATCTCAGAAACAGTTCTTACAAAAACTTCCCAAAATGCTTTTCAAAGCCAGAGTCCTGTGCAAAGTCTAAAAAACATTTAGTGCCGCTCTGGTCCATCTTCCACCTCTTTGGGCAAAACCAATTAATTCTGATTAGAATAGCTGCTCCACAACTAGCGTTGTACACAGAGAAGCCAAGCTCACACAATAAGCACAAGTTACTCCCAAATACTGCTTTTGGCTAAATGGTTCATGAAATCTCCGGATATCTAGAGGGAGTAGGGAGTAACACTGACTCACAGTTTATCAACTTCCTTCAACTTTATTTGAAAACAGAAATTCAAAGCTGCTAGTACATCCATTGTTAGTGAAGGATGGCTTTTGCAGAGCAAACAAAAGGTCTAAAACATACCTTCACCCATTGTTTCCTGTTGGTGAGTTATCACCTGCTCCCCTTCTTCTGGCTTTGTATTTTTTCAGGAAGAACGAACACAAAGTTTTATTGGAAAGAACACAGCACAATTCTCCCAACTGGGAACACACAAGTGAACAAACATAACCTTAGCATTAAGCTGTTAAGAAAAGTATTTGTGTCAACTTCAGGAACTCATGTTCCTCAGCCACATTCAAAAAGATAACAGCAAGAAACCGTGTCATAGTTCAGCTAAAAAGATTCTTTGCTTATTCACTATACGGCATTCTCTGCTAGCCTTCTCCCTGGGGATCTCTCACATTCATTACTAATCAGTTTACAAAACAAAGAAAATCTAGTAACATTCATTTCTATCAAACTGATACAATGCACTGTGGCAATGTACCAGACAGCTTGGAGCACTTGTCACAGCCTTACCAAGCTACACTGGCTATATGGAAAGAGGACTCCATGAAAACTGCCAGCTTTTCTTTATCTGTTCCAAAGTCCTCTGCTCTTATCTATGCTTTCTTAGCTGAAACTGAGCGGGGAGAAAGCAAGTTTCTGTCTTGGGGCAGTGATTTCAACCTGGCTCAAATTATACACATGACTTTTGCAAAAGCAGTTCTGAAGTTTGCTTGTTTTCATTCCCGCAGTAAAAATTGTAAACTCAATTGAACCGGATGGTTTGGAAAGTAAGACATGTTTCAGGGAACAGGGAAAGAACGACAGAAGCTCTTTTCTGCATTAAAGAAACATTTATGAGATCAAGCAAAAGCTTCCTTTTGCTCTAATCCTTGACAGATGAGAACAGATTTATACTCCCTTAATTAGATGCAGAGCACACTTCATGTAAAAACTTATGACAGAAGCATGATCACATCTTCAGTCACTTCAGAGGCAACTACAAAGGAGACAACCATTGCCCAACACAGCCACAAATTAGCTTACATCTTCGGAAAGAGACAAAATTCTCTTCTTTCTTGTCTCACAAAGATCTCTGTGACACCTACAGACCAAAGAATTTTCTCATGATGAGAACGAAGAAACAAAGGTCTCTTCCTACGTGCCTTTTCTTGCGTGACAAGGATAACTACGACAGAGAATTCTTAACTTCCAGAATGTGCATGTGTTTTGTTTGGACCATACAGCTAAGAAATAGCTTGGAAAACCATCAACGCATATGTAAAGCCCAAGTATGCTGAAACAATCTTGAGGCAAAGGAGCACCATGGACCAGATCAGAGGCATGGGGGGGGGGGAATGGTTTCATGGAAAGAGTAGACGAGGACCTGGAAACTTCTTTCACACAGCTTCATGGATGGCAGTTGCTTTTGGCCCCTCCTGAGAGCTGGTCCCTTGCCCGAGCAGTCCATATGTTCCTGGAGATTCTCAGAATCAGCTTATATAAAGTTATGCTAAGGAGGCTAGAGACACCAGCAGTCAAATCTGCTGGCTATTAAGCAGAGCTAGATGAGGAAGCAGATGTTACAGAGAGCAAGCAGGACTACAGACAACCTTGCTGTTAACGGTGACGTGGGTTCAGTGATTTATGTGTTTTCCATGCTGTCTCTTATAACAACAACAACAAAAAAGACTAACGAGGCAAAGCAAATAACAAATAGCTTGAACAAATATGTGAAACCTTGGTTTAGACGAAGTTGAATATTGTTGAGTTCAGACTCAGTTTATCAATACAATGCAGGCTCACGTTAAAAAATTAGTTTGGTATGACGGAGTAATGACAACAAAATGCTTTTGGGAGAGGTATTATTGCGCAAATCAGAGGAAAAATCCAAAGTGGTCCAAAATATCTGAACTCATGCCTAGCTTAATGAAAATATACCTAACTAGACACCCTAAATCTGACATTTCACATGTATACAGACCACATCTGAGATGATCTGCATATCTTGAAGAAGTAAAAAGAAATTTCTCAAAAGCAGTTCTGGATTGCTTGTGCACAACAAAAACAAAGACAACAGCATGGAAAGGGAGCAGGCACTGGGAAAAATTAGAACAAAAGGGGATTTATAATTTTGCTTGCACACTTCTTAGTGGCTCTACTATTGCATCACACAGTATTTTTGTCTGTCATTTTCATATGTTACATGTGAAAATACAGCACTAATGAGTTCCATTTTCTTCCTAGATTAGGAACCATGGTTATCTGAGGTTCCAACACTCACGTAGACAATGAGAATGCTGACCTAAATTCAGGAAGACTTGGGTAGCTCATGTTTCCTAAAAACAAAGGCTGCAGCTGATGAATACACACTAGGCTAGATGCCATGCGAGATACCAGACCACAGCTTCCACAGCTCACTGAGTCATTACTAGGCTTGGATCATAAACATCCTGACTAAGTCGCAACTGCAACAGTCATCCAATGTTGAATAGAAAGGAGTTGCCACTATTTGCATTCTCATTTGAAACAGAGATCTACACTATTCCCTAGCAACATGAATTTTAAAAAAGCAATCACCTGATTTAAAAGTAAACAAAAAACAACAATCACAAAACAACCAGAACCCCACCCAAACATTAAGAATTTAAGTTGTGAAATGACCTGGAGTAGACTTCACTGTGGCATGAAGATGTTTAATTCCCATGCTGGAGTCAGTACCCGTGTTAATTATGTAATATTTCAGTAAAAAATAACCTCATCCCTCTACTGTCAAATGCAGGCTTTGTTTGGTAAAAAATATATATAAATACCTATATAATATTGCAGGAAGTTCTAAGTGCCAATTTATCTATTCAAGGAGGGGAAAAAAAAATAAATTTACTTTCTGAAGTGGGACCCAGATAACCATAGTACTGGCAAAAGGCCATTTAAGGGCAACCGAAGGCTCCGGAGACTCTGGGGACAAGAAGCAAGCACACTTTACAAAGGAGCAGACAGAACGATCTAACACAGTGCTATTCTTTCCGAGGCAGACAACAGGTTCAGATAATTGAGGAAAGCACCTCGTGACTGAATAGCTTAATTTCAACAAAAGCATCTGGGAGAGAAATCTGTAGAAATTACACCTGAGTACTTCTCTGGGGATTCCCAAGCAACGTCAGAGTACTTGGTCACGGAAGTGAAACCAAGCCTTTAACAGTGAAGGATGACATACACTGGCACAACCAGCCATATCCACTTCGGTGCTGCAATCTGTGTAGGCAACTCACCATTTGCAAACATTCTTTACTGTGGCAAGATCCGTGTGTCAGAACACAGGCCTACAAATACACGCCCTGTATCCTTATTGCCATGTTTGTTTCACAAATCTACTGTCTCATTTTTTGAGGATTCTTCTAAAAGTTTGCAGCAATTCAACACAATTTGAGATTCACATGCCTTACGCAGCTGATGTCAAGGAGCAACTGTCAGATTTAATAAACTCTTTTTCCCAGCAATGAGTATTTTCACACCTTTTTGAAAAGAAACCAGACTTGAAAATCTCTAATCTCAACAAACTGTAGCTCTTACACCACGTCAGTGCTTTCTTTCCCTTGTTATTAGAATGACTCGTTCCAGGATTACTACAATAAGATAAAACTGATGCAGCCAAGGCATGACAAAAAAGTTACACCATTCTTGAGAACATAAATACGGTTATTTCAGCAATTAAAAGAGAACAGTCTTATAACAAGAGATTTCCTTTACCCTACAAGGAAGTTCTGGAGGCAGATGATGTTGGTAACTTAAAACACATACACAAACGCTATCATCTAAATTTGCTTTAAGTTAAATGCAGCTTTGAAGCAGTCCTGAAGTATTATGCCATTCCCCAGTTGAGGATTACCATGATCCAGGAATTTTCTGATGCTTTCCAGCATCTAGGTTTTACCAAGGTAAAACACATCCCATTTTGTGACCCATGTCAGTGCCTAAACATTAATCACCAAGAAAGATTTCCTGGTTGTCCTTAGAAGACACTGAACCAGGAAAGGATTAAGCAATCAAAAAAGTATCAGACACTTAATTACTTTGATGCTTCATTCTGAAGAGCTCTGTTGAGATTACAGTTTATGCAAAGTATTGGGATCATCCCAATTCCACTGCGCAATTCCCAGTACTCATCCTTCGTCTCACAGAACCCTGGCACAGTGGCACCAAGCACGGCACCAGTTATCGGTTCTGCCACACAGGGCAACGCAGAACGCAGCTGAAGGTAGACGCAGTTTCTCCAGTCCACAGCGGCTTCCTTTTGCAAAGGGCAGAGGAGTCGCTACCGCTACTTGAATGCAATGTTTAGGGCATCAGAAGATGTTTGCATATAACAGCCTGGAAGCAATGGTAACAGTAAACTCACCTAAAAGTCAAACGCATGCAGAAAGCTTCCTCAGAAGCCTGACAAAAGCCCTCAGAAGCACCAGGTTAGACCAAGTGCAAAGCTCACTGACGATGTCCCAGCGGCACACACCTGCTGACGACCTGCAGAGCCTGTCAAAGTCTCCTCACGCAGCCTGAGGACCTGTCAGCGAGTATCGGCTCACACAAGCAAACTTCCCGTGCTGCCCAGTACCTGGTCCTTCCCACGCAGACCTTCTGGGTCCTGAGCAGGGCCACACTGCCTGGCAGAGCTTACAGATGGATCCTTCGGCTACCAACGCTTCGGAAACGAAAGAAGCAATATTTTATCAGTCGCAGTACGTGTTTGTCTTTCTCCGCTTTCCCCTGAACCGCAGCTGAGTCACAGTCCTTCACCGTAAAACTCTGCTGAGCAGCCCAGACGGCCAGTCACCTCAGCGCGTTTCAAAACATCCCGCCTTGGGGGCCACCCCCAGGGGCTGCGACAGGGCCGCCCTCCGGAGCGGCACAGCTGCGGGGCCGAGAGCTGCCCCACGCCGCCCCCGCTGCCGGGCTCAACGCCGGCTCACAGACCCGAAGCCGGGGAGCGGGTCGCCCGGGAGCCTGCAGCCGTGCGGGACGGGCGGCCGCCAGCGAAGCGGTGCCGGCGCCTCAGGGACGTTCCCAGAGAACCAGCCCGCGAGGCGGGTGGGAGGCCCCGGCGCGAGGAGGGCGCGCGCGTGCCAACCGCGGGAAGGACGCGGCTGGGGGCGGGGGGCAGCGGGGCCGCGCGGCTCCCGGGCCTGCCCGCTCCTCGCTCTTCGCAGCTCCCCGGCGACTGCCCCTGCCCCGCCCCGGTTAGGCACGGCCCGGACCGCGGCTGGATGCGCCAGCACAAAGAGCTCGGGAGTCCCGCGCGTGTAACAAAGGCAGCGCGAGCCCCCGCCGCGGGGGAAGGGCGGGAAGGGGGGGCTGCCGGGGGGGCCCGCCCCGCCCCAGGGCACGAGGACCCGGGTAAACAAAAACCCCGCCGCCCCGGCGGCCCCGCTCCCGCCGCCCGCGCAGCGCCGCGGAGAGCTGAGGGGACGCCGAGCCCCGTTAGGGAAGGGCCGGTCCCCGGGGCGGGGGGACCCCGCGCGCAAAGGCGGCAAAGCGCGCCCGGGGGGCGAGAGGAAGCCAGCGGAGGCGGCAGCAGGGGGCGGCGGAGCGCCGCACCTGCCCGGGACGGGGGGGGGGGGGGGGGGGGGGGCGCGGAGCCGGCGGCAGCCCGGGCCGCTCCCCGCGGGGATACTCGCCTTCTCGCGGAGGCAGCCCCGGCAGCAGGAGCAGCGGTCCCGGGAGGGGGCCCGGCGCTGGCAGCGCGCTCCCTACCCTGCCCTCGACCCGGCACACCAGGGAGGGCTGCGACGGCGGCGCCGAATCCGAGCCGGAGCCCGGGTGCGGGTCCGCTGCGGCCGCTCCTGCCGAGCCAGGCGATTTCCTGCCGGGGCGCGGGGGAGGCGGGGCGAGCTGCCGCGGCAGGTGCCGGCCTCGCCCCCAGGTGGGTCGACGGGGAGGGGAGCGGAGCGGAGCGGAGCGGAGGGGCGGCGGGACCCCGCCCGCGGCCGCCCCCGCCTCTCAGCCCCCCGGCTCAGGGACGGCCTCGCACGTTAGCACGCACCCGCTCCCTCGCTCGTTGCCTCTCGCAGGCGTCGGCGGGCGGGGGAGCAGGAAATACCGGTTACAGCCCGGTGCTCCGCGCCGCTGAGTCACGGCGGCGGGGCCGCACCGGCCGCCTCGCCCCCCGGCTGTTTCCCGCCCCGTCCCGTCTCCCGCGAGGGAGGCCCCGGCGCTGCCCCCAGCCCGCCTCCGCCGGCCGGCACTGTCCGACGGGCGGGCGGCCCCCGCTGCTGGCCGCCGGGGCGGCCGGGCGGGACCCCTTGGCCGCCGTTGCTCTCGGGGTGCGCCGTCCCCCGGCCCCAAACCTGCGACGCGGCGGCTCCGAGGGGCCGCGTGTGGGCACCGCCGAGCCCCCGGGGCCGGCCGAGGGCAGGGCCGCGCCGTCGCCAGGCCGCGGGACGCCCGGTCCCTCCGCCAGTCGCGGCAGGGCCGCTGCCCGAACCTCGGCGTGTCGAAAGGGCGCTGGCGTGCCCCGGCACCGCCGGTGTCCCGCGGCCGACGGGAGGCCGGCCAGGCCCCGCAGCCCCGGCGGCGTTCTCCGGAGTCGCGTTCCCTGGGCGCTGAGAGGCCAGGAATCCCTCATCCGCTCTCTTAAGCGGCCGAACCTCATGCAAGCCCCTCTAAAGTTAAACCGTACACTCACCCGGTGCCACGTCGGTGGAACAAAACTTACTTACGGGTTTTCTTGTCTGTTGTTAGTCGCCGGTGGGAAAGGGCGGACGGTTTCTCAGCAGATGCGAAACATTCTAGATCCCCACAGCATGTTCCTAATCAGATTGGTTTCTTCCTCGGTCAGTGCAGACGGTGTTAGTGCGGCATGCCTCACACAGAAATTAAGATAACGAAGGCAAACACCGCTCTTCGTCGAAGGCACTGGACTTTGGAAGGAGGCACCGCGAGAGCCGACTTTAGTGACAGCAAATACACAACCACAGAAAAAGCCTGCTTGTAGCTGTAGTTAATAATTAACATACATCTGCATGCAGCAGCCTTCAACTGACTCCCGCAGACTAAAAGGCCCCAACATCAAAATCGAGTTAAAAAAAAATAAAAGGACCAGTTCAGTAACTGGACGTTTTCCATCAGCTGCAGATGGGCTCAGGGATCAGCACGTAAGGCAACACCGCATTCGGGCAGAACCAAGGGGTGGGGAGCGGAAACCCAGTTCTCCTTCCAGGTATGTGTCAGGTTATTTGGTTTACGCTGTGCTGGGTGTCCGTTTCCTTAATGAATGTTTAAAAACTTCGTCTGTTAATTCTCCAAATGTTCTCCTTCTTCTGAAGCTGCTTTTTGTACTAGTGGCCTTAGGATGCTTAGTGAATGGTTCTGAAGTGCTGTGAAGAGGAGTAACATTACTGACATATTTAACATTCCCCTCCCTGTTTTTTTTTAGTAGAACAGTAGAGAACATTGATGCAGAAGAGCCTACAGCAGGAAACTAACAATGCTTACGAAGTTCCTCATTGTAATACTGATCCCTTAGCACAACTACAGCGACACAATCAATCTTTAAAACAATTCAGCAAACAGGAGAGGGCGGCAACAACATTGTATCGCTTGTTTTAAACATCTGTTGTTCCCTTATCTAAACTCGTCTGCCTTTCCTCAACCCGAACTCCAAAAAAAGTTTGCAACTGATAACTGTTTAAAAAACTTTATTTGTTCATAGCTCTGTTTATTCTGCCCCCAGCCAGACAGCCTCCGCTGGCTATTCCCTTCGGTAGAGGTCGTGAATCTTGTCTTTGTTCTACAATTTACATAAAAGACAATTTGGGACAGAGGCGGATGTAAGGGCAAACAACTTTTTCTTATCCTTAAACAGGAGTTTAAAGAAAAAAGAAAATCTCAGCAGCAAAATGGACTGGAACATGCTTGATTGGTTACAATTATAGTGGTGTGCAGTGAATTTTAAATGCCGTCCCCTGCGGGGCCACATGATGATGCCTCTTGCCCCTAGTCTCTCCTCGTCCTGCCAACGACATCAGCCGTTGGGCAAAGTTAATTTCTCCCCGATGGCCTTTGCTTCTGCCCCTCCCACGTTTCCTTTTCTATTTTGAATGCTCTTCCAGGTATTTTGGCAAGCCTACGCCTTCCTTCCCATGACTCCCACGCATTCCAGAGCTGGTTAGCACAGCCACGGAGTTCAACCAAAGAGCCAAGAGCAATCAAACACACACCCCCTCCCCCCTGCGAATCCTCCTTCCCTTATTCGGCGTCCACCTCTGCAGGACAGGTCCTTATCCCCTTTGCTGAAGCTGCTCAAAGACGTTTGGAATCCTAAGGAAACAAGACGGGATGTTTTTGTCACATGGAAGAATCTTGCAGGGAAGAGGTAACATTTCTTAAGAATTATCACAAGTGGAAATGAAAATGAGCCAAAAAACACCAGACAAGCATTTAGGCATGTAACTCCTGTCAAACAAATGCAGTCCTTCCTGACCAACACAGACGGCGAGCAGGTGCTGCAAGCTCAACCTGGCTGCATGCATCAGTCGAGGCTTCCAAAGGGAACAGTGGGTTTTAGCAAGGCTAGACAAGCTAGGACTTTAAGACTGTAGGCCAGAAGCGGAAAAGTACAGTCATCAGAAGAGCTATTTCGCTGTTGGTGAAAACTCTGATGCATCTAAAAAAACCCAGAACACCCCACTTTATCTGCTGAGTCTGAGCATCCAGCACAGCTACAAATGCCAACACTCATCTTTCAGAAGAACTCTGTATACAGTTTCCCTTCACTGCAGATGGAGCAACCATCTCTTGGGAAAAACGCTGCCAGGAACTGCTTATTCCAGTAAGTTACAGAGGTAAAAAGTAGCATGGAAGAGTTACTTGTCTTGGGGCAACATGCAAAATTTGACACTGGGATCAGAGCTCGTCCTGTGCTTCCACTGTATGAGCGTGATGGCCAACAGAGTCCTTGCCCTTACTTACAATTTGATGCAAGCATCAGAGAAAAAAAATGAGTCATGTCCTATGATTCACTTTGTACACCAAGATAAAACTCATTCTAACTTGCTCATGCTATTCATCTTCACCAGTTAAGATTAAATCCATTTGTTTCTCAGCTACCTAAAACCAGGAAATTGTTTGCATAAATAGCAGTAGCATTAGGATGAAGGGCAAGGCGCGTCAAATGTGAAACTGAAGCACTCTTATAAAAGCCACCCTGACTGGCCAAATTTTAAACAGAATCTTTCCAGTAGGTGTTTTAAGAAACACAAAGAATTCAAAACAATATGCATGCCGGCAGTCTGTAGCTTTACTACCACAGCCTGGTATCACACCTTTACATAATGAATTAAGAATTCTACATGCAACTTCATTTTTGTATAAACATTTGCATGAGACGTAAGGGAGTGGAGAATGAACCTTCAAATATGAATCAGATGCACGTTAGTGAATATGTTGCACGCAAATTACTTAAGAATTTTCTGAAAAGTCCATCAGAAAACAATAGTTAAACAAGCTATGCACGATCAGGCAAAGGAAGAACCAAGAGGAAGTATCCTTGATCCAAATACCAAGTATCATCTATACAAATATGCTTAAACAGTTATTTGAGCTACCAGGAGACTGAGCTAAATGCTATCATTTTCCATATGCTGTAAATTATTTTCAGTGTTCTAAATTCGAAATAGCAAAAAGATGCTCTATTTTTAGCTTTCTTAAAAAAAAGAGCACCTTTTACTCTAGTACTCATATGAGTTGGCAGTCATTGTATTTACCTCATCCAGCAGAGCTGAAATTTCAGATAATTGTCATATTTTTTATTTTGATTGAAAAATATGCAAACAGCATGCACAATTAACCAAAAGCTGCTTCCAGTGAAATGCTACTCTCTGTTTAATGGTGGGAAAGAGCACGTAACAATGCTTATAATTTAAATGCAAATACTGGGCAAAAATACTACATAGCTTGCATTTTTTAATGACAAAATTAATTACATCTGTAACAATTCTAGCTAGCCAGAGAATCATGCCAAACTAACCACAAGCGTCAGAGAAGAAAACCAAGGAGAAAAGCAGTTTGCATTGAATATCTTTTCATACATTGATAAAAAAAATTTCTAAGTGTACAGTGTAACTGTTTCCTTAAGAATTAGTCAACAACTTTGTGCTTCCATTTTATAGGCAATTAAAAACCACCAGAGGTAATAATACAACAGTGCAAGTGTTTAAGTGTTCTTCTTGCAGTTCACAATTTCTTTTAATGTTTTTTTTTGTTTAACATCCAGAGTATACAATTTATTTCATTCTTGTTTTTCAACCGCCTGAAAAAGACAGCTTCACCAGCCTAAGTACCACACTCAATTCCAAGAAGCAAAAAAGGCGAAAGTTTCTGCATCAGCACAGTACTGAGGGGAGCCTTCTTGTATTGTTGTGAAAAAAGATAATCTAAGCCCACTTACTTAAGAAATGCCGCGGAATAAAATTAGTGCAAATTTTTGCAACCATGAGAGGATCTTAATTTTGCTCAACTAAAAAAAAAAAAAGTCAATAAATTACATATTTATACTCTTTGAAGAACAAAAAGGAAGAGAAAGAGAAATCCACAGTAGCAGAATGAAGTGTTTGCAGAGATATTGCTGCACAGCTTAAACATCACATACCAGCCTTTCCAGTTCCATGTGATGCTTACAGCCACACAGACCTCTAAGTAATTTAATGTTCAGGTCAAAAAAAATCATAATGTAAAAGAAACCAGAATTTAGAATTTGGAGAAAAGAGCAAGTTCTTCAATACTGAGAGAAAAACTCTTATTACATGCATTACACAAAATGAAAAGTTTCTACCTGCCACAGTCATTTCATTTATGACATGTTCAATTTGACTGTGATGCGTTATTCACTTGCAATAGCCACACATTTTAATGCAACACAGCATTAATTTAATTTAATTTAATTTAATTTAATTTAATTCACAGCACCACAACTTATGTCAGTGCGATTCGCAGGCATTTCTTCCTTTGGGTGAATGTCTCACCAAAAGAAATTTAGCATTAGTGCGCTGGTCAGAAGTCGCCAGGTGGGTCAGTCCTTACATCCAAACAAAGCTACAGACAGTCAGAATTCATCACTGACTTCTTCAGCAAGCAAGAAAGAAATGCAGTGACAGGAAGGGCGACCTCAACCACCTGTACCACTTGGACAAAGATCCAAGCAGTGACACAGAAACCCAAAGGCTGAGCACTAGAGAAAAATACATTCTTTTCATTTTTGTTGCACAACATAGTGATGCCAAGAAAACCAACAGAATTAAGCTCTGGTACTTCAGAAACCAAGGAAGGGCTTGGCTTGTGGTTAAAGTCTTTGAACTTCCATGAGGTAGAACATCAAGTATCTTCTTTCCCAGAATATATTAAGCAGGACAAATCCAATTTAGTTTTTAACGCTGTTGAAAATTCTTTTGATAGTAGTTCATGAAGGGATACTCTGTCATGAGAATACACCCAATTCCGTCCAGTCCAGTCATAGCGCTTGGGCCCACTAGAAAACAAAACACACATTGTGTAAGTACAGGTTACTCATGGGGAGCTGCTGGAAGCCTGCATTTATAGCATACCCCAGAGAGTGCCCAGCAAAAGGAACAGACAGCATGGAGAAGGACTGGTGGGCAGTCTGGGGAAGTGGAGCAGAAAAGGCCGGATCTGCCAAGAACTGCTGGGCCATCCAACAGATGTATCTGAGAGGTGACAAGATGCATCAGTCACTCCCAGCAGACACAAGTACTCTCCTTCCCTTCTTGCTTTCAGAACTGACTCCCTCAGTTTCTTCTCTTATCTCCTCCTTCGGTCACCTGTGTAATTTTCTCGCACAAAAGGATTGCAAGGGATATTTGTATAACGCTGAATTAATGCTATTGATTAGTTCTTGCAGCAGTCACATGCAGATATTTTAAGCACAGCAGAACACAGATCACCATTCTCACCTTCTATTCAGATGCAACAGAACAATTTACCACCTGAAAAGCAAGTATCTTGGCATGTGGGGGATTTATATTTAAAATGCTGTTTTCCTCTGTGTTAGCATATAGTTGTTGGCTTGATTTTTCCGGCCTACATTAAGCACGAAGAAAGAAATGTGAATGCCTGGGTTCTACTCCAGACCTTTCTATCCACCCAATTCTCCACGCATCTGAAAGAGGAGAATGATGGAAAGGCACTCAGTACTGTTAAGGTCAGCTAGAGAAACTAAGAAAAGAGAAAGGAATGAAATAGTTGTCTGTGATAGACAGACAAACCATCAGTCTCATCCCTGAACTTGCAGGACAAAAGGCCTTGGAACACAGACAATCCATGCACAAGGTCTGCTGGAGAACAGACTATCCTATATATACACAAGAACAACCTGCAGGTTCTCTACAAACATAAACACTAATCTGAACCTTGAATATCCTGAATTACTTGCAAAACTCAAATGAAGAACTTTCCACCCACTGACCAGACTATGAGAAGTCACAAATGCAAACATAAATCAAAGTCACTTCCACTGAACTCTCACTCGATGCAATGGAGATTATGTGCTCCAGTTACTTTACTGTGCATCTCCCACTTCTTTGTCTTTGCAGCACAAGCGTATGTTTGTACTGTCCTGCACCTAGAGAATAACAGAATGCGATGCAGCCACTCGTGAAAATCAGACTAAGACACTCCATTTAATCAACAGCAACAAAGAAAAAAAATGCCCAAGTTATGTGAACTGGTTTTATGTTACGAAGTAAATACCAGTGATACGGTTAGGATATGAAACACCTCCATAGTTCTCTGAATCTCCAAAATGCAATTTTTTTCATGTAAGTTAAAAATTTAAGCAAGGATCTTGTGACTTCTACAGAACACCTACAAAGTTAAATATAGATCAAATACATTTCTCATGGAAAGTCTGCATATGTTTTCGAACAGTAAGAGAGCAGAATTAAGACATCACACTAAGGTATTATTAAATATGCTGTGTAAGGTTGAAAAGTCTTTTCAGTCAAAGGAGCTACATGAATTACTGCAACCACAGTGCTGGCAGGTTCCACCCAATCCTTCACCCCCTTTTTTTAAATTGTCAACTCAGTAAAGCTTTACAAACACAAGCTGAAGTTCACTTTGCTGTATAGATGCATGATAGCAAACAGGTCAAAAAAACTCAAGAAAATGTCTCTCTCTCACGTCTTAAGAATTTGTCTCCCTTGGGGTATGTTCTTAAACACTCAAGATTCTATATTTAGTGTACAAATTTCCCAAATATAACACTCAATGCAAGTAATCACTGGCAGTAACATCTGCCTCTTTCACTTCCTAGTATATTGCACTCAAGAAGTATATCACTCCAGATCACACAGTAATTGCTGCAGCTGCTTTTCAGAAGTTAGGAAGTAAGCGAACACGTAGCACCATATTTCAGGAAATACCGCTGTTTACCGTAGTACCAGTTCAGGAAGCACAAAACTTAATGTTTGTAGGGGAATCATTTTTATCACAGATGACAAAAAGTACTGCCAGAGAATTTTCAGGTTTATCTCTTTCCTTATGTGTTTTTATTCACTACCAAAGCTATCAAAAAGAGAATTCCATACTCTGGAGCATGTATGTCTTAGCTCAACTAGAGATGGCTCCAAACAGAAAGGAATTCTCTGAATTTTAGTTTTCATAAATAGACGACACCATTGTGTCAGTGACACAAAAATCTTATAGTCATCGTAAGCAGAATCAAGGTTCGGAAATTATGCTTGTTGCAAAATATATGGAATGAATACATTCTGACACACAGCCTGCACCTGTCTAAACAAAAAGGTTTGTTACGTTGCTAGGCCTGTGCCTTAGCAAGCTATGTACCTGTTAATTAAATTATTTAATTAATAAAAGGATTCCGGGATAGGAGAGGAGTTAGTATGCTGGGCACCAGCCAGTGCATAAGTACACTAAAGCAAAGTTCGAATTTTCTTCAGGTAAATTTTATGGCTAATAAATGGTTTCTCTTAAATCTCATTGTGCTCTCCCCTCCCCCTCCAACACTACTACAGAATTCTACTACTGCAAAACTATTCCCGGTTTTGCAATCAGTACACTCCTTCTGAACAGCATTTGAGATGTACGTCTGCATAGCCACTGGGAGTGTACACACTTTCTAGGCTAGCTAGTTCCTTCACCAGTAACACTGACCAACTCCCTCAGTTCTTTCCCTGGGGTAGTGGCAGAGAGTACAAACTTCTAGGGGAGACAGCTACAACGCTTTCCCACGTATCTGGCTACCCTCGCTGCTGAAACCAACCAGAAAACCTGGAATGGCTCAGAACACAGCATTAGAGAAGGCAAAGGGAACAGCTAGCCAAGGCTCCTATAAAGTGCAGACGCCTGACAAAAACAACCAGTGGGAGAGCACATAAACATATAAAGCAGGAAATCCCACAAGCTTAGAGGGGAAGGAGCCACCCTGTTTAAATACAAAGAGAGTTTTAGATCATAACATCATCATCACTCTTTTTCCTACAGAAGCTTTGGGGTTTTTTTTAATCTTAGGTGTTTATTTTTTCTGTGAGTAGGCTGTATTTCTGTAGACAGTGGTTTTGGATGGGAACAGGCTATGAATATTCTGTATTACACATTTCCTGGATGAATTTTAGGTATGTCAGTATACTGCACGGTGCCTCAAACCTCTATAATAATTAGATTATACGATGCTTTGAGAATACACTAAGTGGAAGGGTTACTTACAAAGAGGACATTACATAGTCCATGCCGTGCTATAAAAAAGGGGAACTAGATTTCCACCCAGTCTGCAGACACTACATAACTAACTTACACGTAACTTACCTAGTGGGTGAGGACAGCCAAATCTGCCGGTTTGGTGTTTGCTTATTGATTACATAGGTTCCCATGTCTCCACCTAGTTTAACTGTTAGAACTCCGCTCTTAAAACACAAAGAAGATAAGTGAGAAATTAACAGTTTGCATCCTGTTACTTGACAAGAATTACATCACCTGCAGTAGATAAACAAAAACTTGCATATCTGTATCACATTCCCAGCTGTTACCCAAACAATAATAAATTGGAAGAGTGATCATTAGGTATCAAAAACTTGTGTTAATGCCTAGGACTACCTGTATACCTTTCAGTCTGATCTAGACTTTAAACTTTCTGGTCAGAGTTTGATTTAGTGTTTGCACTATTCACAATGGCACTACTTAAATAATACTCTTGAGCTTTGACCTGTCATCTTGAAAGGACTGCTAGCTCATTTTGCAATGATTAAAACATCATCCAATAATAACTTTTTCTGTTCATGAGCAATGCAGAACCGGTGTGGTTCAAAGTCAAGAAGCTTTGTGTGTCATGGGTAGATTCCTGAGCCATGAAATTTTACCTAACTTAAGTAACTGTAACAACTTCCCAGTGAATAAACACTATTCTTTCTCCAGTAATTCTGATGAAGTGCCTAGGTCCTAAGTCATACCTCAAAAATACTCTATCCCTAAACTCCAGGAGCTCTGGTTTGTTTTAGTTATGCTGGCTTTAGGCCATTATCCTAGTAAGCATTTATTTTCTCTTTCTTACTCACCTTTCTTACTGACAACATGATTCGCATTTCTCTGACATTTTCAGAAGTGCATTTGAAAAGCATATGTAACTGACAAAAATATCTCTGTCCTAACTTTAAGAGTGAAACAACGCTACTTGGACTAGTGTTATTCTATAGACGATCTGAATTATGCTAATTAAAAAGGGCATCTCTGCAGAACACAGTTTGACAATACAGGATATAGGTTAGTCATACTTCATCTGCAGTTTCTCAAATACTTCATGCCTGACGGCAAGATAAAGCTTCTTTAAGCAAATCGTACTTTTCCTGCTTTAGCCAGAAGATACTACTAGAGCTACTATCACTGCTCGGGCTATTTGGTATGCACACACACTTACTGTAGGGAAAAAAATACTTCCATTTCAGAGTAGCTACTGCCTGCAAACTTACTCTGTAGCATAGGCGGCAGCTTAGAGCTTCACTCTCCTTCAAAGCAATGCAGTGCTACTGGTTTCTGACTTATCTCAAGGATCATCAGCCAAGGTCTTATTTTTTTACCCTAGTTTCCATGCTGTTTCTGTGCTTGATAAGGGATTTATATCTATGATCAGTAAAATGAAAATAAAAGGCTTCCCTGGTTAATATTGCCAGCAGGTTGCCCTGCCAGTTATGTTAACTGGATATCAGTTTAGTGCAAAGAAGCACAAGAACAAGCTACTTCTCTGGCTGTCAGAATTCAAACTTTTCTGTATCTTAGCCATCTTAGATCTGTAGAGATACAGCAGCATAAGAGCAGGTTGGGCTATTAGGCCTGAACAACGATACAAAGGTTTCACTATTCTTCTACATGCTTGTTAGTGCCATATTAAATATTCATCGTGATGTTATGCTGCATGCTACAGAAACACTGTAAGTAAATAGGTTTCCAAAGAGTTAAGAAAAAAGTTGTACTATTGCTTACATTGTGTGACAGCTGTTGGAAAGTGTTGTTGCTCTGTCATTGCAAATTAAATAAAGGTTAAAATCCAATGCTGTGTTTAAAACATTTTCCCATACATCTTGCAATATTTCTGAAATACTAGAAAATACAACTTGAGTTTTTAAGAACTTAAATTGCAAGATATTTTTACCATATTTTAAGGAATACTACTTGTATTGTGTTTGCGTGGCAAGGTTTTGGTAGTGAGGGGGCTGCAGGGGTGGCTTCTGTAAGAAGCTGCCAGAACCTTCCCCTGTGTCTGACAGAATGCCAACAGGCTCCAGGACAGACCTGCTGCTGGCCAAGGCCGAGCCCATCAGTGACGGTGGTAGCTTCTCCATTATAACATATTTAACTAGGGGAAAAAAAGCCTGCAGCAGAAAGAGGAGTGAAAATTGGTGAGCGAAACAACTCTGCAGAGACCCAGGTCAGTGAAGGATGAGGGCAGAAGGTGCTCCAGGCACTACAGCAGAGTTTCCCCTGCAGCCCATGATAAAGACCATGGTGAGGCAGGCTGTCCCCCTGCAGCCCATGGAGGCCCACAGTGGAGCAGATCTCCACCTGCAGCCTGTGGAAGGGACCCCACGCTAGAACAGGGGGATGCCCGAAGGAGACTGTGACCCTGTGGGGAGCCTGTGCTGGAGCAGGCTCCTGCCAGGACCTGTGGACCCGTGGAGCCCACGCCAGAGCAGGTTTGCTGGCAGGGCTTGTGACCCCATGGGGACCCACGGTGGAGCAGCCTGTTCCTGAAGGGCTGCACCCCGTGGGAAGGACCCATGCTGGGGCAGTTCATGAAGAGCTGCAGCCTGTGGGAAGGACTCACGTTGAAGTTCGTGGAGAACTGTCTGCCGTTGGAGCAAGTGAAGAGAGCAGGAAGGAAGGAGCTGCAGAGACAATGTGTGATGACCTGACCACAACCCCCGTTCTCTGTCCCCCTGCGCCACTTGGGTACAGGAGATAGCGAATATATGGAGTGAAGCTGAGCCTGGGAAGAACGGAAGGGTAAGGGAAAGGTGTTTTTAAGATTTGGTTTTATTTCTCAATATCCTACTCTGATTTGATTGGTGATAAATAATAAATAAACTAATTTCCCCAAGCTGAGTCTGTCTTGCCCACGACGGTAATTGGTAAGTGATCCCGCCCTGCCCTTATCTTGATCAATGAGCCCTTTGTCGTATTTTCTTTCCCCCGTCCAACTGAGGAGGGGGAGTGATAGAACGGCTTTGGTGGGCACCTGGCGTCCAGCCAGCCTAAACCACGACACTACTCTATGCTTTTTGTACTACTGGATGAATGCTTGTTAGCTCCTGGTAACAGTAATCTCATACGAAAGAGATTTTTTTTCCCCAGACACAAAGATACAAATTGCATAAAGAAACCAAGCTCATAACCACTCACAGACACATCACACCTTTATCACGTTCGCCACCTCGTGGCTTGCTATAGCAGTAGCCTTGTTTCTTTGGAATTCGGTACGCTTGGGACTATTCAACCTTTCACCCTTAACATAAACCACAAGATATTATTATGGCACCACACAGACATGCAGCAAAGGAGTACTGGTAAAAATTACGACAGATGTAAAAATAATTCCTTTTGAGCCTCACAGGAAGTCAATGTCAAACACAATCCACTCTACAGTGGCTGGCGATAAAATTCTGACATGACTCATCAACTTCATGTAACGAAGTGTCTAAGATTATTAAAGAGATAAATTATAATATTTTTGCTAATTTTTGTCCTAAGTTCTTTAAATCAGGCTAATAGGTGCCAGTATGCTAAAACATACCGAATAGTAACAGTTACACAATTCTTTGCTTTCCACCAGAAAAGCAATTAGCTGTAACATTAACTACAGACTTAAATAAAGCAACAAGTAGTATTTGCTAAGGGCAACAACAGAATCCTACTAACAATACATTATCTTCTATCCTAGCTGTAAGAAATAAAGAGTGAACATTATGATGACAAAGTCACACAGGAGCAAGTGCGAAAACCACAGGGTTTGGGGGTTTTTTTGCACAGTGCAACCCAAACCACCTGCTTCAAAGTCCCTGAGCATAAAACCTTAACTGACAGGGCTAGTAGCAAGCAGCCTCCTTGTGGCAAGACATGAAGAGGGAGCAGCAGTTACGCAACCTCAGAAAAATGCAGCAGCGAAAGACCTGTGTTGCAGATGGCAGTGTAGAAGAAACTGCACTCTTCTCCAACTCATGTAGAGGGGCTGTAACACAGAAACCACTTCAGGAATTGTATATAAAACTAATAAATTGCCTATACAAATGGAATGGAAGTTTTTAATCTGAGTCTGTCACTCCTGTAAAAGAATGTGAACGGCTGACCTAATGTCTCTCGCAACAGCGGCCTTCTCCCCATGTATGCCCTGGTCTCACTTTTGCCACCACCTGTCCAAACATTGCATTCTCTTGTTGCTTCTCTCCACCAAAGGCTGAGTCATCAGCAAAGCCAGGACAAACGGACTCTACCTGGTCAAGACAAACGCTGCTTCTCAGTATTCAGGGCAATCAAAGAAACTGCTCCACCAGTTACATCTGCTGTACGTGCACTACGTCACACAGGCCGGTCCTAGTAATCACCGAGTCGTACGTGACTGTTGATGTCACATCTATGTGCATTTAGAAAAATTTATAGACCACTGTGACATTAGAAACCAGTTTATGTCTCCTCTTGTACTCCTTTATTATTCTATATCATGTCTGTCTTTCTCTATACACTATTTATTTTAAATCCTCAAATCATACAACAGCATGTGTCACTTTTTACCAGAATAGTTGCTCCAGTCAGTATAAACAGGCATATTTTAACAATGAAGCTGTAAAAACTCGTTAAGTGTTGGCACTAAGGTGACTAATTATGAAATCTCCTTCAAAGAAAAAAAAAATCTACAATAATTACAGTAGTAACAGAATGTTTAAAACATACCCCTAAAGAGACATCATAATCTTCTGGGGTAAAGGGTTTATCTGTCAGGTCCTCAAAGAAATCTGCTAAGGAGTCGAGTGTTTCTTCAGCCAGTTTTTCATAAGTGGTCTCATCTAAAGAACTACAAATGATATACAAGCACATAATTAGGAGGAAAAACATGGAAGACCGTATTTTCCCTATAATAAAAACATACCAAGACCATGACTTTGGAGCACACAGTAACCATGAAATGATCAGGTAAAACAAGTAGTCATTTTTCTTAAGGTAACGTAGGTAATGATCCACCTTATAAATGGAGGTGGAATTCTGAAATTTTGGTAGTAGAAAACTCTTAACTGAGGAGTATGTACTTCCTTCCTTAGATATACTGACCCTTGCGTACCAAGAGGACAGAGTTAGACGTCAAAATACGGCATAAAATGGACTTTGTGCATGAACTACTTAGCTTTGAACTCTACAAATAGAGGGAAGCATCTCCAGTTTAGAAGCGCAGGTCCTTTGACTGTAAGTAACTCGCTGTAGCTACATGCAGTTTAGAAACATCAGTATCACAGGCCATGTCTATGTACAGCATTTGACTTCTCAACTGGAGTTGCCAATGCAGCCTGGTAATCAGACGTTCTTTAAAGCGCGATTACGAACTAATACATACAATTACCTTCTTCTTCAGAGAGTCTCAAAGCACCCTTGTAGCCCTTACATAAGGCTTATAGCACTCGTGAGACCACTTCTGCTACCCTCTTTAAACAAGTAGAAAAAGTTAGTGGGAACAAAGTCTAGATCAGTTTAGTTCACCAAATGCAAGTAAATCACGTAAGTTTTTCCATCTGTATCAGAGTCAACTTTTAACTAAGCGTGTAGGTGGGTATCTCTAGCAACAGACAGTTCAGTTTTCGCTAATGGGCATGGCAACACAGCAGTTACGGTGTCACTATGGTGACGTAGTATCTTTCAGTTGACGATACAGAGCATAGTTTTTTTTTAAAGTTTCTTGCTAGCCAGCTACTGAAATATACGCCACGCCACTCATGTGAGGGACACCACAGAAACACCTAGGGGCGTGGAGAAAGGAACATCTCAGGATTAAGCAAGATTCGTGTACAGATTCAGGGTGCAGTTCAGGTACTCCATGGTAAGGCCCATTTCAGACATCTGCACAACCCTTCATGGGGCCTCCAACTGCTGCATCAGAAGGGGAGAAGTCTCTGACAGGTACTGTGTTGTATCCTTTCAGTGCAAGCAGAAATTTCACGTACCGACATATGCGAAATGGTGCTAGACACCCATGTTCAGGTACACAAATTATTTTCTAAGCGACTTCCCAAATCCACCCAAAATGCTTTGCTGAAACTGTACTTTTCCTTTACATCACCATATCAACACTACATTAGTTTGATAGTGAGACTATCTCTAGAAATTATTTTAAAATGCAGATTAATCTTTTCACACGAATATCTCAAAATAAATTTTACCTTATGTCATTCAGAGTTCCTGCTTTTCTCAAATTCATTAACTGAACAGTCTTGCTCTTCACCTCTGAAGCATATTGTAACTGCTGTTGAAAGTAAAACGGAATTAAAAGTTAAAAAACAAAGAATTATAAATTACATATTTGTCACATAAATTACATAGATCCTTGAAGACCTTTCCATCCTGCCCAAGTAAAATATTAATATTCTGTATCACAGAGCTAATAGGGAAAGAGTTATGCAGCTTTAGTCCTTGGATGATTGAGGCAGTCTAGAACATCCTTGTCTTCTGATACAAACTAATAAAAAAAAAAAAAAGAATTTTCTTCATAGGACAGTGAACTAGGAAAGAGAAGAACCGTTTTTTCTTTTCTGTCGTTCTACCACAGAAATACTGAGCAACTTCAGACAACCGGCTTAGGCCAAGATTTTCACAAGCATCCACTACTCAGACGCTTCATTACCAACAGCTTGTGTCCCCCTGCCAGCAGCTGTGAATATATTCAACTGTAATAAACAGACACACTGAATCCTCCTTACTCACAAAAGAGCTAACATCACACTTCACATTCCACATCTCTTCCGTAAAACAAGCTGTTCCATTTCTAATTTCTCTTCTGATTAAACAACTTTAAAAAACAAATCAAGATTACAGAAAAGCTGTATCGACGTACTGGCAATGTAAGAGCAGGGAGCAAAGCGCGCATCCCCTTTGAGGGGAAGCAATACATCAACATGGATAAAAACAAAGCTGATCCCCTAGTCTAACAGGCTAGCAGAAGCTCTTATGCTATGCACCAAGAAAGCACGACAGCATGCTTGCCACTTTCTTCTCGACCTGGGCTATGCAGGTGTGTATTTTCGGATGAACAGTAAGCCAGCATTCTTGATTGCTTTGAGTGTACTTGCACAAGGTTTTGAAACCCAACAGAGTGAGCTGAAAAGGAAGTAACATTTAAGAAGGAACTATGACAGGCACTCTTCAAGCACACGAGAGCACACACAGAAACACCTCTCTCCACACGGTCTGACGCCTCCATCCTCGGGCAGGCAGATGAACGGGCCCGTCAGTCGGACGCCGCGACACGAAGGACTGCACCCGCCGTCCCACCACGGCCACACCGGCTGGCAGAACGCACAATGATGCCTACGCATCTCCCACTGCATCCTTTGCTATCTCCTTCATACACACTCGGGATCAAAAGCCACAAGGCCGCAAACCGGCTCCGGTCCTGGCCAGACCGGGAGGCTGCACCTCCCTCTGCTGGACACGGCCCGCACACCGCCGAACGGCGCCGGCCCACGGCGAAGGGCGGGCTCGCCGCTGGGCAGCCCTGCCTGCGCCGCTCCTACGGCCAGCGCGGCCGGACCCGCCAGGGCCGCCCACCGCCAGGCCCAGCGCTCCCGCGGCCCCCGCCGGAGAAGGCCTCAGGGCAGCAGGCTGCCTCCCCGGGCGTGAACGGGCGGCCAGGCCGCGCCCCGCCCCGCCCCGCCGGGCCCGCCCGCCGCGGGAGCCCGGCCCGCGGATGCCCCGCCCGCCCCCGGGCAGCGCCGTCGCGGGGGGAGGAGGGGAGCCGGCGGCGCAGGCCGCGCCTCGCCTCCCGCCCGCCTCACTCTCACCGTCCGCCCGCGGCCCGCGGCGGCCGCCCCCGCCAGCGGGACACCCCCGGGGCCTCCGCTCCGCCGCTGCGCCGCCACCGCCCGCCGCACGGTGCGCACCGCGCCGGCCGCCCCCGGCCTCCACATGTCGCCGCCGCGCTCGCCACGGAAGCGGCCGGGGAGGAGCCAGCCCGCCGCTACCGCCCTCCGCCGGCGCCGCGGGGAGCAGCGCCGCGCCGGGCCGAGCCGGGCCGGGCCGGGCCGCGCCCCCTCGGGGCCGGTCTCGGCCGTACCCCCAGACGGGGGGCGCGGGGGCCCCCGAGCTTCTGGAGGGGCACTCGGGGGCCTCGAGTCTGACGGTACCGTGAGGGCGAGGAGCTGCGCGGGTCGGTTGATAGCGCGGCTGCGCCTGCCGTGCCCCAGCTGCTGCGCTCGCACCGCTCTGGCAGCGGCCTGGCCCGGGCAGGCTGAGCCACGGAGCACAGCGCTTTGAAATAGGTGTGTTGTAATCGCAGTCATTTATTCAGCTGCAGGGGAGGAATCCACTTCCCGTGGCTGTGCTGTCCTATGGTTCCTGTCCTCTTCTCTGGCAAATTTTCAACACACGGTGTCTACAGCTTTTCCAGACCCAAGGAGCGACAGAGCGGGATTCCCTCTCTCTTGACAATTCAGGACAAGAAGTGTAGGATACACTGGCAGTACAGAGAGGGAGCGATGTGTCACCAGCCCTGGTTTGTGATCCTGCCTGCTACGCCAATTTGTTGTGAATCCTGATGTAGGATCCCTTAAAGAAGTGCCGTCAAAAGGTATTGTCCAGAGTGGTTTTAATGCGGTGCTGTGAACGTGTGACTTAACAGTAAGTTTGATGGCAAGGTTCACTCTGTTAATTACTGCGTGGATGAAACATATAAAGGAAAATGGAGTCACACTCGAGTTAGAACGATTCGCAGAGAAACTGGAGACAAAAGGGTAAGGAAGACTGTGCTGTTGAGTGACGAGGTGCAGAATGGACCCCCTTGCTTTCTAAACTCCTCAGAGAGCAGCCTGGGCGCGGCCGGATCCAGACCTGGCCCCAGACCTTACCAACGGTTTCCGTCTAAAGGATTTTATATGAGTGTTTCATTAGCATCAATTCAGCATGCAAAGTTACCACGGCAAAACGAAAGTCACCATGCTACAGGGTTATGCGTGGTGTCAGACGCTCGCCAAAGATCTGCCATTGGTGAAAGGTCTCTCTGCCCCGAGGAGCAGCCTTGAGGGGCGTCCGAGTTCAAGGGGAGATCATCACCGTGCAGCCACGCTGCCTAGCAGGGAGGGCTCAGAGAAGGCTCGCTTTGGCTGTCATATTTATGGCATAAAGTGGTTGGCTTGTAGTCAGATTACATGCAATGGGAAAGGTATGCATGAGAGTCCTTGTACCCACAACTTTCTTTGTTCCTTGACAAAGCCACCTGCTATTCATGAGTTAATTGCATGCCAGTCTGGTCAAGGGGCCGAGCACACCCGTCACACAACGGGACAAGGACCGGGGCCATTATCTTGGGTTCAAACTTTACAGTGGGCCAGCTGGACAACGACTTCACACCCCAAAACTGGAGTAGCTGCAACTCACTCAAAAAAGCTGCTGGGATTCCATTTCCTGTTAACTGAAGTTAATTAATTCTAGGTGAACTGCTCTGATGTGAGCAGCTAATACAGACCACTCGAGATGACAGTCACTGGTTTGTCCAGGAGCTGTTTTGGCTGCGTGAATACCCTGCTCCATGAAGAGGTACATTGTTACAGAATATAGCATCCACTCAGGGACACATTCTAGGGCAGCATTTTCTGTGACAGCAAGTATCCTGATCCATTACCTCCTATAGGTAACATGCTGCCCTGAGCCAGTAAAGGGAAAATAAAGTACATCATCTGTCACATCCGACATATGTTTGACAGAACTTCTGATGGTGCGGTTCAAAAATCAGTGAAAAAAGAGAAGGGAGTTTATGTGGGTGGCTGGCCAAGTTCCTACTGAGTTATTTAAATGCTGGTGATATCGTATGACTAATGAGATGTGAGGATGTCAAGAGTTTCAGCTAGACATCTTCTATCGTTACTTAAACTGAAAAAATAAAACAGGCTTACCAAGGAGATGAGATCAGAAATAATTCTGATGAAAAAGTTTCTGAAAAAAATTTTCAGTGGCATCACAGACAAATTTCATTTCGGGTCCTTCCACAGGACAAGACTGCAAGATGCAACAGTTTCAAATAAAATCATGAATATGTAAAGCATACAAGTATTAAGAAGCTTATCACTGATTTCTGTGTGATGCATTTTTACATTTCTAAAACTCTCACTCGGGTAAGCAGCTGGCATCTTGCAGTGCTTCAGGGAATAAGTTGTCAAGTTTCTCACCAAGATTTCTATTATTTTTTTCTTTCAGCTGAAATTATTTTCTACCACATGAGGGGCAAAAGCCCAAGACAATTCAAGTCAGTTGTGCAAATTTCAGCTGAGGCTTTGACATAAGAGTTTTCTGTTCCAAACCATGTTATCTAGCTTCGTAAGCCTCTTGCCTGCTGCCAGCAGAGTCCTGTGTGTTTATTACCAGTATCTTCCCTCAGACCTTGTATGGGTCTGTGTTCTTCTTGCATTTTGTGAGGGAAGTTTTTATACATCAGCTAGATATGAGCTACTCTCCAGTTCCCTGAAGACCAGCCCACAGTCTTACCACTTCTGGAAGAAACTAGTTATGTTTTCACAGCTGTAATGGTCTACATAGTGAGATAAGGCCTGCAGGGAGAAACAACTTTTATCAGACTGCAGAATACATTAGCAAAGCAAACAATTCCTTTTACATACCTAGGTGGGGAGAGGGGAAAGCAGCTGGATGAACAGAGGAATGCCTGTTCTTTTATGTAGCACTTAATCTAGTGAAAGATGGTGCTTGTTTACGTACCTTGCCATTCCTATCCAAAGAGCATCGGAAGGTATTTTCTGGTATTATCCATGTAGTTCCATAGTGATTTTTCTCTGATCATCCAAGGTCATAAGGAACTCTCAATAGCAAATGTTCATCTCTTGTTTCTAAGTTAATGACTAATCCATGAATTAGTATAGATTAAATATTTTCTCTGGTATTAGCAATCTCACTTACCAAATCTTTTAAAAAATTGTAAACAATGTTCAAGTTAATGAGCTTTACAGGATGCTACTACCAGCAAGGATCATTCACACAACTTCAAAAGGGCCTGGGTTAGGGGTTAGCAATTTTAACGATTTCTTTATGTTTTTCATCTTGATCCTTGTCCCTTAGGCTAATGTTGTTCATACCACAGCACTGTGGTATCAGTATCTTTTTAGGCTGGTGTACAATAACTCTGAAGTAGGTCCAGACGCAGAATGGCTGCAGGGTCAGGCCCCACGCCTTCAGCCCAGAAAGAGCTGGTATCTTTCTTGTTGCAAGCAAACGCACGCACCATTGGAAATGGGTCAGGGAATGGCTTCTGTGAAGGAACAGGTGGAGAGTACTACTGATTACTTTTTTATCCCTACCTAGTGGAGGGATATGAGTTATATGAAATTAAATTGGCTGAAGTATAAGCAAAGTCAACAAGAAAACAGATCATGGGATAGGTGTTAGTATTTTCAAACCACTGAATTCTAGTACAAGGACATGAAGTTGTTTTTGTTGTTTTTTGTTTTGTTTTGTTTTTTAAACTAAGGACAACTACTACACGCTACCACCAAAGGCAAAACACCCTCTGAACACCATATGATCAAGTCATAGGGTCAGATACACAAATTTGGAGTTATTCCCTACCTTTCTCTAAGCAGGCATCAACCTGTGCTTTTTCCTTCTGGGCAGCTTGTAGGGCCAGAGTATTCAGATACCACTGCACTCAGATAGCCCACGTCTGTGACCTAATTCTTCAAACTTTGCTCCCCGTGGTGAGTTCCATCTGTTTAGACCTGGAGAAAGAGACCAATATGTTACTTTAATACCCCAGGGATTTGATTATGCCTTCTGTATATATTTTATTTGACATGCACTGCCTCATCAGGTTTATAGATACATTTAATAGTCATCACATTTTCCTCAAAGTGCTACCAATGCAAGATTAAGAAAAATGAAATACTTAGGCATGAAACAGACATCCTTACAAGCTCCTGTACTCTTTGATGTTTGAAGCTTTATACTATTTGATGCATTAGAGAAAGAAATGGGTTCCAAGTTATTGATCATTTACATTGCTCAGCTGTAATCCCTCTTCCCTCTCAGTGGAACCATGTAGTCACACACCGGCGGGGGGCAGAGAAAAAGACTTGTAAGCGCACATTTTTTGGAGTAAGTTTTCCCAGTGGGCTTCATAGTCTATACAGGATTTCCTTTTGCAAGTATTAAATGACTGTTTTCACTTAGAAATGACTGTGTTAAAGGGATTGTACACAAAGGATGGCTCAGTCTCTGAATTGTTTAGTGCAGACATTTTAGACAGTTTGGTCTGGTTTTAGACAGAATTGTTGCAGTTAAGTTGTGTGTCCTCTGGGGTCTTCCTACGGACAAATGATTCAGACACTACAGTCTGCTAGGTAACTGGGAAAAAAGTGACATGCATGTGTTTTATGAAGGTTAATCTGACGCATAAACTACGAAATTTCATGGTTTTCCCCAAATAAGACTACTCAGAAGTATCTACTTTGCATAGAGACACATTCTAAATATGCTATACACTGTGCATGAAGCAGCAGACATTTCACATAGATGAACAAAATGTTTTTGCTCACAGGGCCTGCAGATTGGTCATTTCTGAGAGGAATGCTGAAGAAGAATTATCTTGCTGAGATAAAGCAACCTAATTTTAAAGCCTGGAAAAGAGGTTATCATGAAACACAGGCTCTCAGTTAAGTCACACACTCTACATACTTAGAGAAAAAAAACCCCAAACCTTTCTGTTTCTCTGTTCTGTGCATAATTAAGGAATAATACCCTCTTCCTTGTCAGGGTTATAGAATTACATCAAAGTTAAAAAAAAACCCCAAAACAAAAAAAACTCCCAAAACACCACATCGAAACCTTAAATGAAAAATTCTTCAGAGGTACAAAGCATGATTCTAGGAATTGAAGTGCCAAATTCTCGTTTTGCCAATCCAGCAGGTCTGTTACACTTACTTCTAGAAGAAATGCTACTACCAGTAATTTTCATTAATTTTCAAAGCGACACCTCTGTATTTTTTAAATACACCACCGCATCGAAGCATGAAATCTTGGATTCATTGTCACTGGTGTTTAGGATTATGTCTCTGCTGCTAGGGAAATTAAGGAAACGAGAATGGTTTCTACAGTTATCTTAAAAGGATTGTCCACACTGAAAAACCTGAAATGCTTTTATGAAGCAAGGCCTGTTGAGTATGTTTCTTTTCCTTTTCTCACCTGATTTCAAGATTCCCCTCTTCTTTAGAGAACTGGTAGAAGGTAAAGACAGATGCCATGTTACAGAGTAGCTTTCATATCTCTCGAGATGCCTCTGAAGACCATCTCATGAAGACAGAGAAATACCAGAACAGTAAGTCCTCTACAGATCAAGAGCAGGCTGACAGCTGTCTTAGTCTTGAGAACAAAATATTTTATTCATCAATAAAACTATATTTTACAGTAGTATTTACTAAATAAATTATATAATTTCTCTTTTACAAGAAATAAACTCAAATCAAAAATATTTCAGAGACAATATATATACACAACATAAGGCCTTGTTATAAATAACACTTTTTTCTCCTTTTCACCAACAGTGAAAATATCGTTAGAGGCTCATTTTCATACAGCATCTGCAGAGGTTTACCCTAACCCTTGTATGACATCAATCCTGACTTCCACTGACGTGGACCTAAGTGATTAGAACTGCAGGGTCAAAACAAATGAAATTAATTTTATTCACCACTGTGCTTATTTTTTAATAGGTAAAGCAGATAACAGATTTTGCTTGTGCATAGTTACAGAATGCATACAAATGAAACCACTAGAGAGCTCATAAGAAAATACCACTTTAAAGTCCAAAAAAAGTGATTGGCAATATAGTAGAAAGCAGCCTGAATACATAGTTCTTCACAGTTAAGCAAGCAACAGCAGATGATAGCAGACTGTGGAATGTTTCACGCCATTTTTGCCAAGTCCATCAACTTTTTCTATGGTTCAAAGATCCTGAGACTTTCTTAGAGTGAGTTCAGTTGATGATTACTCTTTGTCTATTAGGCTCAGCAAATTCCTTCTTCTTAAATCAGGAGTGCAGAGAGTGCTCTTCGTGAACCACCGTCACTTCTCTTAGTTTTACTCTTCGTGTATTCTTTGTTACTGGAAATACAGAAATGACCAAGTCAAGAGTTGTGTGTGTTTGTTTTCTCACAGAATTATAAACAGTTAACATCTTTCTTCCCCTAAACAGATTGCAGCACAGTTTGGCAGTGATTCTTTTCTTACCTTGTCCCCTAATCAAAAGCTTTGGGTCTCTCTTCTTGTACCACAGCTAACCTCTAGGTTTTGCAGGCACTACAGTATACTTACATTCCATGAAACAGAACCACTTGCTGCTGCAAAATGCTGAACACTCTGGACATCAGAGAAGACAGTCCAAACTGAGAGCGCTCAGCATTTCACAACAGCTTTTACTACCTGCCAGAGCTGACTGGGGCCTTTGTTACTCAAATAGTTAGGGGAAAAACTGCAGTCTTCATACGTCATGTATAAAAATCCAGTTAGCTTCCGCAGGATACCTTCCCCCAGTTAAAAAAATCACACCTTTCCAAAAACTTTCAGGCACAATTAATGTTCTAGTCAATGTCATAGCAATCATTCTATTTCGCAGAAAAAAACCTACTTGATAACGTTAATGAATTAAGAGTTTTCTACAGCATCTTCTACAGAAGCAGTGGTTATGAAATACAAATAGTTGATCACTCCACAGCATCTCTGTGGAGTCAGAGATGAATTGAAGAGAAACTGTTCTTTGCTGAACACCTTATTACTACGACTCAAACTAAGGATACACTGACAGCTGAACAAAATATTGCAGTAAAATGAATGCATGTAAGCTAATGTATCCAATGTGGAGCAAGACATAAAACCAAACCAAAGACATCTGTAGCAACCTTACTCTACAACCTTATTAAAACATATAACAAAGGCCTAAGTTCCCATTTATTAAACAGATTTAAGGTCACCTTTAAATTGTAGTTTTCCATACAAGCATTTAATTAACCTTTAAATAGTTCAACAACAATCTAATCTTGGCTACGAACAACAACAAGAAAATCTCCAAAGGCATTTTTAAAGCTTATCTTAGAAAAAGGTAACCAGCAGATTTAAATCAGTATTTTAGTTATGACTTCTAGCAGAAGGCCTTGAACCTTGAAGAACGTTATTTCAATATTGTTCTGTGGCAACCTTTAAACCTGTTACTGTATTGTGTGCCAGTGCTGGGGTGTTCATAATCACTGATGCTAGTAAGCATATTGCTAATTTCTCAGCAGCTGTTCTCTTTCTCTAGATAGCTGTGGTCTGGCAATGAAAATGTATCTACTGCCATATCAGCACTTGAGTGTGCTAAAGGAGTAAAGTAGTATGTACTTGTAAGATGCAGAATAATGTAATATGCAAAGTGCTATTCACTAATCATATAACGCAATTACAACTAGCTTTATCTTGTTCCCTTTCCTCTGATCCTTCCAAAGCATTTCAGATGGATCAGCGATGGAAAAAGGATCAGCAAAACCTGCATATGAGAGTTGGAGAAAACAAACCTGAAAGAAACTCATAGCAACTGCTAACTGTGTGAGTCAGTCACAAAAATGCTGTTCACAGCTCTGATGCCATTTTAAGATGGTGAGATTTTCAGATATTCATCTTTGTGTCAGGTACAGTCCCAGTTCTGCGCCTATTATTCTGGAAAAATCTCCATGTATTTCAAGGTGCAGGATATGATCCTCTCTAAACAACTCTGTAACCACTGCGCAACTTTTGTGACTACTTTGATTGCAGATATAAGAAACATTATTTTGTGATAGAGACTGAGTTTGGCCATAGCAATTGTGTCTGAAATGATAATGGACAAAGGACACTGTAAGATGCATTCCTGTAATCACTGTCTGAGATGCCTCACACTGGGTATACAATGGATTTACAATGTTTGAGCCTGCTTGCAGCTTTTTGCATTGGAACATTTTTGTGCTCCAGTCCTCTTTTCATGGATTTGTTTTTAAGTGGATTGACTTCCTCATAAGGTACTTTAAAAGCCTCGGGCATGAGAATGTGTAATTCCGCGGTAATATGTGCTGGCATTTTAGCACTTGGCTTACTCAGGTAATGTATTAGTCGTAATCTGAAACAGCACCTTTTTAATCTAATCAAACACATAATTCCTGTGTCTGATTTTCATGCAAGGGTGACTGAAATGTCACTACTATATTGCTTCCCACATAACGTTGCTCCTGCAAGAACACCTCTGCCAAACTAGATTCAAGTGCTTGGTTGTTGTTTCACCTCGTACCAGGTTTCAGTGTTATGAGAGACATAGCCCTATTTTTCCTCTCATTTTTAAGATCATGCATGGATGGATACAGGGATAAGACAGATAACAGAGGAAAGAAGCAGTTACCTCACCACATAGAACAAGGAGGTTTTCCCCCTTCAGCCTTCATTAAACAGGATTCTACTTGGAGAAAAGCCCACTTGATTGGTTCCAGTATGCGCACATAACATTTTAAGGATTATTCTACTCTCGGGGGAAATAAAGGATGTCTGTAAGTGAGGAGGCCTGAATTCCCTTCTCATAGTCCCAGAATTAATGTTCAATATACCATGTTTCTCCATCAGTATCTTTTGAGGAAATGGTGAAGCAGAGAAACCGATGCCCCCAGAAAGCAAGCAAGGTGTCAAAATTTGAGGTATGCAGCACAGGTGACTGTACACTTTTTAGCTTGTTTTTGCATGCATCCTGCCTGGGAACTGCTTTAATTTCAGCTGCACTTGTTATTAGTCCACAACAGCACCCTGAAGAAAACTACAACATGTTTAGAATTAAATGAAATTATTATGAAAGACTGAGAAGCAAAATATTTCTGAATGAAAATCCAACAGCTCATCAAGGAGTTATCATGGAAGTACAAACCCCTAGCCAAAGTGGTATCTGGCTAGGATGGTTCATTTGACTAGGGACAAGTGGGAATTTTCGTCTCTGAAAGCAGACTTTATTCTAGAGGAGAGAGCTTAGGGTACTAAACTGAAAATAGCTGAACGGGTGAAAATATTTGTAAGAGAAAGTAGCTGTGAAGATGAAGAGTTAGACAGTAACCTGGCAGTCGGAAGGGTTTGAATATGAACTAGGAAATGCTCAGAGAGACACGCTTTAATACAGAACTGTGGGACTAAGAACAGAAGCAAAGAGGAAGAGCACTGAAGAGTAAGAAGAGGCAGACAGCTTTGACAGTTTCTAAACAGGCATTTTATAGACCAGTATTTGTAAATCTGCTTATCTATGCATCTACAGCAGATTTGAAATACAAAATTAATCTCCAGTGATATTTTAAGACTTCAAAATCCTATAATAAAATTGGCATTTGGACACAAACCACAACATAAGAAATTCTAAATGTGATAATACCATTTAAGCAATTCAGCTGACACAAATTATAGCTACACTAACCAGACTCTAAATATGCTAGGCTTGCTCACCACTACAGTTCTTCCACTCTTTTATTTTACTGAAGCCTTTATCAATCCTTTGCAATCATATCTTCAGTGGTAGTGACTTCTAACTTGTATTCAAATTTTGTGAGCCCTTCCTTCAACAACAGGAGAGGGAATGCTGTATTTCCATGTAACAATTTCTGTAGTACCTAAGAATCTTCCATGATAGTTACATATACAGAAGTATTCTTCAAGCAAAATAGTTCATTAATGCAATCCTATAGGCAATGACATTTATTTCTTTATTTAAATCCTGTATTTACCATCAGGTGACTTCAGATATACACCATCACAACAGAGCAAACTTCGACATTTGTCGCTGTGCTATTTACATACATGTTCCATTGCAAGTGTAAAGGAAGTGAAGCCTACTTGCAGTGAAATAATTAAAGTAGTTCTTAAGCCCTACTGCTCTGGACTAAGATCTTCAGGGTTGGTTGCACTTGCTGATCTCTCTTAAGAAACTTTTGCAGGATTGGGCTTATATTTCCTACTAATCAAATTCCATAGAACACGGTAGACTTCTGTGTTCAGCAGTGTTTGCTGACACTGAATGCTTTTCTGCTTATGTATCAGCTGACATTACCTGAACTGACAACAATAAATAGGGCTCCAAGGGAGTTTTAAAAAAGAGACTAAGTTTATTTCCAGAGGAAGAAGGAAATGCTGTTTTATTCTGTTGTCTTGTGGATTTCTACTTTAAAGGGCTAAATAGAAGAGTGTTACCTTCTCTGCTACTGGCTTACGTACAGGACACCTTCTGTTTATCTCATAGGGCATCTTTTGCTTCTAAGTATCTTGATTTATCATTGTCTTACATATTCATAACAGCAAGAACTCTTTAATGTTTTAATTCTCTGCAGAGAAACATTTCAAATTTCCAACTATTTTATATATCTGCTTCTATGTTTCTGCAATCTTCAAGTAAAAATTAAAATTATTTTCATAGAATATTCAGGATTTGTTTTCCACTGTATGGTACTAGAATATTTGGAAATAATTTAGATTGGCTTATACTTACTGCTCAATGTAGATCATGGCTAGTCGTATTTTATTCATGAAAGCTAGATTTCTTAAGTTATTATCTGGGTTAAAAGATTTAAGAGAAAATAAATCAATGGAATTTTAAAGTAAACTTGGATTTGAGGATGTTCCTAACAGTGCTGCTTAGAGTGGCAGGTGCACAAAATGCTGGTCTGCTGAACCTGGTCTTTGTTCAGAACTGAGGAACTCTGGGCTCAGACCTGCAAACTCAAGATGTTTCTGTACCTGCGTCCTGGAACAAAAATTCTTGCTGTTACCAGGTAAATTCTCCATTTTGACACCAGCTGCACAGTGTGAGTCTGCATGGTGTTCCCTTAATGTAACACATCAAAACCAATGCTCTTACCTGCAAGAGGTAATTTTTTTGTTGTTTGTTTTTTTCTTTTACACAATCTCTGCTCCATCCCACCTTAATCAACTGTCTGAATTTGTACATGCTGTTCAGCAAAATGCCATTTTTAATCTGCTTTTTATAGTTAGTTAAAACAATGTTGTTTTACTACCATGTCTCTTTTTTTCATTCTTGGGATCAAAAATTCATAGCTCTTAACTTACTAGAGGACTAAAATTTGTCCAAGAAGTTTAGCATTTCAAAGCAGGAGGCAAAGACGTCAAAGGTTTAGTGGAGCAACTGAAATTAAGCAAGTTCACTTATTTTTCATTATAGTATCTAGCGGGTAAGAAGACAGCATCTTGCCTTGCAGTAGAAGTGCAGACAAGGATTATTAACCATGGGATTAAAGGAAAATCTGGGAATGCCATTTAAAGCTACATTTTCTCCTCGTGATTTTAAAACGTCACAGTGTCTCTTGTAACGTTCTCAATTGAGGCTTAAATCAGCTAAAGCAAACACCAATGATTTGCATTGGTTTTGAGACATACATTAGAAATGACTGACCTGTTTCCTAGTGTTCTGGAAAACATGCATCCTTCCCTTCTAGCCTGCATTTAATCATCCTCCTATAACAATAAATCTGCCTTCTGCCTCAGCAGCAGTGAATGAAACTGATAACACACAGTTGTGATGCTTCGGTATCAGACTTTCCCAACCAGAGGCTAACTGTTGTTTCAGGGTCTGCTGAAGGATATTGGGGGGCATTAGGAAGTAAAATGTTAGTGCACAAAAGAGTGTCTAACTCCTCTTTCTTCCACTTCAGCGTACACACAGCTTACTTCCACAGCAGTCTCAAAATAGTTAAGGAGGCATCAATACAGTGTGTGGGACAGGACCAAGAAGGCAGGGGTAAGTAATTTCTCAAGGTGACTTTTCCACTTAAGAAGCAACACGTGCTTAGCCACAGTATCAAATTTCCTTGAAGCTGTCAGCCGTTGCATACCTAGACACTTGAAGTATGTGACACTATCTTGTCTTGATTATTGAATTTTGAGTCTGAATTTTTCAGAGTGCAGAGAAAGGGTGCTGCTAGGACAAAAAAGCATCTATGATTCTCTCTATTTAAGACCTATTTATTCTTCCAGACCTTTGCTCAGGGGAAGAAACACTAGGTGTTCGTATAACATCCAAGAGTTGGGTTTTATTTATTTTTCTGTTTGTATTGATCAGTGGAATACATATATACTTACTGCACTCTCCAAGACAGAATAGTCAATTAATGATTTACAAGCCGAAAACTAGCTGGAGAGATCACCATCACACCTGAAACTCATAAGGACAGCTTTACAGCAGGTATTACCTATGCCTGTCAGTAGATGTTCAGAGCATTCCACCATCCCCCCTCTAGACTTCAAACTTTAAAAAAAGCGCTTCACAGTGCTGAGCAGTGTTAGTGATAAAGAAGATTCTTATATTATAAACCAAAATCAAAAGCTATCAACAGGTGGTTTCTCTGTGTCCTGGGTTCGGCTAAACCATGACACTCTGTTAAGTGGGGCCACGAGAACCACAGAACAGCCCGCGTTGCAAGGGACTTCGAGAGATCATCTGGTCCAACCTTTTGTGGGAAAGTGACCCTAGATGAGGTTATCTAGCACCTTGTCCCATCGCATCTTGCAAACCACCAGTGATAGGGACTCCACCACGTCCCTGAGGAGGTTGTTCCAGTGATTGATTGCTCTCACTGTAAAAATAAGTTCTTTCTTGTATCAAGATGAAACCTCTCCTGATGCAACTTGCACCCACTGCCCCTTGCAAAGAGAGAGCCTCCATCCTCTTTGTAGTCACCCTTTAAGTACTGGAAAACTGTGATAAGTTCCCTCCTGAACCTTCTCTTCTACAGGCTGAAAAGACGTAACTCCTTCGGTCTTTCTTCATATGCAGGTTCTCCAGCTCTTTGATCATCTTTGTGGCCCTCCTTTGGACCCTCTCCAGTCTGTCCATGTCTTTTTTTGAATTGTTGGGCCCAGAACTGCACACAATATGTGTGGCCTGACAAGCGCTGAGCAGAGTGGGATGATCACATCTCCACGTCTGCTAGTAATGCCCTTGCAGATGCAGCTCAGGATCCAATTTGCCTTGGTTGCTGCAGCGGCATGCTGCTGACTCACGTTCAGCTACTTGGCCACTGTCCTGGGTTTGGCCAGGACAGGGTTAATTTTCACCGCACTCCAGGAAGGGGCACAGCCGGGGGGTGGGGGCTGACCCCACCTGGCCAAACAGAGCAGGGTATTCCATATCATGTGACGTCACACTGGGTTCCGGTGGGGGGGGGCAGCGCGGCGGGAACTCTCTCGTGGCTCGGGAGCGTGCGGCGCCAGTGCGGTCCGAGAGAGCGGGTCTGTTTTTGTCGTGTTTTCTCCTTACCTGTATCGTTGTTGTTCCTGTTTCCCCTCTGTTTGCTGTTCTGTTAAACTGCCCTTATCCCGACCCACCAGTTTCTGCCTCTTTCTTTCCATTCTCCTCCGCACGCCGGCAGGGGGAGGGGCGGCCACGTGGCGCTTTTGTTGCCGGCGGCAGCCGAAACCAAAACATTAAAATTGGCGCCCAAGCGTGGAGCGGGGATAACGGCAGGGCTGAGCAGCGGGTGTTAAAACTGCTTTCTTACATTTTCTTAAATTTTGTTATACGCATTTTTCTGTGTTAAACAGTCGCCGGTAAAAATGTTTCTGTCTTTGATCACATGGTTGTGGTTTTTGAATCCGTATTTGCTGTACTTGTTCCCTCTGGTGATGTTCATTACCTCGGGCAAAAGGATCAGGATTATGATTTTACTGTACTGTACGATGTCGACTTATGACATGATAACATCACTGTGTATGAAATTAGGCTTGTATTTGCATGCGGCACTGCAGTCATTTCCGTACCTCGGGTCCTATGTCTTAGAATTTGTGAATAATCAAACCCAGTCTGTGGGGAAAACCGAAGGGGATACCTCCCCCCACTCTTTCTCCCCCCCTCTTTTCCTCAGGCTGGTCCTAACGGCTTTTGAGAATTTCGAGTACCCGTGGGATGCTCAGGCCAGCACTCTCCTATTGTTCTGCCTCCTGAATGGGTTTTGGGTCTTGTTTAGGGTTAAGCAAGTAGTTAAGAACATCGTGCAGAGACCTGCCCCGGGGCTGGATAGCTGTGAGTGGCTGGGTGTGTGGGACAGCATGGGCAGGTGTCTAGGGCAGTGGGCACTCCTGGTGTTTTTAAACTCACCCCTGAACAAGTGCAGGATCCGGACAAAGTAGTAAAATATCTGCAAAAAGGGTGCTGCCACCCTGGGAACTCCAGAGAGACACAAATCACCACAACGTGCTGGGGTCTGGCCCACGCCTACCGAGCCCTGTTCAACACGGTTCAGTGCCCTAAAGGGGAAGGGGGGAGGAACGAAGCGGCAGGCGCTGCAACTGGCGCTGCACCCCCAGCCGGCCCTGCAGCCCCTCCAGCCCAGCAGGCAGTCACAGCCCCCCCGTCCGGCACCGCCGCTGCCACAGCTGCAGGGTCTGCCTCGGTTTCCCCGGCAGGCACAGCAGCAGCTCCAGCCCCAGCTCCAGCTGCAGACATCGCGGCTGAACCCAATGACCAACCTGTGCCGGTAGCAGTCACCCCCGTAAAACTAAAGAAAGACGCAAAGAGAGCAGATCGCTCCGGGAGGGAGGACGATGAGCCAGGGTCATCGCGGGAGATAGAGACAGAGATCATCACCCGGTGCCTGTCCCTGAGCGAGCTGCAAGACATGCGGAAAGACTTCAGACACCACCCAGGCGAGCACACTGCCACCTGGCTGCTGCAGTGCTGGGATAACGGGGCCAACAGCTTGGAATTAGAGGGCAAGGAAGCCAAGCAGCTGGGATCCCTGGCCAGGGATGGGGGCATTGACAAGGCCATTGGGAAAAAGGAACAAATCCTCAGCCTCTGGAGGAGACTTCTGTCAGGCGTGAGGGAGAGGTACCCCTTCAGTGACGATTTTGTATGCTACCCTGGCAAGTGGACCAATATGGAAAGGGGTATTCAGTACCTGAGGGAATTAGCTGTGTGGGAGCTGGTTTACTGTGACACAGACGATGAGCAGGTACCCACAGACCCAGATGAACTCCAGTGCTCACAATCCATGTGGAGGAAGTTTGTGCGGAGCGCACCATCCTCACATGCCAACTCACTGGCAATAATACGCGGGAAAGTTAAAGAGGCACCAACAGTGGATGAGGTGGCTGTCTGACTCCGGCAATATGAGGAAAGTCTCTCTTCCTCCCTTGTCTCAGCTGTGGAGAAACTGGCCCAGGAGGTCCAACAAATGAAAGAGAGTAGGTCCTACTCCCCACCTGTACGGGCCAGTGTCTCAGCTATTAGGGGCAAGCGTTTCCCTGCTCAGGAGAGGGAATACAGAGGCTACACACCACAGGGCACCCTGTGGTTCTACCTGCATGACCACGGAGAGGACATGAGGAAGTGGGATGGAAAACCCACCTCAAGTCTAGAGGCACGAGTACGTGAGTTGCGAGGTAAAACAATCACGAAAGGGGATTCTCTTAGGAAAAATGCCGCTCCAGTTTCCAGCAGCCAGCTCTCCAGACCAGGTAGACAGTTTGACCTTGATTTCGATCCTCTGGAGGGGACCTCCAAGTCATTTTTACAGCAGGTGAGCAGCAAATTCTCTGACCAGGATTAGAGGGGCCCTGCCTCCAGCCAGGTGGAGGAAAGGGATAACCAGGTTTATTGGACGGTGTGGATTCGGTGGCCTGGCATGTCAGATCCACAAGAGTGTAAAGCTCTAGTGGACACTGGTGCACAGTGTACTTTAATGCCATCAGAGTTCAAAGGGTCAGAGTCCATTTGCATTTCGGGAGTGACAGGGGGGTCCCAAGAGCTGAGTGTATTGGAGGCTGAAGTGAGCCTCACTGGGCAGGACTGGCAGAAGCACCCGATTGTAACTGGCCCCGAGGCTCCGTGCATCCTTGGTATAGACTATCTCAGGAGAGGGTATTTCAAGGACCCAAGGGGGTATCGGTGGGCTTTTGGCATAGCTGCTGTGGAGACAGAAGAAATTAAACAGCTGTCCATTTTGCCTGGTCTCTCGGAGGATCCTTCCGTTGTGGGGTTGCTGAGGGTTGAAGAACAACGGGTGCCAATCGCGACCACAACGGTGCACCGGCGACAGTATCGTACCAACCGAGACTCCCTTCTCCCCATTCATCAGCTGATCCGTCAACTGGAGAGTCAAGGATGGATCAGCAAAACTCGCTCACCCTTTAATAGTCCCATATGGCCAGAGAGAAAATCTACTGGAGAGTGGAGACTGACAACAGACTACCGTGGCCTGAATGAAGTCACACCACCACTGAGTGCTGCCGTGCCAGACATGCTAGAACTTCAGTATCAGCTGGAGTCAAAGGCAGCCAAGTGGTATGCTACAATTGACATCGCTAATGCATTCTTCTCCATCCCTTTGGCAGCAGAGTGCAGGCCACAGTTTGCTTTCACCTGGAGGGGCGTCCAGTACACCTGGAATCGACTGCCCCAGGGGTGGAAACACAGTCCCACCATTTGCCATGGACTAATCCAGACTGCACTGGAAAAGGGTGAAGCTCCAGAACATCTGCAGTACATCGACGACATCATTACATGGGGCGACACAGCGGAGGAGGTTTTTGAGAAAGGGGAGAAAATAGTTCAGATCCTTCTGAAAGCCGGTTTCACCATTAAGCGAAGTAAAGTCAAGGGACCTGGGCAAGAGATCCAGTTTTGGGGAATAAAATGGCAGGATGGGTGCCGTCAAATCCCAATGGATGTCATCAACAAAACAGCAGCTATGTCTCCACCAACCAGCAAAATGGAAGCATAGGCCTTCCTGGGTGTTGTGGGTTTTTGGAGGATGCACATCCCAAATTACAGCCAGATCGTGAGTCCTCTGTACCACGTGACCCGGACAAAGAATGATTTTGAATGGGGCCCTGAGCAACGACAGGCATTTGAACAGATTAAACGGGAGATAGTTCATGCCATAGCCCTTGGTCCAGTCCGGTCAGGGCAAGATATTAAAAACGTGCTCTACACCGCAGCCGGGGAGAATGGCCCAACCTGGAGTCTGTGGCAGAAAGCACCAGGGGAGACTCGAGGTCGACCCCTGGGGTTTTGGAGCTGGGGATACAAAGGATCCGAGGCCCGCTATACTCCCACTGAAAAAGAGATTCTGGCAGCATATGAAGGCGTTCGAGCTGCTTCAGAAGTGGTCGGCACTGAAGCACAGCTCCTCCTAGCACCACGATTGCCGGTCCTGGGCTGGATGTTCAAAGAGAGGGTCCCCTCTACGCATCATGCCACCGATACTACGTGGAGTAAGTGGGTCGCGCTGATCACCCAGCGCGCCCGAATGGGAAACCCCAGTCGCCCAGGATTTCTGGAGGTAATCATGGACTGGCCAGAAGGCAAAGATTTTGGAGCATCGCCAGAGGAGGAGGTGACACGTGCTGAAGAGGCCCCACTGTATAACCAGCTGCCAGAAGATAAGAAACAGTATGCCCTGTTCACGGATGGGTCCTGTCGCATTGTGGGGAAGCAGCGGAGGTGGAAGGCTGCTGTATGGAGCCCTACACGACAAGTCGCGGAAACTGCCGAAGGAGAAGGTGAGTCCAGCCAGTTTGCAGAGGTGAAAGCCATCCAGCTGGCTTGGGACATTGCCAGTCGAGAGAAGTGGCCAGTGCTCTATCTTTACACTGACTCTTGGATGGTGGCCAATGCCTTGTGGGGGTGGCTGCAGCAATGGAAGAAGAACAGCTGGCAGCGCAGAGGCAAACCTATCTGGGCTGCCCCATTGTGGCAAGATATTGCTGCCCGGCTGGAGCAGTTGGTTGTAAAAGTCCATCACGTGGACGCCCACGTCCCTAAGAGTCGGGCCACTGAAGAACATCAAAACAACCACCAGGTAGATCAGGCTGCTAAGATTGAAGTGGTTCAGGTGGATCTGGACTGGCAACATAAGGGTGAACTGTTTATAGCTCGGTGGGCCCATGATACCTCGGGCCACCAAGGAAGAGACGCGACATACCGATGGGCTCGTGACCGAGGGGTGGACTTGACCATGGATACCATCGCACAGGTTATCCATGAATGTGAGACATGCACTGCAATCAAGCAAGCCAAGCGGGTAAAGCCTCAGTGGTATGGAGGACGATGGCTAAAATATAAATATGGGGAGGCTTGGCAGACTGACTACATCACACTGCCACAAACCCGCCAAGGCAAGCGCTATGTGCTCACAATGGTGGAGGCCACCACCAGATGGCTGGAAACTTACCCTGTGCCCCATGCCACCGCCCGGAATACCATCCTGCGCCTGGAAAAACAAGTCCTGTGGCGACATGGCACTCCCGAAAGAATCGAGTCGGACAACGGGACTCACTTTCGCAACAGCCTCATAGACACCTGGGCCAAAGAACACAGTATCGAGTGGGTGTATCACATCCCCTACCATGCACCAGCCTCTGGAAAGATTGAACGTTACAATGGGCTGCTAAAAACCACTTTGAGAGCAATGGGGAATGGGACTTTCAAAAATTGGGATACCCATTTAGCAAAGGCCACCTGGTTGGTGAACACCAGAGGGTCCACCAACCGGGCTGGTCCTGCCCAGTCAAAACCTCAGCGCCCCGTAGAAGGGGATAAAGTCCCTGTAGTGCACATGTGGAACATGTTAGGGGAGACAGTTTGGGTTAGTCCTGCCTCGGGCAAAGGCAAGCCCGTCCGCGGGATTGCTTTTGCTCAAGGACCTGGGTGTACCTGGTGGGTAATGAGGAAGGATGGGGAAGTCCGATGTGTACCTCATGGGGATTTAATTTTGGGCGAGAGTAGTCCATAAATAAATTGTACAAAGTTAATTGTTAAATAACCCTGTCACTGTCTGTTATCACTGTTATAATTGTTATATTTTGTACCAGTAGTAGCGTAGTAAGAATTCTCCAGATTAAAGAAGGATGGACTTTTTCGATGAAAACCTAGCAGAGCACAGCGATGATGGAACTGGACCTGGTTTTCAACAACTGGCATCCAACATCTTCATCAAGATCAACCTCTCCTGCAGACTGTGGGCACGGGCCGCACCAGATACATCAGCCGTGAGCTCCGGATGCAGCAAGTGACCGCCCATCACCACACATCACCTCCTCTGCCACGGAAGACCATTACGACAGATGGAGCCTGAAGTCATGGATTAAATGAACTCAACGGACACTTTAGAGTGATGATCCATAGACTAAGGGAATGATATCTGGAGACAGGAGAAGTGGTGGTGATCAACTGGACAATGGGGGACCTGGACATGACGTAGATGGTATGGAATAAGGGGTGGATAATGTCCTGGGTTTGGCCAGGACAGGGTTAATTTTCACCGCACTCCAGGAAGGGGCACAGCCGGGGGGTGGGGGCTGACCCCACCTGGCCAAACAGAGCCCGGTATTCCATACCATGTGCCGTCACGCTGGGTTCCGGTGGGGGGGGCGGCGCGGCGGGAACTCTCTCGCGGCTCAGGAGCGTGCGGCGCCGGTGCAGTCCGAGAGAGCGGGTCTGTTTTTCTCATGTTTTCTCCTTATCTGTATCATCGTTGTTCCTGTTTCCCTCTGTTTGCTGTTCTGTTAAACTGCCCTTATCCCGACCCACCAGTTTATGCCTCTTTCTTTCCATTCTCCTCCGCACACCGGCAGGGGGAGGGGCGGCCGCGTGGTGCTTTTGTTGCCGGTGGCAGCCGAAACCAAAACAGCCCCCAAGACCCCTGGGTCCCTCTTAGCAAGGCTGCTCTCCAGCCACACAGATCATAGCCTGTGCTGGGCTCTTTGGTTACATTGTCCCAGGTGGAGGACTTTGCACTTCTCTTTGCTAAACTTCATACAGTTCGCGCTAGCCCACTCTGCCAGCCTGTCCAGGTCTCTGTAAGATGGCTCTCCCTTCTGACGTGTCCACCTCAGCACCCAGCTTGGTGTCATCAGCAGTTTAGGTGAGGTGGCTTTCAGTCCCATTGTCCAGACCGTTTATGAAGATACTGAACAACTTGGGGCTCAGTATTGATCCCTGGGGGACAACATTTGTGACAGGCTGCCAGCCAGAGTAACAACCATTCATCACTACCTTCTGAGTGCAGCCTGTGAGACAATTTCCTACCCATTTCGCAGACCACCCATCCAGTCTGTAGCCTGGCAGTTTGTCCAGGAAAGGGCTGTAGAAAACAGTGTTGAATGCTTTTCTGAAGTCCAGCTGAACAACATCCTCTGCTCTCTTCATGTCAACAGAAGATGTTATTTTGCTGTAGAAGGTGATCGGGTTAGCCTAGCATGATTTGCCTGTGGTAAATCTGTCCTGGACTTTCCCAGTCACCTGCTTCATTTGGTGTGTAATAGTTTCTAGGAGTCATTCCACCACTTTCCCAGGGACTGAAGTAAGGCTGATGGACCTGTAGTTTCTTGAGTCCTCTTTTGGGCTATTCTCCTAGATGGGTATGAGATTTTCCCTCTTCCAGTCATCAGGGATGACCCCGATTGCCACAGCTTTTCAAAGATAATAGACAGTGGCCTTGCAACCACGTCAGCCACTTCTGTTAACACCCTGGGGTAGATTCCCCCTGGGCCCATCAATTTATGTGGGTGGAGCCCTTGCAGAGGGCCACTATACTGGGTAGTGTGGGTCAACACATGCAATGTTGTAGCTACTTGATCGCATGATCTGGGGTCCAGCTACACCAGTAGAGACAGAGGCAAAGAAGGTACGGAGAACCTCTGCCTTGTCAGCATTCTTTGTAACTCATTTCCCCACCCTGTTTAAGTAACAGGCCTATGTCTTCCCTGTGCTCTTGCCTAATTGCTCGTATATCTGAAGAACCCTTTTTCTTCTTGACATCTCTTGCCAATTTCAGTTCTAGCTGAGGCTTAACCTTCTTGTCTGCATCTCTGCATGCCCTAAGCAAGGTTCTTGTAGTCCTCAGCAGGTATTTGGACACCTTTCCATAGCTTGTATGCTTCTTTTTTGCTTTTAAGAACATCCAAAAGCTCATTGTTAAGCCAGGGTGGTCTCTTGTTCAGCCTTCCTTTCCCTTTGTAGATGATGGACTGTTCTTGTGCTTCCAGCAGGCTGTTCTTTAAAAACTCCCAGCACTCACAAGCTCCTTTGCCCTCCATACATGCTTCCCATGGAATCTCTTGCATTTGGGCTCTGAGCATATTGAAACTGGCTCTTCTAAAATCCAGGGCCTTTGTCCTACTACTGGTCCTCAGTGTGCTCACCGGGATCTTAAACTCCACAATGTTGTGATTGCTGTATCCAAGGCTATCACTGGTAGTCATGTTGTCAAGTGCACCTTCTCCGTTTGTGAGCAGTAAATCTAGCAAAGCACTGTTCCTAGTCGGCATGTCCAGCATCTGTAGCAGGAAGCAGCCCCCATGCATTCCAGAAATCTCATGGACAACTTGTGCACTGCTGTGTTGTTCTCCCAACAAATCTCTGGATAACTGAGGACACCCATGAGGACCAGGTTCCGTTGGCCCAGGACTTTCTTGAGCAACCAAAGTAAGGTTCTGTCAGCCTTGTCATGCTGGTTGGAAGGTCAGTAACAAATACGTAACATAAGATCCTCTTAAGTGATGAACCATCTAATCTTGATCCACAGGCATTTGACAGAACTTCTGTCATCTCCATAGCTTACTTCTATACACTCAAATTTCCCTTTTTTTATGAAGTGTAACTCCACCTCCTCTTCCTCCCTTCCTATCTTTCTAAAATAGTTTGTAGCCATCCACTGTTGTCTTCCAGTCATGTGAGTCTTCCCAACAGGTTTCTATGATTCCCATTACATCATAACTCTCATACTGGGCATGGAGCGCCAGTTCCTCCTCTTTGCTGCCTAGACTATGCGCATTGGTATACATGCACTTGAGGTGGCTGACTTGAGGTTCTTGGCTTTGTAAAGGGTTGGGGAGCATTCCTCACTACTCTAGTAGGTGTGCTCATCCACCCTATTGTTTATGAATATGTAGGTGTCACAGCTCTGGATCCCACCCACCAAGTTTTTTAGTTTAAAGCACAATTCACTAAGTCAGCCAATCTGCTAGCAAGGTTAGGGTGCATGTGATTACTCATTTGTCTGTTTCCCACAACATTTTAGGATCTGTGAGTCCCTCCAATTCATATCAGCATCATAGCAGCAACAACGTCAATTGACACAAGTCCTACAGGAACAGGCTGATATAACTGACTACTTGAAGTCACAGTTAACTAAATTCTACATCTAACTGGCCACTGATACTTGTGACTGTCTTGTTTCAGTGGAGGCAGGATAGACAACAACTCCCCTCTAAGTGTGCTGGACTATTAAAATAGTAGCTTTTAGGTGGGTGCTGTATATACTCATTGCTGGCTAAAAAGAAGAAAATAAAAAATCAGTGGTACAGACTACAGTGAAACCACATGTGGATCAGACACAAACATGTGACAACATGTTTCATGTTGATATAAGAAAAAGTTTTTCAGGACAAATCATCAATCCCTGGAATAACCTCTGTAGGGATGTGGTAGGGTCCCCCATCACTGGAGGTTTTCAAGATGTGATGGGACAGGGTACTAGATAATCTCATCTAGGCTCCCCTTCCCATGGAAGGTTGGACCAGATGATCTCTTGAGGTCCCTTCCAACCTGGGCTGTTCTGTGATTCTATAATATTCTGGATCTCAGACAAAAGTCAAGAAACTCTAGAGATAAGAAAAATAAAGACTGTAGTGAACTTTATCTAAAAAGGGAACAAACATGCCTGTGTGAAACACTTATTAAATACCTAATGAACAGACTTTCCTTTTTGACCCTTCCTCTCTAGTACAATTCTTGCCACAAAAGTCATAGACATTTATTTATGAAAATAGAGGGAAAATATTATTAGTGTAATATCAGAACTGTTTAATTTGTACTTTAGGAAAACAAAACCTTCAGAAAAAAGGCGAAGCTTAACATACCTCCCTCCTATATCAATACTGAGATTTTCAAAATGGCCTAAAAGGGTTAGCTGCACAAAACACTCATTTGGAACTGGAGTTGGGTGCTTACTGCTTTTATGTCTGTTGAATGTGAAGTGTAGATACGAAGATAATTTTTAAAACACAAGTGCTACGAAGACAACCAAAGATGTAGACTTGAGCTTATCTTTCAGCAGTCAGCTAAACTGCTCACTAGGAACCAAAACAGCAAAGAAAAGACACATTTTTAATCATATTCCAGCCACCAAAACTGGACAACCCTTCAGAGCAGAAAGTGGAGCCGCTAATGTACGTCATATTGAGCTCTACTACACTGGCTTCACAATCACTGATGTAAACAAAGAACTTTCCTCTCTGAGAAAACTTAATTTCTGTGTTGTGGAATATTCAGCATGAAGAGGAAAGTTTTTTCTTTCTTCCCTCCCCCCTGCCCCCGGAAAACAAATAATAGGAAAAAAACACCTAGGATTAGACAAAAACTGAAAAGCATTTTTGGCATACTTCGTTATTAACCCAATAGTTAATAGCCACATAGATTCTGGAAGGATTTGCTTTGGCAAGGTACTTAAGCAGATGTCTCATATAAAAAATACCTCAATGAACCTCTGGATCTTGAAGTTAAGCATGTATTTTAGTCACTTACTGAGCCCAAGTGAAAGGAATTACAGCGGAAAAAGCTCATCAGAAACACTTTAATAACTTACTAAGTAGACATCCAAAACTGAAGCATTATCATTTTCCATTTCCAGTGTACTCTGTTCTGAAGTCAAATAAATGGCATTGTCTTCTAAAGTGAATGTTGAACTCGAAGGCAACCCTTTACTGCAAAGAGAAGGGAGACGACAGTCAACCAAAAATACAAGTTATGGGAACTCAGTAATAGCTGAAAATTTTAAAATATGTTTATCTCAAACATAAAACTTCAAATACTTGAAAAGAGGGAATGTTTGACTAACGTACACAAACAGTTTCTATTTTTGCATTAAATAAAACTTTGTCAGGAAGTAATACTGTTCCTGAACTCTAATATTTATTTGAAGAACTAAACTGTGTCACAGTAAACGTGGGATAATTTCATTAATTTCAAAATAAGTCACTTCCACATTACACATGGTGTAAATTTTGGCAGCATTTCTTAATCCACAATAGGGAAAAAATATTCAGTAATTAGGCACAGTAGCACTGGACTTTCTTATGCAGATATGGAATCACCTGCAGCCAACAGTTTAGAAGGGAAAGTGGGAGAAGAATGAGAGTGTACTGTAATTAGTACAGCTCTGCAAAAAAGTAGGTTTTGCAGGGCAGATGTACTGTTTTATTTCATTCATTTTTTTTGTTCTCTGCTATCCAGAAAGAATGTGAAACTTCAAATGCATCCATACAGGAATCTTCTTTTGTTTTGTTAACACCCTTGGAACCACAAAGCCGAAACTCTCAAAGTGTTTTAATGGCATTCATCATCATTTAATGGTGTCCATTATCACCCATCCTCACTTGTTGCCAAAACTAACAGACTCCAGGCTGCCGTGAAAACTCAACTGTCAGTTTTGCAGAGACGTATTTTAAAAGCTCTTATCTATTCAGACACAAGGTGAAAAGCAAACAATTCTGCATTATAACTGGGTATGAAAACATGGTTACAGCCATCGGTCCAGAAATGACTAATTTCCCCCTCCCTTTGCACTACTACTTCATAGTCTGAGTATGCTTCAGATGGGGTATAATTTCAGAAAGGGCAAAGCTAGAGTGCAAAATAGAAAACAAATTCAAGTGCTCAACAAAATAATGAATGATCAGTCACTCTCATGTCGTATTAGAAAACACAGAATTCCACAGAATAAACTCCGGCGTTAAAGATGCTGCTGTTGGCAAAAGGGGAGGGGGAGCCGGGGCAGAGAGTCACTTTTGCTTGCAGAATTTTGATCTCTGCTATCGCACAGTTCAGGCCTCTGAATGTTCAGATGCCCATATATGAAAGCCACGTGACACAAGATGAATGCGCAGTGAGCAGCTACTACTGCTATAAACATATGCAAACCCAGCGGTCAACCCTTCCTTCTGGAAAACAGCGTTCTGCATTACGAACTGTAAAGCAAGTCGGGCAGGCCACAGTGTATTCCTGTATCAGGTCAGGTTTAAAAGCAAAAAAAATTGAATAATTATTCCTTTTATATACATATCAAGCCACATCACTGTCACCTTTACTACTGTTATCTTTAACTTACACTTTCAGAAAATCTTTGGTACCCGTACTCAAGACAAGGTGAGGATTCTCCAGTTCGCACCAGTGGCATCTTTTATCTTTCACTTATCAGAAGACTAACACCTAGTCTTCCTATTATTTCAGCTGAGTTTACTAGCTTACTGTGACAGTTACTTTTCTTCCTCTCTTCTCTACTTTTCCATTAGAAGGCACTGCACTTCTTTTGATCTGCCTGTTTAATTATAATCTATGTTGCTTCACAGCCTGCTGTGGATAGCAAACAATAGCAATGTGAGTTCAGCACTCGGTCCTGGGATTGTTAAACTACTGGTTTTACCTATAACATAAAGACAATGCCATCTGCCCTTTGGAGTGTGTCTCCTTTTTTTCCCTACCTGTTACAGCAATACACAGGCAGAAAAAGAGGTCTGAAACAAAACCAGCATGTTAAAAGAAGTCAAAGAGGAAATCCTGTAAATGCCACAATTTGGTTATTTATTAATGAACGTCCTAAAAAAGAGGTCTAATATACAGAAACAAATAATATGTAACATGCATATATTAACATACAGAAAGAAAAGGGAGAAAAGGGGCAGAAGAAAGTAAAAAGATATAGTAATCTTACGTATAGAAAACCAGCAGCGACTAAAGTCCCTTGAACAAAACCAGCATGAAAGAAGGAAATGAAATGACACAGATGCCAGTCCACCTTTTTTTGTACAATGAAAGATCCAACTTTTTTGTAGATAGCCATCTCCTTGCTGCCATGACTTTCACACTGAATAATCAGAGTTAAACTCTACAAGTAAGGAAGACTGATCTCCCGCATGAAGAACTGTTCACTAAAAGAAGTGTAGGAAAACTCATGCAAGACAGAGCTTTCTTTCATATACCTTAAGTTCAATAGCTGGATGTTTTTCTCTATTTAAAAGAACAGGAACTGTTCACTTTGGAAAGCTAATCCATAACATGTATAAAGGAGAAAATGAAAATTACAAGTCATTCCCATGTTAGTTTGCATCTGGAGCCCACGCTAGTACCAGTACGAAAGCAGCCACTTTTGCCAGGAGCTGAACTCTGTTGCAGCTGCAGTATACTGCTTATAGGTAATAACACCTTCTTAGTTACAGCTGCTTAGTTAGAAATCATTTACAGGGCAGAGTACGACAATCATTGTGTTTGTTGTACTTACCTTGCAATGACAGCATGAAGAACATGCATCCCATCTGGCTAAGTGACTATGAACTACATGAAGATTTGCATAAGAACAAGATTTCCAATTTTCCTATGAAAACAGGGAAAAGCAAGAAGCTTTTTTTCTTTAAGGTCTCATCGTTAGTGTTACTGTGGATACTATTTTAAGAAGCACTAAATATTCTGTCCTTTTGCTGAAGTGAGGAGAAGAGCCATACTTTGACCTTCTAAATCAGCACATTTCAACATATTTAATCATAACCTAGGCTCAAGTTATCTTCCTTTTGAGTAAAAATATAAAATAAAACCCTTATTTTCCAAAGTCCTTCTAAAATGCTCTCTTGGACATAAGATGCAAAAAAAACCCTCACTCAAATTAGCTCAAAAGTTAAAGCTAGTTAGGGATTGCTACTTGCAAATAAGAAAAATGGGGTACTGGGCACAAGATCTTCAGTAGGAACCCTTAAATTAGACCTATTTTCTGCAGATATGTAGAACAGTGTAACTTTTACACATTTTAATCTAAAGATGATATATGTAAGGTCCTATTAAGTTTCTAAGGAATAAAGGAAAAAAATTACACTTTGCCCAGCAACTAGCATAAGCAGGCAGGATTATGTAAAATAATAATAATAAATAGTAATAATAATTAACAAAATAATCAAAAGACTAGTGTCCTTCAAACCTTCCCAAATTTTAATTACTATTTCTCTCCTTCATAATTTATTTGTACTAAACTGAAGTGGCAACTTTAGAAATAAAAGACTTCTGTTTTCTTCATGGAAAACCAAATATGCCTCATCATGTGGTTACCTGCCAGGCAACCTGCAGGAAAGGTAGAACTCTTCAGTCTCCTTTCTAAGTCATTGCACAGCCTCTGAAAAACGGCAGAAACAGTGCCAGGTAGTAACAACTGACCGAAGCAGAATTTCAGGCTGTATTTTGGTTTTGTTTGGTTGGCATTTTTTTTCTCCTGCAGTGTGAAGAAGAGCTCTTGTACGAATATAATTATCAGCTTCTTTCAGTTCGTGCCAAAATGCAACAGCCACAAATTAGAATAAGCCACTGTGTCCCCTCCATTGTGACGACTTGTAATAAAAGCAGGCTTTGATGCCTATCTTTGGATGTCAAATATGCTTTGCTGTAGCATACCCCACAGAATATTTATCCCCTAAACAGCAGTGCATTTGCAACATGCAATGTGTTTGAAAACTCTTATACAAGCTTTTGAAAAAATTATCATCAGCTCATTGTATCATGAGTTTTGATCTTTAAAATCTCTGCGCATACAGGCTATTCAGAAAAACATCTTGCAGGATAAATGAGCAGTAAACTACTGTTCTAAGGTACAACTCAATACCAACTACTGCAAACAATCTGTCCTGCATACATACAAAAGTGAACAGGGACAACAGGTATTTGTGGACCTGTTGAACTAAATGCATTAATTAGTCTAATGCTTACAATGTAGAAATATTATATCAGCTCTAAAACCCAACCTTGCATTTCATTTTTATAAATTACATGTGTGCCCGAAAAAAAAAATAGGTCAAACACAGTAAAACTCCCTTGTAGTATTTCACTAACACTGGTGACAAACATCAAAACTAGACCATCAAAACAGTAGACATGACTGATCTTCTAAATGCCGCTTAAGTGAAGGAGTCTTGACAGTGAGTTTGCGCCACTACACTCACGCTAATGGCAAACCATGACACATGAATCTGTAAGTATCACAGTAAGCACATTAATTTCATGATGGTCAAACCTATACTCCTTTGCAGGTGCCAATTAAATTCCTAAGACCTGTCATTTTTGCACCTGACATACGCATGTAGTTGAAAAGAGATGGTGTAAGCAATCAGAATTCAGGAACTCAGTCTAGATTACAAAATACTGAGTAGTAACAGCCAAATCCACTGAAAGGTACATGTCAATGTGTATCAGCCCTTGGGGGGATCCACACATGAAGTCTGTTCTGAGAAGCTGCTCTGGATCCTCCTCACCAGAAAAAATTACGGAAATTAAATTAGACGTGCAAGGATGAGTATGGAATACGAAAACCAGCATACAGAGGGACAAGTTCAGTCAAGGAAACATTTGCTTATGTATTAAATAACTACTATTACCACTGGAGTTTCACACGCATATCTGTGTCTTTAACTGGACAATAATTTTAAGTTCCAAATTAAAAAAAAAAAGGTAGGTTTTCTTTCTACTTCTCAGCAACCAAGTTGCTTCCAGAAACTTTAGCTAAATAATTTATAAAACTTCTGTTTTTCTGTGAATGAAAACACAGTATTTATAGGGCTCTGTTAAAAGAAAAATTACAACAAAAAGTGCTGCAACCAGGGCATCAACAACTGAATGGGATTAGATCCAATTAATTTAGTAATTCAGAGGCATTCCTACTTCAGTGCCTATGCAGAGGTCTTCACAAGAAAGCTCACAGCAACGTTAAGGGGCTGCTTTTCAAATGTACCAAAAAGAAAAACAAAACAAACCACACTGTTCAGACCGCAGTGTCAAATTATGTCACTCTGTTCATCCAGCATCAGGATGCAAAGGATCTCACCGAATTAGGAAACATGAAAATTATAACTCTTTAAAATGATGTTGATGAAATTTATGATAATTCTGCAGACTAGCTTATGATATGGTAGCATGTCTCAAGGGAAGACAGTACAGAGCACCAAAGTATGAAGCAACATTGTGTATTTGATAATACTGCGATTCGGTGCAAATTATGGGAAGATTCACTGCTTTCAGATATATACTGCTGTTTTTACACTTACAGCATTGAGATTAAAAAAAAATCCATTAAAAAAGTCAGATATATACTTGCTGGTGAAGGATGGATTCTTAAGCTAATATTCCTTCCACAGAGGTACCAATGTCCATTCCCTAAACAATTGCTAATCTCAATTACTTGATGATAAGGTCAGGTAGCGTCACAAGTACTGGCAGAACCTCAGATCTACATTGGCCTGCTGCAAACAGAACATCAATTTTTCAGGAGCTATTTATTTTTCTGAATGGGTGGAGCCACCTTGTGAACATTTTACAAAAGAAGGGTCCCTCAGTCATGAAAGCGAAATGAACCTTGGAGCACAGCAAAGTCCTCTCACTCTGCGTTGAGGCTGCCTACCTATATAGCACTAGAATTGAGGAAAGACTCAGAAGCACAGGGTAACATCTCTTCTTACTCACCAGAACTTTATTAAAAACTTCTAGGCAGTGACCTTTGAGCAAAAAATAAATTAAACAGGTATGACATTAACAGGGTGCTATATTTATTTACTGCTCTTGATTCTACTAATTATTATGTTTTCTTAATATCTTGTTGAGTTACACAGCGGTGGTTACCAACTCTTTTCTAGAGAGTTTGTGAGAGGATGAACTTTTGTGACAGGAAATATAGTCATCTATGAAATCACACAGGCTACTTTTCTGAAAATATTATGTACCTTTTACATATCAATATATATCTATAGGCTTGGAGTAGGAACAGGTGAAATTAAAGGATCACTCAAGGCTAATCACAAAATACTGTACTGGATCACTTGCTCAAAGCAGACAGAAGAACTTCTGTTCACAGGACTAGTTCTTTCGTCTTCGTTAAGTCCTTCTTCCATTGTCAGGGACACTGGCCTTTGCCTTTTGGGACAGCACTGATCCGCTCAAGGGACAGAACCTCTGCTTTGCAAAATATTTGCCTATCTTACGCACTTTCATTAAGGAAATACTCCTGCTAGGTCAGTATTCCTCCGGCTATGAAAGTAACTCATATTACAACCTAGACTTCAGTGAAAAGCTAGTCAGAAAAGCAAATTTCAGGCTAATCTTTCTTAAGAACATGAACTCCACAAGATAGAGGTCATAACACTAGGTATATGTGTGAGGCTTAAACCATTGAAATTTAGACATACCTCAGTAAATTAATGAAACGGATGCATGATCTAGATTTGCTTTACACTTCACATTTGAAGTCAGAGACTGAAATTTTATGTTTTGATACATGTCCAGCAAAAGCATTTACATGCCAAGAAAGATTGTCTCTTCTATTTCCACAAACACTTCATAAACCAACTACAATAAAGCCAAATATCAACTTCCAACACCACCAGAGGATGGGGACTAGATGGCACTGTTTTCTTCTAATGCAAGCATGTATCTTTAAGAAAATATCAAACTGTAATACTAAATGAAATATATATTAGTCTTTTCAACAATGCTTTTTTGATGCTTTTTCAGGACAGCGGGTAGAAGTGTTAAGCTCTTTAAACCAGTATTCTCAATCTGCTTTTTTTAAGTTTCTTGCTGTGTTAACCTTGTCACACTCTTGTTCCAACAGAGCATAAGGGATAAGCAAATAAAGACAAATTGTTTATTTGATTAAGTCCCCCTGAACACTTTTAGATATTATGCATTAGCACTTAGATATGTTATTAACTACGACCGCTGTAATCCTATAACGTGAAGCAAAAAAAATGACAGCACACCTTAAAGCACACAAAGCTCTTCAGATACCACAAAATATAGCTTCTACCAGCACACCAAACTAAATAATTGAGCTGAAACTGGCATGTACATGGAATTTCTGCATAAAAGAGTAAAAAAAAAAAAAAAAAAAAAAAAAAAATCTTGTAATCAATCTTATAATAGCAACACACATGCTGTCAGCAGCTGGTAACTAAAAGTTCAAAAAACAGGTTCTTCAACAGCATCATCATAGCTGTATTGATCACCAGCTTTAGTGCAGACTTTTTGGTGGGCAAAGACAAACTGGGCGGGCACAAGACAGAACAAGAGAAATCCCTATATACATGGTATATCAGAAAGCACACTTCAATGGAACAGAGGTTTTGTAAATTTCAACAGTGCACCAAGTTCTCATCCTTAATTTTCAGACTGAAAAAGAAAGAAAGCCATGCAAGCCCCCACATTTTCAGTTACTTTCTCCCATTCAGTAATGATCAATCACTATGGGTGTCATCAACTGTGCTGTTGCCCTCCTATTGCTAAAGCACTCTGTTTTATCTTGGTTTTTAATTAAAAAAAAAAAAAAAAAAAGGCAAGTCCATCACAGGAGAACTGGGAAAGCCTTGCTTTTATTTAAGCCACAATTACACGTTGTTTCAATCATAGTCAAATTTTTCTTTCTTTCCCATGGGGATCCCCCCAGTGTCTCAGTGCGTCTGTTCCTAGCATTAAAGCATTCAAGCCTTTTTCCTCCACCCAGCTGCATGAAGCTTGTATTACGTTAATCCTCTTTGATTCAGATCGAGACAAATTTGTCTAGGCTTCAGAAGCTAAGGGTGGTGGGTGGACAGACAGAATATTTAAACTTACCACACAAAAGCTTGTTTGCATAGAATACCAGACTGGCAAAAGGTGTGATTCAGTATTCCTTACAACAGGAAAACTAACACCTACAACTCCCTTCCACTGAAAAACACCAGAAGATTTTACTTTTGTTTTCTAAGCTGTCTTTGAAAGGTTGTTTGACAGAATGTCAAGTCATAGAACATTTCAGTTCAAAGTTTGGACATTTCAGAAAGCTTTTGACTGTGTAAGAGAAAAAAACCTACAACCTCTCAAAGACTTACAAAATTTCAAGTGGTCCGCACTGAAAAACAGCAATGCGAAGGTAAGGCAAAGAAACAATTGAAAAATACACAGAAAAGCAGAAACAAGAGGAAAGAGAAGGCAGAAGTCCATACTACATATGCATCTTACAGAAAGGAGGTACAGAACACATGAAGAGAAACAAGAATTAGGTTTCACACAGATTATTTTCCCAAACTCAAACATAGCAGAAGAATTCAGCCATCCTCGTTATATAACTCGCAGTATCTTAGCATTGCTCTGAAGACAGACAGGTGAAGTACCCCTTTACGCATCATGGGATTTTGTTTGAGTTTGTGACTGGAACCCATGAAACCTGCTGAAAGACACACCGGAAAGAGACTATCTGTCATATCTCGAAACTGCTGTTCAAAACATTTCCAGAAGCACCTGCAAAGGCATTAACCTCCTTTAGCTCTTTAAAATTGTAAAAGCAATGCCAACTGAGACAACAGTCATACTGCTCATAACATCTGGATTTGTCATATTTAATTTAATTCATCGGTACTTATCAGGAAAGTTTTATTCCTCAGTCCTTGAAGTTTCCTCCAGGTAAAGTTTTACCTGGAGGAGGAAAAAAATCTGTTATCACTTCTGCCATAAAAATAATCCCTGATATAAATATTTAAGTATTACATTCCCTAAGATAAAGCAAATAAACCCTTTCAAAGAAGTGTATTTGGACTCAAAATTAAACATATATTCTAGTGGAAAGCAGACCTTTTAGGTACTAAAATATCTCTGCACCAAATATAAACCTACTTGAGGAGGAGTGGAAAATCTTTGAAAATTTTAATAGAAGCAATACATTGTCAGTTCTGTTCTCTTGCTAAATGAATACTTGACATTGCTTATGAAAGAACTACTTGACTGAGAAACAGCTTCATAGAACAGAAACCAGCTGTCTTCTGACAAACAAGAAAGCCTACATTTGCTGAACAACATATGTCATGTTTGTCTGTTTTCTCCTTTTTACTTCCCTTTTTTAGATAAAGCTGCTTTTGTGCTGAGAAAGAAAGCCATTTTCCTCTCCCCACTACTCCTTCATTCACTACTTTCACAGGTTCCTCTTCACACTGCCTGGGTAACACCTGGAGTTTCGTCTAACTCTTCAAGGACTGAGGAATAACTTGCTGAAAAACAATCAGCTAGCAGTCTGGAAAAACACTCCTAATAAGGTTAATGTTTATGACTGCTGCTCAGTCTCTCTTTTTTACTTTAATCACAAGTCCCTAAATGTTGCTCTACATTATCTACCAATCAGTTACACTAATTTGTACCAAGCCAGGTCTACATAAACCCTTCTCACTTAATACAGCCTCAGCAGCTGGCTCTGGCTCAGCAAGTCACCTCTGCCTGCTCAACCACATTGGCAGCAGTTCCTCGCTTCCTACCATGAGTGCTGAGCTCCTTTCTCATACACAATGCCATTTTCCTCTCCTTGGAGAATGACTGCATTCATGGTTGACAGAAACAGAGGGTAATTCCGAAAAAAAAACAAAATTAAAAATGTGGCATGTGCATCAAGGTATCCAAAAGTATTACTGCTCTCTTTTTAATATGGCAAATAACAGCATCTGTCTTCTGACTGGTATGAGCACATACTACTCGTTAGCATTGACAGGAGTCAAGGAGCTCTACAGATACCATATTATTACTATGCACACAGGGTTATCTTTGTTTATTATCCTAAACCAGAGATTTCTGACTGGTTACAAGGAAATTCGTGTGCTCTCTACTTTGTGCCAGGACACTTGGAATGAGCAGAAAAAAGCCTGATGAAGAAGGTGCCAAACTGTAATTCTATTAAATAACTCAAAGCAGAAAGTCAGTCAATTAGACATTTAAAGACTGAAAGCAGGCTCACAATTGTAAACAAATCATTCATTCAGACTTTGTTTCAAAGATTGCTCCAGACTTTCTGTCTATCAGTGACAAATGGCAGTGATGAGTCCTGCATCACATAATTTTGTAACACTCAAAAGCAGAACTCCAGCGAGAAAAATCTAAGACATCGACAACTCAATGCATCACTGTAGCATGGGTTTTTCCGTCAGCTTTTCTCATGGGAGAACTGAAGTTCCTCCAATGTACCATAAAAACATAATCAAAACTTCAGCTGGATATATTATTTAGGGCTATGAAGAGGAAAAGGCCTCCCTGCGCTGATGCAGAAAGCAGAAGTAGGAACAAAACTGCAAGTGCCCAGAACCATCTTGGGGAAATTAGTTTAACACTGAGCATGCTTAGCAGCTTTCTTAAATCCTAAAAGAAAGGTGCTAGTTATGACAGGGAAGCTAACCCTTGTGAATCATCCATACTGAGACTGTGACATCAACCAGTACTTGGTTAGGAGAAAAAATTGCCACAGAGCCTTAGCTGAAGGCGATACATCTCGACGAGCAAGGATTAGCTGGTCATCCCCCGTGGCAGATCTGGCTACAGGGCAAGGTCATTTGTTTTGACACAAGACATGGAGAGAGCCACACATCTATAAATGCTGGTGCAAGATCTACTGTGTTAGAGAATGGGTGCTGTTGTGCTGATGAATTGAAAGGATGCCAGCCTGGACTGCAGACATTACAGTTCCAATCTGGTTTTGTAAGATAAGGATGTGCAGGGTAATTGCATAACTGACAACATGTACTACATTTTAGGTTATTTAATTGACTGAATCACAACTGGAGAGTAAAGAAGTCTAAACATAAAATCAAAGTGTAGAACTGCTAAAAAGTTATTTATTTTAGAAATATTTTGGAGTATCTTTACAGGAAAATACCATGGACTTACTCATAGCTTTTCTCTGCAATTACTTTATGGAAAGCACAGACCAAGGCCTAAGCAAGTTATTAATTCCCAGTTTTGTTTTGGAGTATGACAAAAATTTCAAAGTATACTATAACATTTTTGCTGTATTTATGCTTTCTATTTTGTGACCCCAATCATAATACACATAATAACAAACAAATAACATAACAAATCCTGTGGGCTTATGGCACTCTTCTTTCACTGGAGAGGCTCAAGACTGAGCTACAGAGACACTTGCCCCTTCTGCTTTTTATTTTGCAGATACCCTTTCCATTGCACTCATCGTCAGACTTCCAGCAAAATGGTGGGGAACCCTCTACCACATAAACAGCATTTACCTGCTAGAATAGAGCACAGGTTGGTCACATTGACAATGCTCATCTACATTCAAGGAAGAAGAAGAAATTGTGGTTGCCAAGGAAGCTGCTTCAAACAGAGATGGAGTGCTCGGCACTAGATCTGGCCGGTGGCGTGAACCTAGTACTGCACACAGAAAAAGAACGAACAACATTAACAAATTACATTTCAAATTTAATCCAAGAATCTTTATGCAAGTATATGGAGTCATGTAGTGCTCTCAACAGCTTCCTGAAGCTTCTTAATACGTTTGAAGTGATGAGATCATAATATTCACGTGCCCAAACTCACGCTTTTTTGTGTTACAGGGCGAATTTCAGCTGCTAGCCAGTACATTCAGCAGAATACAGAGCAACCCCGAAGCCAAATATTAAACAGTGGTATGAATATCTGATGAATTCTTCTAAATCATGAGACTCATACCAGGGCCCAGTTTTCAGATGGGATTAGGCAGCTGCTTCTCCTTTGAGCCTGGGCTGCAGACAAGCTCTGAAAGGAGCAAAGTCTACATATCTCCAAAAAGACTCTGGGAACAATGAACTGAGCTTCATAACACTTCATGTGACGCATTTGTTTAAAAGTCAGTGAAAAGAAAAGCACTGGCTCCGGCCTTAATCTGACACCTGGGCTGGATATATTTTTTCAGGATCCTCTGAAATCGAAAAGATTTACGTCATACTATAACCTTGATTCTGACT